>NC_080572.1:103996475-104710049 GCF_030247185.1 Malaya genurostris
ACCACGTAGAAACTCGTTGCACCGACTTTAGCAAAGCTTCCGATCATATAGACACACCGTTATTTCTATACAATCTACTAAAATATGGCATAGAACATAGGCTTTTGAATTGCTCAAATCATACTTAACAAATCGTGTACAAGTAGTTCGTTTCCAAAACATACTGTGGGAACCCTCACTATGTCAATGGTGTTCTCAGAATTGAGTCAATCCAAAGATGTTTCGTTCGTTTCACTCTTCGCCAATTGCCCTGGATCAACCCTCATCAGCTGCCGAGCTGCGAAAGCCGTGGAATGCTCATCGGTCTCGATACTTTGCAAGTGCGCCGTGACCTGTTCTTCTTAGTCAAATCAACATCAACGTTCGTTTCAGAGCTCTCCGCAGCAACAACCTCCTCAGAATGCCTCTACGTCGTACTAACTACGGAATCAACGGTGCCGTTATTGGATTGCAACGAACTTCCAACGGTGTTTCTACGGGATTCGATTTCCATTTTTCCTGTAGCCGAATAAGATAATTTTTTTTCAATATTCTCAGAAACAATCATTAGAACTTAAGTTTGTCTGTTGATTAAATAAATAATTAAAACCAATTAATGTAACATCTGGCGTACCTCAAGGCTCTCACCTAGGGCCTCTTCTTTTCATTTCACACGTAACGACATTTCCTTCATTCTCGAAAATCTAAAATTTTTATATATGCAGACGACATGAAACTTCTCATGGAAATAAGAAATATCAACGACGCTGTAACAATCTAGGACAAAATTAATTTTTTTCCATAGTTGGTGCAGTAAAAGTCTACTGCAACTCAATGTGAAAAAAATGTAACTCAATAATTTTCAGTAAGAAAAACGAAGCCCAATCTGTAGACATATATTTAGGAATTCAAATAGTATAAATAATATTATTCACGATGAACGCATTGAATCGACCCGAAAACAATTTCTTTTATGTCAAATGTTTTAGAAATGCATGAAACGTTCAGATCTGGTGTAATCTAAAAAAAATGTCAAAAATCGACTTTGGGATTCAGAAAAATCGAAATTTTGTTTTGATACCAAAGGTGTTCGAAATTAATGAAATGTCGAGATCAGGTAATCTAAAAACCTGTTTAATCCAACTAGTGGTGTAATGATGCCTTTCTCATGTACATATAATATTGAGGTATTCTATTCAAAATATTTCTCTTCGATTTTTGAAAGAAACCAAGAGATTGTTTATGCATAACATACAGAATAAAACAGTGCTTTGATTGCGTAAGTCATACTAAAGAAAACAAAATGGGTTCACTATTATATGCACTTCCGGCACCAGGCTACTGATAATGACTATCGATTTGGGTAGTTTTGAAACCAGTTTAGAATTTTTTTTTAAGTTTTTTGTTTCACCGGTTTAAGGGACGGTGTACAATATTGAACACACTTTACCCTATAATTCCGGAACCGGAAGTCGAATCCGGATGAAATTCAGGAATTCCGTATGGGACCACGAGACCTTTCATTTGAATCTAAGTTTGTCAAAATCGGTTTAGCCATCTCCGAGAAAACCTAGTGAGATTATTTAACACATACGCACACACACAGACACACACACAGACACACACATACACACATACACCCACACACACACACATACACACACATACACACATACACACACAAACACACACCTACACACATACACACACACACACAAATTGCTCAGCTCGATGAACTGAGTCGAATGGTATATGACACTTGGCCCTCTGGGCCAATTTTCACTAGTCGGTTTTTCAAGTGATTGCATTACCTTTTTATATGAGAAAAGCAAAAATGTTTTTTTTTATAAATCAGTAATTTCGGAAATTCGCATAAAAAAACCGCGTAACTTCGGAGATTCGCGTTAATAAAACCGCGTGAAAAAAAGAAAACATTCGTTGAAATAATTCGTATAATTATTCTTCGTAGTATTCTGCTTGGTATCTCAAAATGTTTGCATTTTTCGAGGTGGGGTTAGTTATGTTTCCGAGAAAAACATTCATTGTATTAAATGAGTCATTATATTACGATTTGTATGACGACTTTTTAGAAAACAACTCAATAAATTTCCAAAATCTGTCGATATTTTGTTAGTTTTGCGACAATGCTTCCGCTTACGCATAATAAACAATTCTTGGCCTAGTTGTTGATAGTGTTGATGGGTAATCTTTGCATCTATGCTGATAAACTTAGTTTCTCGTCCATAAGTGAAGATGTCTTACCAAATCATTAACTTTTTCTGGAGAGATATGATCGAGAGCCTTTTGACACACAAATTCACCGAACTGCACTTTGCAATTAGCGATTGCTCAATTCCACCGTGAAATACCAATTCTCTTTTGAATTTGGTCGTAGTATCAATTCACATGTTTTACTTTTAGGTGTATTTTTTTGCGTAATCCAACCTAAGTGTTTTAGGTAAAGTTCTAGCTTAATATTTACAGTCGAGCATTGAGAACTTGTTTGATAGATAGACCTTTTGATCAAAATCGGGTATCTTTGTTCGTACCAAATGTTTCGTTTCTCTTGCTTGCTCTTATGAACGTACAAACAAAAAACAACTTCCCAACAACAGCTGGATGCCAGATTTCCCAGAATTTTATGCTAGTATCAAATAGCTTTAAGAAATGCCCTTGGCATCGAAAAACTTATATAGTGTGCCTTGATAAACATATCTTAAAAATCTGTTTTAATCACCCTAGTGGTGTAATGATGCCTTTCTCATGTATAATATTGTGGTATTCTATTCAAAAATTTTCTCTTCGATTTTTGAAAGAGATTGTTTGTGCATTAACTAGTATAACATACAGAACGAATCAGTGCTTTGCTCGCGTAGGTTATCCTTAAGAAAACGAAGTAGGTTCACTATTATATGCACTTCCGGCACCGGAACACGAGAACCGGTATGATCGATGTCGGTTAAATGTTTGTTGTATCCAAAAATATGCAGTAAATTTTGGTAGGACCATAAGACCTTTCGTTTGACCCTAAGATTGGAAATAACGGTTTAGAGTCCAGTTTACAACATTTTTTACGGTTTTTGTTCCGCCAGTTTAAAAGACAGTGTACAATATTGAACACACTTTAACCTATAACTCCGGAACCGGAAGTTGGATCCGGATGAAATTCAGGAATTTCGTATGGGACCGTAAGACCTTTCATTTGAATCTAAAAAATCGGTCAAACTATCACTGAGAAAAGTGAGTGATATCTATTTTTCTATGTATGACCACTATTTCCGGTGCTCCGGAACCGGATACCGGGAACCAGGATAACCGAAATCGGTTTGTCTAAGTGACGGTGTACAATATTGAACACACTTTACCCTATAACTCCGGAACCGGAAGTCGGATCCGGATGAAATTCAGGATTTCCGTATGGGACCTTTCATTTGAATCTAAGTTTGTCAAAATCGGTTCAGCCATCTCCGAGAAAACCTAGTGAGATTATTTGACTCATACATATATATATATATATATATATATATATATATATATATATATATATATATATATATATATATATATATATATATATATATATATATATATATATATATATATATATATATATATATATATATATATATATATATATATATATATATATATATATATATATATATATATATATATATGATAGATCGTGAAACACGGAAAATGCTTATTGTTCCTTTTATTAACGGCAAATCAACGCATTAACAGTTTATGCTGAGCTACTACTGCCACCTCGGGGTTCAACAAAAACCGTTAAAAGCACTATTTGCAAAACACTATTTTTACACCAAACTGCAATGTCTTTACTTACGTAAATAGATGCCAAATAATGTGATGGCTCACTAGTTGACTGATAACTGCTCCAGTCTCATGTATACCTATCAAAAAGAAAGTGAAGAAGTTTGCGTGCTTTTACTCATCTGTAGTCGAAAAATGGATGAAAAGTTTCCAATAAATTAAAATATCAAGGTTGTCGTCCCCTTTGGACTCCGTCCAAAATGCTTATTACCAGTGGCGTCTCGTGACAAAATTGACTAGTTGAGCACTGCTTTTGTGGTATTATAGCAGATGTAACAGTTCGTTGTAAGTGAAAACTAAAGATTGAGGAATGGAGATTTGTTTGTGTTTTTCAATGCAACGAGATATCGATATACTTTCGGATGAGATTTTTTATTAAACAAACAAATCTCAGAGCTGGGCTGATTAATTCTTCCTCTTCTTGAATCTGTGCAGTAACTCTTTTGAGTGCGATCCAGCCTGCTTTCATCGAATAAATAAAGATTCCAGAAAAATAATTGAATTTGGATTGGGGACGCAGTTCATTCCTTCAATTCGATCGGTTGTGCAGTGCACGAGGTACACATAAGGACGAGACGCCACTGCTTATTACACGGAGAACTTCGAAATAACAAAATTGGTTTCAATTAAATATTATTGATTTTAATAATATGTCTGTTTATATTCCCTTAAGAGACAGGTAGGGTCAAACACTTTTGAAAAATCATTTATTTTTCCTTATATTTTCTTATGTTAGAACATTTAAAGAACATTTTATTAAATTTTCAAGCCTACCGGAACATAAATCTGCTAATGCCTTTTAAAAATTTACCGTTCACAAGAATGGGTAGAACTTGATCGCGAATATCTCCTGTTGTATTTAAGGCAACCGCATAATTTTTTCTCCATATCATCGAAAATATGGTCAGCTTTTTTTAATAATATTTTAAAAGGTATCAGGGAGCCAAAAATCAGTAGAATCGTAACACCAGCTGCGAAGGTCAAATTCCACTACAGGAATGTAATACCAAGGCTAGGGAGCCAAAATAACCCAAAATTGAAATTTTTAAAATATTTCGTATGAACGAGCATTAAGGTGAAATTCAGTGCCAAAATAAGGCACGTAAAAATTCAACCGCATGAATTGAACGAATCATCGCACAAAGCGTATCGTGTAAAACCGACTCATAGAATTACAGAAAATTTTCAGCGGTTGAACGAGTGGGCTTACGACATGTTTTGTTCGCTAGTGAAACAGACACTAACTAACATATATATGCTTTTAAACCATAAGTATTTTTAATTGGTTAATATGAGGAAGACGCATTTGTGCATGTTGTTTGGAACGATCAATTTAGTCATTGAATTTAAAATTAGAATGATTTTATAATTGATTATTTCGAAATTGTTCATTCTTTGATAGCCATCAAAATTTTTTTTTCAAAGAGATCTTTTAAAATGGAATTAGAATAGGTTTGTAGGCTGTTTACTAAAAATATTTAGTTTGTGAAGTGCATATCATATCAGTATATAAGTATATATATATTACCATTTCTCATGAACTTTTGAAGAAATTATAGATACTTTTTGTCTACGCTTTGTTTTTTTTTAATATTCTTTCAATTCGCTTTACAATTTGTATTTTCGAGAGGGGTTTGACAAGTAAGTTATTTAAATAAATATCATAATAATTCGCAACCTAAGTTCTAGATCCTAGATGGCTAAAAACGATTTGTTGTGGATTTTAGAATTTATGAATGAATTTTAACATTTCGGCATTCTCGATGTAATCGTTCTTGTCACCTGCACAGCTTCGTATTTTTTTTGATTTCGTGTGCTCTGCCTTATAATTGTACTATTATAATTATGCAAGCGACGGATTGAAAATTTTCAAACCTTTCACAATTAATCAACTAGTACGTGCGATTCTCAATATTCGAAAGTGTGGAAAAAGCATGTCAGTTTTATCCGTATTCACGTCGTCCAGTTATGTCTCTGACATTACCCTCCCGCTCTTTTTTATCTCATACTGCGAAGAGGTAAGAGCTCGGCGCACAGGCCCAAGAGTTTTGCTTCGATTGATTTGAAAATTTGAGAAAACATTTTTAAAATGTTGTATTGTAACAAAATACAAAGAAAAATATGATTCTTCTATATGAAGTGTTAGACCCTACGGTTTCCCTTACAGAAATAAATTGTTTCCTTCGATTTCATAGTCATTAAACGGGGTTTTCTCGAAAGCAAGTTTCAAAAGTCCGTGTCCACTTCACCTATTATTTTCAGATTTTTCGCACCCTTTCTTCATAGAAAATACCCAACCCCAACGTTTTCCTTTGCGTTTGTTGTTACTTTGGGGAGGTTTGGTAGCTACAAAATGGTGAATTTTGTGTGTGAAAAATCGTTGTTTTGACTTCGAAAAGTCACCAAAAATTCTAATTCTACTTTCATTTCGATTTCTTCATGTTTCGCATTCGGCTCATCAAATTGTACTGTCATCTCCACATACGGGTGCAATTTAAACCTGCAAGCAGATGTCGTGCTTGCGGTTTAAATAGAACTGCTAGGTGGAGATGGCAATTCAAATTGAACTGCTGAGCCGAATTCAAATTGAAGCACTGTTGAGATGAAGGCGAAATGTGAAGAAATCGAAACGAAAAACGTGACTTATTGTACAAAACAAAAAACCCCTAAAGTGAAACATACAAAACAACAAAAGAATTCATTATACACTGGGGTCTCTTTTTACGCGTTTTTTTTTTGTGCGTTTTCTTTTCACGCGGATTTCCGAAGTTACGCGGTTTTTTACGCGGATTTCCAAAGTTACGCGGTTTTCTTTCGGCATAAAAAAAAATGTTCGATTATGGAAGTCTCAAAATTTTCCTATGTCCCAAAGTCGATTTTCACAAGAAAAATGTTTTTGAGATTCCACCAGATCTGGACGTTTCATGCATTTCTAAGATATTTGGCAGCAACAAATTTTTTTTCTTCAGTTTGGAGGTTTTTTATACGCGGTTTTTCTTGCGCGGATTTTTTTACGCGTTACGTATTCCCCGCGTGAAAAGAGACCTCAGTGGAAAAGAAATTTCATTGGGCATAATAAATATTCCGCAATATGAATGTTTAAATTTCTGCATGTTGTGTTCTTTCGGACAGTTCGCGTCAATGTAATTGAAAATGCTTAACGCTAAAAAACTGCTACTGAAGTGAAGTGATAGTATTTGTTTTTTTTTTTTGAACGTACATCTCTAGTATTTAATTCATCAGATACATATTAAAACGAAATTAGACATGCTGTTCTTGCAAGCCCTTTTATGGGTAGAGTAGAAACTGCTTACTGCTGGGAACATTTTGCTGATTAATTCAATTTCGAAAATAATAATCTATTGTTACAGTTCTATATCACTTGTGTTAAAACTAGGTAAAATTACGCTGATCAAATGGTGTTTCAGTACTATTTTAAAACACAAATTGTCCTGATTCAAATAAACTTTTCGAGCAAAATTTGACCCTAGCTTCGATTTTTCTAGTCCCTCAAATAGAAAAGGTATTCAGTTACATTACATCGCAAATGTACATATTTCGAAGAGAGTAATAGTGATAAAATATTTATTACACATGACATTTCAGTTCTAATTACTACATAATTGGTTAAAACAACAGAGACACTTTTTGCTTTCGTGAATGGAGGTACTTATTGGGAGTGTGTCATTGCTCAGTTGTACAAAAGACTCCAAAAACTGTAACGTTTCATTAATCGTTCGCCAGCCTTATAAATCAAAAATAACAGTTTACAAAGAACAACAATTGAATAGTTATAGCGAATTTGACCTAATCCAATTCATTATCTTTACATGTCGGTTTTTCTTTTAAGAACATCTGCGAGGTTGCCTTTTCGGTGCGAACAATAACATTCTTTAAAAAATCCGTTTGGTATAGGTCTAAATATGTGGATTTTTTCAGATTGAAAAATGAAAAATTTGCCAAATGGAAAACCCCTTCGCAGTTCAATGAGACTAAATTCTTGAATTAATTTGTACACACTAAGAAAATTTCGCAGCATTCGATAATTTTTTACCAAATTTTCTACAGCTGAACGTTCGGTAAATAAATTGATTACGGAACGTTAGGTAATTGCTGAACTGTCAAACAACTACCAAAAACTGTAAACCAAATGGATCTAACTGATTGTTCGGTAGTTTTGTGTTTGTTTTCCTTTGGTTAAAATTCTAGATTTTCGGTTTTCAAGAAACAACACAAATTAACAAAAACGAATGAAGAAAATTCCAACCTGATGTGGCTATGGTTTTATTCCAGGAAAAAGGGTCAAATGTTTCGGCTGACCGGAATTATGAGTGCCTTCCACAATCCGCCGAGTTCACCATAAATTACCCTCGAACGATTTGTGTAAAAGTGATTTTCTGCCTATTAGTAAACAAAAAGCTTTTAGTGGTTCTAACTTTAGCACCTGTACCTCAATCCATTCGATGTACTCTTCAAGATTTTTTTTTGTTTGGTTAATAAAAAGACACTTACTAAAAAATTTAATAACTGTTTGACAGTTAGTTTCACGACAATCAGTTTTCATAGAAGTTCGGTTATTGGAAGATAATTTTACCATACGGACAGTATGGTTTTTACCGTACTCAGCGGCTATTCAGATTTACCGTATAAATTGTATATCTATTTACAAAATTCTGTAACGAAAATTTACGTCAAACTGATCGTCCGGTACAAAATTGCATAATTATTGTAAAATATAACTCATGTACCGAAATATCGGTCATTTCTATAGATTACCGAAATTTCTCGTCAAAAATATTACCGAACAAAGAATTAATTCTTAGTGTGTACCAAATATAACATTATGTATAAAGATAAACCGTTTTAAAAGAAACTACGTGGTCGGTCTCGTTTAAGCAATTTGGTCCATTACCGAATTTCATTGCGTTTTAATTGCCCCTGAAACTGAATGCAAATTGCACTTTGTCGATTGGACCGGTATTGCTTTGAAAAGTTGCTTCCATAAACCAAATCTTACATCCAATAAAGTCATATAAGCCTCATTATAAGCTTCATTACGGCTAAAAACCACCATTCTGGTCTCTGCAGATCAATTCTTTGCCCGGACGACTTCTCCGAAGCATTCATCATAAATCGATAAATTATTTAAATCTCGCATCCAACACAAAACACGCTGGCCCTCGTTTCTGCCCCAGGTTGGACTCGATGTGGTGATGCTGCTGCTTATAATTAAATTTCTCCGTTTTTATGATACCAAAATTAGCCACCTAGCAAACACAAAACCGAAATGCCCTTGCCGGTAAAGTTGACTGACATAAAAAAAAATTAATAATATGAACACAGACAAAAGCTTGCTTCCTTCGTTTTCCTTTTTTTTTTCTCGTGGATGCACTACTCGATTCTTAAGAAAGTAAACATTTCTGCCTTCTTGGCTTCCAAAACAGAATCCCTTCGCTGGCAGGCATGCAAACGAACTCCTTTCCCAACGACCCAAACTATCAGGTATCGGAAAGTTTGTACAAGAAAACTGAAACAGTTTATTCATTGTGTCTCACTTACATTCTTCGGCCTAACTATTCTACCAAGAGAGAACTCTGAAAGAAGAAAAAAGTTAAGGTTTTGTTCAGCTGAAATTGCATCTGTAACTGCGGCAAGCAGCAAGCCAACGCTGCACTGCTTCAGGCAAGAAAGACTCCAAGACGAAGGACTGCAACAAAGGGAACACATGATGAGAGGACCCTCGTCATCGTGGAAAAGTAGGCTAGACAAGGGCCGAAAAAAATCGAAATACATACAGTCACAGGGCTCTGTATTTTGCCAATGGCAGAACGATTGCCTGGATATCGGTGGACAGCAATAACGAGGGAGATGGATAGATGGAAAGAGAGTGAAGCTGTGACGAATGAGACGGCAAAGTAGGGAGACGAAAAATTATGAGGATTTACCATGCAATTTAACCAAATGCACTTGGCTCTTGGGTGAACACGGTTAAGTGAGAGAGTGAATCTGAATCGAGCGAGAGGGAGAGACGGAATCTGGTGTTCATTCGATTTCCCCTCCTGCTGGGAGAGAACCCAACATAAAATATGGGAGAATTTTGCTGCTTGCCTGCTCTTCAACGTGCTCTTTTACTCTCTCGGATTTCCCCCACCAACCGACGTTTGTTCGAGTCCTGTGTTTATCCAAATTTTCTATCTTGATGCCGAAATCTGAGAACTTTGCTTCAGTTACAACATCGACCCTCCTCGGAATAGGACGCAAAAACGGTTTAGTCCGAAACTCGAACGGTCTGAAACGACAGACAACTTAAAGTTTATCCCCCATCTCTGACAAACCAAAGGAGAGGGAGAGCTGACAGACCGAAAATTCAACAAAAATTCTGAATGGATGCTGCGACCGTCTCGTTAGTGTGATTTGTTAAGTTTCATTTGCTAGTCCGTTCTGGTGTTTCGGGAAATGACTACAGCGATGTCATTGCAAACGTACTAGTGTGTGGTGTGTGTGTGCTGTTTCGTGCGTTACGCAAGAGATAAGAGTTGATGTTTACCGCGATGAAAAGATGAAACAAAACGTGTGACTTTAAAAGCCGAGCAACACATTTGAATAAAGTAGAAGGAAATACTGAAACGAGTGTGTGGCGCGGCCATATGTGTAGATGGGAATACTGTGATACGAGATGATCCAGTTGTTCTTCGGAGTTCATCATCAAGAAGAAAGAATATAATTCTAACTAGTGCGATGCTTGAAGAAACGAAAAGAAGTGAATGTTAATAGCAAAAAATAAGTGTTCTGTGTCTCCAGCGAAATAGCTGTTTCAATTTGTTCTCTCGTGGCCAACATTCGTATCTACATGAGTTCTGGATAAGCTTAATTTTTCACGCTCTCAACGGTCCTCTATTACTCTATGACTAATAAACTTGAACGACCAAACCGCTCAACAATGGATTTCGCAAAAAGTCTGTTCTTCCTTACGCTGGTGGTGGCTGTCACTGCCCGGTCTACCCTGATGAGCCGGATGGACATCGCACCGAAAGGCTGCAAATGGCAGCGAGTTCTGGACGAGAATGCGGAGGATGAAAACACTGTGACGACGGTTCTTTCTTGCAAATTGAAAACAATTGGCGGAACGGACACACTGATGAGGAATTTGAGTTCGTATCAGATCGAGCGAATCAATTCGTTGAAGCTTGAATGTAGCGACATTCTGTTCTTCGAGAGCTCCCTTGAGGCAAATCAGCATTCGGGAGCCTTTCTCGGATCACTCAAACGCTTACGTGATCTCAAGATTGAATATTGTAAAATAAAGTACGTGCCTTCGATGGTTCTGTCAACGCTGCGGGACCTTCGTTCGCTTTCATTGCGAACTCACAACACCGATTGGTCGGCAATGAACTTGGAATTTCATCCGGAAAGTTTCCGAGGATTGACGGAACTGAAACGGTTGGATCTGGCTGATAACAACATATGGAGCCTGCCGACCGATGTGTTCTGTCCGTTATTTTCGCTAAGACAGCTGAATCTGACCAAAAACCGACTAACCGACATCTCCCAGTTGGGATTCTCTGACTGGGGTAACGGCCCTACCGCTCCGGGTAAAGCATGCAACACCGGGCTGGAAGTACTTGATTTATCCCACAACGATATCCTGTCGTTGCCGGATAATGGTCTGTCATCATTGCGATCATTGAACGTTCTACTGATCCAGGATAATCTGATTACTTCGCTTGCTGACCGATCCTTTGTCGGTCTCGGATCGCTGAAGGTCGTCAACATGTCCAGCAACAAATTGGTGGCTTTACCACCGGAACTTTTCCAATCACCACGTGAGCTGCGGCAAATTTATCTGCAGAACAATTCGTTGTCCGTTCTGGCACCAGGATTACTTGAGGGGCTTGACCGGCTTGAAATACTTGATTTATCCCACAACGAACTTACATCCGAGTGGATTAATCGCGATACGTTTGCCGGTCTGAAACGATTGGTGGTCCTCGACATCAGCCATAACAGCCTAACGAAAATCGATCGGCACGTGTTCCGCGAACTGTACAGCCTCCAGGTACTGAACCTGGAATCAAACCTAATCGAAACAATCGCAGACAACGCATTCAGCGATCTGAAAAATTTAGTCGCATTAACCCTCTCGCACAACAAACTGAAACGAATCGACCAGCATCACTTCAGCGAATTATACGTCCTCAATCAGTTGTACATCGAATCGAACGCTATTGAATCGATGCACACGCGGGCACTTGAAAACCTTACCAATCTGAACGACCTCAATCTGAATGACAACCGACTGACAGAGATTCCGGAAGGACTGGGAAAATTGCGCTTCCTAAAATCGCTGGATCTGGGCAAAAATCGGATCGTCACGGTGAACAATGCCTCGTTCGAGGGACTGGAGCAACTGCTCGGTTTGCGCCTGGTGGAAAACCGGATTACGAACGTGTCGCGGGATGCATTTGTGACCCTTTCGTCGTTGCACGTGCTGAACCTAGCGTCGAATCAGATTCGTCACATCGATCAATCGGCTTTCAGCTCGAATCCCACTATCCGGGCGATTCGACTCGACAACAATGAGCTGGAGGACATCAGCGGAGTGTTCACATCGCTACCGGCACTGGTATTCCTAAACGTGTCCGATAACCAGATCAGGAACTTTGACTACAGCCATCTGCCGACGTCGCTCGAGTGGTTGGACATGCATCAGAATAACATCACCGAGCTGGGTAATTATTACGATTTGAATAATCTGCAGATTAAGATGCTGGATGTGTCGTTCAATCGATTGGCTACGGTGGACAATAAAAACATTCCGGACAGTATTGAAACGCTGTTTTTGAATAATAACGTGCTGGAGGAAGTGACGGCTGGGACGTTCCTAAATAAGAAGAATCTGGAGAAGGTGGTGCTCTATGGGAACTACATCAAGAAGCTAGAAATCGGGGCACTCGCTTTGACCCGGGTGAGCGACGACAGGGATATGCCGCAGTTCTACATCGGAGACAATCCGATTCACTGCGACTGCACGATGGAATGGCTGCAGGGCATCAACAAACTGTCCCATCTGAGGCAACATCCTCGGGTAATGGATCTGGATACGGTGATGTGTACTATGGAACACGAGCGAGGAGCTTCGATTCGGCCGTTGATGGATCTGAACTCGCACGATTTCCTCTGCCAGTACGAAACACATTGCTTTGCGACCTGCCACTGCTGTGATTTCGATGCGTGTGACTGCAAGATGACCTGTCCGGATCGGTGCAGCTGCTATCACGACCACACCTGGAAGACCAACATCGTGGATTGTGGTAACGCAGATTACACCGAAGTACCGGAACATATTCCAATGGATGCGACCACAATTTATCTGGACGGCAATGAGCTGAAGCAGCTCGGCAGTCATCAGTTTATCGGAAAGAAGAAATTAGAAGTGCTTTACCTGAACAATAGTAACATTGCGAATGTGCATAACAGAACCTTTAACGGAATCCCTAGTTTGAAAGTGCTGCACATGGAAAACAATTACATTGAAGAACTGCGTGGTTTTGAGTTTGATCAGTTGACCAATTTGAATGAACTGTATTTGGACCACAATACGATCGGTTACGTGGGTGAGAAGACCTTTGAAAGTCTGAAGTTTCTGGAAGTGATCAATCTAAGTGACAATAAGATTAGTGAATTTTCGCCATGGCAAGCGCTGGCTGCGGCTTCGGAAACCGGATCGTTGAACAAAGTTTCACTGGAAGGAAACCGATGGCGGTGTGACTGTGAATCATTGCACAAACTGCAACGGTGGATAAGAGACGTTAGTGGTGACTTTGACATTAACAGAATGATCTGTGCGGACAATCGAGTGGTTGGTGACGTGATAAGTTCCTGTGAAAGTCAGTTAATGTTTGAGAATGAAGTGGCACCACCGGCCGTACACCGAACGGTGCTGATGGGACACGGCTTGATCGGTGGTGGCTATGTTCCACTTTTGGCTGCTATTGTAGTGGCCATTATCGGGACGGCACTCCTGGTGGCGTTGGCATGTGTCTTCCGGCAGGACGTACGGCTTTGGGCTCATGCTAAGTACGGCGTTAGGTTGGTGAAAGATCCAATTATTGTGGCCGGCCAGCAGCAGGACTGCGATAAACTGTACGACAGCTACGTGGTATATAGCATTCATGACAATGAGTTCGTTGGGCGACTGTTGGGAGCTGAACTACAACACTATGGCTATTCGGTTTGCTTGCACCATCGAGACATTCATTCGAATACGTTCCTCTCGGATTCGCTGCAGAGTGCAGCGGATGCTTCGAAGAAGATAATTCTAGTTGTTTCGATGAACTTCCTGCAGAACGAGTGGTCTCAGCCGCAGTTCCGTGTGGCTCTTCAGTCCGTTATCGAAAATATCCGACCGGCCTACCGAAGACACAAGATCGTCATCGTACTGACTGCCCCCGTGGAGCTAGTTACCATGGATCCGATCATGAACCTACTGATACGAACCTGCACCGTCGCATGCTGGGGCGAACGAAAGTTCTGGGACAAGCTTCGGTATGCTCTTCCGGATGTGAACAAAGACAAATCGCTGAAAAAACTTGGCGACATAACGCGGAGTCCTAATCTCCGGTACACACCGGCCCCCACTGCCCTGGACCAGTGGTGCAAGATGAGTCATCCGGGGATCGCCGTGCCGGTCGCTGTGCCACAAAGCACACCATCGCAGAGTACCTGCAACACCGAAGACGAATCGTCCTCGGCATCTTCGCAGCACTACGAGGCTCCCATGAGCCAGCACTACAACATGAGCCGGTCCAGTGCCTCGCTTGGTCACGTGTACTCCACGATACCGGAAACGCCCCAAATGGGACGCAACGGAAGAGCTTATTTCGTGTAAGATACAGTATGTAAACTAGTGCACTACCAACCTGTTTCTTAGATGTATACTTGGCATTTCAGTTACTATGTGTAGCGTGTATATTTGTACAGAACAAAGATAGAAATCTCATAGTCATGTTATAGATCGAGTCAATTCAGTTTTTTTTTCTCTCGCGAGTATAGAATGTTACACAGCGTTACACTCATTACACTCAACTGGGCAGCAAAGATTTTACGCTTCCTATAGGTCATTTCTTATTTGCCAAATATTATTAAAACTGTATTATGATTCGCTCAAATGTAAGCTAGGACCGAACTAAAATGAAACGAAGCAAAATGTGCTACACTTAAATGAAACCTATTTTTCCCCATCAAAGAACGTAATTCTGAAGTGGGAAAATGAAAACCCAAAATGAGAACAATTATGACTTAATAAACGTGATACTAGTTTTTATAGATTACTATTATTAACTGAACGAAATAAATTGACTATTAATCTTAAGTGTATTTTAGAGCCAGATAACAAAGCTACTAAAGTATTTCGTATATTCAAAGCGAGCATTTAAAAGCTACAAAACTATAAGATAATAATTTCGGCAACTATAGAAAAATCAAAATCAGACATAAACCTCGAAAGATGCAAACCAGAATCTCCATCATACACGTTACTGTAAAAATTATAAGTTACCGCCATTAGACGTATATGAACAACACAACTACACTGCAGCCCTAAAGAGCTCATACAAAATTTTGTATAAACGATTATAGGATAATAATTTATTACGGAAAACGAAATACAAATTTCAATTCAAACAAAACTCCATGCATTCATTTCTAGTCCAATCTTCGGCACGGTAGACAAGAAAGAAACGCCAAGGTAAATTCTTCTCCAAAAACCATTTCGAGCAAAATCGTGACTTCAATTCCGCCTTTTGTTAAAAATAGACACCTCTTTGCTCAGTCCGCCCAGCAAAGTGTCCGGATCCGACGGACGGAATCAGGTTGACGGTCTACATCCAGTGCTTTCAATACCCCCTCCTTCATCAAACCGCCGTCAGTATTGGTTCGTTTGCTAGTACCTACTGCTGGTGTAGGTGACGGTCGGCTGGGGAAAGAAAAAAAGTGTTGTCGGTGTCGTCGCTGGCATATATGAGAACTCGTCGCAGGTCGTAAATTATAGCACCAACCGAGCGGCATCTGGGGTTGGCAGCCGTGACACCGCTGCGGTGGGGAGCAGAGGATGCCAAAATTTTGTTTGCTTGCCACGTCTCCCGCTCCCTGTGGCCAGCTGACCACATAGCCGCAGGAACCTGTACCCGTTCACCGTCGTTATTTTACAGAAGAAAAAAAACGAAACTTATAAGAGCCGCCAGCCGGAGTGATGTTTTCTTTTTAAATTATCGGGATTTATTCCTTCCATCCCATATTCACATGGTATTCGGCTTTGGCGCGGCCTTCGGTTAGTTTGGGTTGGCTTAATTCCACCCTTCCTCCGCCAATCTCTTCTCGAATCGTTACCACCACACAACCCGCGAGACCATTCAACCGGTCACGCTGAGCCCTCAGCCTGGTTCCATTCTGCGCGCAGTGATTTTCTGTTTTTGTTTTCGAACGATCTTTGCGCTCCCGCAAGTCGGGCCTCGGTGCCATCGAGATTGCGATGGAACACAAGCGCGCACGCTGGAACTCGAGCAAACGCCGCTGTTCTGTTTTTGTTTGCTCATGCCGTCGTAAAGATGCCCTCCTACTACTTCGCTTCGGGTCGTTTTTTTTTTTACTTCATCCGATGCTATCCACGGTGGTAATCCGCGTCGGAGCTGACTCGGGCAGGCCGCTTCGTTTCTCGATTCTATCGTCCCGTGATATGCCCTTGTCAGATGCTAAAGAGCGCACGCAAGAATTAATGTGGTAAGTAGTTGAAGGCAGATATTCACTAGATGAGATGATTTTGGATATTTAAAAGTGCGCCAAATCGAAATCAAGTATTTTCGTATTAAATGCTTTTCGTTACGTTGGTAAAAAATTAGTATCCTTGAAATAATGTGCTAGTTCCAGAATACTCGAAATGCTAAAAGAAGCACTTTTATGAAAACGCTTCTGGTGTTCTGTTACCCTTAACATGCTACAATTCAATGGCGTTTGCGGAACATTGAGTTAAAGACTATTCACGTGATAGAATACAAAAGTTTGTTTTTAATTATTTCTACTTTGCTGTGTTTTAAGGTAAATTTTTTTTATCATGTCTGGACCTACATTATTAAGCTCATAATTAAATGGGAATCTATCATGACAGCATGATTTTATGAATATTTTGGTAGCGATGAACGATATCTGTAAAAAAAGCTAAAAACAAATAATGAATATACTCGGTTCATGCACTCAGAATCAGAGTTTATAATGAAATATTGTGTTGTTCAAGAAATCGATAAACAACCGAGAATTCCGAAAGTTGCTTAATCAATCACCGAACGATGAAATTTTTAAAAACGTCTTTTTTATGAGACCGGAAAAGGGATGCCAAGCATTGAAAATAGAAAATCTGAATATTTCGAAAATTAGGACTAGAAAAACTTTTAATTTTAATCGAAAATTCAAATTTAATTTTCTTTCCAAAATTCGATTTCGAATGCATAAAATGCTGATGCATGCTATCATCCACCAAGCGATCATCTGAAATATTTTTACTCGTAAAAACAAACAAAAATGTATGGTTATTACAAACAAAAGCGTTAGTTGAAATAACTAAATTCAAGTTCAATTATTTCAACTAAAATGTTTGTAAATTTAAAGCGCTACGACTATTAACTCGATCAACAAAATAAAATAAAATTTTCTAATTGAATTTACTATGAAAATGTTTGTCAGGAAATTATTGATTGAACCAAACTATCCACTAATCCACTAAGAAAATAATTTATCATGTTTTGTAGTTTCGTCGCTATTTCAATTAAAATATGCTTTGCATGAAACCCAAATTTAGTGATTTTTTTCTATTTTGTACTCCTTTCACGAAAAGGCATTAGCAACAGTAAAACACCTTTTGTGGTGCATTTAGCCTCTTTTATCACCCCGTTAATTTAATGAGTTTGTACTCGTTATTTGACTCCTATATTCAAATATCAATAACTTTAAAATTCAATTTAGAAACTTTAATCGTGATGTATATTTTTCAATTATTTATGGTTATCTCACACTGTTGAAAATTTAATCTCAAATTCCTGATCATATTTCTGATAGTTTGTGGAAAAAATTATTAAAAAATTATTATTCGCGATACAGTTCTGCCCATTCTTGTACACGGTAAATTTTATTTTTCCAACTCTTTTGTACGAAGTTTAATTTCCAAGTTTTTATTTATAATGTAGCATTCCTTACTTAGAATTCACACCATGCATTTGCACCATGCACCAATTCACACAATGCATTTTTCTCGAATGCAAAGCAATTGAATGATGGTTTTAATTGTACTCTTTTGGTGCGAAGTTCGATATGCGAATGGTTCATCAAAATGAGTAATTTCTCTTCTAATTGACATATTTCAAACAGTTGAATAGTTCTTATTTCGTAGAAATTCATATGTCTTAACAGTTCGGCTGAAAAGTTCGTATCGTTTAATAGAAACACACATTTTTTTGCCAAAATTCGTTTTTATTATTCAACATAATTGCCATCAGAGGCGATACAGCGATTATAGCGATCTTCCAACTTTTCGATACCATTTTTGTAGTACGATATGTCCTTTGCCTCAAAATAGGCCTCAGTTTCAGCGATTACCTCTTCATTCCTTCTAAATTTTTTACCAACGAGCATTCTCTTGAGGTCTGAGAACAGACAAAAGTCACTGGGGGCCAAATCTGGAGAATACGGTGGATGAGGGAGCAATTCGAAGCCCAATTCGTTCAATTTCAGCATAGTTTTCATCGACTTGTGACACGGTGCATTGTCTTGATGAAACAAAACTTTTTTCTTCTTAAAAAGAGGCCGTTTTTTTGAAATTTCGTCCTTCAAACGCTCTAATAACGCTATATAATAGTCAATGTTGATGGTTTTTCCCTTTTCAAGGTAGTCGATGAAAATTATACCATGCGAATCCCAAAATACAGACGCCATAACCTTACCGGCCGATTGTTGAGTCTTTCCACGCTTTGAGTTCGGTTCATCGCGTGCAGTCCACTCAGCTGACTGTCGATTGGACTCCGGAGTGAAGTGATGGAGCCATGTTTCGTCCATTGTTATATATCGACGAAAAAAATCGGTTTTATTTCGATATAACAGCTCCAAACACTGCTCAGAATCATCAATTCGTTGTTGTTTTTGATCGATTGTGAGCTCACGCGGCACCCATTTTGCACAAAGCTTTCTCATGTCCCAATATTCGTGAATAATATGTCCAACACGTTCCTTTGATATCTTTAGGGTGTCAGCTATCTAGATCAACTTCACTTTACGGTCATTGAAAATCATTTTGTGGATTTTTTTCACGTTTTCATCGGTAACAGCCTCTTTTGGACGTCCATTGCGTTCATCGTCTTCGGTGCTCATATGACCAGTACGAAATTTTGCAAACCACTTACGAATTGTTGCTTCGCCCGGTGCAGAATCTGGATAACACTCATCAAGCCATTTTTTGGTATCGGCGGCACTTTTTTTCATCAAAAAGTACTGTTTCATCAACACACGAAATTCCATTTTTTTCACAATAACAAAAGTAGCTTCACTCAAAATGCAATATCTCACAAACTAATAATCAGACAGCTGTCAAATTTATACACGTATCTTTTGAAGGTTGGTACTTACTGAAAATGGTATGGATTTAATTCTAGTGGCGCCCTCTCACAGAAACGATACGAACTTTTCAGCCGATCTGTTAGAAGGGCTGATTTGTAGAACTTTTTCCATCGTTGTTCAGTTTTGGGAGTATTTTGCTCCAATGCAAACGACCAACAGCTGAATGTCTCCCTAAATGTAAGTCCCGCCGTACACACCTAGAAAAAATCGTGCAAATTTACATCTTCTGCGATCGACATATACGAGCGCCAAAAGCAACTCATTTCTACAGTAAATTTACACATATTTAATGCATTCTGACATAACTTTAAGGTCTGAAGCAAGTAAATTTACACGTGTGCTTGAAAGGTGTAGCACGTTTGACACATATTTAAATGATTCTTGCAAAAATCAGTCATTTTATGAATTACGTTCTTATGAATTGTGTCATATGTGGATTTTTATCACCTGTAAATTTCATATTTTTTTGCTGAATAGCTTTTACCCTCACCATAACGAGCACTTCATGAACTGCAAGCGGCTTACAAATCCATAATACCAATTTGCTAATACCAGAGGAAGAAAATATCGTAGTAATTCTTTGCGAAAATAATTCTGAAACTAAAAGTTTTATCATGAAGTACCAATCATATTTCCGAAGGCATGTAGATAAAGTTATGTTTATACGTTGCTACAACAAACGATACTCACGATCGAAAACTTATCACTCACCCAGAGGATAAATTTTGAAAATGCACCCTATAGTAAAGAAAGACGTATTCACCTTAAAAAAACATCCCATTTAGTTTGAATAAACCAAAAAAAATCTCTAATCGCTGTTTATAAAATGATTAAGTTTTTACGTTTTCTGTTTTAAAAATTATTATGATATTAAATCGTTTCATTTGTCCAGATTTATATCTTGAGGTTGTTCGCATCCAAAATTGATCTTTTAGGTAACTTTGAAATCATCATAATTGACTTTCATTTAAAGGATATTTTCCAAAAAATTTCAAATATAAAATTTTGTTAAAGGCATCAAAATAGAGTAGAATCAATTGTTCTGATAGAATCTAATTGTCATTTTGATCATTCGCCGAAAATGTAAACACTAAAAGTAGAGCAAGTTTGTAATTTGTGACTTTTAGTGTATCCATCATCATCTTTGTTTTTGTATTTATTATGGGTACCTTAGAATTATTTCATTTTTTATGTAATCGTGATCGGTCGTGTCTTGCATACAACCTAATTTTTATTCAGTTTGATGTCTTACAATTTTTTGGACTAGTTTTTGAAAACAATATCAATTAAGTATCCACCTTTATTATAAATTACAAAATAAGATTAAGCACGTTTCTTTAAGAAAACGGAAATTGTTTTTTTTTCATTGATACCAAACACGCATACAGAAATCGGTTGTCATAACTAAGCCAATGAATGTATCGCACTGAAATTCACTGAAAGCTATAAGGCTATGAAATTTTTTTTTAAAGTTGTGCATTTTGACGGTCAATGAGAATTTTTTTGTCCCTTCAAGTACTCATATTGTTTTACTCTTCTGTACTTTTCCCAGCATTATCACTTGATCGTTTTGCGATAAAACTCAGTTGACTTAAGCCTTGCATTGTTAACTAGTTACAGGAAAATTTTTAGCAAGATTAATCACATACAATTTGGTTACATATAAATCAATGAGTGAAAAATTTTTAACTCTGTGTTTATGGTAAATCTCTTTTGGGAATAATTCATTAGCGTGGATTGGTGCGTACCGGTCTTGTCTCAACTCACCCATAAGAACTACTAGAACGAACGGACATTACGCGTGTTTTTAGTGATCGAACCTGTGGCGGTTGCGCCAAGTCCGCTCACAATGATTATAATCTCGTTAACGAAAAATTGATGTTTACCATAGACCAAAAGACGATGCGTCCATTCGGAGTCTCTACAGTGAGAGTTTACTTCTGGCTGTACTGCGACTACCAGTGAACGTATCAAAGCTATCTCGATCGACCCGTTTCAAAACATATACAGCATATTAGTTGAAATTCTGATTTCTGCTGGATCTCGCTTACAAAAAGAAAACATTGTGCTGCCCTAGCTGACAGCCCATAATTAATCCATGGAGGTTTCCCAGGAGAGAAATCTGTTTGCTATTAATCTCGACGAGGAGATGCGAAACGAAACAAAAAAAATCTGAAACAAACAGCAGAATAATACATCCGACGCGCCGGGGCAGTTCTGTTTGGGCCAATTCTCGACAAATTTTCATCATCCGTTTCTTGTTTTGTAATCAAGCCCCGGGGCCTGCGGTTCATACGGATCATCGTCATTTATGATCAATGTGTTCCCGCTGCGTTAGACGAAACACCACCGAACGCCATCCCCGTCGGTAAATGGAGCAGCGGCGGCGGCGGCAAGAATCGGCTGAATCTATGCGCGGCGCAGTGATGCGAACGCGAAGCCAACAACGGCTAGAACCGAGCGGGTGAAGAATCGGGACCGAGCAGTCCGAGAAGTGAAACGAAGAGAGCAGTCTCGAAACTCTCGGAAAACATTTTAACTCGTTGTTGTTGTTTATAATAACAGTAATAAATTTTATTAACTCTGAGATGTGCTGCTTTTTATATGATTGCCGTTCGTTTCTCGCACTCTGCGTAAAGTCTTTCTTTCCGTCCGCCACATAAATCGGATTCAGTAGAACGATGGGTAGCTTGCAGATGCGGAATGCAGTTGCACACCGAAGCAGCTGGTTGGGTGTCATCCAATTCATTCAGCTTTGAAACTTTCGTGAAAATCTAGGCGAAGCCAAAGGCAGCTTATGGTAAAAAACGACCACGAAATGTAGGCGTTTCGGCCAGAATAATGCAAAACAAAATGAAGTTCGGCGAGGTTCCTGCAGTGGAACAGAAAAAGTTACACTAAAATGTGAAAAGTTTTCCTGTCAAATTTGAGAAACACGTCTGCAACCGACAAACGAACCACTGCACGAAAAACTAAATCGAGAAACATATATAAAAGCATAATTACACTGTAACGGACAAGGTCGCACCGAAAACCTGCGGTTGGGCATGAAATTTCTTCCGGAGCTGCTCTCGTTCACCTCCAGCAACTTTCTATTGTTGCGATTGTTTGCGCTGGCAGAAGTACTGCGACCGTCAGCCGGTAAAAAATTGGTCCTTAGTTTGACCACTTGGGTCTGTCTTCCGTCGATGCATGCTCGGACCATTATTTTGTTGATGAAACATAATATTTTCACTCTTTAAACGACTGCTATGTTCGGTTTTTATTTTATTTTATTTGTTTTTTTGTGTCGAAAAGGAAGCCAAGTGCGGTTTCTTTGCTTTGACACCCGATTGATGGGCGCCGGAACTGTTAAGTGTCCGTCGGTCATTCGATACGATTCCCCCGAAAACCGCAAAACCTGCTGCTCAGGAAATTTGGCATTAATTGAAGGTATGTTCGGTGGGGACCTTATTTGACCTTTAGGCGAAGAAGGAAAATAAAAATACACTGGAAGCAAGCAATAATTCGTTGCACGGATTGTGAATTTTTGACGTTCCCACCGCGCGTTGCATGCAGAGAACACTTTCATACAAAACCCATGTTGAACATTTTTCAGAAATATTTTAGAACCAACGTCTTACGAACCATCTAAAAACCTGAATTGTTTGTCCCCAATTATAGGCTTCTCCGCCCATCTGTTGAAACGCACTTCACTGTTAACTAGTAGGGATGTCCGATACCGAGTCGATACTTTGAGGTATTGATACTTTCTTTCAAGAATCGGGTATTTTTGGTATCGATATAGCATCAGGGCGATACTGTTAATATCGATACTTTTGGTCTCGATACTTACAGTATTGCAACGGATTAAAGTCAATTCCCATTACGACTGATTTTTTTTTGTTTTAATTAGAGAGGCTTTAACCTTAACGTTATTCGCCTCTTCGGGCCAGGAAAACTTTCTAAGGCTATGTGCGGGAATGGGAATAGAACACAGGTGGGATGCGTGAAAGGCATCGACTAACTCATCCCGCTATATCCGTCTTCAATGGAACTTTTTTTTCTACGGATTCGACGAAGCGCCAGGCTCGTGCATGGATTGGTATGACATGGACTAGCCGTCGTTGAAATTCGTTCTCGACAATCTCGCTTCGTCACACAAGTGCACTGAAAAAGAGTGAAATAAGTGAAGACCATCAACAAAACACGCACATAAAGACCATACTCTCAGAGGATACAATCATTTCTATTTTTCACACTGCCGTCTCGCCCTTAATAGTTCAATTTGAACTGCAAGCTTAGCACTGATGAGCCGAAGAAATAGAAACAAAATATGTGCTTTTTGTACAAACCAACAAAACTCCCAAATGTTCAATAGGAATTGGCTTTTAGTGTAGTACCCGTGTATCGACATATAGGTTATGACATAAAATTTTTTGAGAAAATGAGTGAAATGCGAAATCATCATGGCTCCAACACAAAGTGGCTTGCGGAAATTCTTTGACGTGGACCAAAAGTCACGTATGCAATCTGTGTGGCAAGAAATATACGTATACCAGTGGCACAACAAATTTATGGAAAAACTTTTCTATACATCATAAAATAATGCCACAATTTTATTTTATTTCGAAATGATTGCAGCGCAAGTATCAATTGATACTTATAGGTATCGATACTTTATTGCCTTTTGATACCTTGTATCGATACCCAAAATTTTGGCATCCCGATACCCTAGGTATCGATACTGTACTTTCCGAGTACCATCCCTATTAACTAGATCGAAGCTCAAGTGCACATGACATTTGATGCCGGCGCTGTTCCGCAAAAGGCGATGTCAAAAATAATCGACACTCGCTGTGCTGAATTGGTGGACGCCATCAGACTTAAATTGAATAAAATAAATTCCGATCAAATAAGTCAATATATTATATATCGCGTCTGTACGGACACTTTTGTCGCGGTTTTATTATGAGTGCCCCAACAATATCACAATCGATTTCAATCGGAGAGTCATCGGCACCAACGGAACTTAAATTCAACGACCGTTCGAGGATGAATGATTTTACATGAAAGTGATGAAATCATATACAAATTATTTGTATTTTGGGGAACTACTAGCGTCATTGTTAGCAATTATTCTTTGAAGAGTGAATAACCCGAATTCTCACGAGAATAAACCAAATAATTCCACAAAAATCTCCGAACAAATACCAAACATTATCCCCTTTAAAACACGAACTTTTCGAAAGTACTCCGTTCTGTCAGTAACCAACTGAGCAGTGATGTCAAATGGGGCGAGTGCTGCGAATAAATAAATTAGGTGTTGATGCATTGAAATTAATTAACTCATTATTTATTCCGACGGCATCGCCCGATAGTGGATCGTGATTTCCGCTAATTCTCGGTTAAATGAATTCCTTGTTTCCTAACCATCCTGGGGGAAACGGTACTCGCTCGGTGGGAAACGAGAAAATATTCAAGGGAGCAAGTGCACAACGCTCTGCTGAATGGAATTATCTGTTCGCACCGAAAGACAACGAAAACTGTTCTCCTGGTTGACGGTTTTGCCCTTCTATGCCACAAAGTAATTAAATCGAAAACAGGCAATGAAAAAAATCAATCGACAAAAAAATCACTCCTAAGGAACTCAAAATGACTAAAAAGAGCGAAGCTAGCTAAAATGTGCAAAATATAAAGAAATAACTGACCCCTAAAAAAGCTTTATTAGCTCACATGAAATGAAAGTCTTGGCATTTTGTTTCTTTTGTGGAATTTTACCTATCTGTTTTAACCAATTCTTTACACGGCTAGTAATACGATTCTACTGACACTACGAATTCTTCCAGGTCGTGGCTCGAACATACGACGACTGGCTTGTAAAGACCAGCGCCCTATTCATTGAACCGCCAGCCCGGGACATTATTAACTCACATAATGGTTACAACAATGCCTTCCTCTTGTACTGCCTATACTCGCATATCAGGCCAGTATGGAAATTCGATAAGTTGAAAAAAAGTCGACTCAATTTGCTAAATCTTGGTGTATAGGCCACACAAGAGTTGATAGAGTCCTTCAAAGTGCATATTGCGTAATTGCTTGGCTTAAATCCCACCTTCTTCTGTTATCGAAAATCGCAATCTAATATTAGTGTTGTCGTGAAGAGCATCGAAACTAATCAAAACGGAGGAATGGCAGTATTTTATTAGTCAACATTTCTTTCTGAATTCTTATTGGTTTTCTTTTTGCATGATATTTTTTTCTGTTAATGTGATCGCATGGAAAAGGAAGGTGGAGTTAGATTCTTTCTTTGATCAATGTCCTTCGAAGTGCACATTGCAAATTCATTTAACCCTGCATTATTATTCATCTTAAAACTAATTATTCCACATTATTAGTCATCTTAATACTAATTACATTTACCTAATGAGGCTGCATTAAAAGTCGACGAACTTTTGAGTTTACTTCAGCCATTAGGGTCTGTGCAGAAATGAAAGTCTCCTCGTCACCCAGAACGCTATTGAATGGTTTTTAGATCGGATGTTTACTTTTTGAGTTATACGAAGTTTCATGTCAAAATTTTCAAACAAAAGGTCAAACAATTGACCTTGAAAATAGAATATATTTTCAAACTTAGATTCCGCTCGGTAATAGCTATATAACAAGCCATAAATTATTAAATCCGTCCATTTTCAACGAAGATATCGACATTTTTGTGTAAACTTTGTCCCCTATTCCAGCAGTAGGAGTTTTTAGCACTGTATGATAATGCAATGATTGAAAGCAACGTGAAACACGATTTTTGATACTGTTACATGCACTTATTCCTAAGTATCGAAAAGACTGTGTACAGGATCCTTTTTCATGGCATTTTGCCTCGGACCGATTTTAGCACGGTTCGTTTTTGGCAACATAATCGTTCGAATATGACATATGTAAACCAGATGATGGCATAATTTTCTAGTTAAAAGCAATTCCATAATTATATTGTTTTAAACTACTTACAGCAATAAATGCTGGAAGAACATAATACCCATATACCATTCGAATCAGTTCGTCGAGATCAGCAAAAGCGTGTGTGACTAATAGTTTCACTTAATTTTTTTCGGAGATCACTCAACCGTTGTCTACAAACTTAGATTCATATGAAAAGTCGTATGCTTCAAACAAGGTTCCTGATTTATGTTTGAATCCGGCCTCTGGTTTAGGAACTACAGGATGATATGTGAAACCTAATTAAAATTGTGTAACTCATTTTTTTTTGTAGATGGTGAACTGATGTAAGATTCAAATTAAATCTAAGAATCCTCGAAGATTAAAAAAAGCTCGAAAAGCTTTAAAATTTTATAAAACATGTTGCTTTTCAGTCAGATCCAACTTCCGGTTTCAGGGATACAGGGTGATTAATATAAAAAATGTCTATTTCACATTAATTAATCAGGTTTATCGGGTTCGCAGATTTGGATAGTCGATAACCAAATAAACTTATTTCAGTCGAGTGGTATTCAGTTTTAGATTCGGAAGGTACCCGGAAATTTAATTCGCACTACGATTTTTCAAAGATATCTACACTGATTTTCAAACATTTTGAAACAAATGTAAACTATACAGCTACTCAGGTGAATTTATCTGACTTCGGCTACACCGATTTTCGAATTCCGGTTCTAGTATCGAATCGTTTCTCAAAGCTCAACCATTTTTTCAAAAAAAAAAAGGTAAATCGAATTTCAGAAACAAAAGCTCAAATTAAAATAAACTTATAGTCCCATACAAAATAATTAATTTTATCCAACTCCCGATTCTGGAATTACAGGATGTTGAATTTTGAAGTTGTCGTATGTTCGAGCTCCGACCTGGAAGGATTCTTAGTGTCAGTAGGATCCATGGTACTAGCCATGCAAAGATTCTGTACACTAAGAATCGGCTTCGAAGTCTGTTGAAACAGAAAGGCCAAATTCCACAAAAGTAATGTAATGCCAAGACTTTGCTTTGAGTTTTGAAAAATTCAAACCGATATAGAAGATGATAATCCCGAAAATCTTTAAAGTTGGACTCAAAACTATTGCAATTTATTCGTCATATGGCCATACGAATCGGTTTGGGTTATGCTGGTTCCTGAATACCGGCTCTGGAAGTACCTTAAAATACCGTAAACTACAAAGTGGAACTTACTTCGACATTTCATGGAATGTTTAATCAACTTTCACACTTTTGGATTCAAAGTTGATCCGATTTGCAGTTTCGACATTACAGAGTAATGAGTGATTAATAGGATTTAGAAGGCTATTTTCACGCTTCGAATCTGATTTTCTCAGAAGCGGTGACAAATATCAAAAAACCCAACTGACAATCTCTTAGAAAATTAGTTTAGATTATTCTGTGAAAATTTAAGAATGGTCCATTGACTTTAGCGGTCGGGATAGTCTTTATTCTGAAGGAAGAATAGCAACTCTTTCAACTAGTTCATTGAATATCTCACCTTCAAAAGCATGGATCAAAAATCTATCCTGACAATGTCTAGATAATTTAATTTAGATGCGATTAGTGTATAAAAACATATATGTTGTCGCGATAAAAATGATGTGAATGTTATTTTTGTGAAGGTAAGTCGATTTCTAAGGCAGCGCCACTTTATCTGAGAGAGAAATAAAATCGTCTCAGAAAGGCTGCCAAACAAGCGATAGCTTCATTGGATTTATGTGATGTAGTCAAACTTGTAACCAAAAATATCAAAACTTTCTTGGCCACCCGACCTTATCGAGAGTCATTTTGCACATTTGCGAGGGAGCATGGAGTAAAATGTAATACGCACAGCGAGCCACGTGGTTTTACGCGTCTCACTGGCCTCAGCCCTTGAAATCTCAAATTGCCGCTAAAACGGCGGTCTTTAAAATAATGTCATGTAAACTGAAACACCGAAGTATATTCATGCAAAAAGCACATGCGGATTGATAAAAAAATGGTATCATCTCACTTTTCACAGTTTGACGGCAAAAATACTAATAATTTTATTCCAATCTAACACAATTAATTTCCCTACAAACTATCTAACTCGAGCAATAGTGTATGTGCGGAACAGCAGAAAATGGACTACTATGTTTATGGCAACTTATCGTTTTCTACAGAAATATCACGATTTACTATTAAATTCGACACATGTAGATAATAAAATTATTACTTGTGCCTGTATATGCTAGTAGGGGAAGGGGCACAAAGTGGGACATTTTGTTTTAGTGATAGTTTTCACTATTAAAATCAATTTTTTAAAAGTCGATCTTTTTAAACATTTTGAGATAAAACCAGATCCCGAAGTTTCATGATTTTGAAAAATGTTAGGCAACAAAAAATTCATAGATTGCGGCTTTTCACGCGGATTTCCTAAGTTATGCAGTTTCTTGAGCGTTTTGTTGTGCGGTACGGATCACCCACGTAAAAACAGACTTCAGTATAATTGTATCTTAAATATTCGATACTTTGTCACAAAAGAATTAATCATAACTTATTTTTCGTGAAGAGATATAAAAATGATTTCTTCTTTTTCTTCGTTTCTTAATATCATTTATTTATACACGGATTTAACCTAGTTGCGTTCTAGAACTATTGAAAACAATTTACTTTATCGAAAATACCAAAAGTCTAGGTCACACCGTTTCGAATATACAAAGCGTTTTTTATGACAACCCCTTCATAGCTTGTTTCGGGTTATTTTTATGCCAACTTTGTTTGGAATAATTGTGGGAAATATTTATCCAATATCTTTGTTGAAGGTTGTGCACAGGTTTATTCTTTCCTGGCGAAGTTATACAACAATTTTGTTTTTAAATATCAACAATTTTCTAAGTGTCAGAGTGTTGACTTAAAAAAAATTCTGGATAACCCATACAAAACAAAACAGAAAATCGCGTAACTGCGGAAATCCGCGTACAAAAAGCCGCGTGAAAAAAAACTACATAAAAACCGCGTAAGAAGCACCTCTGTATAGTATGATGGTATGTATGACGTTCTCGACAAAACGCATTATTTGGATTAGCATCACTCTTCTCATACAAAAAGGTAACGTAAATGTCAAGCGTTTGGTTCGAGAAATGAGGTCGAATATGTGACAGAAACGCTAAAGCATGATTTTATGAACTACTCGAATCAATCTGAACAAATTCGTGTCACAAATGAGCCCAAATTAGTGCCAAAAGTTATCATAATAAAAATGGCAACAAATATTTCAACGAGACTCTTTCGATGAAAGAGAAAGGCGTTATCATACCACTAGGTGGATTAAGTATAGGTTTTTTTCACCTAAGATAAAAGCTTGTGCCGGAGCGAAATATGCAATTTACCTTTGCTGACTTTTACAATACTTTTAGGAAAACAAATCGTAACAATTTTCTTAAGTCGAGTTTTCAAACATGAGCTTGTTCTGGCGTGCTCACACGCCTCCAGTCTGGTAGTTGCTAGTATCACTCCCCCTCGCGGTCTGTCGGATTTATTTACACGCTTGTACATATTTAGGAAATCTTGGGTACTTTTAGCTAGAAATATCTTTCAAATATTTGAATACTAACGTTTTACCTTTTTTATATCTATGTAAAAAATAGGTATAGAATTCGCTCAAACTTTAGACAAATTTTCCGAGGCCCGAAGGACCGAAATCATATACTAATCGATTCAGCTCGACGAACTGAGCAAATGTCCGTGTGTGTGTCGAGATCACAGAGATGGCTGGATCGATTTTGATCTAGTCGCAAATGAAAGGTCTTCTCGTCACCCTGAACGCTATTGAATGGTTTTGAGATCGAATGTTTACTTTTTGAGTTATACGAAGTTTTATGTAAAAAATTTTTGGCAGTATCTGTCACACTTGACCTTGAAAGCAGAATATGTTTTCAGACTTAGATTCCGCACGGTAATAGCTATCCAACAAACCATAGATTGTTAAAATCCGTCCATTTTAACGGAGATATCGACATTTTTGTGTAAGCGACTTTTCCCCCTATTCCAGCAATAGGAGTTTTGAGCATTGTATGACAAAGCCATGCTTGGAAGCAATGTGAAACACATTTTTTTATAATGTTACATACAATTGTTTCTAAGTACCAAAAAGAAGTGAAAAGCATCCTTTCTCATGACATTTTGCCTCGGACCGATTTTAGCACGGTTTCTTTTTGGGAACATAATCGTTCGAATATGACATATGTGTGACAAATAATTAAAATCATTTTTCTCGGAGATGACTCAACCGTTTTCTACAAACTCAGATACATATGAAAAGTCGTATGCTAACAAAAAAGACTCCTGAATTATGTTTTGATCCGACTTCTGGTTCCGGAACTAAAGGATGATATGCGAAACGAAATTAAAATTGTATGACTTTTCTCATAGATGGCTGAACCGATCCAAGATTCAAATGAAAAGTTTTAAGATCGTATAAATCATCTTGCTTCTCAATCAAATCCAACGTCCGGTTTAGGGGATACAAGGTGATTAGTATAAAATGTCTATTTTACATAAATTAATCAGGTTTATCGGGTTCTCAGATTTGGATAATCGATAACAGAATAGACTAATTTCAGTTTTAGTGGCATTCAGTTTTCGATTCGCAACTACGATTTCTCAAAGATGTCTACACGAATTTTAAACATTTTGAAACAAATGTAAACTATACAGCTACTCAGGTGAATTTATCTGACTTCATATACACCGATTTTCGAATTCCGGTTTCAGAATCGAATCGTTTCTCAAAGCTCAATCGTTTTCTCAAAAGAAGCCAAATCGACAAAAATAAAATTAATTAATTTTTTCCAACTCTGACTTCCGATTCTGCAATTAAAGGATGATGAATTTTTAAAATTCAAACCGATATAGAAGATGACAATCCCGAAAAGCTTTAAAGTTGGACTCAAAGCTATTGCAATTTATTCGTCATATGAATTTATGGCCATACGAATCGGATTGGGTTATTTATGGTGGTTCATAAATACCGTCTCTGAAAGTATCTTAAATAACCGTAAACTCTAAAGTGGAACTTACTTCGACATATCATGGAATGTTCAATCGATTGTCACACTTTTAAATTCAAATTCGATCCAATTTGCGGTTTCGACATTACAGAGTAATGAGTGATTAAAATCTCAAATTGCCGCTTAAAACGACGGTCATTAAAATAATGTTATGAAAACTGAAACACCGAAGAGTATTTATGCAAAAAATACATGCGGATTGATGAAAAAGGTATCATCTCACTGCTAGGTGAGATTGGTTTATGCCCTGATAGTGACGTCATATCAACTTAATGCTTTCGGATAAACTCTATATTAGAATATTGCCTGAAACTTTATGATAGATACTCACGTTATAAAGATAGATTCTACATAGATAAATCCAAAAAAACTGCTTTTCAAATAAAGCGAATATATCTAAAAAACATTTTTTACATAAATTATACCTTTACCAGAAATACTGTATATTGATTCTACAAAATAAATAGCTCACGTGGAAGAAAGTACCTTATCATTTCGAACACTTTCTGGTTGGAACCGTGATAGGAAGATTGACTAGCATTGAAGATCTTGGCATCCAACTCGATGAACAACTTCTATTCAAGTAACACATTAATTGCATTGTAGCTAATGATTCCGTGGCCTAAGATTCCTTATGAAGACGACTTTATAGATGTGCACTGTTTGAAATCCCTTTACTCTTCGTTCGTTCAACTCTCGAATATTGCTCGGTAGTTTAGAAATTGAATCTATTGATTGATTGTAACTAAATAAACTAATCTAAAACTGTGAATATCAAAATTTCGAATAATCCTTGCAATGTTACCTTTGTAAAGCCATTATCTTTGTAATAAACTTTGATTTTTTGATTAGTTATGAGGGGCACCACAATTCTACTTTTTCCGAAACACGTTCAAATATCTTTTGCCATTTCCATATTTTCAATATTTCTCCCTGAAAATTTTACTGTGTCGTTACGAAAAATTCGCAAAAACATTCCAATTTCCGCACGAATTACCCCTAGACTCCCTTCCCTCTCCCCACTCCTTTATGAAACCGGTCTCATCAATATTTAAATTTGTAAATCTTAATCAATGTTACATTGGTTACGACAGTTCTTTGATATCAGCCCTTAAAGTAATTATCAAAACCGGAATGAAAAATTACATCGACTTCTCATTTGAATTTCAATGGGAAGTCACCATTACATTTGGCGGATTGAAATTTATATTGTGTCTCGATTTGTCATTGACTGTTTAGTACATAACAGTTCCGGTTGACAATTTTCAACTCATGTGTAACATTAAAGCTTTGAGTTCAGTCTAAACACACTTGCTGTCTGGACACTTTCATTTAGTTTCCTGTGAAGCTCTGTATTTTACGAACACAAGTTTTTTACGAAATATGTCATCAGTTCAGAACAGGGAAAACCAAAATAAAAAAATCTATCAGTTTATTCAGCTTTCAGTTGACGAATTTGCAAACGGTCGTCAATCCCTTCGTCGATGTATTTCAAAAAATGTCCTGCAGTTAGAAATATATGCTTTTTTATGTACCAATGAATGAAATTGAACTATTTGCTATTAAGATTTATATGGAAGGTTAAATTAAAGCACTACTTATTATGTTTCGGTAAATATCCTCATCATTCTTACGGTTCCAAGGTAACCTCAAATAAGTCGACCCATGTTCAACATATTCGAACTCGAGTGACATAATCACACATATATATCCTCTCTAATAACACGATTCAATTTCACACTAAAATGCTCCTCCCATCGCATTTGACATGATATGGGATTCGTCATCGAGATAACTTTTAATTCGACAGGCAAAGTGTTCAGCCCGGGAAAGGATCATCAGGTGGAATACAAAACATTTGGAATGCTCCGATGAGTGAAGAAGAGCTAACCGACTGTCGAAACAGAACGAAATCAATCAATGTCAATTCCACCGCGGATGCTGTAATTTAGAAACTATTTCTGACTCAAACCCGCTGACCTGTTTGTTGTTTATGATGGGATACATTCCATTCGGATGACCACCATTTAGCAGCCACGGAAGAAAATTTTCCCGTGATGTGAAGCAAACATTCCAATCAACAAGCACGGTTCTGCTGTTCGATAATCCCTACAAGCCGATCAGAAGTAAACTGCCGTGCACTGCAGTAGGACTCATTGTTCGCTCGAAGCCGGCTACAAATGAAGACACTCATAAATAAAAATTTACAGATAAATGCTATGCAACGGCGGAAACGAAAACACATAAAAAACATTCAATAAACATGTCCTGTTATATTTATTTCAATGTTTGCAATTTTGCATACATTGCCAGCCCATTTTTCTCCCGATCGTTCGCGAGCCTTGCACCATCGCAGAAAGAAGAGCCACCTGAACCTCCTACCCCACCCCTCACAAAATCAATCCGTGCCGAAGGGGATGGACTGTGTTTACAGAGACGCGAGCATCCGACTCAAGCGGCTTGCAGACAACGCACAGCGGGCCACGTTGGTAAGTTTATCAGTCAAAGTATGGAGCGTAGATTTAGGATACGGTCTCGCGTAACTTTGATCATTGCTGAACTATGTAGAATCTTTAGAGGTTTTGCGAATTACAAGCACTATTGACAAGTGGTCATTCCACCGGATAACATTTAACCGAAATCCATTTTGCCAAAAACTGTTTCTCCTAATGAGCCATTTCTCGGAAGGCCACTTTGTCGAGAACAGAACTGGTACAGAATAACCCGTTCAATATTTGTTAAATCATCAGTACGAATTACCAATTAAGTTACTGTTAGTTGTGAAAACTTCGGTTAAAATGTGCTACAGCTATAAATATATGCTCGTATCTCGTATCCATGCCAACAAATGAAATTGAACTATTGAATATTTAATCTATATACATATATAAAAATGGATGTAAGTTTGTATGTTTGTAACGGAACTAACTTCGGAATTACTTCGGAATTACTGACAATCCGATCATACTTGCACGGTGAACCCTTCGATCATAAAATTGCGGTATCGCAGTTTTTGATTTTTGCGATAGTTGATTTAACTAATTTCTTTTTGATTCAACCAATATGGTTTTTGATTTGCATATATTCAAGTAGTTGAAAAATATGTTGTTTTGAATGCTGTCAAATGCCGGAGACAGTTGAAAGCAAAACAATAATGGCAATGCAAAATCAACAACTTTTTTAGTTGAAATCTGTTCGCGTCGCTTCAAAATGTCAATGAAAACAACATCGATGGTTAAAGCAAAATTGAAAGTGTGTGTGAAGTGAAATTGTGTTCACTCGATTTGAGAAATTTATGATAATTATACAACAGCGGTGTTGTGATAAAGTTAACCTTGTTTAAGATGAAAAAGATTTGGAGACAAATTAGAAAACGTTAATGAATGATCATCTCGTAATCTTTCAGGTATGCGCAAAAATTTTATGCTTCAAATTCGATCATTGATTTTCTTTCAGCAGACTGTTTTACTTCCAGCTGTTTGATACCGATGATGATGTTCATGCATTAGCAATAAAACGCTTTTTGATATGAATTTTATTTATAAAAGTAACAGGAGCGAAGGGTTTCAAACGCACAGAACGCGCTGCGATTGAATGGCGCGTTTGAATTGCCGTCGCAAAATTCCAATTCCCAGCGGTTGATGCACCCAAGCTCATATAAATTGACTAAAATTATCAGTGCATAACTTTAGTTCAACCGTTTGAAGGCATCATCTTTCAATACTCATTTTAGGTAAATTTAATAATTTCGCTAATTTACTCGCCCTTCCGGGCACTTTTGCTGATTAAAAAAGTTTTTGTGCATCAATCATTTTCGATCGAATCAGAAGTATTTTTTAGAATTTAGATCTTTACTGATCTCGACTTGACATGATCATGATCATACAAAAATCAAAATCACTTAGAGATCAGATCAGTTCTGATTTCGCAATGATAATTTATTCCTTGGTTAAGATCACTTGAAATCGGCAGTGATCGGTGGTTTTCCCAGCCCTAATGATTTTACATGTCAGTATAAAATACTGTTTATATTTTAACAACGATATTTATTTCATGAATCTCAACATACCGAACTTATTTCAAATAGATCATGACGTGTATCAGTAAGTATATTTTGATTATTTTCTCAAACCAATAACATTGTTCGAGTTGATTCAACTATTTGTCTAAAACAAAACCAAAACCGATTTATTTTTCAACTAACAGAATTTTGTTTAAATAACAACACCAGTTATTTCAACTAGAATATTTGTTGAAATTGAAATTAGTCATCACTAATTGACAGCAGTTTTTTCAAACAGTTAAATTAGTTGTTTCAACCATCGTTTCTGCTAATCGAAAAACAAAAATGACAGTTTAGTTAAAACAACAATCGATTAGCTGTACCAAATTTTAACCAATCGAATTCAGAAAATCAACTAATATTCTGGTTGAAATGGGATCGCGGGTGGTTCCGTGTGGCAAAGGTATTTCTTGCATATCAGAGATGGTTTTAGGAGTATATGTATTTAAAGGAGAGGGAGCGTAGCAAGTGTCATTAACAGTCATGTATAAATTCATATAACTTGACAAGAATCGATACGATTTGAAGACCATAGAAACATTTTGCATACCTTAGATATGACTATACAGAGGGTGGATGTAGCAAGTGCCTTTAAAAAGGGGGGTGTAATGTTTAAAACGGCATAATTCCGATACTACTGAGCGGATTGCCACCAAACTTGGCACAGATACTTCTTGCTCTTCAGAGATGGTCATAAGCGTATTTTTATGGGAGGATGTAGCATAGCAAGTGTCGTTAACAAGGAGGGGTAATGAAAAAATTCAAATAACTTGACGAAAATCGATATTTACTGAAGACCTTAGAAACAATTTTCATACCGTAGATATGATTTGATGGGGAATGGATGTAGCAAGTGCCTTTAAAAAGGGGGGGTGTAATGTGGCATAACTCCAAAACTACTTAACGGATTGCTATCATATTTGGCACAGATACTTCTAGCTCTTCAGAGATGATCATAAGGACATTTTTTATTTTATAGTCAATGACTAAATTTAAATAATTTTAAAAGAAACGACATTTAGACTACAAGAAAGGGTTTTGGAAATAAATTTTCATCTCTCATTTTTTGTAAAACAAGAGAATGGCTATAATTTTAAGGTCGTAGTAGATAGTATTGCTGTTGTTAATTTGAATGCATCACAATTTTATTTAAATGATCTCAATTGATCTGGTTCCATTCTGCCGGGAAATTTAAAGAAATAAGAGAAAATAATCTTTATCTGTCTATGAACGCGAGTGTATTTAAGTCTCAGCATAATCACGAAACAACTAAACAAATCGCCACCAAGTTTGGCACATGTACCAAAGGTGGGAATCAATATTTTTTTTGTAAAGATACTTTCTACACTATCAGGTTAGGAGATCTGTAGTAAGTTCATTGACAAAAACGAAGTTAAATCAAAATAGATTATACGGTTATTTTGAGGCTGAGGGATCGTAGCAAGAGCCCCGAAAATGGAAAGTGTAAGGGAAAATTGATCGGGTTTTACGAAAAATTGGTACTTCTTTACGAGTAAAGCATATTTCTAACAACTAAGTGAGGTTCACAAAAATATTCACAAGAAGGAGAGGGAATAAGTATTTTCAGCGTTGATCTGAATTAACGAAATCACGCAATCCATGTGCATTTTTTATGTAAATTGAGAAAACTGTCGACTCAAGGTGATGGAAATAGGATTACAACAACATTTGTATTAACTGAATCGTTATTCTAATAGGTTTTTCTCCCCGGTGAACGACTAAAATGGTTAATGTTAATGTATGTAGTCTACATTTGCTTGACGAAATAAAATAAATAAATAAAGACGGAGTAAAATAAATGATATTAAAAGAAGTTATTCTATAGTACGAATATAGTTATAATGTTAAACAGCTTATCGTTATAAAATAATCATTATCAGATGGAAAATTTTGAGCGATTACGTGGAAATAATGATGTCAGGTTACTAAGAAGGTATTTATAGAGAAAAAGGTGTTTTAAATGTTTCTAACAAAAGTGTTCAAATATAAAACTGACTCAATTTGTCGAGAATACCATGAAAGATATGATTACTGTGAGATCTGAGATGGGACACTGATCATTCGCAATCTGAACATGAACTGAGTATTGTTCAATCGAGTTGTCTTCTAAGCTGTGTTTCATTACAATCAGAGTATCAATAAGCAGGACAATTTCTAGAATTTTTTTCGGCCTTTCCTTCACGAAACATTTTTGAGCAACGCCGGGTAAATCAGTTAGTGTAATATAAAAAACCTGTTTTTATCCACCTAGTGGCAAAATGGTTACTATCTAATATTACTCATACCATCGTAAACATTACTGTAGATTCCTAAGAACAACTGCTCATTGAATAGAAACAAAATCTACGAATCAAAACACCCCAAAGTTCCGGAATTGAAAGTAATATCCGCAACGAATCTATGGTAAGACTTTTATTCTCTGAATCTATTGTTCGTAAAAATTAATTTGAAAAGTGTGTGAGATCCTTTTTGAAATTTTCGACCACTATTTTCAAAACTTCCGGAATCTAATTTCGAGGACCGGAATAGCCGAAGTTGATTCGTATGACCAGCAACGAATTTGATCCACAAATTGGAACAGTTTTGAACCTAGTTAAAAAAATTTTCCCCCTTTCACTTCGTCGCTTTAGGTGAAAATAGTCTGAGGTTCGTTTTGGAGTATTGCAGCACTATTTTCGGTGCATCCGAAATCGGAAATCGAGAACCAGGACAGCCGGAATTAATTTGATAGGCCGTTACTTAGATACTTTTTTCGTTAACTTATACCTAAAACACCATGGTAAGATAATTTGTTCCGGGTTGGCGGTTCATTGCATAGGGCACTGGTATTACAAACCAGTTGTCGTATGTTTGAACCCCGACCTGCAAGGATTCATAAAAATGAAAAAAAAAACTTATTCGTAATCTTATTTTCTGTTAAGAAAAATTTACGCTTTGTATGACATTTTTAGTAAAATAATAAATTCGGAAATGGCTCATAGAACTCATAGCAAGGGATTCGATAAAAGATCCATTCGGTGAAATGTCCCATTTCTCAAAATTTTCCATTTGACGAAAAAGCTTTCAAAGAAATGGCTCGTAGAACTCATAGCAAGGGATCTTGTTCGAATCTACTCAGACTAAATGATGCGTTTTCCCCGTATCATCGACCTAAGACATCACCGAACTATTCCACATACGGGAGCGGGTCATTTCTCCGAAAGTCGTTTCAACTAGAGGCTCATTTCGCCGAAAGTGTCATTTCGCTAAAAGAGAAATTTCGTCGAAAGAGTTATATCGCCGAAAGGTAATTTTGCCGAAAGGGTGATTTCAAACACATTGGAAGCTAAGTTTCCTTGGCTTAGTTAGGTCTGAACAAGTTGTACAAACAAGAACGTGCTTAATCCACCTAATAGTGAGATGATACCTTTTTTATCGATCCACGTGTTTTCAACATCATTGAACATTTTTCTCTTGAAAATTGTGTTTAGAAAGACTGGTCTTCAATTGCTTTATTAAAATAAATATTACTAAATATTTATTACAACCTTCAGGATAATTTACAAAAACATACTTTTTTAAATATATATGAGTGATATGAAAATTTCGCTATTTTTTTCCGTGGTTGTAGTCGACGATAGTGACAATATTTTCACTTATAAATATGTATGGGTTATCACTTTGAATTCGAAGAGAATGCCGAATTTCCAATATAAGAATTAACATATCACAGTCGAACAATTATGTTGCCAAAAAGGAACCGTGCTAAAAATAAATCGAGCCAAAACACTGTGCTGAAGATGTTCAATATTCAATCTCTTAATCGCCTAGAAAAATTGTATCGAAAATTGTGTATAATTTTGATTCCAAGCATCATTTTCACCCAACCATTGAGATACGGTGAAAAAATCGATATCTCCGTGAATAGTTGACGGATATTTACTGTGACAGATATTTAAAAAAAAATGCAAATTTTGAAATAAAAGTTAATGTAGCTAGCGTGTATACTTTCTGGAAGACCTTTAATTAGCATCTACACGGAACCACCCGCGATCCCATTTCAACCAGAATATTAGTTGATTTTCTGAATTCGATTGGTTAAAATTTGATACAACTAATCGATTGTTGTTTTAACTAAACTGTCATTTTTGTTTTTCGATTAGCAGAAACGATGGTTGAAACAACTAATTTAACTGTAAAAAATAAAATAAAAAAATAAATCGGTTTTATTTGTTTTAGACATTGCAAATAGTTGAATCAACTCGAAAAATGTTATTGATTTTTGAAAACAATCAAAATATGCTTACTGATACACGTCATGATCTATTTGAAATAAGTTCGGTATGTTGAGATTCATGAAATAAATATCGTTGTTAAAATATAAACAGTATTTTATATTGACATGTAATATCATTAGGGCTGGGAAAACCACCGACCACTGCTGAATTCAAGTGATCTTAACCAAGGAATAAATTATCATTACGAAATCAGAACGCGTTCTGATTTCTAAGTGGTTTTGATTTTTGTGTGATCATGATCATGTCAAGTCGAGATTAGAAAAGATCTAAATTCTAAAAAAAATTACTTCTGATTCGATCGGAAATGATTGATGTAGAAAAACGTTTTTAATCAGCAGAAGTGCCCGGAGGGGCGAGTAAATTAGCGAAATTATTAAATTTACCTAAAATGAGTATTGAAAGATGATGCTTGTTCAACTAAGGTTATGCACTGATAATTTCAGTCAATTTATATAAGCTTGGGTGCAACAACCGCTGGGAATTGGAATTTTGCGACGGCAATTCAAACGCGCCGTTCAATCGCAGCGCGTTCTGTGTGTTTGAAACCCTTCGCTCCTGTTACTTTTATAAATTAAATTCATGTCCAAAAGCTTTATTGCTAATGCATGAACATCATCATCGGTATCAAACAGCTGGAAGTAAAATAGTCTGCTGCAGGCATGTCCAAACACTGCACTGCACTGCGTGCTTCATATAACCACCGCCACCGCGTGTATTGAGAATGCCATTGGGTGCCAGTGCACAAAGAGAAACACGAAACGCAATATCCGAAGCCACGGTGCTCGTGGCCCTGTTTTATTTTCGGCACTGGTGTTTCAAGCTTCGGCATACACCAAAACCGCGTGTTTCAAGTTTCGTTAAACACCGGAGCCGAGTGTTTTAAATTTCGCGAAGGCACCGAAGAATACCGATACGTTGGTTGTATTTTCAATCAATTGAATTCAATCAAACGCGTATTGATGAAAAAAGAATTAATCATTCAAACGCATTTTTCGTCATACGATGGCGCTGTAGGCGCTTATAGTACAAGCAACGTATATGGCAAAATCGGAAACACTCGGCTTCGGTGTTTGCCGAAGTCAGGAACACTCGGCTTCGGTGCTGCCCGAAAATTCAAGCACCGTTGTTTGGCAATTACGACCACCGCTATGGGTGCTTTTTCTATTGCGTTCGGTGTTTGTTTTTCAACACGGGCACGAAGTGTACCATTAAATACTCCTGGTGGTGTGCTCACGAGTGAAGGTGAGCACCGTGCAGAACGGATTCGTGTTTTTGCCATGCCTGGTCTGCTGGAAGTAAATCAATGATCGAATTTGAAGCAAACATTTTTGGGCATACCTGAAAGATTACGAGATAATCATTCATTAACATTTTCTAATTCGTCACCAAATCTTTTTCATCTTAAACAAGGTTAACTTTATCACAACACCGCTGTTAAATAAACACTTGTTATCAAAAATTTCTCAAATCGAATGAACACAATTTCACCAAACGCTTTAAACATCGATGTTGTTTTCATTGATATTTTGAAGCGACGCGAACAGATTTCAACTAAAAAAGTTGTTGATTTTGCATTGCGATTATTGTTTTGCTTTCAACTGTCTCCGGCATTTGACAGCATTCAAAACAACATATTTTTCAACTACTTGAATATATGCAAATCAAAAACCATATTGGTTGAATCAAAAAGAAATTTGTTAAATCAACCATCGCAAAAATCAAAAACTGCGATATCGCAATTTTATGATCGAAGGGTTCTCCGTGTAGTTTGGTCAACATCGGTCCAGCCTACTCTGAGATTCACGCCTTCTTATTTTGTACACACACAGATATTTGCTAAGTTCGTTTTCCAAAGTTTGAGCTAATTCTATTCCTTTTTTTGTATTTATTAAAAAGGTAAAAGTACATTTTGGGCCACCGATGAACAATGCTTCATATATCGACACTAATCCATTTTAAAGAGTTTATGTGTTCGGCATGTTTTCTTGTAATAATATGTTCTATAACTTCTCCGAAGAAATGAGTTCTCTATTAGGCATTTATATCGTTAAATTGAATCAACAGAAGGGGATTATTCCAATGAAAAATCCTTCGGCAAGCATTTAGGCTCCAAAATCAACTTCTAAAGCTCAAACGAAAAACGCTTTTTGCGTAATTGGGAGCACTGTGCACTGGAATAGAAAGAAAAGTCGCTGACAATATGACAATTTGTCGAGAATACCATGAAAATTATGATTATTGTGAGATCTGAGATGGGACACTGATCAATCGCAATCTGAACATGAACGGAGTATTGTTCAATCGAGTTGTCTTCTAAGTTGTGTTTCATTACATTAGAAAAAAAAGAAAATAGTTCGATTTCCTGCAAAGAGCGCCAGAAAAACATCACATAATATCTTACTAGAACATTTTCAATAGAAGCAGCGCTGACGAATCGTCATATGAAAAATTTACTATAAGGAACACGAACAAATAGACAAATCCACCTACGGTTGGGATGAGAGAACTGAAGAACAAAGATTTTGTTAACGAAATGAAGATTTTAAAATAAACACTTTCCTAATGTAAAGAACTTTTGCGAGTAAAAAATTAAAGTAAAAGTAAATTTCTAAAATACATAGAGTCAAACACGAAAACGTCTGAACCACTGTGCGAAGTACTCTTGTTGCATGTTGTCGGTTGAATTAGAGTTGAAATTTCCGCTTAGCCTCGGCGGAGAGCCTTTTGCCGCTACAAATCAATCCTCTCTGTGTTTTTTGTGTAAATGTGTGTTTATGTATGCGTGTTTCGCTTTCGTCCAGACCGGGGGGATTTGCCATTGCGCTACGTACATCTTCTGCATTCAGCTCCGACCGCCGAAAACAAAGAACGGTCTAAATGAAAACTTACCGCAGGTAGATCCGCAAGCAAAACAAACGAGGTAAAAATCAAACATTACTGCATACATAAGTGTCTTGTCTGTGCGGTCGTAAAATATCCCGAACCAGCTATGTTTCCACATCCGCGGAACAGACGGCGATTTGGCAGGGTGCAGCGAGCAGCCGAAAGCGCGCCAAGGATTGAGAGCTAATACAAATCGATCGCTGCGGAGTTATGGTTTTAGGGTGGGATAATTCGGGCGAATGTTTGAGCTGGCTCAAAATTGTGATTCAGCGTGTTTTTGCCTTTCTCATATAGAAAGACTATACAATCACTGCAAAAACCGACTTTTGAACCGAGGCCCGGGACCCGAGTGTCATATATGTGAATGTGTATGTGTGACAAATATTGTCACTCACTTTTCTTGTAGATGCCTGAACCGATTTTCACAAACTTAGATTTAAACGAAGATTTTTCCGGAATTACAGGGTGATATGCACCAAAAATGTGAAATAATGTCACTAACTTTTCTCTAAGATGGCTGAACCGATTTCCACAAACTTAGCTTCAAATGAAAGGTCTTAAGATACCATAAGAACAATTCAATTTTCATTCGACTTAAAGCCCTGCTTCCGGAGGTAGGGTGCTTAGTGTAAAAATGTCAGTTTCAAGAATAAGTTTGCCTTTCTCATATAGAAAGGGTCTACAATCACTGCAAAAACCGATTGTTTTTCGTAAGCTATTTCTTTATATTTTGCTAGTTAATTATTCTAGCTTGCAGACCATGAGAGTATGTAATCCATTGATGATCCCATACAAGATCTGCTGAATTTTATTCAAGTCCGACTACCTGTACATTTTTTCCAAAATTCAAATCATCATAGAGAATCGTAAATAAATTTGTAGGTCATATTAGTGTATGATTGAATGAACCGAATGTCAACCGGCGGGGGTAATTTCGGCTTTGATATATAAGAGAAAATGAAAATGAAAAAAGCATCATTACACCACTAGGTGGATTAAAACAAGTTTTACCTTTCTCACATAGAAAGGCTATGCAATCGCTGTGAAAACCGACTGTCATAAACGAGTGTCATAAACCATTCGACTCAGCTCGTCGAAATCACAAAATTTCTGTCAATTTCTCAGACGAAACGACCTAACATGGAATTTCATCAGAGCTTGAGCTCTGATACACAAGATCAGAGCATACCAAATAAAGCTTCAAATCGTTTTATGGCATTTTTTGTCTTGCTGTCTAGCAACAACCTGCCTCTAGCATGCTAGTCGTAGGACTGAAACGTTAGATATAAAATCGCTTCTATTTATAGATTCGCGTGCTTCCAACAGCTTCGCTTTTGCAACGATTGACCAATCAGAGCGATGCTTACCCTATGATATGTCGCTTACTTCTTCAAAACCGTCGTCTATGACAGGGAAATCCGGTATGCCGGAAATTTTTAGCAGACAAAATAGAACACTGCTCGCAACTAATCAAAATTTCAATCATATATAATTGAAAATACGTGGCTTGATACATTCAAATCGAAACTTAGAAATATTTTCAATCAAATGATGAAATAATATTAATAATTGACACAAAATAGACTAAGCTGCAAGTGTTTAGAACCTGACCACATTTCTACGTGTATTTTTCCTTGAGTTTCTAATTTGCACCCCTATATAGAAAATAAAGATGTGTTCCACATCAAAATCCCAAAAAATTTATTCCGATCTGACTTCTGGTTCCGGTATTACAGTATTTTCAATTCCATAATTATTTTTTTCACGAGCGATGGCGGAACGAGGTGCACATTTATGTAAAACTTACTGCTAAATTCATCTAGTTGGTTGATCTTGTTATTGTGAAGCCAGAGAGAAAGTGACACGCGACGCGAAGCGAAGCGATGCGAATCTTGACATATCGCACGGAGTCACGCGGCAGAGCTCCGTCCATACAAGTTCAACAGAAAAATGGATGGATGCAATCGGATCAGTAGTCGCTTCACAACGCATCGAGTTCATTCTGACACACTTGTCATTTTTCTGCTGAACTTGAGTTGACGGAGCTCTGCCGCGCGACTTGTCGCTTTCTCTCTGGCTTCGCCCTTAGTTAGTGAATATATAAAACTACTTTGGGACTACTAGTCCCCGATTCCCGCTTCCGAAAGCACCGATAATAGTGAAGAAATTCTTCTTCGATTTCTCAGCAACGGTTAAGCCGATTTTTACGAATCATAATTAAAATTAAAGCTGTCATTGTCCTTAAATATACTGTGCAATTTCATTCTGATCTGACTTCCGGTTCCGAAATTATAGGGCGATGAGTGTCAAAACATTGAAATCGTCATTCAAAATGACGATGTAAAACTAGTACGCGACGGTATGTGCGGCTTTGCTCCGTTGGCAGCGTGCTTTGTTAAATTTCGTATAGCGTGCCGGGTAGCCACATTTAAAAATATATTTTTCGGGTGAAATATATGTATATTTCTAATTCTTTTATTCAATTTTTATCTACTTGTTAGTGTTATTACATGATCATGATAAAGATGCTTTTCTATAAAAGTACACTTATGGCCTTTCTTATACAGAAAGTTTATGCAATCACTTGGACAATTGTAAAGTCAAAATTGGCCCAGAGGACTATGTGTTCTATACCATTCGACACAGTTCATTGACCTGAGCAATGTATGTGTCTGTGCGTGTATGTTTTTAAGTATGTGTCAAATAATGTCTCTCATAAAATAAAAAAATCTTGTAGTTCTATAAAGCAAAGCCTTGGTATTACTTTCCTGTAGTGGAATTTGAACGTCTGTTTCAACAGACTTCGCAGCCAATTCAGAGTGTACAGAACCTTTGCATGGCTGGTGCTACGATTCTAATGACACTACGAATCCTTCCGTGTCGGGGCTCGAACATACGACAACTGGTTTGTAAGACCAGTACCCTATGCATTGAACCACCAAATTGGGACGTAGTCCCATAGGTTGCTATTGAATTTCACACCGTCATTTTGAGCGACGATGCAAAAAAGGGTAAAATTCTTCTAGATTTGGCGAAAAACTGATTCAATTTGTAGGCTATATTAGTTACTTACTAAAAGAATCGTCTTCGGCAATACTGATTCCAAGTTCCTGGTTCCAGAAGTACCGGAAATAGTGGTCACAAACTCTATTACGAGACTCACTCAATTTTCTCAGAGATGATTTGATCGATTTCCACAAACTGTTTAATTTCATCCGGGTCCGACTTCCGGTACCAGAACTAATGGGTAAAGTGTGTTAAATCATTTAATGCGACGATGCAAAATATAGAATAATTCTTATTCACTTGACATAACTGTTTACAAATTGAAAAGGTTATGATGGTTTATACTCATAGAGTTTCCTATTTTATTCAAGATTGAAAAAAAAATTCCTTCACAGAATCTTCTGGTGATATTTTTGAAAATATAAGTAATATGAGAAAGGCATCATTACACCACTTTTCCGTAGCATGTGCTTCCTGATTCGCCGTGCATAGTGAAAATGATGCACAATCAAATCCACACGGTAAGGTAACGTGGAATAAGGTTAAGGTTCAAAACCACAATTCGTGGTTTAAATGAAATGAAAGATTCTATTGAACTTCTGTTGATTACTAATGAATCGGAACATTCATGTTATGTTATATAGCAAAGTATTATTCTATTCCAAATTATACACCCACTCATGTGTTGAGTAATTGTTCTGTCCAATAACTTCTCCTGAGACTAGTTTTTGGTCGCTACATAGATCGGGTCGGATTTGACGGATTAATCATTTTTATTGTGAATAAATTATTAGAACTTAATTTAGAAAAGGACGGATTGGCACAGAAGTTTACTAATTGCAGAATCATATCGTCTACCTAACTCTAGAAAATTACTAAGAATCGAACACCTAAAATTACGTACCTATAATAACGACATATTTGTTTTTTATTTTAACAGACAGTTCTATAGTAATAACTATCTTGTCATGAAGAACTTTCAGTATCATTGAAATTTCTGCGCGAAAAAAATTAGTTATTTTTAAGGCAAGCATGGCGTGCGTTTTACACCTATGGTGCGTGTTATATCATCGTCCCCATTAAGACTGAGAATTTTTACTTACCTCGAATTCAGCTTTTCGAAAATCTCGCGATTAACGAATACATTTTAAAAAATTGACGAAACTTGTCGATTTTTAATGGGTTTACTCCCATTAGGGTGGGACAAAATATCGATATCAGCTCCACCAAACTTTTCGTGTTCCTTTTGGGTCCCATAAGCATCATGCAAAATTTTAGCTCGAGATCAGCCTATGAACTCTAAAAATCAGTGCATATGTTATTTTGGTAGGAAATTTATCGAGGAGAAAAACTTTAGCAGACCGCAAAACAATCCGACGTTTGTAGAAAAAGTTATTAAAGGAAACCCGGCACAAGGTCCGAACAATGGCTCATTCCTTAATATATCTACCACTGCTGCTAATGGTGGTAATATGATTTTGTTTTCTTTTATTATGCTATAACGGTTGAATTGAGTTGTTTGATGTCTTCACAAAAGTTTCGCAGCTGAGTATGAGGATTATTTTTAAGTTACAATCCATGTATCAAAACTCACTGTAAAGACACAAAAAAGCCTAATTTTTTTAATTTGAAGAAATAAGTTATTGGAATCTTCTACAATATTTTAGATAAACTTAAATCCAATAACTTTGCCAAATATATATATCAACTCTCTATCTCTTATAGTTTAGTAGATATAGATGGTACTATTTTATGCAAACAAAAACACAATTTACATGACTTTTTGTGTTTTACAGTAAAGTTTGGAGCATGGTTGGTCTTAACTTAAAAATAATCTTTATACTCTGCTGAGTAACTATCGTGAAGACATCAAACAACTCGGATCAACCGTTATATGTTAGCACATTAAAAGGAAGTCACATCATATTACTTTCACTAGCAGCAGTGGTGCTAGATATATTAAGGAATGAGTCAATGTTCGGACCTTGTGCCAGTTTTCCTTTAATAATTTTTTCTACAAACGTCGGATTGTTTTGCGGTCTTCTAAAGTTTTCTTACTCGTTAAGTTTCTTACGAAAATATCACATGGACTGATTTTCAGAGTTCATAGGTTGATCTCAAGCCGATTTTTTGTTAAAAGTGAATTTCTTCATACTAAACCCCATACAAACTTTATGCTTTATGCTTATGGGACCCAAAAGGAAAACGAAAAGTGGAGCGTGGTGCAGCGAGAAAATAAATCTTGTCATCTTTTTCCCATACAACCTTGTCCCATCCTAACCTCCATTCACACTGACGAAACTACCCATGCAGCATCAATCATAGTAACCCATGAGCCAAAAGACACCACGTCGAAAACGGACATCATGCGCCGGATACGCCCGTTGCGGTAGTTACAACGTCTTGGCACTATTAGACAACAATAAGAGCATCGAAAGAAAGTCCGGTTCCAGACGGTTGACGACCCTGAGCGACAAGAAGCTCCAAAGGAAGCTTAAGAGGAAGACCGAGGAAAAAATGACTACTTCGTTGCGTGCGCTTGGCCTGGAAAACATGACTGGTTTCGGAACTGCAGGCAATAAAGTGATAAGGAAAAAAAAATTATAACCCTAAATTTATTGCTCACTGGAACCCCAATTTACGCGCAAAATCGGCAGAACGAAAATTAATTTCGCGAAAATAAATAAAAGATCGCTTCATTTCGAAGTTTTCGCGTAAAAAAGTGATCAATGTTGTTCATAGTCGTGAACTAGTCAGTGAGAACAAGTCTTGAGATCTACACGAGAAATTCGCAGCTTATGAATATCTTGTTAATACTGTTCGTAGTCATGGCGCTACATTTTGCTCGCTTCTCTATTCTGATTTGTTTCAGGAATGTTTTCATTTATCCAAGAATTTCGGTGAATAAAGGTCAGGAAATCTTTGGCCTATGTATCACTTTTCAAAACTTCTCATAGTCATGGAGCTACATATTGCGTACTTGTCTATTCTGATCTGTTTCTGAAATATTTTCAGTCATCCAAGTGAATCACGAGTATGGAACGTAACGATTTAGTTCGTTAGTGTACTTTGTTATCCTGATAGATCTTAAGGCCTGAACTTCAGGTAGTTTTTGGATGGCGTAGATCATTCACAATAAGTCTATTGAATGCATGTGGTATCACGGGTACGGGCCGAGGACAATGAGTTCATTGATGAAGTTTCTTATGTTGGTTGATCCTGAAGCCTGAGCTTCTGGTGGTATTTAAATGAGTTTTGGATGGACAAGAACTTCCACAGATATTACCACAGTATGCCAATTTGCTGGATATAGTAATACGAGCACATATCGCTCTCAAAAGTCATACGAAAGTCACCAGTCACGCGATGATACACTGATTTCTTTTTTTCAGATAATTCTTGGATACCCACGACCTTAACTAGATTCTATTAAACCAAACAATTCCGTAATGTACATTTCATAATATCCAACTGACAGAATCATGTTGGATAGTTTTCTATGCGTATACATAAAAATTTCATTCATTATGCAAAAACTCGATCATCGTGTAAATTAAATAAAAAATCGCGCTATTTCAATTAAAACGCGTAATAAAATTCGCGTAAGTTAAGTTCGCTTAAATTGAGGTTTTAGTGTATTATGTGTAATATGTCAAAGTTCAATTAATATATGTTTATTTGTTGAACAATGCTATGGTTTTGTTACAAAAACATGCTCAATCCACCTAGCAGTAAGATGTAGGCCCGTACCCAGGATTTTATTTTCGGGAGGGATAAAAAAGTAAAAGATAAAAAAATAATGTTACTGAAGATTACTTATATGTACCTAATTTCCGATGCGCCTTTTACCGGCGTTTTTAACAGATACTTTAATCTTTTACACTGTAACTATCATTAGTATTTAAAAAAAATTGTAACTGTGACCAAGAGAAGGTTATTGTATTACATTTCTTAACGTTTACTGTCGCATTTCAGTGCTCCGGAAGTAGCGGGTTTAACACGTTGACTGCCACGACCATTCGTTTCCGAACGGAATATACGGGTTATCTCGTAGGTTGGCAGTCAACGTGTTAAATTCCAAAAGAGGTGAACAACGTAGATGGAGAAGTAATTTTAACCCTAAACCGTTGATTTGAGCTATTGTGGCGATGCTCATGTGCTTCATATAAGGCCCTTGCACAGCGATTTCGGCCTTTAAACGCTCCATTAATGCACGCTAATACTTGCATTGAGGTAGTCCACCTAAAGTATACTTTGACAATCTCAGAAAACCGGCATCATGATCTCTCCGACCCATTGGGCCTCCCTTCCAGGCACTCGTGCCGCCTCTTGGATCTAGCCAAACATGTACTTGAAGTGCACTTGCGTTCGTCTTTTTAATCCTAAATAAGTATGTGCGGGATCCAGCGGCGGATGACTTTCTCGTCTGTAGATTCTTGCCCAACTATGTCCTAACAGGTCCGCTTCGTATCAAACATTTTTCTTGTTCCTCTTTCTGATTTCTGGAGTGGCCAGGGCCCCTCGCCCCCTCTGGGTACGTCCCTGGTAAGATGACACCTTTTTCTATCGATTCACATATTTTCTGTACCAATGATAGTTTTTCTCGCAAAATTGTAACTAGAAAAACTGGTCATCGATTGATTAAAAAAAAATAAGTAGGACTAAATATTTATTAAAAGAACTCGAACAATTTCAATAAATATACATATGTTTGTTTTTTTTTTGCCTTTCTCATATAGATAGGATATGCAATCCCTTGAAAAACCGACTAGTATAAATTGTGTCATATACCATTCGACTCAGCTCATCGAGCTGTACAATGTCTGTGTGTGTGTATGTCAAATAATCTCACTAGGTTTTCTCGGAGTTGGCTGAATCGATTTTGATATTTTTGACGATTAGATTCAAATGAAAGGTCTTCTGGTCCCGTACGGAATTCCTGAATTTCATCTGGATCCGACTTCTGGTTCCGGAGTTATAGGGTAAAGTGTGTTCAATATTGTACACCGTTACTGAAGGGGCGGGTAGGGTCTAACACTTTTGAAAAATCATTTATTATTTTCTTCGTATTTTCTCATAGTAAAACATTTCATGAATATTCTGTGAAATTTTCAAGCCTATCGGAGAAAAACTCGGCAAGTTATGGGTTTTTATCTTTGCTTATCTTATATTGCGAAGAAGTAAGAGCTCGGCACACAGGTCCAAGATTACTGCTTCGATCGACTTAAAAACTTGACAACACATTCTTGGAATGTTTCATTATAAAAAAATACACAAGAAAAAATATGATTTTGTGAAAATGTTAGACCCTACGGGCTCCCATAAGTAATGAATTGTTTCCATTGATTTTATAGACAAAAAACATTGAATGCGTTTTTCTCGAAAGCAGGTTTTGAAAGTCCATGTCCATCATCATTCAAAAACTACTGAACCTATTTTTGTCAAATTTTGCACACACTTTCTACATATAAAAAACCAGACCCCAACGTTTTCTTTTTCCTTAATTGTTACTTTGGGGAGGTTTTACAGCTACAAAATGGCGCATTTTTTTCGTGAAAAATCGTAGTTTTCACTTTGAACAACCACCAAAAATTCAAAAAATTTAAAAAAATCAAACAGAAACGTTAAGGTCTAGAAAAACTTCTACTCTAACTATGCTGCGTTCATTTGTTCACTTCTGATTAGTCTGCGCTGAGATACAGTAGACACCGTAAATCATGATTTTCAAGAAGCGTTCTCAATAATACCTCTTCACGTACTTATTTCTCAATATTTTTCCATGAAAAAATTACAAAATGTTGTTCGAATGATGCTTTTTTTCATGCAAAAAATTTGAATTTATTTTGTTTCACGATAACTCTGAAAAAAATTCTCAAAAATGATGATATTTTCCATCATTTAGACACTACCCCCCCTTAAACCGGCGAAACAAAAACCGTAAATAAATTCGAAACTGGTCTCAAAACCGTTATTCCCAATCTTAGGGTCAAATGAAAGGTCTTTTTTTTAGGGTCAAATGAAAGGTCATTTCGTTTTCTCAAGGATGACCTACGCGAGCAAAGCACTGTTTCATTCTGTATGTTATACTAGTTAATGCACAAGCAATCTCTTGGTTTCTTTCAAAAATCGAAGAAACAAATTTTGAATGGAAATTCGAGAAAGGCATTATTACACGACTAGGTGGATTAAAACAGGTTTTTTTTAAATATATTTGAGGGATATGAAAATTTTGCTTTTGCAGTTGAGTTAGTTGAAGACAGTTAAAATCTTTTTAGTTTGTAACAATAAAATTGTATGGGTAACTATACTTTAAATATGTAACGAATAATTTGAACATATCTTATGATAAAAAAGAACCGGAATTTTCATTTTAAAATTCCCGCGCTTGTCCAATCGGTAAACTTTCATTCTCTCAACGTTGGCAACACTTTTATACACATTCTGTCAAATTTTGTCGCCTATCGCACGATTAGTTTTTGTTTGGCGTCTATACAAAGAAGTTGAAAAATTTTCGTGTGGCGATTTTTATAATGGATGAAAATTTAGAACAACGTTCATGCATCAAATTTTGTGTTGCAAATGGTCTTTGGTGAATCGTGTCTAGGAATAACACAGGCATACGAGTGGTATAAACGCTTCAAAGGTGGTCGTACAAGCTTGGATCATGATGAGATCCCTGGCCGCCCAACAACATCTGTTACTGAAGAAAACATTGAATCGGCGAAGCAAATCGTGTTGCAAATTCGTTCTGTACCGATTAGAGAGATTGCTGTGTTGTTGGGCATCTCTTATGGATCAGCCGAACACATTTTAACTGATGTTTTGGGTTTGAAACGCGTCGCTTCTCGGCTGGTGCCAAAAAAGCTGAATTTCATTGAAAAACAGCGTCGTGTTGATGTGGCCAAAGAGATGATTTCCAACGCAGACAGTGACCCTACATTCATCGAATGCATCATAACTGGTGATGAGGTGTGCATCTATGTTATGAATATGACCTCGAAACCGCACAACAATCGACCGAATGGCGCTTCGAAGGCGAGCCGTTGTTCTAAATTTTCATCCATTATAAAAATCGCCACTCGAAAATTTTTCAACTTCTTTGTATAGACGCCAAACAAAAACTAATCGTACGATATGCGTCAAAATTTGACAGAATGTGTATAAAAGTGTTGCCAACGTTGAGAGAATAAAACTACTATACTCAAAAGTACTGTTTTCAATCTTTCAATCACTTACAAATGATTGTATTGAAAATTGTGTCTAATTTTAATTCCAATCGTCATTTCATCGTATATTAATCTGTACAGTGTCCAACGGAATTTTGCAAATTAGTGGAAATATTTTTCGTTGTCTTACAACTTGTAGATACTTATGAAGTGATAGCACACTGATCCTGTTTATTATTCGATAGATTTTTTAAAAAACTGTATATGGAAAATTATCAGAATCCATCAACCACTCCAATAAAATGTCTTCCCCTAAAACATCGTAACACCTTCAAGCACTGCGAAGATTTCTCTGTTAGAATGGTTCATGAAAACCACCACAGCAAACCAAACAAGAAATGAACGAAACTATCACAACCAATTCCAACTAACGAAAGCAGAAGATCGCACGGAGAAGTCATCGTCGAACAGTATGTAAATAAAAAAAAATCTACAAAACTAATGTGTTTCATTAAACGTAAAATATGGATCAAATCATTTGGCAGAACTGCAGTCAGTGCAATGAAGTACCTCATCGTGCCGCCTCGAGTTGGGATCACGGTCCCTTTACCGATCGGGCCTGGCTCGGGGCGAGTCTCAGGTCTGGATGATCGGACATTCGACCGGATGGTTTATGTTGATGAGAGCTTTTTGCGCCAGCTTTTTTTTCTGTTTTATGTACTTGACTGATGGTACTGCTGGTGGCAAACAACTGACTTCTTCTGGGTTGGTTGACTTGCGAGGATGATCAACCAGGAACGGGAGGAACGACGAAAAACGGATCGGACTTGCAGTGGTTCTTTGGCATGATCCCGATTTGTAACTGCAATTGGTTTGATTGACGAGGGGTTATGGATTTTGTTGAAGTTCACCAGCGAACGAAGAAAGCATTGAACGTCAAGATAAGAGAGGAGTGTCAAGAAAAGTGATCATTATATTAACATAGGCATTCCTGTGATTTTATTGTTATCTTAAGCGGAAGTAGAAAACTTTCCATTCGAGGCTTTTTCTGAGAAAAATTAAGGCCGAAATTATTTCCACTCAGTCTAGTGTTTCCAATCGAACGAATCGAACATTTTTCGTTAGTTTGCTTCCCGGGATACTTTTTCCAGGCATCAAATCAGTCAAGCACCTCTTTTCTTCCAGTTACAAATTTACTGAACCGTTAGAAACCAAGTCCTTTTCAATTGAATTTCAAGCACAAAGCGACGGAAATGTTCCGCCGATAAAATATTTAGACACGGTTAACCGAAATCTCTTTCGTTTTCTATCGGTTGAAACTTGGTCACTGCGGTGAAAAAAAAAATCGCCCATCGTTCAAGGAAATTTGTAGGTACCCCACTCATAGCGCACTCAGTAGGATCCTATTTTTATTGACTTGTTCACTGTTTCCTTTATTTTTGCACCCTTACGGTGTGCAGCAGGATCCTCACTTCATGTGGGAAAGTAAGCAGCCCAAGGTAATAAAAGTGAAATATTTTACCTTTGCCCATTTTTCATCTGACGATGTGAGCTGAGGACGTATTTGTGAGTTTGTCAGAGTTTCTGTTGTTATATTGTTACCCTTGCTAAAATCAACCTGTAGGAATCTCTGTCCTGTCCTGTGCCAGGAAGATATGGCTCGACTGGATTTCGTTCCAAACATAGCAGCGGCAGCAGCAGCAGCAGCATGGTCTCGAACCTGCCTAGAAGTCATAAATATCAAAATTTCAGATCGCTGTTCACGGTCCTGATGTGATGTATACCTGCTCGAGGGTGGAAGGTTGGATTCCCGGTATCCTCTACCTGACGAACTTTATTTCGAAACTCGAACCGGTCAAGGTTCCTACGTCGTAAATTATTTTTGGCCACTACTCTGGTGATGTCCGTGGGTTCTTAATTGCGAATGTGGAAATCATCCCAAGAAATTCCATTTCCTGATCGCTCAATTCGTAGTAAATGAGCTTTTACGATGGGGGCAAATCGTACAATGCATGCACCACGAGAAGTGAACCCATATTGGTGGTTTTTACAAGGGCACTCCAAAAATTTATTGCCACCCGTTCGACGGTCCCGGCTCGTTTTAGCATCGAAGGTTGTGCTGTCCAATCAATGCTGCCGGTAGATGCATAATCGAACACAACCCGACTGAAATACGGTGATTTATTGGTAAACTGATAATTTATGATTTAATTGGATTTTTATTTATTTTCAATATTATAAAAATTTGCCTTCCACCAAATGGGGCTGCCTTATTGGAATTGAATCATAATTCTTCACATGCGTTCGCGCTATTCACCCATCGCTTCTTTCCGGTTGGCCGTTGTTGTGGCACGGGTTTTATTGGATACATCATTACACTGTAATTGTTGGGCATTTCTCCTCACATTGCCGTAAAATGCACAGGCTCCCGTAGCAAACTCGCTGTTCGCATACGGGTTACCGGCCAATTGAGTGTCAAATCGCACACAATCATCGACTGCAGCTGTTTCATGATTCTTTGACAGCGAATTATTACGATTTCAGCCGAGGTATGCAGCAGGATAAACGTTGAAATATTAGATGCATTGTACCGGAAAAAATGCACACGATCAATACACCAATAAAAAAAATGCTGTTTGCAGTTGTTGTTTCCGTTATTATCATGAAATGCCCGTGTATGAAATCATTCATCTTTCCTGTGTTCAAAAAGTACAGGTGTGTAATGTCAGAGACATAACTGGATATCGTGAATACGAATAAAATTGACACTCTTACTCTATACTTTAGAATATAAATTAGTTGATCGATAGTGTGAATTGTGCAAGTTTTGCCCTTTTACACTACTAGAATTTGAAACGATATACCTAAACAGATTAGTTACATTAAACATTCTGACACACAAATATTACGAAATAACCAGTATAGTTCCTTATGCTAAAATAATGGTGGCTCTGGAAAGAACCTTTTATGAAGGCGTTCGTGATGGAGAGTGACGAGTTTAGTTCAAATTCCGATGGATACCATTGACTTCCGATGGATACCGCTGACTTCCGTCTTCTATGACCTGTTGTCCGTGAATGCGAAACTGATATGTGTTCTGTTGGAGTCTCCTGCTTCTTCCGCTTGCGGTAACAAGCTTTGTATTTCGCTTGGAGTTTCCTCGATCGCACCATAATCAACACGATAACAACGCCAGCCAAATTCGAAATGAATGACTTCTGAATCGGTGTTATGCATTTTATATAGCCAATCTGCCGAAAGTTTACTACAAAATAAAACTGGTTGAAAAATGGGCCGTATAAAGTATAGTGAAGTAAAATTTCGCATAATTCTTTGAGTATAAAATTATAATTCGAAAAAGAAACCTTAGAGAATTTTGATGTCGATTATTTCATTTCGGATTTCAATATTTTAGTAAAAGATAGTATCAAAATGCTTAACGGGATTAATTTCTGACATCCCAGAATAGCCAAATTGTATAATTTTCTAAGATAATAAACACTGACTTGATATAAACACTGTTGCGAATTTAAGACTGTGAAAATTGCAAAAAACTGATTATAAATTATCTTAGATTTGAACTACACTGATTATATTTTTTTTTCGATTCACAAAGAAGCAGTAGTAGTTCTTTAGGTAACATTTAAATATATTAGAAGGGTTGTTTTTGCAGAATGTTCTACGTTGTTGTCCATTTTCCGTTGTTTTTTGCTCCAATGCAAACGACCACCAACAGGATGATGTAATCGATCTTCCCCACGGTTCCCCTTTTATACGCAGTCAGTTGAAGATATGTGCCTGACTACCTCAAAATCGTCGTCCTTGCGCGAAAAACCCAAGCGAAAGTAAAGAATTTTCCGCGTTGTTTTAAAATTTTGAGAATGTTTGTGGTTATCTCACACTGTTCAAAATATTATCCTAAATTTCTGATCATATTTTTGATGAAGTAGTGAAAGAATTATGTTGATGTCATTAATACAAGTCGAGATATTCACGATTAATTTCTGCCCATTCTTCCATATGGCTAATTTTAAAAAGGCACCCCATATTAAAGTAAGTCGTATTCACGGCAAAAGAACCTATTTGAAGAATTCTGGAATTAGGAACTGGACCTGAGTTCAAGAACAAAATTCAGAACTTAGAACAGAATCAGAATTCAGTTGGATTTTAGTTCTAGAACTACAATTTCGAAACTGAAATCAATCCCGGAATCTTTTCCCAGAATTCACTTCGGCACACAGGCTCTGAATTCTAAGCCCATATTCCGGAACTAAGCTCTGAAACTTGAAGACGTGTTTTCGCCACGATCGCTAAGACTACCGAAAAGCAAATGAGAACGGCTCTCATTATTGACGATCGCTGCGCTCCCGACGATTGAAATCCAAATGAAAGAGCAGGACCTAAGCGTTTGAGGCTTTATACCACGCAAAAGGTCTGCTTTCATTGACGACTGCTCCACCTGAAGACTGAAGTTTAAATGAGAGTTGCGACCTGAGCGTTTGAGGTTTTTGACCACGCAGAAGGTGCACTCTTCCAAGCTGCTGGTCCCACGACGTCTGCTTGCATCCAAAGCACAAGAAGAAATGATCGAATTTCGACCACGGTTCTCCTTTTATACGCGCGAAAAAGATTTTAGATGAAATGGTGAAAGAATTATGTTGCTGCCTTTAATGCAAGTCGAGATACTCACGATTAAGTTCTGCCCATTCTTCCATATGGCTAATTTTGAAAAGGCACCCCATAGTAAAGTAAGTCGTATTCACGACAAACAAGTATCCAACTACAAAGAAAAAGCAACGATGTGTGCAGTTTCTAAGTTATTCGAAATAATCGTTCTAGATTTTATCACTTATAACTCCTGTAGCTATTTATCTTCGACTCGGCACGGTTTTAAACCTTAATGATTTACATTTTCAAATCTTGTGACTTACATATCATGTCGTCTTTACAAAAGTGACTAGAAGTCGATTCAAAATACAAGGATTTTCGGCCGCTTTAGACAAAATATATTACCGTTGCTATTTGGGCGGCTGAACTATTAGATTGGCTTCAGTCGCTCCTCGTCGTAATACGACACAAAAAAGAATTGTATCAGCATTACCACACCTTTCCAAGTGAGCTCTGATGTGCCTCAAGGTAGTCAACTCGGACTACTCAAATTTACACTTCATTTTAACGATCTAAATTTTTCGCTGATGGACCTAAAACTAGCATGTTCCAATGACTGGCAGTTTTTTTAGCGCATCAGGGATTCTTTCAATGTTATCCTTCATTTTTGCCTTTCTCATATAGAAAGGCTATGCAATCACTGTGAAAATCGATTTTTTAACCGAGGCACGGAGCTCGACCAACTGAGCAAATGTATGTGTGTGTGTATGTGTGTGTATGTAACAAAATGCACTCACTTTTCTCAGAGATGGCTGAACCGATTTTCACAAACAAAGATTCAAATGAAAGGTCTCATAGTCCTATAGCCTGCTATTGGATTTCATTCCGATCCGACTTCCGGTTCCGGAGATATAGGGTGATATGTACCAAAAAAATGAAAAAAATATGCACTCGCTTTTTTCAGAAATGGCTGAACCGATTTTCACACACTAAGATTCAAATGAATGGTATAATGGTCCCATAGTTTGCTATTGAATTTTATTTGAATGTGACTTTCCGTTCCGGAGTTATATGGTAATATGTGAACATTTGAGAAAAACTGTACACTCAATTATCTCTGGAACAGCTTAACCGATTTTCACAAACTAAGATTCAAATGAAAGGTCTTACAATATCTTGAAAATTTGTTAAATATTTTATCTGGATCCGACTTCCGGTTCCGGAACTAAAGCGTTATAAGTGGAAAATTACCAATTTTATTTGTATTTTTCCACGAACGATGGTAAAAAACAGGTACAAATCCCATAAAACTGTCTGATACATTCTTCTAGTTTGCAGTTTGAGTTTGTTAGTTTGTGGGCATGAAAACTTAATTCGGCACTACTGGTCCCCTTTTTACCTTTTTTACCTTTTTTTATATATATAAAAAATAGGTATAGAATTCGCTCAAACTTTCGAAAAATTTTCCGAGGCCCGGAGGGCCGAATGTCATATACCAATCGATTCAGCTCGACGAACTGAGCAAATGTCTGTGTGTGTGTGTGTGTGTGTATGTGTGTGTGTCTGTATGTGTGTTGTCAACTAAGAGGTCAAGATCTCAGAGATGGCTGAACCGATTTTGATCAAACTAGTCGCAAATGAAAGGTCTCCCCGTCACCCAGAACGCTATTGAATGGTTTTGAGATCGGATGTTTACTTTTTGAGTTATACGAAGTTTTATGTCAAAATTTTCAGTTTTTTGACAGTATCTGTCACATTTGACCTTGAAAACAGAATATGTTTCCAGACTTAGATTTCGCTCGGTAATACCTATCCAACAAGCCATAGATTGTTAAAATCCGTCCATTTTTAACGGAGATATCGATATTTTTGTGTAAACCTTATTCCAGTAGAAGGAATTTTGAGCGCTGTATGAAAAAGCAATGCTTGGGAGCAACATGAAACACGATTTTTTATACTGTTACATATAATTGTTTCTAAGTACCAAAAAGACTGTGTACAGCATCCTTTTTTATGACAATTTGCCTTGGACCAATTTTAGCACGGTTCATTTTTGGCAACATAATCTTTCGAATATGGCATATGTAAACCAGATGATACCAGCATTATCGAGTTGGAAGTAATTCCATAATTATATTGATTTAAACTATTTACAGCAATAAATGCTGGAAGAACATGACTTCCATATACCATACGACTCAGTTAGTCGAGATCAGCAAATGCGTGTGTGACAAATAATTTCACTCAATTTTCTCGGAGATGGTTAAACCGTTTTCTACAAACTCAGATTCATATGAAAAGTCGTATACTTCCAAATTTGGATCCGACTTCTGATTTCGGAACCACAGGATGACATGTGAAACGAAATTAAAAAAATGCAATTTATTTTTCTCGTAGATGGCTGAACCGATCTAAGATTCAAATGAAATCTAAGAATCATCTATGATTCAAATGAGAGGTCTTAAAATCTTATAAAAATTAGTAAGATCCGATTTCTGATTTAGGAGATACAGGGTGATTAGTATAAAAATGTCCATTTCACATACATTAATCAGGTTTATCGGGTTTGCAAATTTGGATAGTCGATTACCAAATAAATTTATCTCAGTTTAAGCGGTATTCTTTTTTGGATTCGGAATGTACCCCCAAATTTTAATTCGCACTACAATTTCTCCAAAATGTCTACACACTCCTCAGGTGAATTCAACTGATTTCGGCTACACCGATTTTAGAATTCCGGTTCCAGTATCGAATCGTTTCTCAAAGCTCAATCATTTTCTCAAAAAGGCCAAATCGAACTTCAAAACCAAAAATTCAAATTAAAGGACTTAAGGTCCCATACAAAATTGGTGAATTTTATCCGATTCTGGAATTACAAATGATGGGTTTTTAAAATTCATGCCGATATAGAAGATGTAAATTGTTTGGCGTATTAATTTATGGCCATTCGAATCATTTTGGGTTATGCTAGTTCCTGAATACCGGCTCTGGAAGTATCATATATAATGACGAAAAACTCTAAAGTGTAACTTACTTCGACATCTCATGGAATCTTCAATCGATTGTCACACGTTAAGACTGGAATTCGATACGATTTGCAGTTTCGACATTAAAGGATAATGAGTGATTAAAATCTTAATTTGCCGTTTAAAACGACGATAACTAAAATAATGTCATGAGAACTAAAACACCCAAGAATATATCCATGCCAAAAACGCATGCGGATTGATAAAAAAGGTATCATCTCACTGCTAGGTGGATTAATCTCGTTTTTCCTGTTCCGATAGCACCGAAAGTGGAGAACAAAAACTCCTAAAACTAAATTCACTTCGATTTCTCTGCGATGCTTGAACCGATTTTCACAAATATTGATTTGAATTAAAGTTCATACTGTCTTTAAAGCTACTGTGAAAGAAAACACAAAACGAACAAGGCGTGCTTTGTTCTATTTCGTACACGTTGTGTAGTGATGTCAATAATAATAATAATAATAATAATAATAATAATAATAATAATAATAATAATATTAATAATAATAATAATAATAATAAAAATAATAATAATAATAGTAATAATAATAATAATAATAATAATAATAATAATAATAATAATAATAATAATAATAATAATAATTTGGCCATTCTTGGAGATGGCCAAATCGATTTTCACGAACTTATAGGTTCAAAAGAAAAGTCTTACAGTTTCATACGGAATTCCTCAATTTGTTGTGGATACTACCTTCGGTTCCGGAACTACAGGGTAAGCAGGTTTTATAGAGTTTGTGAGATTATATCCGAACAAATTATCCTATTTCTATTCAATAAACAGTTGTTTTTTCGAATTTCACGACTATATTTATGATGTAATGAGTAATATGAGAAAGGGATCATAACACCACTAGGTGGAACCAAATTTTTGAATCCTAATCTGACCCATTCCCGTCAAAAATGAAAAATCGCCACCTGTACCCTACCCAAATTCGACAAACAAACTTTTTTTCTGAGCCCGAATCCGACCAATACCCGTTGGATTCGGGTTCGGGTTCGGGTTCGGGTCGGGTTTCGGGTACGAATTTCTAATACACACAGATATATACATATCCTGACGAACTAAAACAAATGGCATATGACACTAAGTCCTCCGGGACTCGATTCACAAACCGATTTTCACAATGAAAGCATAAACTTTCTTTATGAGAGAGCCAAAATCTCACTATAACGTTTTCAACACCAGCTAGAACAAACTCGATTCGTTAACTTATGCTATCTCTGTTCATCGGTTTGAAGGATTAGATGAATATTCGTGCATTCGCATTGAGTATTTACATCGCTATATCAGAAGCACAGTACATTGTTATGTAATACGGATTCTTAAAGCCGAAGCATTGATTCTAAAACCGATTACATCGCAAATCATTGATTGATGGTCTTGTAATCTGTAGAATAATGTGGCCAATCGACGTTAATACGATAAGCTGAATCTGTTTAGTCCATAGGATTATGAGCCGCATCGAATAAATGAAAGAGAAAAAAAACCTTCAAACTTCGAGCCAATACGACTTTTCAAACAGGTTTCCAATAGTACGTTACCCTCAGCCGCCTGGTGACTTTATTGACTAGAAGTGACGTTTGCGACCGCTGAAACAAACAACTCACTAACCGTGGACAACCAACATTCTGCATTTCCAGTATACGAACAGAAAATTATCTCTGCTTTAATGAATCAATGCTAATGCGCACACGCTTTCTTCGCTACTGCTTTGCCATGGGATCGGTAACTAATATTTCGTTTTCCCACACTTTCACTTCCCGTCATGCAATGTTTAATTATGACGAAATGGTCAAAGCCCAATACACCACCCGTTATGCGGGACCCGGTTTCTTTGCACGCTTTTTGTGCAAGGGTTGGGTCACCAGTTTATTTTTTTCCCTCGCATAACTTCGTCACGCGGTAGTCCAAAGCTGCAAAACAAACAGAAAAAAGGCTTCCCATCCTCCGGTGCCTCCGGTTTGTAGGTTCGGGTGCCTCTGTGCAATAACAATCTCTCTCGGATAGCTAAGCTTCGCCGTTCGTAACTTGGCGGACTGAATGCGCGTTTTCGATGCTTAAAACTAATAGAGCTAATAACCTTCCATTCCATAAGAATAACATATCCGAAATATGTACGGCTTTATCCAACCCGGCGCAGACTGACGGAGGTGGCAAAACTGCTGCTCAGCTTTATCGTCCGAGAAATGAGCTTCGTTTGGTCCATTTCTTGCCCTGGACGACGCCGCCGGCCAGCTTCCATTCTAACCCATTACACTAATTTGAAAACATTAGTGTTTGCCAGCTATTTTTCTTCCTCGTTGTGTGCATTTTACTCGATCCGGTCTAATCAGTTCCTGTGCAGTGCTGGTGCAGCCGGACTGGTCCATGGAAACGGGTTAAGGCACTGCACTCAGCAAATCTTTCCACCGAAGGTCGTTGCATTTGTTGCTAGTGTCGATGGTGGAAGCAAGTTCCGAGATTTTTTTTTCTTTCACGCTTCTCCGCTCTACTGTTCACTAGAGTTGCCAGTAGCGCTAACACCCGAACTATTTCACTTCTAATTTGAAAATGGTTATGGTACGTGCAGTAACATCCAAGGAAACTGATCACATAGAGAGGTCTTTGATCATATGCAGGATAAGCTCGAAAAGGTAGAAGGTTTGCTGTATGGCAATCAAGAAAAAAAAACTGATAGCTTATTCAAACATAAAACTATAAATCTTTTGTGATTGCGACTAAAAATATGTTTTACTAAGTTTTCCTATCAATTTACTGTATGAACTGGAAACACCAAATGTTCACAAAATTAACATACGAAAATATTATATTCCTTTCATTCGTTAAACCTGTCACGCTTATTTCAAATCAACCCTACATTATGGATCTGTCCTGCACACCATTCAAGCTAATTAGGCTGCGTGTTCCAATAAAACGCAACATATTGAACCAATAACTGACTAAAACAGAACCCATCGGCGTTCGACTGTCTCAGCATTATTGTCGTAATTTATTTCTTAATCAATGTTTTGCTTAATTGCTCCGTGGGAGCACTTTCTGGGCCAAAAGCTAGCCCCATTCGTTTTTTCTTCTGTGGCGACTAGATCCAAAACCGTTTGGGGTTTCCCTGCAGGGGCCATGCGTGGCCAATTAAGTGCTATCAATGGGAAAATCACACGCAGAGTGCCGCTCAGCATCGACTTCCGATAAGAGAGAAACACCCACCACCGCAGTAGGCCAGAACGGCCGGGACGATTTCTTTCGCGCCGCAGTTTTATGCTGCCCTTGGGCGTCTATTGTTTTTACCCTCCAAGTCGACCGACGAACGGTTTTAGTCGAGTAATGACCGTGATATACGGTGTCGCCGGTGGTGCTTGACGGGTTCAGTCGAGAAAATAAATACTACTATTTATCTGAGCCGGAGTCGATTTGAATTTGGGAGTGGGATAGAGTCTTTGCTGCTTAGTTTCTTGGGGTATTCAATTGTTGCTGTTTGAAGGAACAGCTTTAGGTCACTTATTGGAAAATTTTAATTTAGTACACCATATTCTTAAGAATGTTCCACACAGTACATAGTAGGCCCCTGTCAGGTTTTTCGAGAGTATAGGATTATCACCTACGATACATGTCTCGGTCGGATGGCGTGGTTTCAGTTACTGGACCCAAAGTTGTTAACTTGCAAAAACCATTGTAAGATACCTTGGATAACTTGTCCGTTTGGGCTGTTCATTTGGGTATCGAATACTCTAAGGAGAAAACGAAGCTGATCATCTTTTCAAGAAAACCTGATCCCGCGCGGCTTCAGCTTCATATTATGAGAAAAATTATCGCTCAGGTTTTGACTTTCAAATACCTCGGTGTGTGGTTTGATTCCAAATGCACGTGTAAAGGACACATTAGGTATCTGATAACAAAATGCCAACAAAGAGTATATTATTTTCGAATAATAATAGGATCTAGGTGGGGTGCTCATCCGGAAGATCTAATAAAATTGTATCAGACAACGATACTTTCAGTAATGGAATATGGATGCGTTTGCTTTCGTTCCGCTTCAAACTCTCATATTATCAAACTGGAGCGAATCGTCGATTGCGAATTGCTTTAGGCTGCATGTATTCGACACATACAATAAGTCTTGAAGTTCTGGAGGGAGTTCTTCCATTGAAAGATCGCTTTTGGAAGCTTTCATCACACCTGCTAATAAGCTGTGAGGTACTGAATCCCTTGGTTTCTAATAACTTCGAAAGGCTAGTCGATCTTCAATCTCAAACAAGATTTATGACAATATATTTCAGTCATTTTAGCCAAATGTGGTACTATTGGTGGTGAAGTTTATGAGCGACCGATTGTGTTCAACGAATACTATAGCGCATCTCGCCAAAGAACACTTTATTTATTCATTTATTTATTCATTTATTTTCCATCTGACCTATGTTGGTCTTCATGAAATAGTGTATGGATGGGAAAAGCTCATTTGAAAATCAGCAATCGTCAAATGCGCGCAAAAACCAATCATCTTTTCTACTTTTTCACAAACATTCATGCTTACATAAATACATTTTCACAATCTTAAATAAATAATAACTAATTAAATAACATATACGTGTTTTAAAATTCGTTAGGTCTAAAAAGTTTATCTATTGAAGTCTCTTAAGCCTATTTTTGAAAACGGTACTAGATATGGAGAAATCAGAATGGTCATACAAACTGTTAAATACATAAAACATCGCCCTGATCTATTCATTCTGACCATACACTGTACGTTGAAAATCGAGCCTAAAGAAATTCCACGCTCTAAGGCTTCTGGGAGGAACATTAATATGTATTTGAGAGAGAATCTCCGGAGCATCGATTTGTCCACTTAGTATTTTGCTATAAATACCGCTCTGAATATGTTCCTTCGTTTGGCTAGTGTGTCCATACCGAGTAAACAACAGCGATCGGTGTACTTGTGGTTTGCGGTCGTCGATTTTCTTCACGAAGGGCACAATTAACGCCAAGGTGTACGAGGAAGAATGTTTGAAAAAGAGAATGCTGCCACTGTACAGAAAGCATAAGGTTCTCTCCTGGCTGGATTTGGCTTCAGCCTACTACGCCAACTCCGTTCTACAGTGGTTGTCAAAAATATTGTACAATTCGTGGAAAAGGACATCAACCGACCGAACTGCCTGAATCTTCGGCCAATTGAAAGGTATTGGGCAATTGTCAAGCGGCACTTTCGGAAGGAAGGTACAGTGTCCCAAAACATGCAGGAGTTAAAAAAAAACTGGACAGCTGCCACAAAAGTAACTGTAGTAGCAGAATTTAATGAAGAATGTCAAGTCCAAAGTGCGAGCGTTTCACAGAAACTAGGATTTTCTTCAATATAATCAGTGAAATGCATAAAAATGTAATTTTTCTACAATATATCGAAAACTAATGTCAAAATATGTTTTTTTTCGCTTTTTTATTCAATTATCAATGTTACTAACTACTTTTCGATACACTCCTTAATTGAAAGTTGAGAATCAAGATGCACACCGAGATCTTTGAAAACTGATACTCTTTCAAGTGTTTCATCAGAGATGCTGTAGTTCCAAAGTATTGGTATGATTTAAGCCACGCAGAGAAACTAAATTGTAAATTGTGTGATCCAGTAGCCATATTTCTAATACAATAAGAACAGAATTGTGTCAGATTGGTGATATTAGATCTGAAAAAACCTACATTAATCCACCTAGTGGTGTAATGATGCCTTTCTCATATTACTCATTACATCATAAATATAACCGTGAAACTCGCAAAAACAACTGTTTATTGAATAGAAATAGGGTAATTTGTTCGGATCTAATCTCACGAACTCTATAAAACCTGGTTACCCTGTAGTTCCGGAACCGAAGGTAGTATCCACAACAAATTAAGGAATTCCGTATGAAACTGTAAGACTTTTCTTTTGAACCTATAAGTTCGTGAAAATCGATTTGGCCTTCTCCAAGAAAAGTGAGTGAGATCCTTTTTGTATTTTTTAATCGCTATTTCCAATTCTCCCGAAACCGGATTCAGATGAACGGAATAGCCGAAGTTGGTTCGGAAACTTCCAACTTAAACATGTATGACGACGTCGTTTCAGTATTTCAATAGCATACTATTGAAAAAATGGTTGGAATCGACCTATGTTTTCATCCACCAATCATATTTGTACGAAATGACGTCAACTTCTTGTTCGACATAGGAGGCTTTGCGTCATGCATAAAAGCACCGCGTCGTTATGCATAGTATGAAGAGAAATCTATAAATATGTGCTGCACAATATTTCTTTGCCTAGTTGATGTTTGGGTGGAGCCAGAGTCGGAGCGACGCGATGCGAATATCAAAGGATTATACGGCGAAGCACGACCGAATTACGTTGTTTGACTGTTTGATATATAAATTAGTTTTTCTACGTTGAAGTCTAGAAAAGTATTACTATAAAACGGGGTGGTGCTATTTTTATTTCGCTCAGTGTAGCAGCTAATCGTTTGATATAAACAGTATTTTTGAGTAGATTAACTAATGAATACCGAAATACTAGTATGATATTTAATAAAATGAGTAGTAATTTGTTTTATTAAGGTTTAAAGTACTATACATGGTGGAGGCTACGGCGAAAAAAAATGAAATAAACGTATTTATGAAAAAACCGGTCAAATATTTATACATAATTATAAACAAACTGCCTTCTGATATCTTCATGGCATCAGCTATCTCACGTTAAAGACAAAAAGAGCATCATTTGGTTTTTTAATGACAAGTTTGACCGATTTACATTCCTGTTGGATCCATTTTTTATCGTTACACCCTGTAGGTGACTTGAGATTTCGAGTATCTCACACTGCATGAATGAGTAGAAGGATAGAGTCAACTATGAATAGCAAATGTGAAAATTTTCAATTTGATTTACGTTAAAAACAAACAGCTCAAGGACTTCCGTCAACTCGACTGGTTATCTTAATCGTACAAAGCATTACACCTCGATTCGAAACGATGCACAGTGGTTCGAATCAATAAAACCAGTTTTAATCCATCTAGTGTTGTAATGATGTTTTTCTCATGTATAATACTCTGGTATTCTATTAAAAAAGGCGGGTGGTTAATGTCAGAGACATAACTGGATGTCGTGAATACGAAAACAACTGACATGTTCCTTAACACTTCCGAATATCAATTGTATGAATTATGCACGCATTCCCCTTTTTCACATTTTTCTCAAAAACAAAGAAAGCTTCACTTGATCTCGTTTACTGTGAGTTTCACACAGCGAAAAGTGCACAAATCTAAGCAAACTGTTCTTGATTTGCAGTAAACTGAGGATATTTCCCTACGATTTGCAAACAACAAATCCTAATAGTTCTTTAGAAAACTTTTAGAGCCATTAGAACGGCTGATCTTGTGCAATGCTCTCCACCGTTGTTTTTTCCCAATGCTAATGACTGGCAGCTGTGACGTAATCGCTCTTGTCGAAAGCGAAACTAGTTGTGCAGACGACACAAAACACATCTGCTCGCAGTGGCGATAGAATCCAAACTGATTGAATTTTTGTTAAGAGATTTCCTTTTATGTGATTTCGTTTAGAGATGGGCAAAACAGTTCATTTCAAAGAACCGCTCAGAACTTGGTAGTTCTACCGGAAGAACTAGTTCTCCTGAACTGTTCATTCGTTCTTCTGAAATTTGGAATGTTTCTACTAAAACCTCACGAGAACAAATAATTATATTTCATCGGTAACTAACTCTTTAATAGGATTGCAGTAAGTTTTTTGCTTGTATCTCTTGTAGCAATCGTTCACTTTTGTGCGTTTTTCTGAGATTGCCAACTCGTATATTCAATTTCGAATAGAATTCAATCACTTTCATTTGTTTTTAAAAGATTAGAGAACTATCGTTCTTCAGCAAAGAACTGTTGTTCACTCATTCATCTAGAAGAACTAGTTCTTTTGAACCGTTCGCGAACGTATTACCCATCTCTAATTTCGTTTGTAGCTTTTTCACTAATGGGCGGTCCTAACGGCTACAAAAATAGCCGCATTCAGAATTTTAATGTTGATTATTTCATTTCAGATTTGCATAATTTATTGAAACAAACTATCAATATGCTGAAGGGACTCGTTTCTAGCATTCAGAAAGGTCAAATTGCGTAATTGTCTATGACATTAAACTCTGGAACATTTTTCGCAAAAACAAAGAAGGCTTCACTTGATCTCGTTTACTGTGAGTTTCACACAGCGAAAAGTGCACAAATCTAAGCAAACTGTTCTTGATTTGCAGTAAACTGAGGATATTTCCCTACGATTTGCAAACAACAAATCCTAATAGTTCTTTAGAAAACTTTTAGAGCCATTAGAACGGCTGATCTTGTGCAATGCTCTCCACCGTTGTTTTTTCCCAATGCTAATGACTGGCAGCTGTGACGTAATCGCTCTTGTCGAAAGCGAAACTAGTTGTGCAGACGACACAAAACACATCTGCTCGCAGTGGCGATACAATCCAAACTGATTCAAGTTTTGTTGAGAGGCTTGTTTCTACCTGATTTCGTTTGTAGCTTTTTCACTAATGGGCGGTCCTAACGGCTATAAAAATAGCCGCATATAGAATTTTAATGTCGATTATTTCATTTCGGATTTGCATAATTTATTGAAAGAAAATATCAATATGCTGTAGGGATTCGCTTCTAGCATTCAGAAGGACCAAATTGAGGAACTCACTACGATATTCACCACTTTTCGGAACATTTTTCTCGGACGATTTGTTGTACAGCAGCAGATATTTTGTTCTCTTCCTCAGAACGCGTTCTGATTGGCTGGTGTTGACATGGGTCAAATGAGATAGGTTTTTCAATAGTGTACTATTGAAATACTTCAATGCTTTTGCTATACACGTTTAAGTTGAAAAATTTCGATTCTATTAGTAGTTAGATTATATAAATCCTTCCACAGATCACTGAGCTATGAGCTTTCAAAATACGAGAAAGGCAAACGCGCCATATAAATTATCCTCTTTGATACTCGTTTATACCAAACATTTCAGAAAAGTTGAATTTTGAACTATTTGAGATTATGCCACACAACTGAAAATTTTATCATCAAATTGTGATCATATTTCCGATGGCATGTAGCAAAAATTATGTTGATTCGTTAGATACAACAAGAGATATTCACGATCAAAAACTTATCACTCTCTCAGAGGGTAAATTTTGAAAAGGCACCCCATAGTAAAGTAAGTCGTATTCACGACAAAAAAATTTCTTCGATTTTTTAAAGAAACCAAGAGATTCTTTGTGCATTAACTAATATAACATACAGAATGCAACAGTGATTTGCTCGTGTAGGTCATCCTCAAGAAAACGAAGTGGGTTCACTATTATATGCACTTCCGGCACCGGAACCCGAGAACCGGTATAATCGAAGTCGGTTCGTACGGCCACCAACTAACATGAAGTACAAACTCTACTAGTTTTTATTCAAACTTTGAAGATTTTATCGGTATTTTAACGATATCAAACTAACTAGAGATTATAAGAGGAGAAAGAATATGAAATCATAGAGCCATAGTACTCAAGGAAGAGCAAGGATGTGAAGAATAAAGTGCGAAAAAGTGAGACGTGACAAGGGTCATTTAAGTAAGCAGAAGGCTTCTCGTATCTAAACTTTTACCTTCTACCAGAGGAGTCGAACTTAGGCATCTTAAAGATACGAGTCATCCGAGTCTCTGATATGTCAGAAAGTAAAGGCAAAGGTCGTTTGCCATTTACTGTTCGAACCGGTTCGTTTTTTGTTTCGTCGGTTTAAGTGACGGTGGACAATATTGAACACACTTTACCCCATAACTCTGGAACCGGAAGTTGGATCCGGATGAAGTTCAAGAATTTGTTCTAAGTTTGTCAAAATCGGTTCAGCCATCTCCGAGAAAACCTAGTAAGATTATTTGACACCCACACACAGACATTGCTCAGCTCAATGAACTTAGTCGAATGGTATATGGGGCTATCCATAAAAGACGTCACGCCGCAAGGGGGAGGGGGGTGTTTCATAAAACGTGACCTTTTGTGACAGGAGGAAGGGGGGGGGAGGTTTTTGGAATGTGACGTCCAATATTTCCAATGAGCGCATTTTTGAAATACCTAATTATATTACTGCTTTGCCCTATTTCCTGAAAAAAATCTCCACAATAAACGTTTACATTCTATAGAAAAACGTGTATTTGTTGATGTAAAAGCTTCTTCTTGTAAATTCGGAAATGAGTGATGCAGAAAATCATTTCTGTTGTGATCAGCAAAAGTGCACGGAGGAGCGAGTAAATTAGCGAAATTAATAAATTTTGCCTAATATGAGTAAAAGAGAAAAAGATGCCTTCCAACGGTTTATCTTATGTTATGCACTGACAATTTTTTCAGTAATTTGATTTTCTAGCATTGATAATAGTATATCAGGAGAATTTCTCTTATCTGATTCTGATGCCTTTTATTCAATTGTACTCCATTTGAAAAAGGGCGGGAGATCAACGATTTCAGACGTAGATCATGTCATGTCTTATCTTGATCATATGTGATTTTCCTCCACCAACATCAAAGCTTATCGAATTATCCAATGATTGAACTTACATTAATCAAGAATCATTTTAGCTCAAAATCACTACCCATTGTGTGACGGATATTGATCGATGTGATTTAAAATTCACTGATCGACTGATCATGCAAAGATTCTCCGGCAGTGATCTCGTTTTGATGAGGTTTTGGTCTTTATTTTCTCAGTCCTGTATGCTACATTTAGGAAATATTATTCTTTACCTAAAATAATAATATATCTGTGTACCCCTAGGAGGAATAAAACAGATGATTTAAATGTTTCATCAATTCCAACCAAATACTTTTGTTAATTTATATAATTGATATTAATAAAATAATTCCGATGATTTTGCAGTTTTAGGGATATTTTTTAATCTAATGACAGCATGTAATAAATCGTTTTATCCCTCATATTTGTATGGTTTGTCATACATATTGAGAATGTATTGAGATGAATTTTATTTATTTTGAATTCGTGACATGTGACATAGGGGGGGGGGGGGTGAGGAGGGTCTTTTCTTCTGTGACAATTTGAGACAAAGGGGGGATGGGGAGTCAAAAATCGTCAAAAAAGCGTGACGTCTTTTATGGACAGCCCCTATGACACTTGGCCCTCCTGGCAAATTTTTACTGGTCGGTTTTTTAAGTGATTGCATAACCTTTATATATGAGAAAGGCAAAACGTGGACATAAATCAGTAGCTGCCAAACCGTTCTTTTGATGCATATAGTTGCTTTTAAGAAATTATTTACAAATATATACCGCGTAATGTGATTCTATTCCTTATTCTTCATGGCCTACTTTGGAATAATTGAAGAAAATAAAAAATCCCATATTTTTGTTTAAGGTAGTGCATAGGTTTGTTGTTTCCTGGCAACGAGGTAAAATGTTTTACAACATTTTACCTTTTTTTACCCATGATAAAACCTTACACCGAAGCGAAATATGCAACTTTATGCAGCTGATTTTTACAGAATTTATAGGAAAAGATATGCCCAATACTATAATAAAAAATCTAAGTGGAACTCGATGGAACTTTTTTATGTCTTTTCAAAGTTAGTTTTAGTTATTGGATTATGACAACCCCCTTAAAACTAATTTTCTAATCATGACTTGTTACAAGATATTTTGTATACATACTTTGTTTGGAATAATTGTATAAAATATAAAATCCCATATTTTTGTAGAAGGTAATGCATTGGTTTATTCTTTTCTGGAAAAGTTATACATCATTTTACCTATTTTTACCTAAGAAACCTTGTACTGAAGCGGAATATGCAACTTAATGCAGCAAACTTTTACAATACTTATAGGAAAATATATTCCAAATCCAATTTATTTTCCAATGAGAATATCCTGAGTACTATTCATGCGGCCCATTTTTACTATGACCATGCTGAAACCATGAATGGTTAAGAAACGGAGGGCGTCACGCGTCTGCTATTTCTGTAACTTACTTTTGCAGTGAGCGTATAGATGGGCAATTCGCTCCTGAGTTATTCCAGTGAATTGAGTTTTCAAAGTGAGCTGATAGCTCACAGCTGTTTTTAAAAGAACCGCAGCTCCCCAGTCCACCGCACTGGTAAGCAGGGATGCCAGGTTCACAGATTTTCAACCTTTTGCACAGATTTAAAAAATGGCACTGATTTTCACAGATTCCTGAAAATGGTCAAATATTTACACAGATTCTGAAATCCATCACAGATTTTTGAAATTGATCACAGTTTAGCACCAAAAATTACAGAGCGGTAGGAAATATGGAGACCTTATTTTGCTTACCAAAATGATTCCGATCAGCTATTATGAAACCTTCACAGATTTTGCACAGACAGGTTTTTGGCTTGATCACAGATTTTTGAAAAAAAAACGACCTGGTAAGGTGGAAACAAGCTACGAGCTGAAGCTTCTTTAGGAGATTGAATAAGCCATTGTCAATAAGAAATCTTACCTCTCACTCAGTAACTAAGGTACATTCAGGGATGCCACTTTTGCAGATATTCTCAAATATAACATAATAATAATACGCAGACAAGTTAGTTCGCATAGCATTGTTCTTTGTGCATCAATGATTTCGATCATGCATATGAAAGAAAAATGGAGTAAGAAAAACGGCGCAAAAAAACGGCGCTCAAAACAAACCTTCAGTTCAATCTAAATGAGCTGTTGAGCTGATACATTGAATCGATTCGCTTTAGTGAGCTGATCGGTTCGGAGCTGCTCACCGGTATGAGCTGCTTCGCACATCTCTAAGTGAGCGGCGCACGATCAACATATCGTCTTTAAAATTGTTGCTTCTTTATTTACACTTTTAAAAATGAAATTTCTTCGTAAAGGTTTGTACTTTTACAATACTTTTTTCATATTTTGTTTGAAAAACATGTTTCCATTTTTTTAATATGTGTTGAACTTTTGATAATTTTTCGGATTTTCAATATTTGAAATTAACTTTGAAAAGGCCTAAAAAAATTGCACCGAGTTCATGATACTTAGGTAATAGAGGCAGATTCTACGTAGATAAATCCAAAAAAACTGTTTTTAAAATAAAGTGAATATATTTCAAAAAAATATTTTTTTACATTATTTATATCTTCAGCAAAAATATTTCAAATGTTTTTTTCTTCAACATAAGATAGAAAAACAAAATTGTTTTTGTGAAAAAAAAAATTTTTTTTCGAAATTTTTAGTACTCTCTTAATTAAACTTTTAATTTTAGGTGCCACTTTCAAAAGAAACGTAATATAATCTTGTAAAACTTCTTCAAAGACACGTTAGCTCTTAAAAATCAGTGAAAGTCAGTACAGACTTTTGACCGTCTTTGTCCAGTTTTGGACCACTGTGCGATGGCTGAATTACGAAAACTACATTCAATGAAATACGAAACGAAAAAATGAAGGCGCTTAGTTTTTCTTCTCGATACAATAATAATACATTCACCCTCATACAGTTGCCCTAACTAGGCGTGTAGAATAGGATAACCAAATTCACACTAGGAAAGTGTATTAATTATTAATACAATTTCCTTTCCTTTTGCCAGCAAAATGTATTGATATTTACTGCCAGTTTGCCAGTAATGTTGATGTCATTTGCGATAGGATTGCTTTCGTGAAGGTGTACGAGTTACAAAATAGAATCATACAATGTTACCCGCTTTCATCATACGACATTCTTTCCGAAGTATTTCCCCTGCAACTAGGGAAACCAACTGATTGCTTGACATGTTCTTATCGCCCTGTTCAATACAACTTCTTCCCTTCTATCAGAAACTCAACCCATCTTGAACGAACTGCCAGTCAAATGTGCGACCATCAACAATCAATCATCGAAAATGGAAATCTAATGCCTACGAGAAATTCTGCTGACTGATTCGAGCATGCGAATTGAATTCACCAGAGGAACCGCCATGGAGCCAATTTTCCTCATCTCCACTAATGATTCTTCAATGCCATCCGAATCGATCTTTCTGTGCTGGAAAAATCAACTCAACTCAACTCAACTTGCTCGGAGCGGCAAACATCAAGAACCATTCTGTGAGGAATCGAGAAATCAACCTACCACTCGGCTCTGGTTCCTTCTCCTTCCCCATCCAACCAAGCGGACCAAGATCACCGCAGCGAAACATATGTGGAAACATGGGTCCGATGTCAACGCTGATAAGGTACAATGTAACGAACGAAATTGCCACCGGTATTACCAATCGCAAACCGAACCAGCCGCAGTTGAAACCTTCTGCCCAGAAACTGCCGCATGCAGCATCCAATTACGGTTTCGGTACGATCGGTGCCGCGCAACGCGGGAGCTCCGTTGCTGGCAAATCCACCATTTGGACGGTATTCCGCGATGCCATTGAGGAGGGGCGCCGTCACTGCGGTGCTGATACTTTTTTAATCATGTCTACTTATGTGGTAATCTCCGCGTGTGGTTAGTCTTAACGAGCTTTTATCACGATTTTGCGCGATATCGATGAGGACGAACGAGGACACGCTGCAACACCGCAATGCGATGGTGTTGTGTTTTGTCGAGATCGGGAATCCATTTGTCCGCTGCACCAGCCTCCTCCTTTCTACTGCGACGTTGATTTTGAATCGAATTTTCGTTTGATTTTCTAGGCAGTTGAGCAATTGTCCTCCTAAGATCAGTCTGTTAATTTGAAACTTTGATTTTCATGCTGATTACCCAGTCAGGAAAGTAACACTCCATCAACACCAAAGGCATCAGTCGCTTTCTTCTACAAATTATCAATCCCACGCAAGATTTCACCTACTTATTTCGCATGATGAAATCCCGTCGCTCCAATTAGTGTAGTAATCGAAATCACTTAGTTCCAATTCCCGGCCAAACAACATCTTATTCTATTCGCGCGTCGTCGCATCGTCGGCGTGGAACCGACCGGCTGGAAGTGGAAGTGTTGACTTCCAAACAAGCCACTTTGCCGATGTTCATTAATCATTTCCAATGAATGAAAGCATCGCATAAATAAGCCTCCCCGAACGCAGCCGCCAGAAGCACCGCCACCACCACCACCATCAAGCAAGAAACTGAAACGATGAGGCCATTTTACGGCGCTTATAAACTTAATCAATTAAAAAAAGAGTACCGGGAACAATTCGGTATCGCTGATGGGCGGCGGGGAAGTGCAGTGAATGATTGATCGTGAAGCAAGCCTGCGTTCTTTTTTTTTGGTTTAAAAAAATTAATAAGGGTTGAGAGATATTATTCTTACATGGAATGATCTTGGTTTTGGAAGAAATTCATCTACCGAAATTGTTTGCTAAATTACTGGATTTATAATTGCATGTTATACAATTTCAAACAAATCGTATGTTGTTCGTGCTTCAAATTGCAGTTTGAAAAATTAATTCAATTTTTTTTTTTGATTGATGCTTGTTGTACATAATTTTGCAATTATTCGCGTTCTGCGCGTGCACTTTTTCATATGCTGACCAGGTAAGCTTTTTTAAATTACCAGACGTATTCACTTTATTCCGAATGTTATCTTCATCGTTAAGTACGCTGTAGTCTCTAAATTATAAAAGATTTACTAATATATTTCGGTGTCGTCGCAGGTGTCTGCCTGGCACAGCCATTGCCAGTGGAACAGAAGCCGAGGAAAGCGTGAAATTTATTTATAATTTATTCCCTTGACCGTAGCACGGATTTCCTCAACGGTTGTAAGTCGTGACAATATCTGCTAGAGCATTTTTTTCATCCCAGGCTGACATTCGAATTAAGTGCCAAGAGCTTCAGCAGCATACGTATGCAAATAAAATAAATAATGGTTTCTTAATGGTGTTTATGTCTGATGGTTCAGTTGTTAGAATTTTTAATAGTAATGCTTTTGGTTCGTAAATGTTGCAACCGATTTTTTTAAGAGAGTAGATGGGTGTGTCGCGTACAATAAGAAAATTTCATCACTGAAGCAGTCCGTCAAAACAATGCGATTCGAGTAATCGTCCCGTTGATTTACAGGGCAAGGCGGACACAGACCTGTTAAAGACTGTCCCAGAAAGTATGAAAGCACTTTGATTTCGCTGTAAATAATTCACAAGTGTTAGATATTCAATTTTATTCGATATACTGATAATATTAGACTACAACAACAGAATATTATTCTCAACATTTGCTTCTTAGCTATTGTAGACTAGCTGGCGCACCTTCTTGTGAACGTTCCTCATTAAATTCCGTACAGACTTCTTGGCGACAAGTTTTGACACTTTTTTCCTAATCTTTTTCGAACTCTTAAATGGTTTCGCCTGCCGAGACATGTTTCCTAAGATGTGCCTTCGTTAATGCCCCAAATTCCTCAATTGGTCGAAGTTGTGGGCAATTTGGTGGATTCATGTCTTTTGGGACGAAAGCGAAATTTTTGGTAGTATACCATTCTACCGTTGACTTCGAGTAGTGGCAAGAAGCAAGATCTCGCCAGAAGACAACAGAATCCTTGTGGCTTCGAATCATGGGTAGAAGTCGTTTTTGTAAACATTTCTTGATGTTTATTTCGCTGTTCATTGAAGCAGTGGTGATGAAGGGCTTCGAAATCTTACCGCAGCTACAAATTTTTCGACTTCAATCGATGTCTCGGACTGGTTTCACACTTACCCTTCTCGCACTGTATAATATTGTGTTACCGGCAAGGATTTGTAATTGAGTTTCACGCGTCGTCCATGATTATGAAGTTCAAATTTCCAGCAAGAATCGTATTGTACAGCTTTCTAATCCTCGGCCTGATCGATGTTTCTGACTCCGTTTTGATTGTTTCTGCTTTTTATAGGCTCGAGATGCAAACGTTCTTTATCACGAAGAACATTTGACTTCGAAGTACCCACTTTTTTGGCCACATACCGAACTGAAACCTCCTTATTTTGCTCGAACGCCTTCAGTATACGTTTATCCAACTGAGGGTTAGCAAGACCTTTTTTCGACCCGTTTTTGGTTTATCCTCTAATGAGTTATCCTCGCCGAACTTCCTGATTGCATTTCGCACGGCTTTTTCACTTACTCCTTCTATTTTTGCTATGTTTCTCAGTGACAGTCCGCGTTCTGTGCACCATTTGTGCATAATTTTTTGACGTTGTTCGGTTGAAAGTCCACGCATTTCGAAATAAACTAATAAACAACTGCACAAGTGGTTAGAGAAGAGTGTAAACAACAGGACGCAGCCATAAAAATTGACAGATTCTGAACTATTGCAAAATGGTAGCGGTTTTTGGTTGAGTCCATACTTTCTGGGACAGTCTTTAGTGACCCAGTGGACCTACGTCGATAATCATATCTGTCTAAGTTTGTTCGTTTTTTTTTCTAAAACTAATAATTGACTTAAATCCGATTGAGCGACAACGAGGTCGAACAGAGCATTACTATGATGAGCACCTGAATGGAGAAGCACAAGATACAGAGAACAACACAGGAATCAATCTGGGTGTACGCTCAGCCGACGACAGATTCCCAGCACCTGATCTGTCGGAGATAAGTGAGGAAATCGGCAAGCTGAGGAACAACAAAGCTGCGGGCAATGACCAGTTACCAGGCGAGCTGCTCCAACATGGAGGAGAGGCACTGGCTAGAGCGCTGCACTGGATGATTTCTAAGATTTGGGAGGAGGAGATTCTACCGCAGGAATGTGAATCAATCACATTGCTGAACGCCGCCTACAAGGAACTCTCCCAAATCCTTTGCTGTCGTCTATCACCAATAGCTAAGGAATTCGTAGGGCCGTACCAAGCGGGATTAACTGAAGCCCGCGCCACTATGGATCACATATTCGCGATAAGACAAGTACTCCAGAAGTATTGTGAATGCAACGTACCCACGCATCATTCATTGACTTCAAAGTAGCATACGACACAATCGATCGAGAACAGCTATGGCAGATAATGCACGAATACGGTTTCCCGGATAAACTGACGCGATTGGTCAAAGCAACGATGGATAAAGTGATGTGCTACGTTAGAGTATCTGGGACGCTCTCGAGTCACTTCGAATCTCGGAAAGGGCTACGTCAAGGTGATGGACTCTCTTGTATCTTGTTCAATATAGCCTTGGAAGGTGTGATTCGAAGAGCGAGGATCGACAAGAGTGGCACAATGTTCCGAAAGTCCGTACAACTTTTTGGCTTCGCTGACGATATTGATATTGTGACACGTAACCTTGAGAAGATGACGGAAACCTACATCGGACTGAAAGCTGAAGCTAGGCGTTTCGGATATGTATTTTGTTTTTGACGTTTTCGATTTCTGGCCAAATGCGTCAAAAACAAAATACATGAGAGGAAGAGGCTCTAGAGAAGAAACACTACGCCTCCCACCACGAATATTGACCTGACATAATGTATCTCGAATCGAGTACCAGGGAATGACTATTTTGTAAGTCTATTCGATTGAACTGTGACATTACATATCGCATTTGAATTCCTGCTCCGGCAATAACTTCAGTATAAACGAATGGAAAATTTTCGTTGCATAAAATATTGAGCAGAATGTCAATTTACTCATCATTATTATATGTAATAATGCTTTTGAATTTGCAAGAGGAAAGAGCCTTTCATAACAGTAAACTAGCACCATATTTTTCTGCAATAAAAAATGTCCGGTAAACCATTCGAAATTAATTTTCAAATGAATAAAAAATTAGATGCATCAACCGATTCGGAATCGACTACTGTTTCTGATTAATGATTTTAACTTAAATAATAATCTAATAAACTAAATTCTGAATATGAATTCCAGGACTAAATTAAGTGCTTAGTTTCTGTAATTAAATTCTGAAATTTGTTTTCCAACCTGCATTCGTTAATTAAACTTTTTGCCTGAATTCGAGAACTAGTTCTTCAACCTGGAACTCAACTCTGGGTCTAGAACTAGGGATGTCGTAATATCGATCGATTAATCGAGTAATCGAAAAATAACTCAGATATTCGTATAACATTTAATCGATTAGCTTGAAACTAATATTCGATTATTGAGCTAATCGAATAATAAAAAAAAATCCAAAGTAATAATCGAATTAATCGATTAATAACCAAGATAATCGAATAAATTTCAATCGATTAGTTTCAAAATTATACTCGATTATTAAATAATCGAGTAATTCTAAATTTCCGACATCATCATCTGGAACTAATTTCTTGCCTTGGTTCTGATCGAGACGTCCTTGTCAGTCAACCTCGATTAATTGATCAATTGATTAACAACGTAAATAATTAAAATTAGTTATGAGGACTGTTGTACAAATCGAAACCCAAGAGGCTGTTAGTATTGCTATCAATTGGGTTCGTTACTTTCGGCACATCAAAAAAAGACATTGCACTTCCAGTCTAAAACAAGTGCGTTGCAAACAGCAATAACTTTACGTCTGCCCTTGTGGATTATTTTGAAGTTCAAGCTGAATGCGAAACGTAAATAATTAAGATTATTTTGTCGTGAATACGACTTACTTTACTATGGGGCGCCTTTTCAAAATTAGCCATATGGAAGAATGGGCAGAACTTAATCGTGAATATCTCGACTTGTATTAATGGTAGCAACACAATTCTTTCACCATTTCATCAAAAATATGATCAGGAATTCAGGATAATATTTTGAACAGTGTGCGATAACCACAAACAACTCAAAAATTAAGTTTTCTTAAAATTTGAAAACAACGCGGAAAACACCTTACTTTCGCTTGGGTTTTTCGCGCAAGGACGACGATTTTGAGGTAGTCAGACACATATCTTCAACTGAATGCGTATAAAAGGGGAACCGTGGTCGAAAATCGATCATTTCTTTTCGTGCGTTCGATGGAAGCAGACGTCGTGGGAGTGGAATCATCAACCAGCAGCGACGGACCAAATTGAGTTCCTCAATTTGGTCCTTGTGAATGCTAGAACCGAATCCCTACAGCATATTGATAATTTCTTTCAATAAATTATGCAAATCCGAAATGAAATAATCGACAATAAAATTCTGTATGCGGCTATTTTTATAGCCGTTAGGACCGCCCATTAGTGAAAAAGCTACAAACGAAATCACATAAAAGGAAAACAAAAATTCAATCAGTTTGGATTCAATCGCCACTGCGAGCAGATGTGTTTTGTGTCGTCTGCACGCTTTCGACAAGAGCGATTACGTCACAGCTGCCAGTCATTAGTAGTGGGAAAAAAATAACGGTGGAGAGCTTTACACAATATCAGCCGTTCTAATGGCTCTAAAAGTTTTCTAAAGAACTATTAGGATTTGTTGTTCGCAAATCGTAGGGAAATATCCTCAGTTTACTGCAAATCAAGAACAGTTTGCTTAGATTTGTGCACTTTTTGCTGTGTGAAATTCACAGTAATCGAGATCAAGTGAAGCCTTTTTTTGCGAAAAATGTTCCAGAGTTTAATGTCGTAGAGAATTACGCAATTTGACTCTTCTGAATGCTGGAAACGAATCCCTACATCGTATTGATAGTTTCTTTCAATAAAATATGCAAATCCGAAATGAAATAATCGGCATTAAAATTCTGTATGCGGCTATTTTTATAGCCGTTAGGACCGCCCATTAGTGAAAAAGCTACAAACGAAATCAGGTAGAAACAAGCCTCTCAACAAAACTTGAATCAGTTTGGATTGTATCGCCACTGCGAGCAGATGTGTTTTGTGTCGTCTGCACGCTTTCGACAAGAGCGATTACGTCACAGCTGCCAGTCATTAGCATTGGGAAAAAAACAACGGTGGAGAGCATTACACAATATCAGCCGTTCTAATGGCTCTAAAAGTTTTCTAAAGAACTATTAGGATTTGTTGTTCGCAAATCGTAGGGAAATATCCTCAGTTTACTGCAAATCAAGAACAGTTTGCTTAGATTTGTGCACTTTTTGCTGTGTGAAATTCACAGTAATCGAGATCAAGTGAAGCCTTTTTTTGCGAAAAATGTTCCAGAGTTTAATGTCGTAGAGAATTACGCAATTTGACTCTTCTGAATGCTGGAAACGAATCCCTACAGCATATTGATAGTTTCTTTCAATAAAATATGCAAATCCGAAATGAAATAATCGGTATTAAAATTCTGTATGCGGCTATTTTTATAGCCGTTAGGAAAAAGCTACAAACGAAATCAGGTAGAAACAAGCCTCTCAACAAAACTTGAATCAGTTTGGATTGTATCGCCACTGCGAGCAGATGTGTTTTGTGTCGTCTGCACGCTTTCGACAAGAGCGATTACGTCACAGCTGCCAGTCATTAGCATTGGAAAAAAACAACGGTGGAGAGCATTACACAATATCAGCCGTTCTAATGGCTCTAAAAGTTTTCTAAAGAACTATTAGGATTTGTTGTTCGCAAATCGTAGGGAAATATCCTCAGTTTACTGCAAATCAAGAATAGTTTGCTTAGATTTGTGCACTTTTCGCTGTGTGAAATTCTTAGTAATCGAGATCAAGTGAAGCCTTTTTTTGCAAAAAATGTTTTAGAGTTTAATGTCGTAGAGAATTACGCAATTTGACTCTTCTGAATGCTGGAAACGAATCCCTACAGCATATTGATAGTTTCTTTCAATAAAATATGCAAATCCGAAATGAAATAATCGACATTAAAATTCTGTATGCGGCTATTTTTATAGCCGTTAGGACCGCCCATTAGTGAAAAAGCTACAAACGAAATCAGGTAGAAACAAGCCTCTCAACAAAACTTGAATCAGTTTGGATTGTATCGCCACTGCGAGCAGATGTGTTTTGTGTCGTCTGCACGCTTTCGACAAGAGCGATTACGTCACAGCTGCCAGTCATTAGCATTGGGAAAAAAAAAACAACGGTGGAGAGCATTGCACAATATCAGCAGTTCTAATGGCTCTAAAAGTTTTCTAAAGAACTATTAGGATTTGTTGTTTGCAAATCGTAGGGAAATATCCTCAGTTTACTGCAAATCAAGAATAGTTTGCTTAGATTTGTGCACTTTTCGCTGTGTGAAATTCACAGTAATCGAGATCAAGTGAAGCTTCTTTGTTTTTGCGAAAAATGTGAAAAAGGGGAATGCGTGCATAATTCATAAAATTGATATTCGGAAGTGTTAAGGAACATGTCAGTTGTTTTCGTATTCACGACATCCAGTTACGTCTCTGACATTACCCACCCGCCTTTTTAATTCCGATAAGCATATCACAAATCTCATAGTTCTTTAGGAAAGGTTTATAGCCCTTAGATGGACCAGATACTTGATTTTTATCCGTCGTTGTACACTTTTCGGGGTACTTTTCTAGGAAAGATTCACGGAATATTCTTCTTAATGGCTCCATTTGTGTATATTCTGCTTTGTTCAATGCTGTTAATGCTATTTTTTTCTTGAACGCAAACATTAGATCAATAATACTGTGTGTAGTTTCATTTTCTTGACGTAAATGGGGGTCTGCGCACTCGATGTGTTTATGTTCTTAGATTGTCATAGACTAAAGATAGGAATCGTGCAACAGAGTTAAGTTGCAGATTCGGTATTTGACACATTTTTAAAACAGTGTTTACGCAATAAACGTAACATTGACAAAAATTTTACAAACTTTTCATACGTTTAGTAAAAGAATCGAAACAAACAACAAACGTTTAGTAAAAGAATCGAAGCAAATACATAAACAACAAAAAAGTGTTTAAGAATTAATATGTGGAGTAATTTCGTTGCACTTTCGTGTTGCGAAATTCTTGAAATACATCCACGTGAGTATAGTAAAAAATACGTAGTCCTACGTCAAAATCTTCCTTCGCACATGCCCCTACTCTATTGTATTTATTTATCTAATACCTACTTTTGACTGAACCGATGTTCACAAACTTGAAATGAAAATCAAATGAAAGATCACACTTTCCCATAGAACGCTATGAAATTTCAATTGATTTTCAGTTCCAAAATTAAAAGGAAAGAATACATAGAAAATGCAGTACATTTTTTTTAGATAGAATGGCTGAACCGATTTTAAGAAAATTAAAAAGAAAGGCCCAAAAAACCCACAGAATGCTATTGAATTTTATTGAGATACGACTTCTCGTTCTAGAGTTACAGAGCGATCAGTGTTGGCATTATGATACCAGAAAAACTAAAAAACAGCTATCATCATCATCGATAATAATCGTCGGTGATTATCGTTTACAAAATCATCATCAATCATGATAACGATGAGTAAAATCACATTTTTATCAATATCACTAAAGTCATATTCTTTGAATGCACACATTATTTTAATGATCAATCGAATGATTATCAGCCATGCAGCGATTTTCATTAGCGGATGACGATATTCAGATGTCGATAGTGCAATACGATAACCAATATGCAATGCAAATTTCCGAAGCTACACGCTACGCGGATTTCCGAAGTTGTCCGGTTTTCTTGTTTTGTTTTAGAAATGCATGAAACGTCTGGTGTTATTCCGAAAAATTTTAGATTACACCAGATCTCAACGTTTCATACATTTCTTGGATATTTGGTATAAAAAATCGATTTCAGAAATTCCGAAATTACGCGTTTTTTATGCGAATTTCCGAAATGAAACAATTTTTTTCACGTGGATTACGCGGTTTATTTGCGCGATTTTTTTCAAGCGGTACGTATTACCCGCGTAAAAAGAATGACCTCAGTGTACGACGAAAAACAATATATAGAGACAAAAGGCTTTGTTTTAATTTCAGAATTAATTTACTTTCACCGTCTATTTAAGTTAATCCGAATTAAACGCTATTCAGCATAAATTTGATTTATAGCAGTAACAGGAGCGCAGAATTTTGCGCAGCGTTTGAACCAGATCTCTGCTGAGAAACTTTTTTTTACTACGATAGCACTTGGTACAGCGCCCTTCCACCAGGCTGGTTTGAACGCTTGTTTTCGTTGAAATTCATGTGCATAGTGATCATATTTTTGAAACTGCTGCATGAAACGACTTTGTGATGTTATTATTATTGTATTTTAATAACAGCATGGCATAGTAAAATTATTTTAAAATGCATTTCCATTACATCATCCACCATTATAAATATCACCATTTTCAGTGAAAATCGTTGCAGAGCCGATAATCGTGAGAATGATTTTGAATGATTATCGTTTCATTATCACGTGTGAGTAGATGTAACATCACTATAGTGAGATTGAACGAGAGGAGACTTTGTCCATGCTCTCATCGAGTGATCGTTGATTTTACGGAATTGATTCCTAAATCGTGTGGAGTGGGCTAACAAATTCAAACCGTCACTTACAGCGACGATGCATATACCTAGAAAATTGTACTAAGTTTGGCTTGAAACGGTTTCAATTTGTTGTTGTTTTATAATGTAATGTATTTTTTTTTCCATAAATACGTTTATTTCTTAAGGCAGTTTACATAAGTTTTTCTTCGCCGTAGCATCACTTTTACATAATATTCTTATCCTAATTTAATTCTAACATAGTCACAACGTTTTGAATTTATTAAAACATATTCTCTTATTACTTAAATACCATCCTAGGTAACTCGTCATTAATTATGAAATTTACTCGGAAATATTATTTGAACCAAACGATTAACTTCTATAAATTATAAAATAAGCTGTTATTTTCAGACATTTTGTTGATAATTTCATAAACTGTTTCGAGTTTGTTTGTATCATTACATAATTTTTATTCTAATTTAGCCATTGGTTGAACTCATGGACGCAGCTGGGATCAGAACTAAGTCTTAAAAGGGGCCTTTATTAAATTGAAACTCCAATTTTCTTTATGAAATGATAAATAAGTTTCATGTATGAAAGGTCACGACAAGCAAGAATGTCTCCAACTGGAACATTGGATAGTCTACCTTGGGTACGCAAAGAATTTATTAATTGAGATCTGACATCACGATACTCCACGCATGTCCAAACGACATGATCAATATCCCGATAAGCTTCTCCGCAAGCACAATGATTAGTCTCGGAGAGCCCAATTCGAAGGAGATGTGCATCTAACGTGTAGTGATTGGACATGAGTCTGGACATCACACGAATGAAATCCCTCCTCACATCCAGTCCCCTGAACCATGCCTTTGTCGATATTTTCGGAATAATTGAGTGCATCCACCGACCCAGATCATCTTTATCCCAAGAAGCTTGCCAGCTGACAAGTGTTCTTTGGCGAGACGAGCTATAGAATTCGTTGAAAGCAATCGGTCTCTCATAAATTTCACCCTCAATAGCACCACGTTTGGCTAAAATATCGGCTCTTTCATTGCCAGGAACGGAGCAATGAGCCGGAACCCAGACTATAGAGATTAGATAATTATTGTTCAATATGTCGTTCAGGCCCTGTTTTATTTTGCCCAGGTAAAACGGTTCAGTCTTGCCAATCATGTTTGAGCGAATGGCTTCAACTGCACTCAGACTATCTGTGAAGAGGAAATAATGGTTTGGAGATAATGTGACGATTACACTCAAACTATAATGAACTGCTGCTAGCTCTGCTATATAAACAGATGCAGGTTCTTGAAGCCTAAATGAGGTCGAAACATTATTGTTGAACATACCAAACCCTGTCGCTTCTTCAATTCGCGATCCGTCCGTGTAAAACATTTTCTCAGAGTCAATATGCCTGAACTTACTTGAAAATATTTTTGGGATTTCCGTCGAGCGTAGATGATCCGGGATTCCACGCACTTCGCGCTGCATGGATGTATCGAAAAATAAAGTTGAGTCAGGGGCACTCAGGATGCTGACACGGATAGGAATATATCTTGATGGGTTGATTTCCTGTGACATATGGTAAAAATATACTGTCATGAATTTTGTTTGAGATCGAAGCTCGACTAGTCGTTCGAAATTATTAATTACCATGGGATTCAGCACCTCACATCTTATTAGCAGGCGTGATGAAAGCTCCCAAAATCGATCTTTTAATGGAAGAACTCCCGCCAGAACTTCAAGACTCATTGTATGTGTCGAATGCATGCAGCCTAAGGCAATTCGCAAACAACGGTACTGAATTCGCTCAAGTTTGATAATATGAGAGTTTGCAGCGGAACCAAAACAAACGCATCCATATTCCATCACTGAAAGTATCGTTGTTTGATACAATTTTATTAGATCTTGTGGATGAGCACCCCACCAAGATCCTGTTATTGTTCGAAGAAAATTTACTCTTTGTTGGCATTTCGTTATCAGATACCTAATGTGTCCTCCCCACGTGCATTTGGAATCGAACCACACCCCGAGGTATTTAAAAGTTAAAACCTGTTGGATCATTCTTCCCATCATATGGAGCTGAAGCTGCGCGAGATCATGCTTTCTTGAAAAGACGACTAACTCTGTTTTCTCCGCAGAGAATTCGATACCAAGATGAACAGCCCAAACGGACAAGTTATCTAAGGTATCTTGCAATGGTTTATGCAGATCAATAGCTTTGGGTCCAGTAACTTAAACCACGCCATCATCTGCCAGTTGTCTTAGTGTACATGGGGTTACTAGACAGCTGTCAATGTCATTCACGTAAAAATTATAGAGGAGCGGACTGAGTCATGAGCCTTGCGGGAGACCCATGTAACTAATTCTGAGTGTTGCCAAATAGGCATGTGAAAACTACATGAACTTCTCTGACAAAAGGTTGTGCAAATAATTATTTATAACCGCTGGGAGTCCATGTTGGTGAAGCTTGTCTGAAAGAACATCAATGGAAACTGAATCAAATGCTCCTTTAATGTCTAAAAATACAGATGCCATTTGTTGCTTTTGAGCGAAGGCAATTTGGATGTCAGACGAAAGTAATGCAAGGCAATCATTCGTCCCTTTATTTCTACGGAAGCCAAACTGAGTATCTGACAACAAACCGTTCGTCTCGACCCAAGTGTCGAGACGTCGTAGAATAATTTTTCCGAACAATTATCTGATGCAGGACAACATCGCAATGGGTCTATATGAGTTGTGATTGGAAGCTGGTTTCCCCGGCATTTGAATGGCGATAACTTTCACTTGTCTCCAGTCAGGTGGAACAATATTTTACTCAAGAAACTTGTTGAACAATTCCAACAAACGTCTTTTTGCGAGGTCGGGCAGATTCTTCACCAAGTTGAATTTAATTCTGTCCAACCCAGGAGCGTTATTGTTACAAGACAAGAGTGCTATAGAAAATTCCATCATTGAAAATGGGTTATTAATAAAACCATTATTTGGAGCAGATTCCCGTATAATGCTCTGCGTAGGAACAGAATCTGGGCAAACTTTCCTAGCAAAGTCAAATATCCATCGATTCGAGTATTCATCACTCTCATTGCCCACGTTACGATTCCTCATTCGTCTGGCCGTGTTCCAAAGAGTGCTCATTGAGGTTTCTCTTGACAAACCTTCGACAAAATGTCTCCAATAGCTACATTTTTTGGCTCGAAGTATGCTCTTGTACTTGGTTTCTAAAACCATAAGTTTTTCAAAATTCTGAGGAGTTCCTCCTCCCCGTTTTAGAAACGTCTTGCAAGCATTTTGTTTTGCGAGTTTAGCCTCTGAGCACTCTTTGTCCCACCAGGGGTTGGGAGGCCTTCTGTTAGTCGTTGGCCCAGGAAAGCGTTTAGTTTGGGATTGTTCTGCTGCCTCCAGAATCGAACAAATGAGGAAGTCATATTCTTCAAGTGGAGGGAGCTCTTCCATTGAATTCAAAATACTAGAGATACTACTTTGGTATTTAATCCAGTCGATATTTTTTGTCAAATCATATGGAATACTAGCTGAAGTAGCAATGCAATTGCTACTGCTAATTGAGATGATGATTGGTAAATGATCGCTACCGTGTAAATCAGGCAATATTTTCCAGGTGCAATCTAGTCGAATTGATGTTGAGCAAAGAGATAGATCTAATGCACTTGGGCGTGCAGGAGGTCTTGGGATCCGTGTCATGCTACCCATATTTAATACCGTCATGCTAAAATTGTCACAAATGTTTTGTATTAAAGATGATCTGCTATCATTGTAAACGGAACCCCACATCATTCCGTGCGAATTTAAATCCCCCAGAATCAATCGTGGAGCAGGAAGTTTCAATTTGTTGATTATGCAAATTGTTGAAGTACCGAAAACACTGGTAAAAACACCAAAAACAAATTCACTTCTTTTTCTTAGAGAAAACCCAACCAATTTTCACAAACTTAGATTCAAATGTAAGGTCGTACGGTCTTTTTGACCGTTGTTGATTTTCTTGCGAACTCGACTTTCGATTCTACAGTAACGACGAAAAAATTCGCCCGATTTTCTCAAAGGCCGCTCAACCAATTTGCACAAGTTTAGGTTCAAATGGAAGATCTTTCAATCCCATAGAACCTTATCGGATACGACTTCCGGCTCCGGAATTACAGGCTAGTAAGTATAAAAATTTCATTTTCAAAAGTGACATGACTCATGATACTGAAAAATCGAACAAAATACTTTCAACTAGCTGTATAATTTTTCAATTCAGAAGAAGGTTTGGTTAGATGATGATTAAAAACATTGATTTTGAGTATATCGGATCTTCGTTCCAGAAATATAAAAAAAAAGTAAAATTTTCCCAGAAACGGCTGGAAAAATCGTCACAAACTGCGATTCATATGGAAGATATTATGTTCCCATAATAAGGTAAAGAATTTTGCCTGGATCTGTCGTCCTATTCCGGAAATACAGAGCTGAGTGTACATGAAATGGCTACCCGTTTTTCACATCGATAATACAGAAAAGGAAAAAAAATCATCTAAACTTTTGCTTAAAACAGTTTGAATTTCCAGGTAGTGCAAGTTGCTGACCAAACAAACCGATTGCAGCTATGCCAGCTTCCAGTTCCCGGTTCCAGATGTCTCGGAAATAGTGGTTAAAAACTTGAACAGGGAACTTTCTTCATTTTTTCAGAGATGCCTGAGTAGATTTTCTTAAATTTATACTAAATGAAAGGTTCTATGGTCTAATGACTTTTGCTCGGTTGGTTATCTATTATTCAAGAGGCAAATAAAAGTGCTTTTGAAGAATTCCTTAGTAATATTTACGAAAACATGAGTTGAGGCATCATTACAGCACTAGAAGGATTAAAACAGGTTTTCTTAAATTAGCTGTAGTCTCATAGTTTGAATTTCAAGCAGCCAAACGCGTCCTCAATCATAAAAAAATATTTTCCTACATAATAATTTACATTATTTGTAAAAATTTCCAACATATGGCAAACCAATCCCCGTTAAAATCACTTCGTTATTTCATAGCCACTTAAAATAAATGTCAGTACAGAGCGCTGTCATCCTGCATTTGGCTAGGAACACAGGCTTAAGCGTACGAGAAGAAAAAACCAAATCCAATTTCCGAAATTAATAGATTCCGAGAAAACAGTGACAAAAAGTACCAAACAAAACTAAACAGAAGATCGAAAAGCAGTTATCGCGCCATCAAAATCTATCGATGAACAGATGACAGTCCCGTACTGCAGAAAAAGGATACTCGGGACGGTTCCAGGCAGAACCAACCAGCAGGGTTTGGCTGACGATTTTTGTTTTTCTTCTTCGACTGCGTTCCATATGTCAATCCGTTAGGACATCAAGACGAGGAAAAAACTGAACCGAAATTAAATGCTAGTCACTCCCAGCACTTACTCGTCCTTTGCGACCTGTCCATTTGCTTTGATGGATTTCATAGGAATTTATGATTTTTTGATTGTAATCTTCTCGAGGAAGGAGTTCTTTTTTGACTTCGCCCCGTACCCAAGGGATCGAGGAAAAGAGATGAGAAATTAATTGATTCCTGCACTTTCGGTCTACTTTCTGAAGGGCCAAGGGGACGCTTTCAAGATAATGGATCTCGGAACGGTTCGTCTGAATGGTCAGGTATTTTACGAAGCATCGACGGCAGGAACGGTAATCCTTTCGGAAAGCCCATTTCTCGTGAAAACATATGTCGCTAGCGGGCCGTAAACAACTGTCCCGGTGATAAAATTTGGTGGAAATGTTCAATTTTCGACGCCCGGTTTGTGGATGCTGGTGTGTGGGTGGAACACTGATCCGTTCCCGCTGATAGCGGGCTTCGTTTGCGGTTCAAGCTTGGATTGTCCCATGTCAAAATAATGTGACAATATTTGAATCCTTTTTCGATGGTTTCGTACGGACTGTATAGATTTTATCGATATGTTGTCTGTGTGTCTGACTGAGTCAAGCAAGTAAAGTATGACGCCTGCAGGATTCAGGAATCAGACTGTGTTTGGAACATCAATTGGATGGAGGTCATGCGATAAACTGCTGTCTGGTGTTGGATGAAAGAAGTTCTACCATTTATTAGTGACGAGCTTAAGAGTAGAATCACCACAGCTGAGTGGTTTGTGGTATAGATTTTGAGGTCACTTCCATTCAACAAGTGTGGAAATAATAATTGATGAAATAATAAAAAAAAAACTGCTGAGCTTCTTGAAAAACGATTTAGAAATAATTGAGCATTAATTTATGTTGAATTACCTAGATAAACAGCAATTTTGCGTCAACCAACAAAAGGCACTGATTCCGAACCGCACAGTTCAACGAACATTGAGCCTAAAATTAATTCCAAAGAATCACCGAATTAGGAATGATTAACAAGCTAAGTTTAGATTGGATTTTATCCCGGAATCGTGCTCTTCTGGGGTCTCGCGAACTTCGAAAATCAGAAAGCCCCGTAGACTGCAGACCGAAGGTGCCTAATTCGTTACGTTGTTCGAGTTATCAAGATTCGAATGAATCAAGTGCGAGAGTGATTTGTCAATTAACTGTTCGAGCGTATTCACGAACGATTCCGGCAGGTCCCGGAATGCGGTGGTGAAATGGCTGGAAGATGAGCCAAAGCCGATTGCTGGTCGAAGCGATGAATGCAAAGCAAAGAAGATCCGTAAGCCTAATTTTTCATCTTTTGGAAATCATTTTTCCCCTTCGGCTTTGTTTGGAATCGCCACGTACCGATTTGGACTGGACTGGTTGGGGCAGGAAGCGGTAAGTTTAGTTGGCTCGCTTGGCCTGTCGGGTCAACCGGACGATTGATGGTTGAGTGAACGAGAGAAATGAGGTTTGGGCATCTTCCCGGCAGAAATTGTCTGGTTAGATTGTTTGATAAATATCAATTCACTTATTCAATTTTCGAATCTGCTGCGTCGACGAGGTAGCCAAAGGAGCACGAGCACTCTTCCCGTTCTGGTCCGGTTCGATTTTTCTTTCAAAGCTATTAGCATCGCAGGCCTCGTCGGGTTTTTTTTTCGACCTGTAGTTTTTGAACGCGGACCAACTATCCGAGCAAGGCCGGAGGCTAGTGGAAGCTATGTAAAAATCGTACCAAATGCGAGACATGCGATGAAAAGACCAATACACGTATTTAGAGTCAACCTACATTAAGATATAAATATCGATTTATGTTTGATTGGATTGATGGAATCAGATTTCAGACAGCCGATTATTATTCTCTCTCGTCTTCTGCCCGGTGGGTTCCGTGCAGCTCCAAGCAAACAATCGTATGGCTGTACGATTTTTCACCTTCATCCCGTATGTGACAGTGGAAACAGCGCCGTACTCAGGCTGGATGGTTATATTTGTTTAAGGGAAGGTTCCATGAACTTTTTTTTTTGGAAAAATCGATTTTTCGTTTTGTTCGAGTTCTGTTTGTAAAAGGATGTTTCGATACGATGCATATTTCTCGAATTGTCACATTGACATTGACCTACAATACAGATGCACTGCTCGTTTAGCTTTCAGCAAGAGCTGTCCAATCGGTAGGAAAATTTAAAATTATTTCTTGTTGTTATTCACTTGTGATAAAAATTAACAATTTTATTTGAAAAAATCATCGCAGAACTGGAAGAAAAACTTTTGTCGTGAACACGATTTACTTTACTATGGGGCGCCTTTTCAATATTTGCCCTGTACAAGAATGGGTAAAACTTAATTGAAAATGTCTCTTTTTGTATTTTACACAGCAACATATTTTTTTCTTCATATCATCGGAAATATGGTCAGTAATTTATGATTAAAGTTTCAATAGTATAAGATAAAATAACAAATAACTCAATAAAGAAGCTTTCTCAAACGTTTGGTATGAACGAGCCTTATGGTGAAATACAGTGCCAAAATAGTGCCAGAATTAAACGAACCATCGCACAAAGCGTATTGTGCTAATTTCATACATAGAAATATGGAATATTTTCTGTGATTGATTACATTGGGTTTTCGACATGTTTTGTTTGCTAGTGAACCATGAGAAGTTTTAATTGACTAATTTATAGGAGATACATTTATGCAAGTTATTGAGGATGGTCAATTTAGAGGAGCGGATCATTTCGCCGAAAGCCATTTCGCCGAAAGTCGTTTCGCCGAATGCCATTTCACCGAAAGTCGTTTCGCCGAAAGGATCATTTCGTCGAAAGGGTCATTTCGCCGAAAGGGTCATTTCACCGAAAGGGACATTTCGCCGAAAGAGTCATTTCGCCTTAAGGGTCATTTCGCCGAAAGGGTCATGCCTCTTGTATGTTATGTCTCCTGTATGTTATGTCTCCTGTATAACTGATGTGGCGCAGCCACATAACCGAAGCCAAGATGAGCCACAAAGCCGCATTTGATATTTTTTCATTTTCACTTAATAAACATAAAATACCACATACATTTGCTTGGTAGATACACCTATGCAATTGCTTTGATGCTTAGTAGCTAATAGTCAACAAGTTTTCTTGGGAACTCCGTTCTGAGGTTCATGAATCAATTTTTATTCAAGTATACAAGAATCAATCTTTATTAAAGAAGTACAATTGTAGGTCAACAAAACGGGCGTTAACGCTATCATCTTCCATTGTCTTTATTTTAAATCAATTCTAATTACGATTTTAAACGATTTCAGGATTCGGCCAAATGACCCATTCGGCGAAATGGCATTCGGCGAAGTGACCCTTTCGACGAAATGTCATTCGGCGAAATAACCCTTTCGGTGAAACGGCTTTCGGCGAAATGACTTTCGACGGAACGGCTTTCGGCGAAACGGCTTTCGGCGAAATGGCTTTCGGCGAAATGACCCTGATCATATCAGACCATCAATTCCGATATTTACATCGAGACCGGGTTCTTCTTTCCTACAACCAACACAATTGCACCATTCCGTTTTAGATGGAATTGGCTTCTTGATGTTAAGTATAAGAAGAACCATGGCGTGGTACGCCGGTGGTCTTGCAAGCCAGTTGCCTTACACAGAAAAAAATAATGAACATCACCGGTAACATTATTGTACAAAGGATACAATTCATAACTACTTAACTTTTCAAACGACGCAATATTTCACTCGTACATAATTTTACAGGCTTCGAATGTAATTTACACTCGAGTACCAAGCGCCGACATGAGCTTCTGTGGTTCAGTCGATTTACTGATGTGTTTTGTGATCTACACGGAACGACCGAAATCAGCATTTTCGCGAAAAATTTAGTTGATTTGCTGATTTTAGTTAGTTATTTTTTGAGACAACTAAAAAAATCTTCCTTTTGCTGATTTAGATTTTTTATTCTCATTCCCTTAATAATAATAAAATATTTGTTGAAATGACTATTTTTTTTAGTTGAATTCACAAATTAAACGTGCTGTCATTTCTTAGCTAAGGCACACTTCATATCCAGTCAACTAATTTTTTAGTTGAATTAAAGAAATATAATGTTGTTTTCAACCAATATGAATGGTTGAATTGGCTTCTGCAATCTGCAGCTATATGGCGCCCTGTCACCGAAACGGTAACACCTTAATGACTACTAGCCACTAGATGGCACACTACTGCCGAAAAAAATTCAGACGCGGTTGGCTTTTCTATATTGGCAGGTATAAATACGATGTTGTGTTGGAGAAAAAGACATAAACGAAACGTAAACATCTTTTTAAATTTTTTTTCTTCTAAAGCACTGTTTCTTCATTCTCACTGAAAACTTTGAGCACTCGGAAAACAAAAACCGAATACAAATAGTACACCGGACGGCACAGCTCGGAAGGTTTGAAGATACAAAAAACCTTCATCACAATTAGAGTGAAACATTCGAAATTCACATCACTGTTCCGCGTAAAAACATTATTACGCACAATCGCTTCAAGTGCGCACAAATTCTGAATAAATACACTTTCCACTAACAGTTTACGTCATTTTTACATATCGGTTTAGAAAATTATATAGGGATATATCGTAACACATGCGAAAAACATCTAAACAATTTGCGAGCAGTTTCAACAAGACTGTCCCTTTTAGCTTTTTAATGGATTGTTTTGCTTTGACACTGCTGTCCTTCAGTAATGACGGTGATAGATAAATAGAATCAAAGTTTCTGATTTTAATAACGAAATTAGTTGTCAATGAGAATTTCGTGTTGGATTGAAATATTGCTGGTTTGTGTCCAGAATATTCGCCAACTAAACACATTCTCTAAAAATAAGAGTTTTTTTCAGCACAGTAAATTCTACATTTTAACTAATTTTATAGTTATTTTGGAAATTTTGTTGTTAGAATCAACTAATTCAAAAACAGTAATACGAATTAGGCGCAGAGCTAATTTCGGTCGTTCCGTGTAATGTTTCTCGGTTCAAGTCGCGTTGTTGTTATCGATCTTTTGTTTTTTTTTTCATTCGACCTCAAGCCACATAATTTTCAAATCACTCAATTCCACATGTACTTGAATAAACATTTGTGTGAGATACGATGCTACATTTATGTGCATCTTATAAGATGTAAAATCACAAGATTTCTTCGAACTGTGTATGTTCGAGCCCAAACCTGGTAGAATTTTTAATGTTTTAGGGATCGCAGCACCAGCCATGCAATTGTTCTGTACGCTATGAATCGGTTGCGAAGTCTGTTGAAACAGAAAATACCCAAGGTGCCCAATTGAAAAAAAAATTGAACCATCGTAAAGAGATACTAATCAAAAGAGACCAGATAGACGGTTGTCTGCAAGATGCAGTTCATGGTAAACTGGTGTTCTGTGGAAACAAGGAAATTGTGTAAAACTTGAAGTCAACGAAAAGATCCAGCTGTTCGTATTCTTTTCTTTCTGAAAAAGAAAGAGAAACAAGTACACTATCGTTATTTCAAAGTGACACACGTTATTATTTGATCTTACAAATGTTTTCTCGTAACACCGTTAGCGTGTATAATTTGTTTTGTTTTTTTTTTGTGTATAACTTTTAATTGCGTTAGTAAAAATTTACAAAATTAGGGGTAAAACTAGTCTAGCGTGTATTGTTCACATGTACAAAATTTCGCCAAAATCTATCATGCCTGTTATTAAGATGGCTTTAAAGTAAGAAGCGCTTCAATAAAAAAAATGTGAGCGGTCGGGAAAAATTCTAGCCAGTCCCGCGAAACAGTTAGGAATCGAAAATTTGAGCGTGGAGGAAAACGAAGAAAGGCAAACTCTTATTTACAGTCCAACTAACTGAAAACAATATGCACCACTATTTAAAGAACGAGACAAGAAGCTTGAAATTAATAAAAACTGCTCTCTTGTCAGGTGACCATTATCACAATTTACTGTTTCGATGCTGCGAGAGTTGTGCATATGCAGAAAAAGTCAAAATATTTAGTAATCAAAACTTTCGAGCAGCATTCGGATTTACTACCCACTAGGAAGCGGATGATGTGTCTGAATCCAGCTCTGAATTCGAAGAAAATCTTACTGCAAAGATGTTGGCTTGTAAGTTCGGCACATTAATGTTTATCTAGATCTTCCTAGTCGTAGGCAGCGAGAAAGAAAACGGGAAAAAAACAAAACAAAACAACAACTTAACTCTGAATGACTGGGTTCTATCTCGGATTCCGCCACCAATCGAAACGCGAATTGTAGCACGGCAAGGGTTCACCAAACTGGCAGCCCATTTTCGGTGTGCGTCGTGACGGGCAACGGTTATTCACAGTGAGTGAATTAAAACTGTTGATTTATTATCGTACACTTGATTTCAAACATTTATGACTTCTCTTTTATCACCTCGCGCCCTTGTTGGCACACACTGACTTGGCTGGGTCGCGATCGCCACGAGTCCACGGATCACGATCATCGGTTGTTGCGGTTGTCGTCTTTGACAGGCGAGCATTTTTCTTCGCTTTTTATTGAGGCTGGTTCACATGTGTTCACGCGGTTCCTCCGAATGTTGATCGGCCAGGAATGGCAGCCGATTGGTCGTCCTCTTGGTGAGTTGCTGCATCATTCCTTGTTCCTGGAGAGAGAGAGAGAGAGAGAGAGAGAGATGAAACGGAAGATAATTTGCGCAAAATCGGTGCTTGTCCGTTTCACACTTGTCAGTTCGATAAATATTAATTTGTAATAGTTTGTTTAAGTTTAATTTTATGGATTCGAAGAATGGAAAGAATATGCTAATTGGTGCGCGAAACGGGCGCTCTCAAAGTCGCAGGTGTTGAAGGAAGATACTTGTGCCGATAATTGGCAACCGATCGACGAAGTGGGTGAGTCTGACTTCGATGAATAATTCAGATGCTGCAAAATTTATCAATATAGTTTTGGATTGATAGTTGGAAGTTCAACAATGAATTCATTTCACTCTTATACATTTACTCAACAACTGAATCAATTCTGAATATCGCCATAAAAAAAACAATTGCACAGCGTCCTTATTAATTGAGCCACCAACTAAAAATTCAATCTATCAATAATCTATAACCTATTTCAATCAAAGAGTTACGGTAATTTTTGCCAACAATTTCAACAAATAGTTTTACGCAATCGAGCTCGAAATAAATCGCAACACTTATCGAATGTGAGAGTGCAACTTGAGTTCTTTTCGTTTGATAACGCAAATCGCATTGGAGGTGCCTCAAAGTAATCATCAAGAACCGAGAAACTCCTATCGTGATTTGAGAAAGTCGGCGCGCTTTGTTTGACTAAACAATCTTTCAAGTAGAGAACCACAGTGGTAATTTTGTTCTTATTTTCTCTAACATTGAATAATAAAGTCATCGAATAAACAACATGATTTGATGGCTTGACCTATTTAAAAGAATTTACGAGAGCGATTTCAGTTAAATATTAGAAACTCTTATGTTTATGCTCTTATGCACTTCGGTGCCAATTGAAAAAGTGTTTTGCAAATAGCATTAACTTTACGTCTGCTTAGCGGTTCAAATTGAACTGTTTAAGTTGGCACTAAGCAGTTCAATTTGAACTGCTCTGCACTGACGAGTCTAAGAAGAAACGTAAAGAAAACTAAAAACAGTTATGACAAAAAAAATTTATTCGAGGTGGGTAAAGCAAGAAGTACTCGTTCTTGATTGAGTAAAAAGCCTGTTTTAATCCACCTAGTGGTGTAATAGTGCCTTTCTCATTAACATTTCACGAGAATTCGATGCAAGTTTCATATTGGTCGTTTTGGAAAAAAAAATTTTGCGGACTTTCCTGAGGGTGCTAGGCTCACAAAAATGTATGTCGTTTATGATTCGTTTGTGAAATATGAGAGCTAGATATTTTGATAATATGATGTCTTCGATATGCTTGAACTTTATTGAAGAAGCTTAATGCACATTCCAAATTAATTTTCATTTTCAAATTTACAGGATTATGTGAAATGGCTTGAATTCAACCACCCAAGTAGCAATTAAAACTTGTTAAAATTGGCATGTTTCACAATTGTTACAGAACGGTTATTCATGTCATATATGTTTGAGAAATAATTTTTCAAGTTTTTGTAAAAAATGTGAAAATTATTCATATTACTGCATGTGAAACCAAATCAAAAACCTAAAAGGATTAAGTTCCACATCGGTTTATTTAACTGATTCTACAATAAGTTCATTTGAGCATTTTAATTTGAGCATTTTCGGTTTCTACTTAACAAATATTACTGCTATGAAACATATCAAACAAGAAATTTGTTGCACATCATATAAACAAACTGCGCTTTTTCAATCAAACAATTGTTGCGAGAAGAGTGAATAAAAGCAATGCTAGAACAATGTGGGCAAACACATCATACTACATAGAAACATCCATTTACGAACTAAACGGGGGTTCGTCAATCGAGGAAGTTTTTTAGAAAAAGTTACGCTATTTAGAATTTACTTCGTTAAAAATTTACGTTGTTTGGACTTTAATTCGTAAAAAGGTTTTGTGTAATGGAATTTGGATACCATTAATCAAATGACTATTTTCGGTAAGGATGTGAAGAGTAGGTGCAGGAAAATTGGAGTTTGGAGTCGTTTCAAGAACCAAGATGGCGACTTTCGGTTTATTGATTGGGTTCCCTGAAACCCCTACTATTTAGATATTTTCGGAACGAATTTGATGGATCAGAAAACGATGGTTCTGAATTCCAAGATGGCGTCTTCCGGCTAATTGCTTTGAAAATCCTTACAATATGAATATTTTCGAAACAGATTTGATGAATAGGTACCGATACGTTTTTTTGAAGTCGATACGATATCTAAGATGGCAACATCCGGTTTATTGATATTCTTTGAAAACCCATACAGAGTGAGTAAGAGTTTTCAAGAAATGTTAAAAGAAAGTCACCATATTGAATTCCAAAACGAGCTCAAACATCGTGTATTGATATGCAATCTGTTCCGAAAATACCCATGTTTTAAGTGTTTTTTAAGGAATATCGATAAACCGAAGGTCGCTATCTTAAAATTCGAAACGACATCAAACATCGTTACCCGGCTTAAATCTGTTCATTAAACCCCTTCCAAATTTACCCATATTCTAACGGGTTTCAAGAAATATCGATAGAAGTCGCCAGCTCGGATTTCGGAACAACCGGAAAAATTGTCATTTCGTCGAAAGCCATTTCGCCGAAATTCGTTTCGCCGAATGCCATTTCTCCGAAAGTCCGAACAGGAAATTTCGACGAAAGTCATTTCGCCGAAAGGGTCATTTTGCCGAAAGGGTCATTTCGCCGAAAGGGTCATGTCTCCTGTATGTTATGTCTCCTGTATAACTGATGTGGCGCAGCCACATTACCGAAACCAACACGGAACGACCGAAATCAGCATTTTCGCGAAAAATTTAGTTGATTTGCTGATTTTAGTTAGTTATTTTTTGAGACAACTAAAAAAATCTTACTTTTGCTGATTTAGATTTTTTATTCTCATTCCCTTAATAATAATAAAATATTTGTTGAAATGACTATTTTTTTTAGTTGAATTCACAAATTAAACGTACTGTCATTTCTTAGCTAAGGCACACTTCATATCCAGTCAACTAATTTTTTAGTTGAATTAAAGAAATATAATGTTGTTTTCAACCAATATGAATGGTTGAATTGGCTTCTGCAATCTGCAGCTATATGGCGCCCTGTCACCGAAACGGTAACACCTTAATGACTACTAGCCACTAGATGGCACACTACTGCCGAAAAAAATGCAGACGCGGTTGTCTTTTCTATATTGGCAGGTATAATACGATGTTGTGTTGGAGAAAAAGACATAAACGAAACGTAAACATCTTTTTGAATTTTTTTTCTTCTAAATCACTGTTTCTTCATTCTCACTGAAAACTTTGAGCACTCGGAAAACAAAAACCGAATACAAATAGTACACCGGACGGCGCAGCTCGGAAGGTTTGAAGATACAAAAAACCTTCATCACAATTAGAGTGAAACATTCGAAATTCACATCACTGTTCCGCGTAAAAACATTATTACGCACAATCGCTTCAAGTGCGCACAAATTCTGAATAAATACACTTTCCACTAACAGTTTACGTCATTTTTACATATCGGTTTAGAAAATTATATAGGGATATATCGTAACACATGCGAAAAACATCTAAACCATTTGCGAGCAGTTTCAACAAGACTGTCCCTTTTAGCTTTTTAATGGATTGTTTTGCTTTGACACTGCTGTCCTTCAGTAATGACGGTGATAGATAAATAGAATCAAAGTTTCTGATTTTAATAACGAAATTAGTTGTCAATGAGAATTTCGTGTTGGATTGAAATATTGCTGGTTTGTGTCCAGAATATTCGCCAACTAAACACATTCTCTAAAAATAAGAGTTTTTTTCAGCACAGTAAATTTTTCATTTTAACTAATTTTATAGTTATTTTGGAAATTTTGTTGTTAGAATCAACTAATTCAAAAACAGTAATACGAATTAGGCGCAGAGCTAATTTCGGTCGTTCCGTGAAGATGGCTCGGCGGCACAAAGCCGCCGAGCTGACGCCAGCTGAGTCGGCCGCCGACCCGCCGTCGAAAGCGGCGGCCTCTTGCATGCAAACCTGTAACCGCCTCGTTTGCCTGGTCTACTCAAAGCTAGGTTTCTTTGTTTTAGATAGGTTCGAACGAGCGGTAGCGAGGTCGGACAGCACATGAACCAAAACGATGTGGCGTAGCCGCATTAGATATTTTTTCATTTTCACCTAATAAACGGAAAATACCACATACACACTATACTTTTTTTACGGTTGTCGGTAAAAATTTTACTGACTTTCAAACAGCTGAACAGTCAGTAAACAGTTCAGTAAAATTTAAATTTACTGAGTGATTGGTAAACTGGATCGCCACAACGAACTGTCAAAATCTACTGACTTATTCATCACCTAATACCGAAGTTCGGTAAAATTTGCAAAACAAAACGTAAAAATTGAATTTTCTAAATTCTTCTATATTACTTAATCTGTAGTATTCCAAATACTAAGAAATTAAAAAGGATCAGCGAAAAATAATATACAGGTTTATTCGGTGATATGATAAGTTTAATGATTTTTGAATGCATTATTTAAGACTACGCATAAAATTTTCTCCCGTCGTTGTTAAGGCAGCAATGCCCATGAGCGAATATATAAATATAAAAAAAATTTTATCCGAAGGAAGACAGTCGACTTTCGCCACATTGTAGCACTCAACCAGTATCTTGAATAAATATTGATAGTCGCCACTTATTTTCAGGTTCCAGTTTCTCCAGATTATAAATGCTTCAGAGATGTCCGCAAACATGTCTCCTTTAATGTGCAATGTGGGTACGTCATATGATTGCGGAAGGATGTCATCCTGTGATGTATAAAAAATATTGTTATTTTCGATGAAATTCTATACTGTATTATATTACCTGACACCATTCTAAGATGCCCTAGAGAGGATTATCGTTGGCAGCGCCGGATACACGCAATCGTTTTGCTCCGCGACTCGGATTTTTCATTCGAATTATAGCTAGAGCCCTCAAGAAATCTGTATAGAAAATATTCATATTAATTTGAATATACGTTTTTCGATACAATTTATTTACCGTTAGTGATGTGTCGGAAACATTCATTAAATTCTGTGACAATTTGGCACTGAACAAACTGAAACTTTTCCCCAAAATTTAAACATCCTGGATTGAGAAGACCGAACTCTGTGGTGATCTGAAACGGAGAAAATCCACACGGAACGACCGAAATCAGCATTTTCGCGAAAAATTTAGTTGATTTGCTGATTTTAGTTAGTTATTTTTTGAGACAACTAAAAAAATCTTACTTTTGCTGATTTAGATTTTTTATTCTCATTCCCTTAATAATAATAAAATATTTGTTGAAATGACTATTTTTTTAGTTGAATTCACAAATTAAACGTACTGTCATTTCTTAGCTAAGGCACACTTCATATCCAGTCAACTAATTTTTTAGTTGAATTAAAAAAATATAATGTTGTTTTCAACCAATATGAATGGTTGAATTGGCTTCTGCAATCTGCAGCTATATGGCGCCCTGTCACCGAAACGGTAACACCTTAATGACTACTAGCCACTAGATGGCACACTACTGCCGAAAAAAATTCAGACGCGTTGTCTTTTCTATATTGGCAGGTATAAATACGATGTTGTGTTGGAGAAAAAGACATAAACGAAACGTAAACATCTTTTGTAATTTTTTTTCTTCTAAATCACTGTTTCTTCATTCTCACTGAAAACTTTGAGCACTCGGAAAACAAAAACCGAATACAAATAGTACACCGGACGGCGCAGCTCGGAAGGTTTGAAGATACATAAAAAACTTCATCACAATTAGAGTGAAACATTCGAAATTCACTTCACTGTTCCGCGTAAAAACATTATTACGCACAATCGCTTCAAGTGCGCACAAATTCTGAATAAATACACTTTCCACTAACAGTTTACGTCATTTTTACATATCGGTTTAGAAAATTATATAGGGATATATCGTAACACATGCGAAAAACATCTAAACCATTTGCGAGCAGTTTCAACAAGACTGTCCCTTTTAGCTTTTTAATGGATTGTTTTGCTTTGACACTTCTCATGAGTTTTTGGCTAATAAACTTGTTAATAATACCCATTTCAGTTTCGGTTTTTTTGTGCTGTCCTTCAGTAATGATGGTGATAGATAAATAGAAACAAATTTTCTGATTTTAATAACAAAATTAGTTGTCAATGAGAATTTCGTGTTGGATTGAAATATTGCTGGTTTGAGTCCAGGATATTCACCAACTAAACACATTCTCTAAAACTAAGAGTTTTTTCAGCAAAGTAAATTCTCAATTTTAACTAATTTTATAGTTATTTTGGAAATTTTGTTGTTAAAATCAACTAATTCAAAAACAGTAATACGAATTAGGCGCAGAGCTGATTTCGGTCGTTCCGTGCATTTACAAATTATTACAGCCACATAAACGATTAAAACTACCACAGACAAATTGACAGAAAATTCATACTAGTTGGTGAAACCAGCACCTTATACTCTGAACACCAACGTTGAACATTTCTCATATTTCAATAAAAACATTTCTCATATTTCAATAAAATACCGCGATTGTTATTGTAAACTATTCATGAACAAACACACGCATAGTCCTTAATATTAGTGTTTGTCTGTGGTACAGGCTCAACGTTATTTAGTTAATCGGTACGAAGTATATTACCAACTTCCCATTAAATGCTGATGCAGCCGGATAGTCTTTTAAATAAGATAACAGGTTATCGGTCTTACGTATATTCTGCCGATCTTGGAACGTAGCCATCCAAAGTTCCTCAACTCGTTCTTTTGTTGCTGGTTCTGGATAGATGAATTTTAATTCGCTTCTCTAAAATTGTCATACTATGTAAAAACTATATTTCAAATTTTAAAACAATATGTATACAAACCATTTGTTCTATTTGATCTTCGGATGCTGTATTTATCATACATGTTAAGTCAACGTTTTCTGAAGTAGATACTTTTTTCTTCCGATGGATGAGTCGTTCATTAGATTTACTTACCAGGTACTCCATATGATAATGCAGCCTGCCTGAATGTTTATTTAGTCCTCTTGCATGGGGATGAAACCACAGTGCTTGTGGGACAGAATCATTAGAAGATGCTAATACAGGATACGATTTCACCAGGGACATTGCCAACATATTCTTGTGGTATGAAGATGGACGCCTATGTCAATGAAAGCCATTACTAATATACTAATATATATTTTGTGAGTACTTACAGGCCATATGTTGATTTTAGAAATTCGCAAAGAATGTTGTTTATGGACTTCAAACAGCCGTCTGAAGGCTTCGCACCTTCTTTTAAAATCTCTATAATATCTTTGCCTGCTCGAGTTCGCTTGAATATTTTGTCGATATTAATTTCCTGCAACCAGAATGCGGATTATACATTATCGGTTGTATGTAATGGATTGACTGTGAAGATCACGATGTACTGATAATCAGGCAACCACATTTGTCTATGTGTTATTGTGGTTGTTTTTTTTCGGAAGTGAGACACTGAATCATATTTAATATTGTGAGAAAATTACAAGCACAATCAAAATAGACATAGGTAGTCACCAGTACATTCTACATCGTGAATGAAAATAATTTCAACACGCTACATACTCTAAAAATATTATCCAATAAAACAATTTGTTTCTTTACTCAAAACGTGTAGCTCCTACACAATTGCCTGTATTCTATGCACATGTACTGATTAAGATTTAGATCGATTTATTAATGCAACAGAGTAATCCTCGTGAAATATTAAGTGCACACATATTAAATCATTAATTTCATTTTTAAAACTAACTCACCTCTTCTAAAAAAATGTCTCTATATGGTTCGTCAATCGAATTTGTTCCATTGTCTCCGTCACTTTCAGTATTTCCGGTTTGTTCTTTTTCTTCAAAATCGGATATTTGTTTATTTATCTCCAACTCCTCTACTATCGAATTACTTTTTAATTCCTTTTGAATGCGCTGAATACTTTTAATAATTTTTGTTTTTAAACGTAGCCGGACAAAATCTGCCTCATTCAATTCCATGAACGTATCGAAATCAGTGATTCCTTCATCAACTATAACGAAAAATATGTTTTAATAAGATGCACCTTTTATTTAACACCCAAGAAATAAAATAACAAGTCATGTCGTGACGTTGTGGATAAGACCTTTTTATATAAAACACTAGGTATTTTACCTGTAACTGAGTAATCTAACATAATCGTATTCTAGGAATTCCTGCGCTGCAAATTATGTTAAATCGATATGTCACATTAAAATATTTTTTTAAATTGTTATGGGTAAACATTGAATTTCTACGAATATCTAATAAAGTTTTCAATTATATGTGGCGACAATTATGATTTCAATAATCTCTGTTGTAGTAGCGCCGTGATATGTATTTATTAGATTGTCCAAAAGATTTCCAAATTGCAAAGTTAGTATGTTGAAAAACTGCATTTATATTAACTAATGTATCTGCCGTAGTTACGTGGACTTCATATGATTGGAAAAAATCGTCGTATAAAATCGTGTCGCATAATCTTAACAGGAAGAAATGACCATCGTTCGAATTAACAAGTTCTTTGATTACACCATACGTTGGGAACGGCTCATTTCTGTGACTCTTTAATGTAACCACTAAGTTCTTGCGAAACTCCACACCGTTTAGCATTATTGAAGAAGGTGTGTAAATCAGTTGTGCATTTTCTCCTAAATGAGAACCTGAAAGTGTTTTGTCCTTGGTCATAATCGGTCCAGATTTATAAACAATGTTGTTTTTAAGAGGATTATCAAGAATGTCCAACACTGTCCGAAAACTTTGTCGTTCTGCTAAGCTTTTGCAAATGTTTTTATAATTACGACACGTGCCTGCTTGTTTTTTTAATGGTTTATTTTTTTGTTCAAAAAGCAGACAATTAAATTGTTTCATGCTACCGCACTGGCGAATGCATTCCTCTTAGTGATTCATATGATGCAATTTGTTTATGCGTTTATCAAACATTGAAAAGAAAATATTTTGGAATAAACGGATATGTTCATTAAGCCAAATCAGCATGTTTTCGGATACAACTGGCGATAATAATATACGGGTAATATTTATAAGGTGACCTATCATAATTATGTGTTTGCAGTCTTTAGGTATCATATCTCCAAATAAAAACGGGAATGCTCGCAGTAGTAAAAAATTTTGAGAGGCAGTTTGTCTCAATTTGTGTTTATGAGCAGTAGAAAGCATGTCATCTGAAATATTTGGTGAAGGCCGATTTTTACGATCAGCGTATCCGTAATGAAAGTATGCGATGCGATTATTGATAGTTTCTTTAGTAAACTGTAAATCTTTTTGTTTGTACAAATAACTCAAAGTTAATTGAATAGTAAGAGGAATTACTCCTTCAGCCAAATCATGCATTGTATCCAAGGCATGATTTTGTGTAATATGGAAGTTTTCTAGATCGTTTAGGATACACCCAGTAGTTTTTAGTCCGCAATCTGATGGTTTTATATCACCATGTCTAACGGCTTGTAATTTTTCATTGTACCATTCCACTGTTCGATAAGGGAATTCCGCAAATGGATTTTCTTGAAATACTTGACGAGGAATCGTGCAGATTCTACAGAAATATTTTGCTCCAGGACCAAGAAGACCGAACACGTCATGTGCTGCTAATGTATCTCCACAAAACACAGTAACTGATGCTCGCAACTCGAATTCTTCTGCTCCGTAATATATTTTTACTCCCTTTTCAAGCATTTTAAGATCCGTAATCAATGGTTGTAATATTTTGCTGTAACCATATTTTTTAACTTGACTTGACAGAGCATAAATAGTCGGGAAAATAGTTTTTGGAGATGAGTTCCATTGCGGAGGAAAATTTTGAATTTTTATGCAAAAGTTTGAAATTTTGTTCTTTCCTGCCCTTGAACTAAGCGCATTTCCAATTTCTACGTCGTCTAGATACAAAGATAGTCGTATGGAATGCGGATATTTTTTGAAATATTCGTTCTGTTCGTAAGACCGGCCCGTGCACGATGAACTGTATTCTCTAACACATGGTGTGGATTGGTTAAAACTAGCCTCTTTTGATAGAAGAGATCTGGTTACCGGATTTCTAAATAAAAGTTTCAATGTTTGGATTATGGGCATATACATGAATGTCTCGCACACTATTATCCAACTGATTAATATCAATGCTAGTAATACTAGTTGACTTTTTTGATTTTTTGCCAACGAGAGGATGTGTTTCTTTTATATGTCTTTTCAAGGATCCCATATGCTGATAACGCATTCGACAGCGAGGGAAAGTACAATCATAAAATGAGGCATCCGGTAAAAAATGGTTACGTTTTATGTGCCACGTAATGTGCCGTACGAGCCCTTCCACGTATCCCGGAACAGGTTTACGACAAAAAAAGCAAGTGATACACTCGTCAGACATTTTCGTACTTTGCTAAAAATGAGAAAACTTTGAAAATATTATAAATATACTTACTGAACAGCTTCTTTACTTCTTCATCCGCAAGTAAGTCCAAAATATTGTCCATTTTAGCTGCAGTCTGCACTTTTCCGAAAAAAAGCACTAATTTTTACCACTGTTAGTATTATTTGAACTTTAAAATGGCGGATTTGACAGGAAAGCGTTCAGTGAAAATTACTGAAGCTCAGCACTTTTTACATATTTTTTCGGTGTTTATTCATTGACCACTGAGAATCGGTGATTTTTTTACGGAATGACTTAGACGTGATGACATTTCAATGTTTACAACATACGTCAGTAAAACAAAAAACAAATTTTCAGCAAAATTATCATGGAATTACTGACAACTCGTGCATATTTTACTGATGTCGGTAAAATAAAATTATTTAACGATTTTTTCTGCTAAAATTTCCTTTTACAGATCAAAACTGTAAAAAAAATTACCGAACATCAAAATAAGAATTCAGTGTGTACATTTGCCTGGTAGATACACCTATGCAATTACTTTGATGGTTAGTAGCTAATAGTCAACAAGTTTTCTTGAGAACTCCGTTCTGAGGTACATGAATCAATCTTTATTAAAGAGTACAAGATTCAATTTTTATTCATGAAGTACAATTGTAGGTCAACAAAACGGGCGTTTACACTTTACACTCATCTTTCATTTGTCTTTATTTTAAATCAATTCTTATTACGATTTTAAACATTTCAGGATTAGGCGAAATGACCCTTTCGGTGAAATGTTATTCGGCGAAATAACCCTTTCGGCTAAATGACCCTGATCCTTGTTTTCGTGCATCTAATAATCAAATCCGTTTCAAAAGTATCCAGATTATAAGAGTTTCGATCGATAAACCGGAAGTCGTAACCTTGGATTTCGAATTTAACTCAAACATAATTTTCCGGCGATTCAAGGAATTTCGAAAAACCGAAAGTCGCCATATTGGATTTCGGAAGGAACTCAAATAACGTATTCTGACATCTATTCACTAAATACGCATCGAAAATACCCAATCCGTTCCGCAAATATCCATATTCAAGTACTATCAAGAAACCGGAAGTCGCCATATTGGATTATAGAACGACTCTGAACATTGTTTTCCGATACTTAATCATCAAATCCGTTCCGAAAATATCTATATTGTAAGGGTTTCAAGGAATATCAATAAACCGGAAGTCGTCATCTTGGATTTTCAAAATACCTAGAACATCTTTTTCCGGAATATACTCTTTAAACCTGTTCCGAATATATTCATATTGAGTAGTTTACATGCAATATAAGTTAGCCAGAAATAGTTTTCATTGTATGCAAAAACCTGTTTTTACGTAGTGGAAACGTTATTTGGGATTTGCTTCTTAAAAAAAAAAAACTTACAAAAATAAGAGGTAATGTAATAAAAGTGTTCGTAATCATAGGTTTGGGTGTATCAAGATATGCTGCTCTCATATTTTACGAACAAATTTTCTGATGCGATTCGTTTTATGTGTTCATAAAAACTCAGGCTTAATTGGTTTTGCGATAATCATATTTAAAAACTTGAGTTCGCTTTCATATATCATCCAAGTCAGTCGATAAAACAAAACCGCTTACGTTCGGGACGGAAGAAATCAAGTACAGTATTGTGTAGTGAACAATAGAACGACCTTGAAAATAAATGGACCAAACGAGCAAAAGCTACCGCCGACACGAAAGAATACAATTGTTTTTGACTTCAGGCAGTACAAAATTCGACCTTCGATACGAGAACTTAAAGGTTTGCTTAAGGAGCAAATGCATTCTGACATTAAACGTGTGCATTTACTTCAATGCAATAAGACAAATAATGTTGTTTACATCCAGTTTTATAAAGAGTTGGATGCAATTCAATTCGCAAAAGACAATAACAATATGCACTATGTGGAGGATGAAAACATAAAGTACAACATTCCATCATATGTATATGGAAGATAGTGCTATAGAAGTGCGTGTGCACGATCTTCCCTCAAGCGTCATCGATCCTTATATTCGCAAAGCTATGTCCCAATACGGAGAGATTCTCTCTATCGAAAAAGATAAGTGGAAGAACTTTTTCCCCGGTATTCTACATGGCGTACGTTTGTTACGCATGCGCTTGAAGAGGCCTATACCTTCTTATGTAACTTTCGGTCAGTACGCAAGAATTTCGTGTAAATCACTTGTTACCAATGACAATCAGATGGCCACATGTCAATATTGCCAAAAAGCTGTTCACTACGGTAAGACATGTGATAAACTGGGCAAGGAGACAACTACACCAAAGGACAACGGTGCTTCCTCCACACCAACCCCAAGCAACCCCAGTACACCTGTGACAGTCACCAATAACAGTGAAGTATCCCCTCCAACGAAACCATCCAACGTATCTCCTATAGAACGAAGTACATCAGCTGCAGTTAACAATTTACCATCCAACCAGCCAGAAACTACAAACCATGTACAACAAGGCGCATCTACAGCAACTAGCAACGAAATCAACAACAATACCACAGGCTACAAGATCTTTTTGCTGTGACTAACTTCTTCGTTCCCCCTTTCTCCGTTTCTCCACCATCTCGATGTCAACTAATTAGATCTTTATCGTTTTTGGTCATTCGTTCTCATACCCCCTTTTTCACCCCGTTTTCCACAAAATTACTTCTCTATACTTCTTTCATTCTCTTAGGCAAAGTCATCGCCCACCAGAAAACTGCTTCAGTCGATGAACAACATGCGGGCCACCCGCTGGGTCTCTGTGACCTGGGGGTGTTTTCCGCGGACCCATTGAAACGTAAAATCGTCATCAGGAGGACACTAATGTCATATTTAATCCACCGACCATTGGCGATCGCCAGCTGCAGACTGAATCTGCCAGAATCGACCATTGCGACCGGAATTATACCCTAGTTTTAAGTTAGTTATAATTTAAAATAAGAAAATGCCCTTGGCATCTAAGAGCTTAAGCAGTATGCCTTCAAATATGTTACTATTGAATAAAAAAAACAATACCACGGCAATGGATGACAAGACGAACCACGAACAAACTGCCCTTCAATCCTCGCAGGAGGGAAATGGAAGCTCCTCTCCCCTAGAAAAAGGGTGGCAACGAAATCCAATAAAAAAAAATTATCTAAAAACTCAGCTCAATCGGCCACGTAAAGATTGTACGCAAATAGGCCTGAATAAAATATATTTAAAAAAATATTTAAAAACCTCTATTCCGAATTCCTTCCTATGAAAATCATATCATGAATCAATCTAAAATTTGTTCCAATTTGTTGAAATCCAGCGATGTTAAGGTAACTAAAATATTACGTAGAATTTATACCACAAATATTCACTCCATTCGCATTACCAGTAAAAATCCACGTTTTCCCGAAAATAAATCTTAAAATCTTTGCAACATTTAGTGTCAATTTTTGAATCCAGTTTAGCAAAAAAACAACTTAGGTTTATGCAAACGATTCCAGTCGTATTTTATAAACGATGATGTTCTATAGTTTATTTTTCTCATAGTTGAGATAGAATAGAAATATTTATGATCTCAAATGATAATGTTCAAAAAATTTGTCGCACAGTCTTTAATTTGGTAAGTACACATATTAAACGACCACACACACAATTTCTAGGAAGTTAGGTATGATTAAATTCAGTTGAGAAAACTGCTAATAAATAAATAAATAAATAATAAATTCTCGTTCGTTATTGCGTCTTTGATTTAGTTTGGACTTTTATCAATACTTAACGCGATAAAAGATTGGAAACAGATTTAACAGGGGATAACAAAAAAACGAATACTTTGAAGAAAACTTACTGCTGAGAAACCGGGAAATCGATTTGTCAACTAAATTTCTTTGAATGTGACACTCAAGTCAGAAATCTGCCCATAGCTCAACTCCGTTCAATTATCAGCCATGTCCCTGAGGAACTCTCCCTCATAAGCACAATCCATACTACGAAGCCAATGTTTCTCTTTTGTCACTTTTCAGTTACGGGTTCGTGATCCGTCTCTGGAGTTAATTTTTCCGTTAATTGCTATTGTTTGCATCAAAGGAAATTTCTTCGCAAATTTTAAATCTATTGTCTTCTTCAGTATTTTTGCAATCTCTGCATCCGATACTAATAATTTCTATTTTCAAAATTAGAAACTTAACCAGTAGCATGACCGCTATCGAACCATACCAAGAACTGTTACCAAACTAAGTTGAAGTTGTACTCTTTTATCGAAGCCTGCATCCGACAATCAAAGCTGCAGCAAACTAAGAAAAACACATTTTTGTGTGGGCAGGCAATTATCTCACCGAAGGAAAAATGGTACATTCTGTCTTTTTTCGCGAAATGGTACATTCTGTCTTTAAAAAATTCAATAATTGGACAGAATACCGAACACTCCGGGAAATTTTACCAAAAAGAACCATCCCAACCATGCGAGGAGAAATTACAGAAAGGCATCTCGGCTTGCTTTTTATCATGCCCGAATCCCCATTGCCATTGCCGTGGATCTTCTCGGCCAATTTTCCCCCGTTCGACGTGTTTCACTTTGCGACTCATTTTCCACACATCTTGAAATGATTGCATCGCATCCATTTCATTGCACTTCACACGTTTTCCCAATTCGGTCGCTGCCAGGCCAGTCTAAACTTTGCCCATGACTGGCTGGCTGATGGCGGCGACGACGACGACGACGACAACGATGATGAAATCGAGATTCCCAAAGGCTGCCTGTAGTAATTTGCCTCATTCCCACTTTGTCTGCGAATCCCTGGCACCAAGCAGGAATCTGCCATTTGGCCGAGGCTATATTTCGATTTGTGCGAAATTCCAATCTTTCTGTCTCGCTTGTCCCAATCTACAACACCTCGGAATAGAAGCACAATGCCCAACTCAAAAAGGAACCAAAAGCCGACCGGGATATGCCAATGGTTACAGTACAGTCATTTTTTCGAACATTTTTTTTTATGCAACTATATTTTCTGGAGCCTGGACATTGCCACTATCCACGGCACTATTGCCCCATCCTGCCGAGCACCGAACAGTCGGACGGAAGAACTACAGTTCAGTTCAAAGGCGTTCCGGAATGGTTCGCAACGAAAAAAGCGCCGCCGCGTCCATTCATCGTCGGAGCGGGTGTTGAAGAATTGTCCTGGATGTGAAAAAATCGAAATACCCATTCTGGAATGCATTTGGAGAGCAAAACCCGCAAATGAACGAACACGGAACGAACGAATGTGAACCGTTTTTTTTTTTTATTTCCAAGCCGGTCCCGATGAGTCTGGTTCGCGACAGAATTCACGCTTGGCATTCGGAATGAGGACTTTGGAAACGTGTTTCACAGCCATGGATGGCAACAGTTGAACAAATGAAATTAGCTGAAAATGGACAAACGCGTAGATGCCTCAAACTTGGAATATTGATTCGAAAGGATCTAGATTAAGAGTAAATTTTCTCGGAAACTTTAATTGAGCGATAAAACAAACACTGAACAATCAATAACAGGGTGGTAGTTTACTTCCAAATTTCAAGTATGATTGGCAATGTTTACTCATAAATGTCTACAAACGATCATTCTCAAAACCAAATTACTGGAATTTTGTTCGTTCTCCGTATTGCAGGCTTTGCATTAAATGTTTACATTGCCTCTTTCTCCCACATAGCCTCGTGTTAAAATCAATTTATTCCTATTTGAATAATGGCAAAAGTCAATTATCTGAACCATGCTGAATGTAAATCAACTAATCAGTTCAGCCGTCTGGCTGCAAGCAACCACTCGATTTTCTCTTCTCTATCTTCGCTTCGTTCGAATCACCCATAAACCCATACTGGCGGATTTTCCATGCTCATTGTGTTTATTAATGTCGATAGAACTCGGTTGAAACCATTTCGTATGTGCACTTCGCATCGTCCCCCACCTTACGGATGGGTATCCGAGGTATTTCGGTAGTAATGGTCTTCTATGAGGTCCTTCTTGCTGTTGTTATCGATACCCATGTGCATATTTGGCTCTTCCCTAGTATTTGCCGAAAACAACGGCATCCTGTTTCTTTCTCGACGTTTCCGTAGGGAATCTTACTAACCGTTAAAAAATACGCTGTACACCCAAACCTCCGTTTGCATAAACTTTTTTTTCGTTGCCTCTTTTTACGTACCTTATTTTACAACAAAAATCCCAAATAACGTAATCTTTTTTTACGTTGAAAATTCTAAATAACGTAAACATTTTTTACGAACCTACTTCGTAAAAAGAGGTTTTTGAATAAAATGAAAATCGTTTCCGGCTCATTTATATTCCATGGAAATTAATACAATATGGATATTTTCGGAACGGGATTGATGAGTAGATGTCGGGAAACGATGTTTGAGGTGATTCTGAATTCCAAGATGGCGACTTCCAGTTTATTGATATTCCTTTAAAATCCTTATAGTATGGGTATTTTTGAAACGGGTTTGGAAAGTACATTTTGAAAAACGATTTTTGAGGTGGTTCTAAATTCTAATAAAGCGACTACCGGTTTATGGATATTCCTTGAAAATTTTTATAACATGGGTATTTTTGGAACGGGTTTGATAAGTACATTTTATTAACTGTTAGTTGCTAATTCAGGTCTATGAAAAAGTCACCAAAATCATTTTAAAATCTAATTGTTTGACTCATTAGTTTTTTGTGATTTACCGGAATAAAATTATGGGGAAACTAATCAACAGTTCAAGGATTGAAATCAGTCAACGAAAACGAAAATAACAGATTTAACAGCAGTTCAAAACTTTAATCTATTCAAATATATCATATTCACTACAGTACTGAAAATAAAATATTAACATTTCTTTCACCAAAGAATTAACCTTGAAATATTTACATCGATGCATTTTCATCAATTTATGTATTTATTTGATAATTCGATTGTAAGTGTCAAGCTAATATTATGTTGAATTTGGAATAAAGTTCGTAAAGTTTATTTGAAACAACTTTTTTCGTAATATTGACTCGTAAAATCCATTCCGAAAGTAACAATATAATAAAGTATTCAACAGTAAGTCATAATTACTCAAACAACGTTTACTAAGAACTGTTCTTTAAACCTGTTCCGAAAACATTCGTTTTGCTACGGGTTTCGAGAAACACCATCTTGGATTTTGAAATGACTTTAAACATCATTTTCCGACATCTACTCATCAAATCCGTTCCGAAAATATCACTATTATAGGGGTTTTCAAGGAATATCACTAAACCGGAAGTCGCCATCTTGGAATAACTAATAAGGAAAACTTTTTTTACGTTGAAAATTACAAATAACGTAAACTCTTTTTACGTTGAAAATTTCAAATAACGTGAACTTTTTTTACGTCATAATTCGATTTACGTAGTCCCGATTATTACGTAAATGGAGGTTCGGGTGTACTTCGTATGCTGGGAATCTTAGTTTAATAGGGTGTGACAGTTACTGAGAAATGTATGCTTCAATGATAACCGTTGAACTGTAGATCCTTTTGCTTTCTTTACGTTCATCCGAACCAATTGTTCCACTTATGGGTATACTATAAATGATTCAAAAATGCACCAAAAGCATAATTATAAGCTGCGAAACTACTAACCTTAAAGAACGATTATTCTTGATGCACCGATAGGATCAATTTTTTTTAAGTTTAGATAATTTAAAGTAATATCTTAGCATGTTCAATAGGTATATTATTAGTAAATTAGTAAATTATTATCGAACTGACAGTATTTATTCATTACGGAACTATATCATCCATAAATTTTATGTTGGTCGTGAATTCTCTTGAATTTTGAATCATTTGGAAAAGATTTAACGCAGACTTATGCGGATTCTTCACTTTGCTTTATAACCCTCATGAAGAATGATCCAGTTCAGTGGTTCATCCATTGGTTTTCAGTACGCTTTCGTGGAGTTTAAAGTTTTAATGCAAGAGTTATGATGTAGCATTGAAGACAGCTTCAAGGCTTTATCTATCTATCTATCTACCTATATATATATATATATATATATATATATATATATATATATATATATATATATATATATATATATATATATATATATATATATATATATATATATATATATATATATATATATATATATATATATATATATATATATATATATATATATATATATATATATATATATATATATATATATATATATATATATATATATATATATATATATATATATATATATATATATATAACCCGGTGGAGGTAGAAACTAATAAAAAAAAAAAAAGATTCATGTAAATCCGTCCATCCGTTCTTAAGTGATGCGATATATATTCCTCCACCGGGTTACATAAAAAAAATAGGAAAATTTGCCGAAAAAGTGGGAAAAATCCATAAAGTTGTTTTGTCTGGCCAATGGAATTTTCCGTTGAAAAAGTCGTCAATGATTGCTAGATCTACGGTAGATTTTTGGCGCGCAACGAGTTGCATAAGTGTTTGGTCGTCGAAGAAAAGAATACTAGATCGTAAAAAAAATCGTTTGGCGCGCAACGAATAGTTTTGTGTGGAGATTTCACATGAATGCTTGATTCGTGTTATTTGTCATATCGAGTCACGTGCTTGATTGAATATCACAATTATTGCTTGCCAAATGAGTCAATAACGGAATGCATATGACTGTTCTAGAAAACCGCTGTAGGCAGGAGAAAAAGTTCTGATATTGTTTACCAGTTGATGGATTGTGTGTAATAGAGTTAGATAAATAATATTGGTCATTGTGAGCGCGAGTTTCACAAATCAGAAAATTTTTGACTGAATCAATGAAAAGATTGTTCTGTAGAAGAGCTAATGTTAAACTAATAGATTTTCCTTGCTTTCTAATGATTTAGCGCACATGATAAGTGTCCATTAGATATCAATGTTCAATATGATTATCATAATGGATTTATACTGCCATTTTATATTTCATATTCTGGGAAGAATACTCAAATTGGCTAGCTCAATATCAAATTAAAATTTAAGCGACGTCTCTCTGAGCAACCAAAAGTTTCACAGTACCTAACAGGCCCGTGTGGGGTTTCAAAAGAACTTGTCAAATAATCTCACTAGGATTTCTCGAAGATGGCTGAACCGATTTTGACAAACTTAGATTCAAATGAAAGGTCTCGGAATTCCTGAATTTCATCCGGATCCGACTTCCGGTTCCGGAATTATAGGGTAAAGTGTATTCAATATTGTACACCGTCCCTTGAACCGGCGAAACAAAAAACGTGAAAAAAATTCAAAACTGGTCTCAAAACTACACAAATCGATAGTCATTATCAGTAGGCAACTAAAGAAACCGATTCCGGCTATCCTGGTTTCCGGTATCCGGTTCCGGAAGTACCGGAAATAGTGGTCAAATATACCAAAATAGATCTCACTCACTTTTCTCAGCGATGGTTTGACCGATTTCCACAAACTTAGATTCAAATGAAAGGTCTTCCGATCCCATACGGAATTCTTGTGACTTCTGGTTCCGGAGTTATAGGGTAAAGTGTGTTCAATATTGTACACCGTCACTTAAAACATTTTCGGATGTTGTTGCATCATTTTAATCTTATTTTAGAGTGCGTACTAGAACATTTTGTGTGTCATGTTAGTTGGTGGCCGTACGAACCGACTTTGATTATACCGGTTCTTGGGTTCCGGTGCTGGAAGTGCATATAATAATGAACCCACTTCGTTTGGTTAAAGATGACCTACGCAATCAAAGCACTGTTTTATTATGTATGTTATGCATAAACAATCTCTTGGTTTCTTTCAAAAATCGAAGAGAAAATTTTTGAATAGAATACCACAATATTGTATGTACATGAGAAAGGCATCATTACACCACTAGGTGGATTAAAACAGGTTTTTGCCTTTCTCTATAGAAAGGTATTAGAATTGCTGGAAAAACCGACTTTCGAACGGAGCCTCGGAGACCCATAGTGTTATATACCATTCGACTCAGCTCGACGAGATCGGAAAATGTCTGTGTGTGTGTGTGTGTGTGTGTGTGTGTGTGTGTGTGTGTGTGTGTGCGTGTATGTGTGTGTGTATGTGTGTGCACTTTTCGAAGATATTTGAACGCGCTCAATTTTCTCAGAGATGGCTGATCCGATTTTAACAAACTTGGGCTCATTTGAAAGCTACTGTCGGGCCGTTGATCAAGTTCGAAGATCAAATGGTTGTGACTTTTGGTTCCAGATATATGATGGTATAAGTGACGTAACCGACAAAACACGTTGATTTTTACCGCTCTTATATATTTATAAGGGTGCCAAAATTTTGGGATCAACTCTATTTTCGTAAAGTTCTAGCGCTCAAAAGTTTAAGCACCTCGAAAAAAGCCTTCATGCAAAATTTGACCTAAATCGGACATGCTTAAGGGGTGCTGCCCGGTGGTAAAGGTTTGGCAATTTTCGATCTTGAAAAAGCACCATAGGGGGGAGTACATGAAATTTTCAAAATCGAAAATTTTTTTTGATGCCAAAACTCTTAAAACTGCATAAAACATCGAAATTTAGTGTCATCTCAAAAAAAATTTTTTTTGAAAAAATCAACTTTCTGGGACTTAGAAAAATTTTCATATTTTTTCTAAGTCCCAAAAAGTCGACTTTTTCAAAAAAATGTTTTTTCGAGATGACACTAAATCTCGACGTTTCATGCAATTCTAAGCCTTTTGGCATCAAAATTTTTTTTTCGATTTCGAAAATTTCATGTACTCCCCCCTATGGTGATTTTTCAAGATATATGAAAATTCCACTAAGTGGACTAAGAAGGCTTTTTTTAGATTAGCATCACTGATTACAAATAGGCAACGCAAATGTCAAGCACTAATTTGGAAAAAAAGGCGGGTGGGTAATGTCAGAGACATAACTGGATGTCGTGAATACGAAAACAACTGACATGTTCCCTAACACTTCCGAATATCAATTAGTTGATCAATTGTATGAATTATGCAAGCATTCCCCTTTGCACATTTTTCGCAAAAACAAAGAAGGCTTCACTTTTTGTTGAGAGGCTTGTTTCTACCTGATTTCGTTTGTAGCTTTTTCACTAATGGGCGGTCCTAACGGCTATAAAAATAGCCGCATTCAAAATTTTAATGTTGATTATTTCATTTCAGATTTGCATAATTGATTGAAACAAACTATCAATATGCTGAAGGGACTCGTTTCTAGCATTCAAAAAGGTCAAATTGCGTAATTCTCTACGACATTAAACTCTGGAAGATTTTTCGCAAAAACAAAGAAGGCTTCACTTGATCTCGTTTACTGTGAGTTTCACACAGCGAAATGTGCACAAATCTAACCAAACTGTTCTAGATTTGCAGTAAACTGAGGATATTTCCCTACGATTTGCGACAACAAATCCTAATAGATCTTTAGAAAACTTTTAGAGCCATTAGAACGGCTGATTTTGTGCAATGCTCTCCACCGTTGTTTTTTTTCCAATGCTAATGACTGGCAGCTGTGACGTAATCGCTCTTGTCGAAAGCGAAACTAGCTGTGCAGACGACACAAAACACATCTGCTCGCAGTGGCGATAGAATCCAAACTGATTGAATTTTTGTTAAGAGATTTCCTTTTATGTGATTTCGTTTGTAGCTTTTTCACTAATGGGCGGTTCTAACGGCTATAAAAATAGCCGCATACAGAATTTTAATGTCGATTATTTCATTTCGGATTTGCATAATTCATTGAAAGAAACTATCAATATGTTGTAGGGATTCGTTTCTAGCATTCACAAGGACCAAATTGAGGAACTCACTGCGATATTCACCACTTTTCGGAACATTTTTCCCGGACGATTTGTTGTACAGCAGCAGATATTTTGTTCTCTTCCTTAGAACGCGTTCTGATTGGCTGGTGTTGACATGGATCAAATGAGACTGGTTTTTCAATAGTGTACTATTGAAATACTTCAATGCTTTTGCTATACACGTTTAAATTGAAAAATTTCGATTCTATTGGTAGTTAGATTATATAAATCCTTTCACAGATCACTGAGCTATGAGCTTTAAAAATACGAGAAAGGCAAACGCGCCTTATGAATTATCCTCTTTGATACTCGTTTATACCAAACATTTCAGAAAAGTTTAATTTTGAATTATTTGAGACTATGTCACAAAACTGAAAATTTTATCATAAAATTGTGATCATATTTCCGATGGCATGTCGCAAGAGTTATGTTGATTCATGAAATACAACAATAGATATTCACGATCAAAAACTTATCACTCTCTCAGAGGGTAAATTTTGAAAAGGCACCCCATAGTAAAGTAAGTCGTATTCACGACAAAATGATGCTGACTGTGTGACATAAACACTGAAGCATGCTTTTGTGAAATACTCGAATCAATCTGAATCAATTAGTTTCGAAATTAGTATCCGAAATTATTTAATAAAATTATGAAATACATTTTCATGAGACTGTTATGAAAGAAGAGAAAGGCATTATCACACCATTAAGAAGGGTTTTTTTTATTTAAAAGCATTTTATTCAGGCCTATTTGCATACAAGCTTTACGTGGCCGATTGAGCCGATTTTTTAAATAAAAAATTTTTTGTATTCGATCTCGTTGTCACCCTTTTTCTAGGGTGAGAAGAGCTTTCATTTCCCTCCTGCGAGGATTGAGGGGCACTTTGTTCGTAGCTCGTCTCGTCGTCCATTGCCGCATCGGTGGCATTGTTGATTTCCGTCTTCTTTTCGTTTTCCTTGTTATTCGCAGTCTTGATCTCGTTTCTAGTTACTGTAGAAGCGCCTTGTTGTAAATTGGTTGCAGTTGCTGTTTGGTTAGATGGTGAAGGTGATTTTGAAACAGGAGCACTGCATTCACTAGTTTCCGTTGTTGAGCGGTTGTCCTTGTTTTTGTTTGTTTTGTTTGTTTTCGCAGTTTCAGTGCAAGGTTTGCCGTAGTGTGCAGGTTGTTCACAAAACTGACATGTAACCAGTTGATTTTCATACGTAATCAGCGTTTTACACGGATGTATTCCATTTTGACCACAAACGATGTAAGATGATATTGCTTTACGTAGTTGCATTCGTAACACTCGCACGCCATTCCGGATACCGGGGAAAAAATTCCCCCATACTTCCCTTTCGATGGAAAGAACTTCACCGTACTGCGACATGTTTTCCCGAACATACCCAGCGCTGGTATTCGGGGGAAGGTCATGCACGCGTACTACTATTGCATTGTCTACCATGTACAGGGTGATTTTTTAAGAGCTTGAGAACTTTTTTAAACAATAAAACGCAAAAAATTTGCAAAATCTCATCGGTTCTTTATTTTAAACGTTAGATTGGTACATGACATTTACTTTTTGAAGATAATTTCATTTAAATGTTGACCGCGGCTGCGTCTTAGGTGGTCCATTCGGAAAATCCGCTTTTTTATCGACAAATTTTGTTCAGCGATGAGGCTCATTTCTGGTTGAATGGCTACGTAAATAAGCAAAATTGCCGCATTTGGAGTGAAGAGCAACCAGAAGCCGTTCAAGAACTGCCCATGCATCCCGAAAAATGCACTGTTTGGTGTGGTTTGTACGCTGGTGGAATCATTGGACCGTATTTTTTTCAAAGATGCTGTTGGACGCAACGTTACAGTGAATGGCGATCGCTATCGTTCGATGCTAACAAACTTTTTGTTGCCAAAAATGGAAGAACTGAACTTGGTTGACATGTGGTTTCAACAAGATGGCGCTACATGCCACACAGTTCGCGATTCTATGGCCATTTTGAGGGAAAACTTCGGAGAACAATTCATCTCAAGAAATGGACCGGTAAGTTGGCCACCAAGATCATGCGATTTGACGCCTTTAGACTATTTTTTGTGGGGCTACGTCAAGTCTAAAGTCTACAGAAATAAGCCAGTAACTATTCCAGCTTTGGAAGACAACATTTCCGAAGAAATTCGGGCTATTCCGGCCGAAATGCTCGAAAAAGTTGCCCAAAATTGGACTTTCCGAATGGACCACCTAAGACGCAGCCGCGGTCAACATTTAAATGAAATTATCTTCAAAAAGTAAATGTCATGTACCAATCTAACGTTTAAAATAAAGAACCGATGAGATTTTGCAAATTTTATGCGTTTTATTGTTTAAAAAAGTTCTCAAGCTCTTAAAAAATCGCCCTTTACATTGGGATTTTATATTTAAAATTGTCATGATCAACACTATGCACCTCGTTGTTAACCGAAGCGAATGCATTTGCATCTCTTTCACGTTTGAACATAATGTACACACAGTTAGACGCCTTGTTGAATTGAATTTCACTTACATTATTAGCGTCTAAATGCATTCGTTCTTTAAGTAAGATTTCAACATCATTTGCTGCTGATATAACTTTGCAGCGCTTAAAATCAATACAAATTGAATTTGGTCTTGTAGGCCAACTTTCAGGCTTTTTAAATCGTATTTGCCCATTTCGTACACTCTATTGTTCACTACACTGTATTGTCTTTGTTTCTGTTGTCTCGACCGTAAACGATTTGCGACTCTGTCTGATGAGACGCGAGCACGAACTGGTTTGTATGCTTTGTATGTATGTGTTAAGTTGATCGATACAAAATTTTGATTAGCTTTTTATCCATTAGCGAAAGCAAGAATCACATCTGGAGGAGAAAGCGTGGCACTTTATATCCATTATGTCGAAGCCATTAGAGAGAGACTCTATTGACTCAAAGGATAGTATGACAATCTGTGCATTTGCTCAATTTTTTCTTAACAGAAGTATTTCACATTAATTTTTTGTGATATTGCTGTTTTGAGCCAAAGCGAATGTGTGTCGAATTCCGTTGATTGTAGAATAAGTAATCAGAAAAATAATGGAGATAAACGTTAACTACTTAGTCGTTTGACAATTCTGCTGTACGAAAACATAAATTCGAACAAATAATTTTTGGGAGAGACTAAGTTCGACGGGTCAGTTAGTTAATATGAATCAACTTTCCTTTCCCATATGGAAAGGTTATGCAGAAACTATGTAAAATGATTTGAGCTTTTCTTTATTTTCAATGGTTTGCATGTTCAGAAAACACTTGCTCAGTGACGTACCCAGAGGGGAAGGCCGAGGATGATGATGCGAAACGGACAGTGTCAAAACTAAAAGAAATGGAGGTTAAATCCAGGGCCAATAAACGACAATAATTAAAAAGATATTCAATTGTACTGGATGACAGGAAAGAGAAAGTGCACGAAAAAAGAAAGTGCGCGAACTTAAGATTCTGCAGATGAGGAAGTTTTCCTGCCGCTGGATCCCACATATACTTATTTACAACTAAAAAGACGAACGCAAGTGCACTTCGAGTACATGTTTGGATCGATCCATTATTATACGCTAGCAGGGTTTGGAATATTCATTCACCGGTGAATGAATTTATAGTTTCCATTGCATTGTGAGCGAACAATTCCACCGCTCACAATGAGGACATCTTTCCAGCCAAAAAGAACCACACAAACAAAACGCTAGTGGAAGCAAATATATTCCACATATGCACAGATGGTACAGTGTGCCGGTATTAGAGTCTTTATGAAGCACAGAAGCCGTGAACAGAATTTTCTCTCTCGTGGTCTGAAGGTCGTTCTTCTCACAAAACAATTCATTGCAAGCGAATTCCTGCTGAATAGCGTTTAATTGGGTTTAATCGAAATAGTGCATGATAGTTAATCAACCAGTAGAATAAAAAATAAGTCTTTTAATCAGTATTGCGCATTGAACATTTTTTGCCTTTCTCTATAGAAAGGTATTAGAATTGCTGGAAAAACCGGCTTTCGAACGGAACCTCGGAGACCCATAGTGTTATATACCATTCGACTCAGTTCGTCGAGATCGGAAAATGTCTGTGTGTGTGTGTGTGTGTGTGTGTGTGTGTGTGTGTGTGTGTGTGTGTGTGTGTGTGTGTGTGTGTGTGTGTGTGTGTGTGTGTGTGTGTGTGCGTGTGTGTGCGTGTGTGTGTGTGTGTGTGTGTGTGTGTGTGTGTGTGTGTGTGTGTGTGTGTGTGTGTGTGTGTGGGTGGGTGGGTGCACTTTTAGAAGATATTTGAACGCGCTAAATTTTCTCAGAGATGGCTGAACCAATTTTAACAAACTTAGGCTCGTTTGAAAGCTACTATTGGGCCATTGATCAAGTTCGAAGATCAAATGGCTGTGACGTTTGGTTCCGGAGATATGATTGTATAAGTGACGTAACCGACAAAAAGCGTTGTATTTGAACGCGCTCAATTTTCTCAGAGATGGTTGATCCAATTTTAACAAACTTGGGCTCGTTTGAAAGCTACTGTCGGGCCGTTGATCAAGTTCGAAGATCAAATGATTGTGACTTTTGGTTCCAGATATATGATGGTATAAGTGACGTAACCGACAAAACACGTTGATTTTTACCGCTCTTATATATTTATAAGGGTGCCAAAATTTTGGGATCAACTCTATTTTCGTAAAGTTCTAGTGCTCAAAAGTTTAAGCACCTGGAAAAAAGCCTTCATGCAAAATTTGACCTAAATCGGACATGCTTAAGGGGTGCTGCCCGGTGGTAAAGGTTTGACAATTTTCGATCTTGAAAAAGCACCATAGCGGGGAGTACATGAAATTTCCAAAATCGAAAATTTTTTTTGATGCCAAAACTCTTAAAACTGCATAAAACATCGAAATTTAGTGTCATCTCAAAAAAAAAATTTTTGAAAAAATCAACTTTCTGGGACTTACAAAAATTTTCATAATTTTTCTAAATCCCAAAAAGTCGATTTTTTCAAAAAAATTTTTTTTCGAGATGACACTAAATCTCGACGTTTCATGCAATTCTAAGCCTTTCGGCATCAAAAATTTTTTTTCGATTTCGAAAATTTCATGTACTCCCCCCTATGGTGATTTTTCAAGATATATGAAAATTTCACTAAGTGCACTAAGAAGGCTTTTTTAGATTAGCATCACTGTTCTCATACAAATAGGCAACGCAAATGTCAAGCACTAGTTTGGAAAAATGATGCTGACTGTGTGACATAAACACTGAAGCATGCTTTTGTGAACTACTCGAATCAATCTGAATCAATTGGCGTCTAAAATTATTTAATAAATGTATGAAACATATTTTCATGAGACTGTTATGAAAGAAGAGAAAGGCATTATCACACCACTAGGTGGATTAAGAAGGGTTTTTTAATTTTATTTTCATTGTTTATTGCTATGATCTGTTGGAGCTGTGAAAAACACATGTCCCCATTACAGCAGAACATTTATTCTAATAGACGCTCTAGCGGTGGCAGTGCACACAAAATGAAATCTGTATAAACAAATGTGAATCGCGTTCGGACCTGGAAGAAACATGCGACAGTTAAGAGCCAGTCATCAGTCTGTTAGCGAAAACTGAATATATAATCTTCATCACTTTTTAGTTTTGTGAATAGAGTTTGCTTGCCATGAGTCATGGGGTTAGACCTTGTCTCTTACCGAGAGAAGAAGAAACAGTAGTATGGGTGAATATTGTTTGCTCTCTTCCATTCTCGTGCATGGACAGCCATTCCAATAGAGCAACAAGGCTCACGCTTCCTCAAAAGTGACATGGTTCATAACGTAGGTATATTCATGAAGGTCATACGCCGTGAAGCATGTATACTCATTTCATTGCTTCGTTCATCCAAACCCTGTACGCTAGAGAACGAAATGATTACTCGACAATGGACTGAAGTCGTGCTTCGAAGCGACACGAGTACATGGAAGGCTGAGTTTCTGGGTTTGTCATGGTATACTTTTGGAGGATTACCTCAATGCAAGTATTCGCGGGCATTAATGGAGCGATTAAAGACCGAAATCGCTGTGAAAGGCCTCACATGAAGTCCATGAGCATCGGAACTACGGTTATAATAAACGGTTTAAGCTCTCTGAGAAATCAATGTGAGTTTCGTTTTGGAATTTCAGACCGCTACTTCCGGGGCATGATACCGAAACCTGTATAGCCAGAGTAAGTTTGTATGGCCATCAACTGATATGACATACAAATTTAGAACATGTTTTCCGTTCTCCACGAATCGGAGTAAGAGAGCTATCTCGAACCACTACAAGTCCTGCGGATTTTTGTGCTCTAGAAATGGACATTTAGAAGATTTTAAACATGTACGACTGAAATGGCATAACAGTAAACGTTAAGCAATGTAACACAATAACCTTCTGTTGGTCACATTTACAAATTTAATTTAAATCTTCTATATATATAAAATAATAGCGAAAAAAGTGTGTGTTGCTAATGTTCTCTGGTATGCGAGGGCCGATCTTAAAATGATTTTTTTTGTTCGAAAGGTGACGTTTATGCGGAGGTTTTTGACTATAGTACATAAGGTAATTCCTTCGGGAAAGTACAGAAAAACTAGAAAATTGATTCGTTTATGTCCCGTTTACACTTCTGCTGGCTGCCAGCATGCTGGTGTCAGTGTACTGCCCTCTTAGGAAAAAAAAACGTTCAACAGTGGTCCTTCGTTGGTCTAATACTTTGGATCATTGGACCACAGTTGAACGTTTTTTCCTAAGAGGGCAGTACACTGACACCAGCATGCTGGCAACCAGCAGAATTGTAAACGGGGCATTAGAATTGGAAATTTTCCACTCAATACATGCTAGATCTCCGATGATTGTTTGGAGCGTATCGAGTTATGCAATGTTGCTGCCCGCTGGAGAGCCAAATATGAATACTAGATTAATAATAAAATTGTTTGGCGCCAAACGAGCTGATTTGTGCAAAAATTTCACTGAGCCTACTTGATTCACGTGTTTCTTTATTTCGAATCACATGTTCAATTAAGTAAGAGCACCAAATGAACAGCATACAGGTTTCCATTTTCCGATATATAAATTTGGGTTCCGTGAAGTCAAATTATAAAACGACTATAAGAAAAGAAAGTGATTAACGTTTTTTATTGATTCGTTGTTTCACTAAAACTCCAGAAATGTGAATCTTAGCTTCTTGATAGATATAATTATTGCTGTCAAAATGCACTAAGACGGCCGGATTGAGGTGTGTTGCCACTTCAAATTAACTCAAACACCAACACTGTTCGGCTCTCTACTTTTTGGAACAATTCCATTCGAATTAGAAGGAAATTTTCTCTGCTTAATCTTTTCATAAGCATTTCTCATGCTATACCTTTGAAGGATTTATTGGACGAGATTTTGTGTAAATTTTTTTCGAAACGATCTCCAAATTTCGTCAATTGCTTCAAATTGCAAGTGAGGTTATTTATTCCAAATTTGTTATTTGAGTCCAAACGTCATTCATTTTTTTTCGATTATAGAGGTTTTAACATTGTTGTCATTCACCTCTTCGGGCCAGAAAACTTTTCTGACCCTATGTGTGGGGTTGGGAATCGAACCCAGGTGGGCAGCGTGAAAGGCATCGACTTACCCATCACGCTATACCCATTCCCTAGAGTCCAAACGTCTTCAATTGGCCCAAACGCGATTCGAATTATATCAACCCAAGTTTAGTTAATAAACTAAACTATAAATTAATAAAACTAATTAAAAATGGTAATAATTAATCTAATGCTATAGAAACCGACGATGAAACGGTAAAGAGGTCAGAATGAAGTCAAACACATCGCTGAACTCGTTGAAACGGCGAGTCATTGCTAAAATCGGGCTGTTGCTAGCATAGTTGGTGTTGCGTAGATCAGTGTGCAGTAATGATCGAGGCCGAAGAACACGTGCTGGAGCATACAGGTTAATCTGTGATAGAAGATCCGGAACATCATATTCAGCCAGTAGAAGCTTAGATACAAAAGTGGCTTGTGAAGCACGTCGACGATCTGCTGAAGATTTAATCCCCAATAGTTGACAACGATCTTCATACGGTGAAAGGCTCAACGGGTTATTCCACGGTAGTTCCCGTAAAGCATAACGCACGAATTTACGTTGCACAGCTTCTATTCATTGAATCCATATAGCGTTGTATGGACACCAAACAACATTCGCAAATTCCAGCTGTGAACGAACCAATGAACAATATAGCGATTTTAAACAAAGTGGGTCACGAAATTCACTCGAGATTTTAAATATGAATCCAAGTAAACGGTTTGCTTTGTCAATCGTTACTGAAAGATGGCGGATGTACGTTAGTTTTTCATCCAGAATAACACCTAGATCTTTGACGAGATCAGAGATCCATTTTGTTTCTTACACACCATTCGTAAAACGTATTAATAAGATGTTGCAACTCGTGGCAATCAGCTTCTTTACGAATAACGAGAAATATTTTTAAATCGTCCGCAAAAAATAATTTACCACCATGTCTTAAGACAAATACAGCATCGTTCACAAACAACGAAAAAAGAAGTGGTCATAGAGTACTTCCCTGAGGAACTCCTGAGATACTTGCAAATGGCTCAGATACAGTATTTCCAATTTGTACGACAACTTTACGGTTAACGAGATATGTTCGGAGCTATTGACAAAATCTGGTCGTGCATCCTAGTTTGCTCAGTTTGGTTAACAAAATTTCGTGGTTCACAGAGTCGAAAGCAGCCTTAAGGTCAGTGTAGACCGTGTCGATCTGGAATTTATTGGACATTTGCTCGGTGCAAAACGACGTAAAACAAACGAGATTTGTGTCAACCGACCGACCAGGGAAGAATCCATGCTGGCAACTGCTAATATAATGGCGACAAGCTGACAATATTGATGGTATTGATGATTGATTCGAAGATCTTAGATTCAACACCCAGCGACGTGATTCCTGAAATGAAATATCAAAACCTTAATTCTACATCGCCTAGAAGAACTCTTTATGTGAACTAGACTGCCGTAATAGTGCCTACTTGTAAAAAATCATTTTTTTCTTCGCGACATGGTATCAAAAAATCCGTCCGGAAAATTTTGTGGCTTATATAAAGAATTAGCCATGATGGAATTTTCCACTAACAGAAATATTTATATTTGGGAAATAAAAATTCTTCTAATCGAAAATTTGATTGAACTAAGTAGACCGCCAGTAGTTGCAATTTACTTCGTGATTGACATAATGAAACAAAATTTGCGATGAGCCAAAAATATTGTGTATGGAAGATCATCATCAACAAATTGTTAAGCAAAACCTTGTGTTCATTCTATGATATGGGTTTTAAATTTGTATAAAATATATGGACAAGGAATCAGAAAATGCGTTTACCAGTGTTCGTAAATGATGAAAAAATATATTTTCCACATTTGTTAGAGTTGGCGCGAAATTCATCTATATAGAAATAGAAGCATCGATATAAAATGTCGCAGTAGAACCACGATAATAGTTGATTGTTTTCATTCGTCCGCTGTAAATTTTTGAAGGAAACAATTTTCAAATCATATTTTATCAAGCTTCTGTTAGATTATTAGAATGATTTTTCCCAACGTCATATTAAACATTTCTGTTTTGGGTTTCAATGTTTTTTTTTATCTTTCTGAGTTTATTGTCTTTGGTGTCCCTAAATTAAGTCTCTTCGAACCGAATTGTCATATATATAAATCAAAATCTTATTCTCCTTTCTATGAACTTACAGAAATATCCTTCAGTATCTTTTACAGGATAAACAACATCTGTGATAGAACTTCAATCAAAGAATCAATAAATCAGACAAGTACCATCTGCATTAGAGCATCCTTCCGAATCCTTCACCGTGTGGCTGTTGCGATAGATGAGAAAATCAAAAGAATGACATATTTTCCTCCGGCCCAAAATAACAATCACACTTCAATGACACATGAACCACATCTTTACGTGCCTCAGAAACCAATGAGCCCGAACAAACGGAATCCCTCCGCAGCAGCCAACAGCGTCCAAGGTTCCGAAAAGGTATCGAAAATCCAATATGCCATCCTTTCCGTCAAGTCATTCAGAGCTGATTTTTATTTTTTCACGCAAAGGGATGAACGAAAAATACACCTACCAGGTACAGAGGGACACATTGAAAATTTACATGATTTCTCTCCGATGGTCGGATGGATCGGTAGCAAAAAGCTGTGCGAGCTCATAGACCGTCATCGGTGGTGATTTTAAGCCATAACCGAAGGGACGGAAATGCGTGCCTTTATGATTCTTTGATTTGGACTTGCTTCTCTGAACATCGTCTACCAAGCGTAGGAACTGTTCGCAATAAGCTAAGAAAGAACACAAGCAAAAATTGAATTCCTGTCACAGGGACTCATCGAGGAAGAAACCCAAACGACGACGAACGGTGACTTGGTTTGTGCATTCATGGTCGTAATGTTTACCACATGTTTCATGTTTTAGTATTCTCCATCGCTCTTTTTTTCTGAAGCCAGACCAGCAGCTATCAAGGATATTGTTTGCTATTTGTATGCAACCGGTCGTCTCAGATTCTTTGATGTTAACCCGGAGGAACAATATTTTGACAATTTTTGCGGCCGGCTGAGACGAATCATCGTTCCCAGTTGTCCCGAATCTATTCATCCGGGGACACAGTGCTGTCAAGATTTCCGTTGGTGAACCCATAAAGGATGCTGATTCCCTCGTATCCAAATTTGATACGGTTTCGTGCACCTTCGGGTATTTTCCTTTGATTGGCCGCTCGAATGAATTATTGTCTGTCAAATGCGTTTGCATTCAAGTGTTTTGGTGCTACAAATTGATTCCAACCGGAATATCCGGTTGAAAGGCCGAAACGGCATCTGGTTGCAGTATCTTTTATGATGATGCTAATCAGATTGATGAATGATGAATGGTTGACGGCAGTCATGCAGTGGAACGATGTTTTTCGATGCAGCATAGTCGATGCAACGGGATTTTCCCTACCCTTTGAAAATTCATGCAAATTAAGTTGAATATGGATCTTTCGGTTTTAGAAGCTTTAAACAATTAAGACTGGAGTTCTCTTTGTGTAATTTTATCACTATTTAGAGGTCCTTCAGCGCAATCCCAAAGATTAACAGTAAAATAGATGGCAAAATCATGATCAAATTGCTCTGATTTGGATGAAACTGCATTTGGAACAAACGATTTGTTTTGTACGGATGGAATAACCTATTTGACTCTAGATTGATTTATAAAGGAACGAATGTATATTTGCATGGAAATATATCAAAAATCGTTCAAGTTTGGATATTTTTTATGGTAGAAAAAAGGGTGCCAGAAAATAAATAGTAGGAAATCGATCGGCATCTCTAAAGAGTTTATACATTGTAAAAAGGCAATCGCTTTTACAAGAATTCAAAAATTTGATAAAAAAAAGGGTTTACAAGAATTCAAAATTTGATAAAATTACAAGAATTCAAAAATTTGATAAAATTTTACCATTATTTATTTGGGTGATTACTCGACTTTTCGCTTTGTCACTAAGAAGCAGTGCTGCGGAAAAAATAATTCAACAACTGCTGTTGAAGCGACGCGAAAACGCGAAGTGAGTGCATCAATTTTCATCTTATCCTTTGGATCAAACAGGGACAGCCGGTTTCGTTCTAAGGAGCTGAGATGAATTTAGGGTACTGTTACCCTAATTCTGAAAAAAAACGCTCTCAAATTTTTTCTCGATACTTTTATTCAAAATCTGTAATTGAAAGCGACACATTGAAGTTAATGGGATTCATGTCACTTGAAAACTTGTGTAGTTATAGCTGAATATATTTTTAATGATTCTCGATCATGCAAGTTCTTGATAGACACAAAAAAAATAATTTCAAATTCAAAGCAAAAACAATAACTCACAATAACCTTTTTCCTAGAAGTAGCAGTTCTTCAAATATTTGGACAAGAAAATAACTAAAAAAAAACTGTTTAACCTTGATCAAAATGTTCCCGAAATCACCACCGTGTGACGCTCTCAGTCAACCGATTAGATTTTTTTTAGATATCGACAACTGTCATTGATATTCTATCCAATTATCAGCTTGATACCTGGACATTTGTATGCGCTGTATTGAGTACATCTGACATCTGCGATTGTGCGTGTCCTCGACTTTGTACGATTTCATGTTGATGTCGCAGAAGACATGATTTTCAAGGCATGACCAACATTCATCAAACTGATAATTATTGGAGACGAGACGTGGATTTACAAGAATGACACGCAATCATGACATCAAGCAAATGAATAGCGTACACCGAATAAGACGCGACCGAAAAAACCACGTCGTTTTCAGTCGAAAAAGAAGGCGACGCTCACAGTTACCATTGGTTACAAGGGTGTTGTTTATCATGAACTCCTTCCGCAAGCAATTCTCCGTAAAAGACCAGAACTGTGGACAAACAACTCGTGGATCTTGCACCACGTCACACAATACCATCTTTATCCGTGAATATTTGACTGAAAACGAAACGAATACCATTCAGCAATCACCGAATTCACCTGATTTGGCTCCTTGCGATTTTAATCATTCGGTCGACTCAAGAAACCGTTCCGTGGAACGCGTTTCGGCACCAGAGATGAGATTATGGAAAAATCGCAGACCCTAAGATTGGGAATAACGGTTTAAAGTCCAGTTTATAACATTTTTACGGTTTTTGTTCCGCCAGTTTAAGTGACGGTGAACAATATTGAACACACTTTACCCTATAACTCTGGAACCGGAAATCGGATCCGGATGAAATTCAGGAATTCCATATGGGACCAAAAGACCTTTCATTTGAATCTAAGTTTATCGAAATCGGTCACACCATCGCTGAGAAAAGTGAGTGAGATCCATTTTGGTATATATGACCACTATTCTCGGTACTTCCGGAAGCGGATACCGGGAATCAGGATAGCCGGAATTGATTTGTTTAGTTGCCTACTGATAATGACTATCGATTTGTGCAGTTTTGAGAAGAGTTTAGAAATATTTTTACGTTTTTTATTTCGCCGGTTTAAGTGACGGTGTACAATATTGAATACACTTTACCCTATAACTCCGGAACCGGAAGTCGGATCCGGATGAAATTCAGGAATTCCGTATGGGACCATGAGACCTTCCATTCGAATCTAAGTTTGTCAAAATCGGTTTAGCCATCTCTGAGAAAACCTAGTGAGATTATTTGACACATACACACACACACAGACATTGCTCAGCTCGATGAACTGAGTCGAATGGTATATCACACTAGGTCCTCTAAGCCAATTTTTACTAGTCGGTTTTTCAAGTGATTGCATAACCTTTCTATATGAGAATGGCAAAACGCAAGACTCGCTTCATTAATATACATTATAAATATAATAGGACCCAACACACTTCTCTGCGGCAGTGAATTACCGAGGGAACTGGACACTACATCGTCAAAAACTGTCTTTTGAGATCTACCACATAAATAGTGTTCTAACCCTTCAGATGCCATTCTCCCGATACCAAAACGTCTTTCGCAAGAAAGACCCTTTCGATATCTCGATTGATCCGGTATTAGCAAACTGTTAGAGTTAAAATAGTTAATCAGCTGATCTTTAACAACAAGTTCCAGATTTTTTTCCATTGTGTGCAACATGTTAATGGAACGGTACTCTTCGGCTTTATCCGTTACGATAACCTTGGGGATAGGAACTACCAGAGATTCTTTTGGCACGTAACCAATCAGATGGTAATAACAGAATTATAACAATTTATAAGAAATATTTTGTAACAAATTTTGAAATATTTTTGGCTGGTAAGCTGTTAAAATAATAAAAATCATAACAAAAAAGACTCTAGCGGGAACAAAATCGTAACAGATTTTGAAACGTTTGTATCACAATTATTATTGAATTTGATATAACTAATAAATTGATATTGTAAAAATTTAGATAGCAAATTTAACACACCAATAAATGTCGCATAGAAAATATTGAACTCTTCAACTTCACCGAATCATAACTTTGTTGTTAGTCAACTGCTTTTCGAAATTTGTTCACCATTGGAAAGGTCCTACTTCCAGAAATAAAATGCACTGAAAAACCCAAAAAATAGGGCTGTCTACCCAAAGTTGTAATGAAAACTGTAGATAGATGACCTCAGAAAGATGAGACTTTTCACAATGATCGTAAATATCTCGAAATTCAAAGCAATGACCTATATATTTTTACACATCATGCGATTGCAAGTGACACCAGCTACAATTTTCGACCAACTACCATTCCTGCACTATCAAAAGAAAACCTTAAAAAATCGATGAATTTGTAAATATATATAAATTTTTCATTTTCTTTTCACATGTTTGTATATAACTCAAAAATTAAAGCGATGACATGTAGATTTTTATGCTTCAAACTATTGGAATAATTACCAGAAACAAAATTATGTATCTGTTCAAAGAATCTCAAGGGAAAATTTTGCCAAACAAAATCAAAACAAAGCTTTTAAATTTTATGACATATGTTTTTATTATTTTAGTTGGAAATTTATTATGAACGATCCTCAAGAATGATTTACTTAAAATAATCTATAAACTTCACAAAATTCGAGAGTGTAAAATTTATCCAAATTGGTCAAGTAACAACTGAGCTATGATAGCTCATAGTTACAGTAGTCATGGGTGCTCCTCGTAACTTTTTCAGGCTTGGTAATAGGAGTGTTAAGGTGAAATGTAGCGTCATAAAATGCGTGCAAAATTTTATCCGCTTCAGTTGAACGAACCGTCGCACAAAGCATACCAAGAAAAACGGACACATAGAAACAAGAACTTGTTTCAATGATTAAGCGCAGTGGGTTTACCTCTCGTTATATTGGCTTGTAAGAAAGACTGGACGTAATGGATTTTTGAATCCTTCACACTTTGAATATATGCTAATTCAATCGTTATTATTAGTGATTACTCTTATACCATAGCTATAAATCATGTGTAATTATGAACGACTAACATGAGGTTATATGTATATGTATTAACCAACTTGATAACCATGTACACTGAGGTCTTTTTTATGCGGTCTTTTTTATGCGTTTTTTTTTACGCGACTTTTTTTATGAGAATTTTCAGAGTTATGCGGTTTTGTTTTACGCGAAGTTTCAGAGTTATGCGGTTTTTTATGCGAATTTTCAGAGTTATGCGATTTGCCCTTCTGCGGTCTTTTTTTATGCAAAGTTTCAGAGTTATGCAGTTTTTTTATGCGAATTTTCAGAGTTATGCGGTTTTTTTTTATGCGAATTTTCAGAGTTATGCGGTTTTTCTTATGCGGTTTTTTTTATGCGGTACGTAAATTCGCATAAAAAAAGACTTCAGTGTATATGCCTGAGCTTAGTAGTAAGCATGAATTCTTCTTCAAAAGAACGATTGAAGACAAGAATGTTCATTCAAGTATTTTCGATATCTTTGGCAGGAGTTCACCAGGCCCTTCCCACCGATGAGATAGAATTTACGTAAAAGTATTTACTTGACTCGCATGAGTTCATCTTACCAAGCAGTTAAAATTATTTAGTGAATCTTTTCTCAAGCACATATTTGGGGCACGAAATTAAATATAAAGTTATTTCGTAGTTCATTATTCTTCAATCGATTTTGGAAGGAAAATCAAGCGTTAATTCATTGTATTCATAATAATTGAAAAACCAATGAATTCCAATAAGTTTTCCATGCTGACTGGCTCAATTTTTATCACATTGTTGGTATCACAGGTTAATGAACGATAATACTTGGCTTGTATTCATTTCATTCAGTAGCTTGTCAATGATGAAGTTATAGTTTTGCTATAAAAATTGTTACAATCTAAAATAATACCTGTTATACGATATTACACAGCCAAGCTTTATTGCTTCAGCAACATCAATGCATTGAACACAACATAATTGGACATTATTAGCATTATAAATGACAGCTACTTAGAAAACAAACGATTTCTTACAATACTTATTTTATTGTATTCAACTCGTTTTTATTTCAACACAAAACCCAATACTGCATAAATTCGCGTCATTATTTTATATGTAATTTTTGCTCACGATATAATGCCACCGAGCCCACCGTGCTTTTCTCACACCACCTCAATACGAAACAGCAGCACGCCAGCAATAAAAAAAATGCGGAAAAGTTTATGTAAACTTTTTCAAATTTCGGTTGTTTTAGCTAATATTTTATAATTTTGAGTTGCATTTTCAGATTCTTTGTGAAATTCTGCTATAAACACTACTTTTCAGTTCTAAAATCATCCCCGTGGAACGGAACACTAACCGTTTATTCATTTCAAAAACCAATTACGGCTCGGCTAAGGAAAATTTCAAAATTCTTAGAATACTTAGTTATGATAAATTTGATTTCGAAAACTTAAGTGTTTTTGGTTTTTCGAAAATGGTCTAGTTTTTGAATAATTGATCAAAAATGTGATTTTCGCATTCCGCTACATTTCACCTTAATACCGGAACCGGAAGTCAAATCTGGGTAAACTTTTCGAGGACGTTTTAAAGAATTTCAAGATCTTTGCACAGATTTGCACATATTACCTTGAAATTCCGGAACCGGAAGTCGGTTAAAAATAAAATTCAATAGCAAACTATGATACTATATAACCTCTCGTTTGAATATTAGTTAGTGAAAATTGCAACAGCCATCTTTGAAAAAATCGAGAGACATTATACACACAGACATTTTGTGATTTCGACGAACTGAGTGGAATGGTATATGACACTCGGCTCTCCGGGCCTCCGCTCAACAATCGGTTTTCACAGTGATTGCAGAGACTTTCTGTATGAGAAAGGCTAAAAATAATAAAAGTATGGCAATCATCCTGCCTTGTTACAATTGTGTTCGTTCATCCACAAAAAAGCATCAATTTTCAACTGAATCAAGAGTAGGAGTTTCAGTACCCAGCACTGCACAAACTCTGATCAATTCAATTTCCCTACTAAAAATACATGTGCGGTTCCCGAGAATCACTTCCAGCTTCTGCAAACTGACTCAATTCAGTTCGAGAACGGATCGAACCAGTCAATCGGGTTATTAAACAAAAAACAAGGCCTTTCATTCATGACCGAACCCAGCGGACGAGGTTCGGTGCAATATTTAATACTAATTGATTGATTTCGAAATCAAATCACAGTTTCGCCCTAAGTTGCCGGGGAAAAAATCGCCAGTATCATCGACTATCGAGACTCCGCCGAAATCCTACGCACGCAGAGCCAATCGAAAGCCTTCTTCGCATCACGCCGATTTCCGACCGGAGCCGACATGTAAATATATCAGCATATATTTATGCTCCACATCGAGTGTTTAACATATTATCAAAACATACATTATTCTCCAGACCCCCCTTCTCACTCACTAGCTCCCGTTTCGGGCCCCTTGGGTTCACTCCCGATGGAGCCTGTCATCACAGCTATAAGTCTCGTTCGGCGGCTGATGTGAACCTGTTCCCACATTCACAATCGCATCAGCATATCCCATTATTTTCCGCCGGAGTTTCCTCGGCGATTGCTGCTACTGCATAATCCGCCCGAATGGAGAGCAAACATTTGTTTTAACGATTCAATTTAAATGGTCCGCGCGCATTTTCTGTGGTTTTTCGATATCACACATTTATTTGTGCTTCCTTTGTATTTCTCGACGTCGATGGATGACTAAAGCAAAAGTACTACTTTCAACTGCTGCATGCTGAAATTGATTTCTGGCGGAGTATTTCACACTTTCTCGAAAAAACGTAAACATGTGACCCTTCGGTACCGTGATCTTAGGATTCTCTCATCGAAACATGATGCCAGTGACGCCCGAGAAGCGATAGTTTTCTCGGAGCTTGTATGGAACTGGGTGACACTGGTTGGTGTGTCGCTTCCTATGAATGGCTGCGCCGTACGAAAAGTGAAGATATGGTTGAAAAGTGGATGACACAATACTTGACACTTTGACAACGGGCGAAACTCTCGGATCTGGCTGGTGTCTGGCGTTTTATGATGGGAAAAACTGTCCCAACGGCGACGAGTGATGATGATGATGGGTCGTGATGTGTCTGTCGACGTGGGTGAGAAAAATGCGTACGCCGCCGTTGCAAATGGTTTGAACATTTCCCAGAATCGATTATTTGTAGGACAAAGTTATATTTTTAAATTTATGTGCGGGACACATTTGCGAAGTTTTTCCGAGATTCGGGCTCCGTTTCAGCGAGTAACAAGTGGTTCGGTTAGTCAAGTTTCAAATTTCACTAGAATGCATTAAAAGCACTTAGATATTTTAATCCCTCGCTGTTGTTACTTTTCCTATAATTTAGATATTTCTTAAGTAGAACTGCAATTATCACGTTAAATTCAAAGTTCCAGTAATATGTTCAGAAAACGAGATCAACATAGTCCTTCTGTACTGAAAAGCATTAAAGATTTCAATTCCAGCGCATATTTGGAGCTGGAAATTTTCAATATATAACAACTTCAAAGGAGTCATAGTTTCAATCAATTTTTAAAATAAAATAATAAAAATACACTTAATAAAATTGTAACCACACATTAAATAGAAAGCTATAGCGATTCAATTAACTTTTTCGAGGATAGGGGTTTTCAATTAAATTTTCGACCCAAGTAATGCTTGTTTCACACCGCCGTTGATTTACACGTCGCTTGGGTAGCTAAATTAAATAAATCGTTAGTAGCTAAATTAACAATAACTTTTAAAAACGTTTCAAAAAGAGCTCAGTAAATTGAGTAGAATTCGCCCGGGTTGGCGGTTCAATGCATACGGCGCTGGGCTTACAAGCCAGTTGAGCAATTCCAAGAATGAGTAGACGAAAAAGTGACAAAATCAGAATCGACCTTCTCCGATTTGGATGAAACTTTCAACATGGCTTCAGAATGGCAAACCATAAGTTTTGAACCGATGGAGAGGTCAATCCGACTCACGACTGATTTTTAAAAAGGGCATATGTTTTTCACATTTCACAAAAATTGCCTTTTTATATCGTTGTAACTCAGAAACCGTTAATTGTACAAAAATGGCGTTCAGAAAGAAATTGTAGGGAATCGATTGAGCACTCAAAAAAAAATTACTCGGAAATTTTTTTTGATTTTTTTCTCAATAATTACAAAATAATCCGAAAAAGTTAAATATAAAAAAACAGGGTTTTAATTTTTTTTTTGATAATTTTTATTTTAAAGCTGTTATTAAAACCTACCATCATTTTTGAGATTTTTTTTCAGAGTTAGCGTGCAACAAAATAAATTCAAATTTTTTGCATGATGAAAAGCATCATTCGAACAACATTTTGTAATTTTTTCGTGGAAAAATATTGAGAAATCAGTCGGTGGAAAGGCAAAAGTATTTGCTATTTACAAATAATTTATTTGCAAATACTTTACATCTGCTTAGCGGATTATGTTGATCCGCGAGATGGCATTAGTAGTTCACCATAAACTGCTAATGCACTGATGAGCTAAACGCGAAACGTAGAATAACCACAAATATGTTCTCATTTCTTTTTGCCTTTCTCATATAGAAAGGTTATGCAATCACTGTTAAAACCGACTTTTGAACCAAGGCTCGGAGGGCCGATTGTCATATACCATTCGACTCAGTCCGTCGAGTACGCATAATTTCTGTGTGTGTGTGTGTGTGTGTGTGTGTGTGTGTGTGTGTGTGTGTGTGTGTGTGTGTGTGTGTGTGTGTGTGTGTGTGTGTGTGTGTGTGTGTGAGTGTATGTGCGTATCTGTGTATGTAATGTTTTTTGCACTAACTTTTCTCAGAAATGGCTGAACCGATTTCCTTTATTTTGACTCTTTTCATGTATTGCTCAGCCTCTTTGGTTATTTGATGTTCCACTTGACGATGGGCTAATATTTTACTACTGCGGAGTTTTAGCAGGTTGGAAAAATTTGTGTTCCTGGGCAGCACTGTTAAGATGCCAATGCCGACCAAAACACAACGGAGTAAGTTGTACCTGAAATTTTCGAAAACGAAATTTTATTCGAGGCCAATTGTCTTAGAATTACATGAAACGTCAAGATGTAGTATTATCTCGAAATTTTTTTTTGTGTTTCGGTTGTCAAAAGATGAGATAACTAAGTGCTCACACTTTCCTATCTCATGCCTCCCCGTGTGTCTATTATTAATTCCATAGTAACATATTTTAAGGCACAGTCCTTAAGCTCTAAGATACCAAAGGCATTTTCTAATTTTAATTAACAACTAACTTAAAACTAGGGTATAATCATTAGGGTAGTGGCGAATTCGTAGTGTCGTTAGAGCCGTAGCACTAGCCATGCAATGGTTCTGTACACTCTGAATCGGCTGCGAAGTCTGTTGAAACAGAAGGTCAAATTCCACTACAGGAATGTAATACCAAGGCTTTGCTTTGTAGTGGCGAATTCCGGTCACAATGGTCGATTCTGGCAGATTCAGTCTGCCGCTGGCGATCGTTAATTTATTAAATCTTTTCAACTTGATTTTATAAAATTCGTCCGTTAAATTTCTTGCATTATCCATAAATTAGTATTTTCATCTCATCCTTAAATTATTCGACGTATAAAACAAAATACGTCTGATGAATAACAGTAACTGTTTGGGTATAAATAATTTTTCTATTATTATTATTAGTGTTTTATGGAGGAGCGTCTGTAGGATAAATATTCAGACATGTTCAATATCATCCTATGTCCCAAGAGTGTAATTGGTTGGTTCCGAAGACTGATATTTGGAAAGGATTGGTAAGAAATAGGACATTGGATGCTAACTTTAGTACTGATAAGATTTGAAAATGTAACTTTTTATACAAAACTGAAGAACACTAACTAAATACGCATCGATTGCTTGCCATTTGCTGTTTCTGCAATGTTTGAATCCATTTGATGCAAACGTTTCATTGAGGCGGGGCTGGTCGATATAACGGTGACCTCGGAACACGATTCACTCTATATACGAAATGGGTTATCGGATTTCGATTAAGTTTGCACATTCCTGAGTCCTGGACTAAAGTTGTTTGCATGTATAACCAAAACACGTGGAAACATCTTTTTTCTGTAAACCACTGCCAGACAGTGGGGCTCAGGATAGGTCAAACACACATACACAAATACATTTCAAAAAGAAATTTAATATCTCGACTCTTTTCGTTTTTTTTAACCAACTAACTAATCAAACTAACTGGAGAAAGAATATAAAAATTGTAGAGCCATAGTACTCAAAAAAGAGCAAGGATGTGAAGATAAAGTGCGGAAAATGAGACGTGACAAGAGTCATTTCAGTAAGCAGAAGGCAAAAGGAGTCGAACTTAGACATCAGCGATGCGAATCATCCGAGTCTCCGATATGTCAGAAAGTAAATGTAAAGGTCGGTTACCATTTACTATGCGAACCGACTCGACTTTGTGACATTTTTCATGCTAAATGCTGAGACATTCTGCATCAAAATAAATTTTCAATATCGGCCATCTCCAATTCTCAGAGTTGATTGCTTAAGAAAAAAATCTTTTCATGCAATTCTAAGCCATTTGAAATCAAATAATTCGGAATTCTATGTAACGTTCAATTTTTGTCGTGAATACGACTTACTTTACTATGAGGTGCCTTTTCAAACTTTACTCTCTGAGAGAATGATAAGTTTTTGAACGTGAATATCTCTTGTTGTATCTAACGAATCAAGATAATTTTTGCTACATGCCATCGGGAATATGATCACAATTTTATGATAAAATTTTCAGTTGTGTGACATAATCTCAAATAATTCAAAATTAAACTTTTCTGAAATGTTTGGTATAAACGAGTATCAAAGAGGATAATTCATAAGGCGCGTTTGCCTTTCTCGTATTTTTATAGCTCATAGCTCAGTGATCTGTGAAGGGATTTATATAATCTAACTACCAATAGAATTGAAATTTTTTAACTTAAACGTGTATAGCAAAAGCATTGAATATTTCAATAGTACACTATTGAAAAACCTGTTTCATTTGACCCATGTCAACACCAGCCAATCAGAACGCGTTCTGAGGAAGAGAACAAAATATCTGCTGCTGTACAACAAATGTTGAATGAAAAATGTTCCGAAAAGTGGTGAAAAAATTTGGTACTTCTGAATGCTAGAACCGAATCCCTACAGCATATTGATAGTTGATTTCAATAAATTATGCAAATCCGAAATGAAATAATCAACATTAAAATTATGAATGCGGCTATTTTTATAGCCGTTAGGACCGCCCATTAGTGAAAAAGCTACAAACGAAATCAGGTAGAAACACGCCTCTCAACAAAACTTGAATCAGTTTGGATTCTATCGCCACTGCGAGCAGATGTGTTTCGTGTCACCTGCACAACTAGTTTCGCTTTCGACAAGAGCGATTACATCACAGCTGTCAGTCATTAGCATTGGTGAAAAAACAACGGTGGAGAGCATTGCACAAAATCAGCCGTTCTAATGGCTCTAAAAGTTTTCTAAAGAACTATTAGGATTTGTTGTTCGCAAATCGAAAGAAAATATCCTCAGTTTAATGCAAATCTAGAACAGTTTGGTTAGATTTTTTCACGTTTCGCTGTGTGAAATGCACAGTAATCGAGATCAAGTGAAGCCTTCTTTGTTTTTTGCGAATAATGTTCCAGAGTTGAAGGACCGCCCATTAGTGAAAAAGCTACAAACGAAATCAGGTAGAAACAAGCCTCTCAACAAAAAGTGAAGCCTTCTTTGTTTTTGCGTAAAATGTGCAAAAGGGGAATGCTTGCATAATTCATGCAATTGATCAAATAATTGATCTTCGGAAGTGTTAAGGAACATGTCAGTTGTTTTCGTATTCACGACATCCAGTTATGTCTCTGACATTACCCACCAGCTTTTTTTTTCTTATACAATAAATTTTTTTCCCATTGGGAAATCGAAGTGACTTTCGTTTAGGAGTTTTTGAACATTATTTTCGGTTATTTCGAAACCAGGAATGACAGTTGATAAAACTGTTAAATAATGTTGTTGAATAATAGACTGATAATTTAATTAAGCTAGCAGTGACTTCGTTCGCCTGCTATAGATATTATACGCTGTGTTGGTTTTCAAGACCTACTGAGAAAAAATCGTGTAAATTTACGTCTCCATAGGAGCACATCATAATAATGTCGTTTTCGCTTGAGAAAGCTGAAACTGACCAGGGTAGTTTCATCAAACAAACACTTTTCACACTTAGCAACGGGAGTTTGAGCAAACCTGATAAAAAACCGAGTTCGAAACTGCCTCGATTTTTAGTTCAACAACGTTGAAACTAGGTTGGAAACTAGCTCAAACAAACAAACGATTTGACAGCAGTTAGGGTGGAAACTGAGTTAGGTTTGGCATCAAGCGAAAACGACATAAGTCAACAGTTGCAGGTATTTTCAACCCTGGTGACGCCAGATCAACGAGATAAATTTAAACTAATGTTTACACTTTTTGATCCGTTTTGAACTTCGGAACTTTCTTTATCAAATTTTAGAAATATAACAGAATCCAGTTTCTATCGCAAAACTATGAACATACTAGCGCCAGTTGATAGGTTAATTTCTAACTTAAAAGATTTTCAAAATGTAGACCTCTTTATTCCGAACATCTTTGTAGAGAAAAAAATCGCCAAGCAACCAAATAGTGAAATTCCTACGCTCTCAATACCGTTTGTTTATAATTAAAACGTTAATAACTGATTCTTTGAAGTAAAAACATCTGAAATAACCGGAAAATGCACTCACATCATATTTCGAGCAAGACTCCCGATCAAAGACACGAACGCGAGCACATTTCGGATACGTGTTTTACGATACTGAAGCGAAATCGGATGTACTTATTGCGTCGATTGGTAACTGTTGATAAAATCTGCGCCCATTATTACCCGCCAGAGCACAGAATGAGTGCCTGGCAATGGGCTGAAACCTGTACGAGATCTCCGAAGCGACTTAATGAGACCCTATGAGCCTGTTTCTGAGATTGTCATGGAAAACTTTCCGTGGACTACCTAGAAAACAGGAAGAATCAACAGTGAATTTTACTGCACATTGTTAGATCAATTGAAGGCTAAAATTGCGTGAAACATCCTCATTTAATGCGAAAATACAAGTTTTTGCAAGAGAATGCGTCGGTACACAAGAGTATCGAAACCAAAGCTTTAATTATTTCCTCATGTACTTTACTCGCTCGATTTGGCTCGCACGGACTAGCAGATTAATCTTCACTAAAAAGTGGTATTATTGTAATAGGATTGAAAAATAAGTAGTTAATTTTACTATACCTATCACATTATAATAATAAATCGTTCATTGAAGCGACAATGGCAATTTTTAAAGTGAAATTTTCCATCCAAACTGTTCGCATTGGCTACATCCCATCGGAATTTGCGAGATGTTTCACTACATAAAGGAATAGTTTCAAGTATGAAAATCCTGAAATTATCTTTTATTATTTATCAAAACCAGACTTTTCCACTACTGAATTCCGAAAGCTAAAGAATACCACAGGTTCTGACAGTCTTATTAGTTCGGACGCAGCAGCGCTGGATTCGACACGCTTCCTTAACGACGTCTAATTCATCCAGCAGCTCGTTGAAACCGCCATTGTTGGTCCGAACCAGTCTGTTTACTTAAGAACCTTAACGCTGCGAAACGTTCGTCTTCGGACAGACAGTGAATGAAAGGGCTCCACCACATCTCAAGTATCTGTTTCCTTTCGCGGGAGCAAAGCTGCCTTATGAAATCTGGCACCTTTCAGCTGCGAAGACCTCCCAGAATAATCCATGCTTTCACAGAATAAAAATGACAACGCGCTATTTAATGACCACACCACCACCACCACCATCACATCAGTACCACTCAGATCAAGATTAAGAATGAAATGAGGAGCAAGACTTGTTCTCGCACTCGCAGTCGGCCATTCCCAGGAAGGTTTAGCTCCTGTGAGATCAGTCAGTTCCCAACCGACGAGTTCACGAGAAGAATTTACGGCCGCTTGACCTCGGTGTGTGCGGCTTAACAAGATTCAAATTGAATAATTTCAATATTAAATTTTTGTTCTTTATTCAATAGCCGGTTTTTCAGCTTTCATTCTCATTTCGGTGCTCTTTCAGCGACAAGGAGCTGAACCGCACCGGGTCATAAATATGAAATTATAGTCTGAAACAAATTTGAAAAATTATTCAAGCCTTGGATACCATTTCTTTCATCTCGAAAACGCATTTACCAACGGAACAAACAGCGGCTAGAAGCTACGCTTTTCAACACGTGGAATCAGGTTTTCCATAGGTGGCCGGCTCTCCGCGCACTTCGTGTGAAATGGGAGAACGTGTGTGGTTATGGCTACCAGATTTTGTCCGCTCCGTTCATCGCCTTCGCACCTTTCGAGATCTCGCTCGCCCTGTAAGTGATACTTGTCGCGTTCCGCCTCATTTTTCAACGAGGTTCGCTTGAAAGAATAAAAGCCTCCGGCTGCAGCAGCGAACCGGGTAGCATATTTGCTTCCGTGCAGAGCAATAAATTTTCATTCTAATGCAAATAAGATTTCGTCTCACTTCTCGCATTCTGACACACATTTAATCTTTGCGGGCCGTTTCTAGTGAATATACAATTTCTTGCTTGTCTTGAAAAAGTCTCTTGAAGCGAACGGTGCTGATATTCTGTTGATCGATTTTGCTGTGGTGTCAGGCAAATTGACAAATTTGTCCACTGGAAATCTTGTCGGAGTCTCTGACATGACAGTTTTCATTTCTGGTTCCAAGCTAAACCATATTATATTAATAGTTTTAATATTTGCAACAAAAATCTGTTCATATCAACATGGCAATGCTGATTCGTTCCGTGATGGACCCTTGGTTAAATAGAAACAGAAATATATCTGGCCTATGCTAAACTGCAATATATTGTTGCAATAAATGTATTCAGTTTTCGGAAATTCAACTCATTATCTATCGGAAATCTGCCAGCCATTTGCGGATAAGGTTCCATGCGTTCCACTAAATCCATTTAAGCCGTGAAAATGCGTGTGTCTACAAATGATTTTCCACCAAATGAAAATATGGTGGAATGCACATTTGAAACTGCACCCTTTGCTCAATTGACCACTGCCGACCGATGCGTTTGCACTTATTCTGTTCTGTTGGTTTCCTACGCACACTGAAACAGTAGTAGAATGGACAAAATATTGTAGTACTTTAGAAATTTGATGCCCTTGGCTTTTCAACTAACCTAGTAACGATATTATGCCTCAAGTTATTGAAATAATCTAAATATAATTTTTTTTATTGCCCCAATTTCACAATAATTTTCAGATTGATTCGGGTGCTTTAGTACATTCGTAACTTTAGCGGTCACATAACCGAGACCACTTCGTTACATTGAAATCAAATCAAGTATTGGTTTAGCCATCTTAGAGCAGCATCAACTGTTAACTAAGTCTTCTTGAATTTCGTATATGTTGGTCTTAGATGACGAAAATTTACCACATTTCTCTCGATGAGCATGTTAGTTCCAGAATCCAGGCGAAGAACTCGGATCTGGGAACTAGATATAGAATTTAGTACCAGTCCAGAATCCAGCTCCAATATAATAATCCATAATCAAGGTTCGGAATTCAGCAGCATTCATTTCCAGAATTCAGACTCTGAGTTTCCATAACCACACAGTTCGAAGAAATCTTATTACATCTTATAACATGCACATAAATGAAGCGTCGTATTTCACACAAATTTATATTCAAGAACATGGGAAATTATGTGATTGGAAAATTACATGGCTTGAAATCAAATGAAGTAAAAAACAAAAGATCGATGAAACAGCGAAAAACATTCGATCACAAAGCACGTCAGTTAATCGACTGAACCACAGAAGCCCATATTTGTTTGATGAATAATTGCTACACACCAAAAAAAAAATGAATAATACAGGTGACTTAATTCCTCATACGAAGTAATTCATAAAGACCTAATCTGTCAAATGACGGAAAATTTCATTTGTAATGACTTAATATTAGACTATCTTGAATGTTACTGGTTTCGACTGTAACATTCTGCATTCTTCTAGCAGGTGTGACTGTACCTACATTTAAATGCTCATTTCACCAGCCATGCAGATGTGTGTTTCTGTGGCTCAGTCGATTAACAGACGTACTTGCGATCCAATGATTCTCGGTTCAAGTCGCGGCGGTTGCTATCAGTGTTCTTTTTTTCTTTCAACGAATTTCATGTCATGGAGTTTTAAGCACAATAATAAATGTTCTTCCGTGAACTGAGACGCTCCGTTTATGTGCATTTAATAAGATGTAAAATCACAGAGATTTTTTAAACTGTGTACATATAAATCCATACAGCGACACTTGGTAGCCGAATGTAAATTGCATTCGGAGCCTGTTAATTTCTCTGCATGTGAAATATTGCGTCATTTGAAACGTTAAGTAGTTATGAATTGTATCGTTAGTAGAATTCTGTTAAAAAATTTAGATTCTGAATTCAGTTTCAGAATCCAGAATTCAGTTACAAAGTCTTGATTCCGACTTCAGTTCCGGAATCCAGATCGAGATTTTAGCTCCAAAGTCCATCTGCAAAATTCAGTTCTAGGATCCAGATCAAGAATTCAGTACCACAATTCAGGACCAGAATTCACCCCCAAAATCTTGATTCCAAATTCAGTTTCAGGTCCAAAATATAGCTTCAGAATCAAAAGTTCAGATAAGGAACCTTTAGTTTCAAATCCAGCTCTAACACATGGATCAATAAGTCCCGAGACTAGCAACATCCCGAGATTCATCATCATAATCACCTTTTAGAGTGATACAATGATTCCAACGTTTTTCCAATTTTTCAATACCATGTTTATAAAAAAATGTATCTTTCGCTTCAAAATAAGCTTCAGTTTCAGCGATGACCTCCTCATTTGAGCCAAATCTTTTTCCCTGGAGATTTTTTTTAAGATCAGCAAAGAGCCAGTAGTCACTGGGGCTAAATCTGGCGAGTATGGGGGTTAAGAAGCAGATCAAAGCCCAATTCGTTCAATTTCGCCATTGTTTTCATCGACTTGTGGCAGGGTGCATTGTCTTGATGAAAAAGGATTTTTTTCTCTGCATGTGCGGTCGTCTTTTTTCGATTTCCTCCTTCAAACGCAACAGTAAGTCAATATAATATACACTGTCGATCGATTTACCTTTTTCGAGGTAGTCAATGAAAATCACGCCATGCGTATCCAAAAAACCGACGCCATGACTTTGCCAGCTGACTGCTGCGTTTTCGGACGCTTCGGACGGCTTTCGCCAGTTGTGCGCCACTCAGATGACTGCCGCTTCGACTCTGGATTGTAGTGATGTATCCATGTTTCGTTCATGGTCACGTAACGACGCAAGAAATCTTTTTTGTTGCGAGTAAATAGCGATAAACTGCTTTCTGAATCATCGAATCGTTGCTGTTTTTGTTCCATCGAAAGCAATCGCGGCACCCACTTGGAAAAAACCTTTCTCATGCTCAATTTTTCATGAAGGATAGTAAATACACTTCCATATGATATCTGTGTCATCTCAGCAATCTCACGGAGCTTCACTTTACGATCTTTCATTATAATTTTTGTCACTTCACTCACATTTTCCGGTGTAACGGCTTCCACAGGTCTACCCGAGCGTTCCGCGTCATTTGTGTCGGTACGGCCACGTTTAAACTCGGCGAACCACCGACAAATCGTTGCTTTTGATGGGCAAGAGTCCGGATAACATTTTTCAATCCATTGTTTTGCTTGCACGGTGTTTTTACCCATTAAAAAACAATGTTTTATCAAAACACGAAACTCGGTTTTTTCCGTTTTTAAACAAACTACAAAACGACTTTACTCCAACCTCGATAACTCAGCTGTTTCTGGTCGGATCGACTTAAAATTTTGACCCGTTTTAAGCAAAGGTTAGTACTCTAGAAAGACGTGGTTACTGGTTTACTACGAGCGCCATCTCTGCTTTAGTCTCGGGACTTATTGATCCATGTGTTAGAATCTTGGTCGGAAGTCTCGCTCCAGAAATTCATCCAGGTTAAAAATCCAGCTACAGATTTCAATTTTAGAATCCTGATCCAGAATTCAGTTCATTGTCCACAATTCAATTCCAGAATCTAACTAGTTAAAGAATTCAGTTCAGGAATCCAGATCAAGAATTCAATCTCAAAATCCGGAATCAAGATTCTGTTTTAGATACCAGCTCCAAGATTCAGGTCTAGAATCCATCTACAGAATTCAGTATCAGAATTCTGGAATCAGTTCCAAAATTTTGGTTCCGATTTCAGTTTCAGGTCCAGAACTCAGTTCTAGAATCCAAGTTCAGATTTCAATTCAAAATTCCAGCTAAAGAAGAAATTCAGCTTCAGACTCCAGGTTCGGAATCAAGCTACAAAATTCAGTTCCGGGATCCAGATTCAGAATTCAGTTTCAGAACCAAGAGCTGAGTGTCAAAATCTTAGTTCCGAATTCATTTTCAGAATATAGGTTCAAAATTCGGTTCCTGCACACTTAATTTCGTTCGGTAATTCTTGCCTCTTTTGACGAGTTTTGAACAGCCGAACTACCGAATATTTCCATTCTACTGATATATCAGCACAAATGAACATTTGTTGACAGCAGTACCTCAAGGTACCGCAGTGATAAAACGTGAATTTTACCGATAAAATCACCTACCGAGATTCGAACAGCTGAGGTCGGTAATCCAATTTAAGTGTGTGGTCCACATCTCAGTTCTAGAATTCAGGCTCAGATTTAAGTTCCAAAGCCTAACTGCAAAACTCAGTTTTAGAATCCAGCTCAAGAGTTCAGTCTCTAAATTCAAGACCAGGATTTTGTTTTAGATTCTATAACCAGAATTTAGTTCTAGAATCCAGCTACAGATTTCCGTTCCGGAGTCCTGTTCCAAAAAAAAGCAAAGAAAAATCTAGAATTCAGTTTCAGAATTCAGTTTCAGACCCGAATTCAGTTCCAGGTCCAGAATCCAGCTACAAAACTTAGTTACAAAAATCAGTTCTAGAATCTCCGGAACTCAGCCCCAGAACCTAGGTTAAGAATCCAGCTACAAAACACAGTCTCGGAATCATGGACAGCAGTTTGGTTCTATGTAGAAAATTCAGTTCAAGAATCCAGCTATAGAATTCAGTTCCAGAATTCAGTTACATAATGTTGGTTCCGAATTTGGATTCAGAATTCAGTTCCAGAATACAGTTCCTGGTTCAGAATTCAGTGCGACGATTCAGGACCAAAAGAAGGCGGTTCCAGGTCCAGACCAGGGATTCAGTTACGAAATGGTCTTAAATCCAGTTTCAGGTCCAGAACTCAGTTCTAGAATTCAGATCAAGACTTCCATTCCAAAGTCCAGTTAAAGAATATAGTTCCAAATCTAGCTCCAGAATCTTGTTCCGAATTTCACCTCCAGAATCCTGGTTCAGAATTCAGCTACAGGTTCAGAACTCTCTAGAATCAATGCCCAGAATTCAGTTTCAGATCCAGTATTTGGTTCTAGCATCCAGGCTCAATAAATATTCCCTGGTCCAGGATTCAGTTTCAAAATCTAGCTCCAGAATTCGAATCCATTCGAGAAAATTCTATCAGCATTGTTAAACGTCGAAGGGATTCGAATATACCGGTTCTTTTTGGAAACAGTTAACTTGTCACAGTATTATATTTTGTTGAAATATGCAAATCGTCTCTTTTTTCTGATTTACTTTATGCGTCGCAAGGAATCCAACCGAGACAATTTTTTCATCATTCTGTTGATCTTCTGCAGTCGGGAAAAATGCATTCATCAGTGATTAATCTAATTTTCCAAATAGGGGAAGTAAGAGTAAAATTTATTTCTCTCGCGAAAATATGTAATCACTGGTAATTTGAAAAGGAAAGAGAAAAAAAATTGTATATCCCTAAATTTATTCTAGAGACAATTTTTTTTCCCTTCAAATTACCACAAGCTGTTCGGCTAGCAAGCCAAAACTTGTTTCCACCGAGACAATACTCAATGTTTTACATTAAATGTTTATTGTTTCTCTTCAGATGTAGTAAAATGATACTATTCATTTTTGGATTTTTACGGTTATTCTTCTAATTAATAAGTTTTGATTAAATTTATTTTTAACATTTTAACTGAGACACAGTTTAATTTATTCACACAAGTGGTTTGCGAATAGCAGAAACTTTACGTCTGCCTACCGGTTTATGTTATAAGTTTATAAATTCAACCCAATTCAGGCTTACAACAGTAATTTAAAAGCACCGTAATTTAAGTTTTATCAGTATTACTAGTAATTAGGATGATGACATAATCGCGAAGTTGATCTGACTTACAATTACTACAACGTTGAAAGTTTTGAGCCCCAATGGTAGCACGATGTTCCCAATGTGCGCCACTAGAACAATTGTACACACCATCAGGAAACCATTTTCAAAAACCACTCCCTTATCCTCTCGTAGAGTGGTGGGTGCTCTAGTGCATAGTCCTTCCGTTAGGTGGTTATGGTGCATTGTTCGTGCGTGTGTCGGAGCGTGTTTATTGCCGTTGCGACCGAACGAGCTGAGGACGTGCATCCAACACATAATTTCTAATTAAGTAGTGTCCAATAAATTCATTAATAATAACTTTTAAGTCACATGACTGGAACATGATATGAGTTCCGTTGACCAGTTAAATTCACACACGCGATGAGTTTATGAACAAAGTGGTTAATATATACTTACTGGGAGTTACTATTTTAAAAAGATTCAAAACAATAGAAATTCATAGTTCCTTAACAATGCTGCAGTGCAATAAACATATATATTGCCAGAGCTAATAAAAATAATTTTCAATTACTCAAAATAGACGAAAATGACGAAAAATAAATGTCACCCTCAGCTCCGCTTGATGATTATGAGAACGAGATTCAAGTTCAGTCAACGACATAAGCGGAACAGCCAATTCAAAATTGTGTTTTTTCTTTCATTCCCCTTTTAGTCATTTTCGATTCTCCGTGAAAATCGTATACTGTGCAGTGCAGTGATATTCAACCAAAACTTCGAGAATCGATAATGACAGAAAACGATTCACAATGTTTTTCACCTGTTGGTGCTTATGTCTATAGTAGTTTTATTTTCATAAGGTTATTGCTTCAATTTATCATATTTCTGACACTCTTTATAACCAATTGTTACAGATTTTCATTATAACGATGAAAGAATGAGAATTTAAATTCGACTGATTCTCCCTGGATACGTTATCTTGGATCATTACGAATGAGTTTACGGTAGAAAAAAACGAATATGAGGTTGCTGAATTGAATTCTTTCATTGAAAGTGCGTGACAATTTAAGGTTTTGCATACTGCACGCTTAGGGTGGCAATTTAGCTCTTAAAATACCATGGCCTTCGTTTGCTGATAATCTCAAAACTAGTCCGTCAAACCGATTCACCCATATGTGGTCGAAGGGAAGACGCATTCAAACCATTGATAAATTAATTTTGTAGTATTCCAAGAAAAAGCAACCCCCGAGAGGATTCAGAAATTTTACAAAAGCGACACGATTCTGCTTCCCTAGAAGAATGCAGAGCGATTCGCAATATGTATGAACAAAAGTATATTCGACCCCATAAGGGATCTGCTTGGGGTGAAAACAGAAGAAATTTATTCACTCCAGAAAGAACGATAAACTCCTCTGACTATTGCTCCTTACCATATTGGGTAAAAAACGATAGAATATTCTTCAATTTCAGATCACCATACATAGATTCAACTATGTATGGAGAACCAAAAACCCGGGGTGGAATCATGTAAGGTGATTATCACCAAGTGATTATCACTTTTGAAAATTTGGAATCATGTAAGGTGATAATCACCAAGTTCTGTCACCACTGCTGAAAGGCTAACATCACTATCAAATGTTGGCATTACGTAAGGTGATAGTCACCACGATTTAATCACCTTCATGTCAAAATGGAGGTGATAGCAATTTAGTTATCACTTTTAGTAGTGATTTGATTTTTTGAGAAGTGACTTTATAAATTACTGTCCGTTAGGTGAATTTTAAGCCACTGATATTAACATAACCTACCAAAATTGGTCGGAGAGGAGAAATTTTTAATAAAATTCGTACTGATTTTGTGTCAAAATTAAATACCATAATGAAAAGTAACTTAGTTTGTATTGTTTAAAGAATTCATAGAATGAAGTATTTATCAATTAAATCAATTCATTTATGTTGTAATTATTCTTTGAAGGAATATCATTAGGGTATTCGTAGAGTCAAAGATAAATTGCTTTCTGGAAAAGTGATAGGTTTATGAATGTAGACATCTCCTGTTGCACATAACGTAACAATATAAAAAATCTATGCTAACATTTTCAGTAGAATTAGATGGTCGTGACTTAGTGAGCGACATATCAGTCTCGTTCAACTGAACGAGTAAAAAAGGTTAAACTGCGTTCTTAATTTTCTTCTTGTGAGTTGAACTAAATGAAGCAATATTTTTGGACAATTAGTTGCTAATCATAGTGGATATTCGTAGTACCAGTGAGTAAAATTTCCAAAATGGAACTAGCATTCGAAAGCTCTGTGAAATGCCATAATCGTAAAGTGAATGAAAACTGTACACAAAATTATTTAACGGATCTTTCTTATTAGAAAGGAATGCCATCCGTTGTTAAACATCAAGAAGCAAATTTATCCCAAAGAACTGACTGTGATATTGATTTCTATTGAAAAATAAAAACCGGCACTAAATTAAACCAACAAGTGATTTTTTTTATTTGTTTGTGCGCAGTTTGCCATACTCACGAGGCAATGTTTTTCAACGTTACTCTTCGATCCATACAAATCATCATTGATAAACATGACTCGAGTTAATGAAAAGGATTGAAAACTATAGGAATAAAAATTTAGATTTTAAAATATTATATGGATATACGCCACTTTCATATGTTACTCCTGAAAAATTGAAGTTTCTTGACAGGTGATAAATGGAGTGAAGTTGGCTCAATCACCGGTGATGGTGATAGTAAAAGTGATCACCTTCGGTGATTCCAAACATTCTGGTGATCACTTCTTTATCACCAGGAGGTGATAGTCACTTATCACCTTACATGATTCCACCCCCGGATACGTAGCTGCATCAATGCGGGCATTGCATATCAGTTGCATTATACAACTAGTTGGCAGTGATAAAGCTGGATCTTTCATTCATGGTATCAGCTCTATCCAAGTCGTCCGAGATAGTTGATGACTGACAATTTCCAGCGTTCGAATTCTTAACAGGTCCGCCATCGGCACGGAAATACACCTTGACTTGACATTTAGTAGCCATTTAGTAGCCTATTACGACATGGAATAGGAAACCAGTGGGTCAATTCTTGTTTGAAATAGTACCGCCGGATGCCACACGGCTTTCAAAACGCTGAAAATCGTTAGTCCCTGAGCAACTACCGAAAGCAAAAATTTCCAACGAAAATAAACAGTTGAAGACAACAGCGATGACGAATCAATGATGACGAGGGATGGATTAGTGAACCATTGTTCCCTAATTAGCAGGATGTCAATAAGAACGCAAACTGATACGGTTGGTCAAGGCTACGATGGATCGAGTGATGTGCGTTGTTCGAGTATCGGGGATAAACTCGAGTCCCTTCGAAACTCGCAGAGGGCTACGGCAAGGTGATGGCCTTTCGTGTCTGCTATTCAACATTGCTTTGGAGGATGTGATAAGAAGAGCGAGGATAGACACGAGTGGCACGATTTTCAGAAAGTCCGTCCAGCTACTTGGTTTCGCAGATGATATTGATATTATAGCACGCAACTTTGAGAAGATGGAAGATACGTACATCGGACTAAAAGCTGAGGCCAAGCGGATCGGACTAGACATCAATGTGTCAAAGACAAAGTACATGAAAGGCAGAGGCTCGAGAGAAGATAACGTCAGCCACCCATTACGAGTTCTGATTGGTGGTGATGAAATCGAAATGGTCGACGAGTTCGTGTACTTGGGCTCACTGGTGACTGCCGATAATGACACCAGCAGAGAAATTCAGAGACGCATATTGTCAGGAAATCGTGCTTACTTTGGACTGCGCAGGACGCTTCGATCGAGCAAAATTCGCCGTCGTACGAAGTTAACTATCTACAAAACGCTGATTAGACCGGTTATCCTCTACGGGCACGAGTCCTGGACAATGCTTGCGGAGGATCAACGCGCACTAGGTGTTTTTGAACGGAAGGTGTTGCGAACCATCTTCGGCGGAGTGCGGATGGAAGACGGTACGTGGAGAAGGCGAATGAACCATGAACTGCACCAGTTGCTGGGAGGACCAACCCTCGTCCAAACGGCCAAGGTCGGGCGGTTACGGTTGGCCGGGCATGTTGTTAGAATGTCGGAGAACAACCCGGTTAAAATGATCCTCGACAATGATCCGACCGGTATAAGAAGAAGAGGCGCACAGCGGGCAAGATGGATCGATCAAATTGAGGACGACCTGCGGACCCTTCGCAGCTACCGAGGCTGGCGGCGAACAGCAATGAACCGAGTTGAATGGAGACGCCTCCTGTATACAGCAGAGACCCGCGTGGTCTACGACTGAAAGAGTAAGAGTAAGCAATAAGAGCGCTTTTTCTTCAAAGAAAACCAGTAAAAACTGTTATCATATTGAAAAACTGTAGAATTTTCTTTCACAAAATGTATAAGAAAGCAAGCTGAATCCTGTTTATTATGATAAGCCGTTATACATAATTTTCCGTTCAATGCTCACACTACCTTGATCAAAAAGTTCCCGGAATTTATTCAGAAAATTAAAGTGGTCCATTAGGTGAATTTAATTGACTTTAGCTACACCTATTTCCGATTTCCGTTTCCGAAAGTATCGGGTATAAAAAAACTAAAAGAAGGCCAGAACGAATTTAATAAATAAAAATTCAAATTAAAACAAAAGAAATCCCATACAAAATTGGTGGCAGATTCTCGAAGTTACGCGGATTTCTGAAGCTACGCGATTCTTTTTTATGCGAATTTTTAAAAGTTATGCGGATCTCTTCTTTTGTCTTAGAATTGCATAGCCCGTCGAGATTTGAAGTAATGCTGAAATTTTTTTAAGTCAACTCAACTCAACACCTGAAATTTTCTTATGTCAACTAAACTCAACACCTGAAAATTGTTGACATTTTTCAAAAAAATATTTTTCGAGATTTCAAATGAAATGTTTTATGATACCATATAAAGTTCCTGAATGTTAACCGGATCTGACTTCCGGTTCCGGAGACATGGGCTAAATTGTGCAAATAGAAAATATGCCCATGGCTGATCCGATTCTCACAAACTTAGATTCAATTTTTTTTATTTTGAAAAATAAATGAAAATATCTGCAGTAATTTTTATCAAAGATGCCTGAACCGATTCAGATTAGATTTAATTGAAAGGTCTTAGAGTCCCATATAAAAATCGTGAATTTCATCTTAATCCGACGGTTCCGAAATTACTAAGTGATTAGTGTAAAAATTTCAATTTCGAATTATTTCCTCATTTTTCTCAGAGATGGCATGACCGATTTTTACAACCTCATGGTCCGAAACAAAGCTTTCAAATTTCATACGGACTCGAAAATCAAGGTAATGTTGACAGTTCTCTTTGATTATCGAGGTGTGGTGCACTCCAAACTCCTTCCGACCGTCCAAACTGTCTACAATGAATAATATTTAACTGTTAAGCGTCATTTTCGCGAAGCAATTCGTAAAAAGAGGCCAGAACCAAGGGCCGACAACTCTTGTATACTTTGTTGTTACTTTGAAGGGGGACGAAATCGATTTGGAAGAATAAAATCTGATTTTGAAATTACAATCAAAGTTTTACTATTTTTTGCCCACAGTAGTAGAGCAAAGATCTTAGCAAAATATTTATAATCTTCGTATAACAGACATTTTCATACCTCCGGTTTGACTGATGGGTCAGGTTTGACTTTTATACATGTACGCGTATTCCTATGCATTCTGGTGTAAATTGAAGGTGTTTGTTAAAAACCTATAGTAAATTTTTTGCATATTTCGATAACCAATAAAATTTCAAGGTACTGGAAATTTTCCAAAAATCATTTTTGTTCCATAAATATGTTTATTTCATAGGCAATATACATAAGTTTTTCTTCACCGTGGCATCCACAATACATAGTACTTTAAACCTAATACATTTCGAATATCATATTAGTATGATGGTATTCATTAGTTAATCTAAACACTGTTTTATCAAGCGAGTTGCTATTATAAATTACATTAAATTACTTACATTCATTTTGTACAAGAACTTATAACTATTTCAAGTTTGTTTGTATTAGTTCATCACTTTTATTCAATATAAGATAGCTAGCTATTGGTTGAACTCATGGAAGAGAAAACAGCCTAACATAAAATAAAATTTAAATTGGAACTCCAATGGACTTAATGAAATGATAAAGAAGTTTCATGAAAGGAACGTCACGACAAACAAGTATGTCACGAACTGGGACATTGGATAGCCTACCTTGGGTACAAGGAATTTATTAGTTAAGATCTGACCCCACGATACTCCACGCATGTCCAAACAACATGATCAATATCGCGATAACCTTCGCCATAAGCACAATGATTAGTCTCGGGAAGTCCAATTCGAAGGAGATGTGCATCTAACGTGTAGTGATTGGACATGAGTCTGGACATCACACGAATGAAGTCTCTACTCACATCCAGTTTCCTGAACCATGCTATATTTTAGAAATAATTGAGTGCATCCACCGACCCAGATCATCTTTATCTCAAGAAGCTTGCCAGTTGGAAAGTGTTCTTTGGCGTGACGCACTATAGAATTCGTTGAAAGCAATCGGTCTCTCATAAATTTCACCCACAATAGCACCACGTTTGGCTAAAGTATCAGCTCTCTCATTGCCTGGAATGAGCGTTTGAGCGTATGGCTTCAATTGCACTAAGACTATCTGTGAAGAAAAAATAATGGCTTGGAGATAATGTGACGATCAAGGATGGCTTTTATCGTATCACAGAACGCTCACTCGCAACTCTTCACACGATTCAATAATTGCCATCAAAGAGAGACGGATATCATCGCAGCAACGAAAAAATCGGCATGGTTCATTTAACATAGAAAAGACACCAGCACGAGAGCGAATTTCTCTCGATGACCTGTCTGAGAATCAAAGGTTAGCTCGCTGCTGTGGGGATTCTCTCTGAAGTAACAAATGGTGGCGTATTCTCGTTTCACGATCCGATTCTGTATGGGCAGTGGATAATTGAGATAGAATCATTTTACTATTGCCTCTTATTCTAACTATGTGCATTTAACCTTTGTATAAGTTATGTGTATGAAAATGTATGTGAATTCTCCACACAAGGGTTTTTGATATATTGCAACCTAGTATGAGAATCATCAAGTCGAATCATCGATTCGATTTTCTGCGATAATTATCAACTTGCGATTCTCTCTTGGGAAATTCCACACAGCACCAATCATTATCAGACTGTAATTTTTTTAGGGCCATGAAATACTCAGAGTATGAAGTGGAGCGAAGAAATGAAGAAAAATTCTCTCGCGGTTCATGCATTGATAGACTCGAGTTTTTGTAGCATCTTCTACCGGATTGAAAATTTTGTATACAATATAGATGAAAATCGAGCAGCTTCTGTCAAATTTTCGGCAATCACCAACACTGGTGACGATTACACTCAAACTATAATGAACTGCTGCTAGCTTTGCTATATAAACAGATGCAGGTTCTTGAAGCCTAAATGAAGCCGAAACATTATTGTTGAATATACCAAACCTAGTAGCCTCTTCAATTCGTGATCCGTCCGTGTAAAATATTTTCTCTGAGTCAATATGCATGAACTTACTTGTAAATATTTTTGGGATTTCAATCGAGCGTAGGTGTTCCGGGATTTATTAGCATTTTCATGTCGGTTGTAAATTTTCCATTGTCACATATTATAGCGGTTATCAGTTTGTAACCAAAAACAGTTAATTCAACATATCATAAAAATTAAGTTACCAATAAGTTACATTGGAACTGATTGTAACTTAGTATGATGACATGTGAATTCATAACATTATTTCGACTTCAGTTTCATCGTCTGTCGTAATCGTAATCTTACTTTTGTTTTATCCAATGAATTTTCACAGAAAGAGGACAATCATCATGTTCAAATATATTGTTGCAAGATACTTTTGAGTTCCGGATATATTACCAAATAACCAACAGAAGCTCTATGGAAAAAAGTTTCGATGAAACAAACTGAATGACAAGAGAATTGGAAATTAAGATTTTAATTATTTGTTCATGGAATTTTATGCCAGGTAATTTTCAAATAGCACCTAGAATATAAGGTTGCTTTTTAAAACGACTGATTTCATAGAACTTTGCAGGTTTTTTTCACACTTGGTATTTAGCAGATAAACAGTTTCAAAAGGAATCAGACCCATCCGATCCGAATTAATACACAAAAGCATGATCCCAGCATTGCGCGAGCAAATCGTGGGATTTTCAACAACAACCGAATTGATTCGAAACATCTCATCCTCTTATTAGCGCCTAATTTGCACTCATTCATAACATTCCCACATTTGTAGCTACCATAACGCAGGTGTGCAAAATTACAGGCGAAACCACGTTAATCGGTTTTCCTCTGCGAACCAACAAAGAAAATGAGTAGATGAAATCAGGACCAAAACATGCCGGGTCGTACTGTATCAACCACTACGCGCTAGTTAGAAGTTGGAAACAGAAACAACCACCCCACAATTATTGAGGCATTAACGTTGCGAGCCCAATGGAAGTCGCGGCCAACCGAGCGTGAATGTAAACATAAGCATAAAATATTAGCCCATTACCCACCCGGTACACTACCGCGTTTGCATCGATATCAGCATCCAGTCGAGCGGATCGAGCGAACGACGTTAAGCGGCATGGCGAGGACCTATCCACATTTTATCATTTACATTCTGGGCGCGTTATTGCAAATATTATTATCCCGGCTATTACAGCACGAGTTATGAGCACTATCGGCTGGTGTGTAAGTTATGATAGTTTCGGTAGACCTTTCGAGTTTCGCATATGAATAAACACCCTTTGAGAGGAAAAAAAAAGCTGGTATCGAGTGCATGCAAACCACGCTTGGAAAAGGTCGTTTGGGTTTGGAAGTTGCAAATATACAACATATTGCTTGCTGGAACGAAGTCTTGTCCCAGTGCCGTTGAACAACAAGCGACTCTAATTGCGATATATTGGTGGCGTAAATTCAAGTAAGTAATAGGTTTCAACTTCCTGGCCAAGTGTACACGTTCTTTGGCTACCAAATGGCACCCACAAACAATGTTTTGCGGAAGAAAGGACCACTCGGACAGTTTTCAATTCATCATAATTTCCAGCCTGGAAACTAATTGAAAGCATCAATAATAGCCTTCCGCCTGGGCATTCCTATTGCCATCGCAGGCAGCTTTCGACCAAAACTCAGGAACCCCCTCGAACAGCACACGTCAACGCCGATTGCAATCTTCTGATGTGTATGTTTGTGGTGGTTGTAATAACTTCATGTGGATCCTGCTCTTTTGTGCATCGAGAATATTACACTATGTTAGGGTTGTTCTCAGGTGCGTGGAAATTTTATCATGTCCAATAAAAAAAATCAATCAAAACTACTTGTGCCACTGATCAGTAGCCGAATATTCTTAGTTCCGATGTGAATTGAAAGCAATTTGAGAGCCTGAATAATGGAAATCGAATCTCCCTACGAGCGATCCTGCCTACCTAACAAACCCGTGCTAGTGGTTCTGCTCAACAACACATGGTCCAATAATCAGATAATTCACGCTCTTGTTTCGCCAAATCCCCTACTTGTTTGTGAAAGGGTTCTCGCCCAAAACTTGGCCCGGAGAGAGTAGTCGTAGATCACATTACACCATTCCATCCAGCGTCACTCGCTTGGCTGTAGTCAAGGATAACAGTTCAATGGTGAACTGCGGGGTGCGACATGCGACAACGAAAGCACACATACAGCAGAGCGGGAGACTCATCCAGGATGGCATCCCTCGTTCGTTCGGTTTCGTGGTGATCTGTTGTGGTACCGGGGAGCCTTCGATATTCGCCAACCAGTAGGAAAGATGATATTTTGTATGGATTCAAATTAAAAGCCAACCATCCGTTACCGTTGTCCTTTTATAACCCCGCCCCGTATGCGAACACCGCCACCATCAGATTCCATAGAAACAGGTACAGGACAAGCCAATTTAACGACTGCGGTGGAAAACCAGAGTGAAAATGAGAATACATCATCAATTGGCATCACCAGTTTGCGACCCCATTCTACTCTGAGCTACTGGGGTTGCACATTAGCTTATCTGGTGCAATTTTACTGCAGTTCTGCTTAGGCGGGGACATTTGTTTCCACAGTGAAGGTGCATTTGCTTCAGAGACTTAGCAAACATGGGTTCGATTCGTGGAGTTAGACCATTCTGTTTCAATGAATTTCGCAACCGTTTCTCAACGTTCTGGACTATTTCAGTGCTACAGTCGTATTGACACTAAGAATCCTTCCAGATCGTATGACAACCGGCTTGTCATATAAAAGCTCACCCGATCAGATGCACAAAACGAGAATGCAACATAATTATACCAATTGTTGTTACCCAAGTAGCAATTAATACTTGTTATAATTGGTATGTTACACAATTGCTTCATATCGGTTATTTTAGTTAGATATGTTAGACAATTGATTCAACACGTTTTTGTAAGGGGCCAACTCAAAAACCTAGATAGATTAAGTTCCAAATCCGGGTTTTCAACTGACTGTCCGACGAGATCATTTGAGCAGTTTCGATTCCGGTTACTGTTGTGAAACATATGAAACAAGAAACTTGTTGCACATCATACTAGAAAAGTGCGCTTTTTTGTTACCTGTGAAGAAATGTCGGTCCAGAATGCTGCGTAATATTTATTTGTTTGTTAAAATAATTCAACTGCAAAATAATAGACTTGATGAAAGACACAATGTACAAACGGTACAATTTAGGAAAAAAAACACAATATAATTTCTGCAATTAGATGCTAACCTTCGCAAAATGCTCGAATACATGCTGCTATTGGTTCATGGAGTCCGAATGTAGTTCGATGGAACCTAGGTTGAAGTAAACTAGTTGAGCGTAGAGACAGGATCGGCGAAACGTGTTCATCCCAGGTGGGTAATTTTGGGTACCGGGGGGAACGATCCACTATTTTGATGAAACCATAATAATCTAATAATAGTAATAATTAAATACGACAACGGTTGAACTACAGGTAGAGACCTGTTGGCAGCAGCCATTAAAACGTATAGTCGTGCTGCATAAGAGAGCCCTAGTGCTGGGCCAAGCTGGTGAAGGAAACAACAAAGGGCGTTTCCCAAACTCTACCCAGGCCGCAATATACAGCCACAAGTGCTGAGCAGGAGAGTGCAAAGGCACATCGAAGAGGAAGAGTGCAAAGGCACATAGAAGCAGGAGAGTGCAAAGGCACAACGGTGCGAAGGCACTTCGGTGCAGAAGCTTATCGGTGCGGAGCACTAGGAAGAGGGAGACAAGACAACTCGGTCTTTCCACTGCCATACAACACGCAGGTATACACCGGTGACCTGCGCTGGTTGCAGCTGGCGAAGACGAAAGCAAATCGGAATTCGAGTGGTGCTGGATGTCAGGTAGCAGTAGCATCACATCATATTCTATCGCTACAGTGAGCTTCAGCATTGTATCAACGTCCAGATACATCCAACAAGAACATCTAGAGCAACGAGGATCTACACGGCAGTGCAACGGAGATAGACAACAATTTCAAGGTAGAAGTTTTTTCTTTTCCTTTTGATTGAGTACTGTGTAGTGTTGGTTTCAAATTTTATTTTAAAGTTTAGTTAAAAATTTTAATGTAATGGATGAATCCATGGACGTAAATCCTAGCATGAATCCGATACCCCCACGAACGAAAAAATATCAGGAGAGCTCTTTTGGGCCTTGGATAGTCTTTTTTAGACGTATATCAAAGCCATTAAACATTTTTCAAATTAATAAAGGTTTGACATCACGATACTCTTCAATCAAAGAGATCATAAAAGTAAATAACGATAAAATTCGTGTTGTGGTAAATAATTTGAAACACGCGAATGATATTGTCTCTTCGGAACATTTCAATAAAGAGTATAAAGTTTACATACCCTCCAAAGATGTCGAAATTGACGGTGTTGTTACCGAAGCGAGTCTTTCGGTAGATGATTTACTCAAGCATGGTGTTGGTCGTTTCAAGAACTCTATGCTTGAGGGTGTGAAAATACTGGAGTGCAAACAACTGTACTCAGTAGTTCATGAAGAGGAAAAAAAAGTTTATCGCCCATCAGACTCGTTTCGAGTGACATTTGCCGGGTCTGCGTTGCCGTCCCATGTCTATGTCGATAAAATTCGCCTCCCTGTTCGGCTTTTTGTTCCAAATGTAATGAATTGTACGAACTGCAAAAAATTCGGCCACACAGCTACTTACTGTAGTAATAAACCAAAATGTATTAAGTGTGAAGGGCCTCATAAAGATAATGATTGCAACAAGGAAATTGAAAAATGTATTTATTGTGGGAATAGTCCTCATGATGATATTTCAGTATGCACTGCATTTAAAGTGCACAAAGACAAAATTAAGCTTTCTTTAAAAGCACGGTCTAAGCGCACATATGCAGAAATGCTTAAAACGGTCATTGATGTCCCCCCTTTGGAAACCGAAAACGGGTTTTCAAATCTAGAGGAACCAGAGGACTCTGACTCTGACGAAAATAGTGAAGGTAATTCGTTTATCACTACCCAAGGGTCAGTTAAGAGAAAGAAGTCTTCCTCCAAATTACCAAAAAAGACACCTAAAATTTCATCTTCAAAAAAAGATCCCCGTGTTAAACAAAAAAAGTCAAAACCAAAGACTGTGCCTCCTGGTTTGTCAAATTCACAAACCAATCCAGGATCTAGTACAGAAAAAGATAATAATCCAGTGGGCTCCATTTCACAGCCACCAACAGGATTACTGAAGTTTTCGGAAATTGTTGAATGGATTTTCTCAGCATTCAATATATCTGAACCCTTAAAGACCCTCATAATGGCATTCCTTCCAATAGCTAGAACCTTTTTGAAGCAGTTATCAGCTCAATGGCCAATTGTCTCAGGTTTTGTATCTTTTGATGGATAATTTATCACCCGTCGCAAATGATACAATCACTGTCCTGCAGTGGAATTGTCGAAGCATCATGCCAAAACTTGATTCATTTAAAATATTATTGCATAGTCAAAAATGTGATGTATTTGCTTTATGCGAAACATGGCTTACTTCAAACATAGCTTTAAATTTTAATGATTTTAACATTATACGTCTCGATAGAGACTCTCCGTATGGTGGAGTGCTTTTGGGAATTAAGAAATGCTATTCCTTTTATAGATTAAACATCCCTTCAACTTCTAGTATAGAAGTTGTTGCTTGCCAAATAAACATTAAAGGCAAAGATATTTGCATAGCTTCGGTTTATATTCCTCCAAAAGCACAAGTTGGACAGCAACAGATTAATGAAATGGTTGAAGCCCTTCCTGCACCACGATTGATTCTGGGGGATTTAAATTCGCACGGTATTATGTGGGGTTCCGTTTACAATGATAGCAGATCATCTTTAATACAAAACATTTGTGACAATTTTAGCATGACGGTATTAAATATGGGTAGCATGACACGGATCCCAAGACCTCCGGCACGCCCAAGTGCATTAGATCTATCTCTTTGCTCAACATCAATTCGACTAGATTGCACCTGGAAAATACTGCCTGATTTACACGGTAGCGATCATTTACCAATCATCATCTCAATTAGCAGTAGCAATTGCATTGCTACTTCCGCTAGTATTCCATATGATTTGACAAAAAATATCGACTGGATTAAATACCAAAGTAGTATCTCTAGTATTTTGAATTCAATGGAAGAGCTCCCTCCACTTGAAGAATATGACTTCCTCATTTGTTCGATTCTGGAGGCAGCAGAACAATCCCAAACTAAACGCTTTCCTGGGCCAACGACTAACAGAAGGCCTCCCAACCCCTGGTGGGACAAAGAGTGCTCAGAGGCTAAACTCGCAAAACAAAATGCTTGCAAGACGTTTCTAAAACGGGGAGGAGGAACTCCTCAGAATTTTGAAAAACTTATGGTTTTAGAAACCAAGTACAAGAGCATACTTCGAGCCAAAAAATGTAGCTATTGGAGACATTTTGTCGAAGGTTTGTCAAGAGATACCTCAATGAGCACTCTTTGGAACACGGCCAGACGAATGAGGAATCGTAACGTGGGCAATGAGAGTGATGAATACTCGAACCGATGGATATTTGACTTTGCTAGGAAAGTATGCCCAGATTCTGTTCCTACGCAGAGCATTATACGGGAATCTCCTCCAAATAATGGTTTTATTAATAACCCATTTTCAATGATGGAATTTTCTATAGCACTCTTGTCTTGTAACAATAACGCTCCAGGGTTGGACAGAATTAAATTCAACTTGGTGAAGAATCTGCCCAACCTCGCAAAAAGACGTTTGTTGGGATTGTTCAACAAGTTTCTTGAGCAAAATATTGTTCCACCTGACTGGAGACAAGTGAAAGTTATCGCCATTCAAAAACCGGGGAAACCAGCTTCCAATCACAACTCATATAGACCCATTGCGATGTTGTCCTGCATCAGAAAATTGTTCGAAAAAATTATTCTACGACGCCTCGACACTTGGGTCGAGACGAACGGTTTGTTGTCAGATACTCAGTTTGGCTTCCGTAGAAATAAAGGGACGAATGATTGCCTTGCATTACTTTCGTCTGACATCCAAATTGCCTTCGCTCAAAAGCAACAAATGGCATCTGTATTTTTAGACATTAAAGGAGCATTTGATTCAGTTTCCATTGATGTTCTTTCAGACAAGCTTCACCAAAATGGACTCCCAGCGGTTATAAATAATTATTTGCACAACCTTTTGTCAGAGAAACACATGCATTTTTCACATGGCGATTTGGCAACACTCAGAAATAGTTACATGGGTCTCCCGCAAGGCTCATGCCTCAGTCCGCTCCTCTATAATTTTTACGTAAATGACATTGACAGCTGTCTAGTAACCCCATGTACACTAAGACAATTGGCAGATGATGGCGTGGTTTCAGTTACTGGACCCAAAGCTATTGATCTGCATAAACCATTGCAAGATACCTTAGATAACTTGTCCGATTGGGCTGTTCATCTTGGTATCGAATTCTCTGCGGAGAAAACAGAGTTAGTCGTCTTTTCAAGAAAGCATGATCCCGCGCAGCTTCAGCTCCATATGATGGGAAGAATGATCCAACAGGTTTTAACTTTTAAATACCTCGGGGTGTGGTTCGATTCCAAATGCACGTGGGGAGGACACATTAGGTTTCTGATAACAAAATGCCAACAAAGAGTAAATTTTCTTCGAACAATAACAGGATCTTGGTGGGGTGCTCATCCGGAAGATCTAATAAAATTGTATCAGACAACGATACTTTCAGTGATGGAATATGGATGCGTTTGCTTTCGTTCCGCTGCAAACTCTCATATTATCAAACTGGAGCGAATTCAGTATCGTTGTTTGCGAATTGCTTTAGGGTGCATGCATTCGACACATACAATGAGTCTTGAAGTTCTGGCGGGAGTTCTTCCATTAAAAGATCGATTTTGGGAGCTTTCATCACGCCTGCTAATAAGATGTGAGGTGCTGAATCCCATGGTAATTAATAATTTCGAACGACTAGTCGAGCTTCGATCTCAAACAAAATTCATGACAGTATATTTTAACCATATGTCACAGGAAATCAACCCTTCAAGATATATTCCTATCCGTGTCAGCCTCCTAAATGTCCCTGACTCAACTTTATTTTTCGATACATCCATGCAGCGCGAAGTGCGTGGAATCCCGGATCATCTACGTTCGACGGAAATCCCAAAAATATATTCATATATTCAGGCATATTGACTCTGAGAAAATGTTTTACACGGACGGATCGCGAATTGAAGAAGCGACAGGGTTTGGTATGTTCAACAATAATGTTTCGGCCTCATTTAGGCTTCAAGAACCTGCATCTGTTTATATAGCAGAGCTAGCAGCAGTTCATTATAGTTTGAGTGTAATCGTCACATTAATTCCAAACCATTATTTCCTCTTCACAGATAGTCTGAGTGCAATTGAAGCCATTCGCTCAAACATGACTGGCAAGACTGAACCGTTTTTCCTGGGCAAAATAAAACAGTGCCTGAACGACATATTGAACAATAATTATCTAATCACTATAGTCTGGGTCCCGGCTCATTGCTCCATTCCTGGCAATGAAAGAGCCGATATTTTAGCCAAACGTGGTGCTATTGAGGGTGAAATTTATGAGAGACCAATTGCTTTCAACGAATTCTATAGCTCGTAAAAATAAAAGAGAACGAAACTCTTGAAATTTGTGATCAAAAATAATGAATTGAAGTTTAATCTTTGATATGAATTATTAACTGTAAGTAGTATTTGAAGTAAATAAACAACATTGAAAAAATTAACAGTATAGGGTGAGCAAAAACTAACACTTGCTGTTCCCATGAAAAAAAAGTACGGGTGTGTAATGTCAGAGACATAACTGGATGTCGTGTATACGAATAAAACTGACACGATTTTTTTATACTTTCGAATTCAAATTGATAGTTGATCGATTGTGTGAATTGTGAAACTTTCCCCCTTTGAAAAAAAAACTATTAAGATGCTGCACAGGATTCATTTCTGCCTTTTATACTGTGAACCATTTCGCGGTTAATTTTAACTTTTGGTTGAAATCTGACACTTGAGTGGTTATATTGTGTCGAGAAGTTAAATTTAACTGCGGCCCATTTCAAAATTTGACGAAGGGATAGATATTTGGATTAATTTTACACTGGCAATAATTTTCACTAAGAATTAATAGTAGGATTTTCATTGCAAGATTTTTTTTAGTGTCGGAAAATAACCATCGATCTGTCAAAAATAACCATGCTCTCGATTACCTTCGATTACTTTCGATTTGCTAAGAAGTAATCTTAATAGTTCTTTAGATAACATTTAGAGCCATTAGAACGGCTGATTTTAAATAATGTTGTCCACTTTTCGTTTTCTCTCTCTCCAATGCAAACGACCAGCAGCTCTGTTGTCAGAAGCAATCGTTCTTGTTTGAGTTGAAACTAGCTTTGCGTATAAACCGCAACACATCCGCTCGCAGTGCCAAATGATGCGAAACTGGTTCAATGCATCTTCTCGCCTTGACGACCGGAAGGCAAATAAGAATTACGACCTGAGCGTTTGAGGTTTTTAACCACGCAGAAGGTGGCGCTCTTCGATGCCGCTGTTTGAATGCGTCTTCTCGCCCCGACGTCTGCTTCCATCCAACGTACAAGAAGAAATGATCGATTTTCGACCACGTTCAGTTGAAGATATGTGCCACACTACCTCAAAATCGTCGTCCTTGCGCGAAAAACCCAAGCAAAAGTGAAGAGTTTTCAGCGTTGATGAGAAAACTTAATTTTTGAGTTTGTTTTCACACTGTTCAAAATATTATCCTAAATTCCTGATCATATTTTTGATGAAATAGTGAAAGAATTATGTTGCTTCCATTATTACAAATCGAGATATTCACGATTAAGTTCTGCCCATTCTTCCATATTTCTAATTTTGAAAAGGCGCCCCATAGTAAAGTAAATCGTATTCACGACAAAAACTTATTATGGAGCAAAAAAAAAAGCCTTGGCATTACATTCCTGTAGTGGAATTTGACCTTCTGTTTCAACAGACTTCGCAGCCGATTCAGAGTGTACAGAACCAGTGCATGGCTGGTACTACGATTCTACTGACACTACGAATTCTTCCAGGTCGGGGCTCGAACATACAACAACTGGTTTGTAAGACCAGCGCCCTATGCATTGAACCGCCAACCCGGGACATCTTATTATTCTCGTTTTTACATTGTTTGCACACAGATGTTTTCGAATGGTGACGTGTGATAACTCGAGGCCTTTTTCTTCAATTTCGAATGTCTGTGATTTACTGACAAGCCAGGATTGCGCAAAAACAAAACCACGATTCGATTTTGCCTTTCTCATATAGATAGGCTGTGCAATTACTGTTAAAACCGACTTTTGAACCGAAGGCCAGATGTCACGTACCATTCGACTCAGTTTGTGGAGTACGCAAAAATGTGTACTCGATTTTCTCGGAGATGGTTGAACCGATTTTCATCAACTTCGATCCAAATGAGTGGTTTCTTAATCGTATAGATAGCTAATAAATTTTACCCAAATCGAGCACTCGATTCTCTCAGATACCATTCAACCAAGTTTTTGACATGAATACGACTTACTTTACTATGGGGCGCATTTTTAAATCTTACTCTAAGAGAGAGTGATAAGTTTATGACCGTGAATATCTGTTGTTGTATTTAACATATCAACATAATTTTTGCTACATGTCATCGGCAATATGATCATCAATTTATGATAACATTTTCAGATGTATGGCTGCTTATGCCATAATTTAAAATTGAAGTTTTCTGAAATGTTTGGTAACAACAAGTATCGAAGAAAACTCATAACACCTGACTGATATGAAAGGTTAACACTTGATACATTTCGTTCAATCTAGCCTGCGCAGTTAACTGAGCGAGAAATAAATCAAGTGCATCATTCCGGTTGGTTCAAGTCACGATGTGAAATACCCTGATGATAACGTTGTTCTATGTGTTAGTGCGGTTGTCATTTTATTTTGGAATAACAGTGAGACGTGAAGAAGAAAAAACATAAGCAAGTGACGTTGCGGGAGTTGGTTTTAGGAAAATATTTAGAGTTGATTCTGTTTGTGGAAATATTGGGCCGTATGAATAAAACGTAGCATGCTTGAATTTCGGTAGTAAATGCTACGTGTGGATCACGTTCCTGTACAAACATGCTACAAACTGTAGTATTTACTACAAGTTTTCGGTAGATAGCTCTAGAGGTTGCTACTCGTGTGTTTGCCGATAAGGTGAAGTATAGAAATTAAAAAAGTGGAATTTTTACAGATGTAGGTACGTTCCTTGCTTTGTGCATGCTTATGTCAGCTTTTCGGGCTCTGTGTCGATACTGTATGCAGTAAATGCTTAAATTCGGAAGTAGCATTAACTACATGTTCGAACTTGTTTTTTATTCATACCAAACCGCATTATACTCTGTGGACTTTGTTTTTGAGAAGATACTACAAACAACAGACTTTTGACAGTAAAATGCGGTGTTTTGTTACGGAATGTTTCAATCGTCGAATTCGAGGAATTGATCTGTCTATTTCATATCATCGAGCATCTAAGAACCCGGTTATTAGAAAAAACTGGTTTATTTTTTTCGGACTGGATTAGAATAGTGTAAAGAACTGGCACGTATGTTCTGCACATTTCGAAACCAAAGATTATCACTCGAGCGAAATGCAGCGTTAATTTTGTGGATTTCAACGTCGGGTTTAAGGAAGTTCAATATTTTCAATCATCACAGGTAATGAGGACTGATTTTAGCTCATCCTTCGGTTCGATGTAAATCCACGTCGGAGTTGGATTTCATTCCATTTGATAGTACCGGTAAAGATAATTTTTCCGAAACGGATTCGTTAGAAGCAAATGGCATTGATCTAGCCAAACTTATGGGTCACAGCACCTTCCTTCTGTAAGAAAAAACTAACAAGATCAAAAACACATCGACCATCATTAAAAAAGCACTTACGCACTACGGTTAGAAACTTGAAATGAACCGTTCGAACTGTGTGTGAGTTAACGGGCGTACTGAAGCCTGTATCGTAGAGTAGAGTAGAACTTCGGTTGGTAACATTCTCCACCGATGGATTTCAGTGTAATTCGAGCGAACAAATGGATCGATTCGCTCGGCCTCCATATGAACATCGGTAGTCTGGAATGATTTCATTTTGTCATCTTCGGTGTTTCACGATGGATTGATATCTCCTTGTGCTGTTGACAAAATATCATTTTCGCCAAATACCTATTTAGTGAGAACGCTGAACCGATGACAATAAATTGTCAGAAAAAAATATAAGTCAAATAAAACCATTTTTATGTGTCTGAAGAGCTACAGGCAGATATTGTTTGATCGATTATTAATTGTAAATTTAAGATGTATTCATTATTGGTTAACCGAGCGGTTAAACGACAACCAACGTGTGGTCTTCTTTGTTTATCAATTAAAATGATCGATAAGTGCAACATTTTGCTCATCCAATTCGGAATCATTTAGATCAATCACTTCATTAGGGGACGGGTGTAGCGTGATGGGATAGTCGATGCCTTTCACGCAGCCCGCCTGGGTTCGATTCCCAACCCCGCACATAGGGTCAGAAAAATTTTCTGGTCCGAAGAGGCGAATGACCTAAGCCTCTAAGGCGAATGATGTTAAAGCCTCTATAATTGAAACAAAAAAAAAAAAAAAAAATCACTTCATTATCCATGATAACTGTAATAGATCCCACAGTGCGATCCGCCAAATCCTTCCTCCGACGAAATGTACAGAATCGGATGTGTGTACAATTTTCTATATTTCGACGTTACCTTGCAAGCCCTTGAAGAAAAAATGTCCAGATTTTCAATTAGTGCCAAAGATTCGCCAGGCTGCGCGACAACCGGAGTAACTTAGAAGTTAAATCCCAATATGAACTGGTCGTTTGTTTATGTTCACATGCTTGAATGCCGGTGCGCTATACTTAATATCGTGAGAAAATTACCAACACAACCAAAAATGTCTTATCACGCCACCAGTGTATTTTAAATCGTGGGTTCAAGTCCAGAGCTCAGTTCCAGTATAAAAAAATTAGAGGGTTGTATTCTAGACACGACCGAGCACAATAACATTAAAAATGTAACGTTTCTAGGGTCTTCATAATTAATACAAAAATAAAGATGATAATGATGATGATACACTAAACTAAAAACTTATTCAAATGACTAACTACAAACTTGCTCTAGTTTAAGCGCTTAGATTGTTAGCAAATGATAAAATTGACAATTAGATTCTTTCTTGATAATTGATTCTATTCAATTTTGATTCCTTCCCACACATTTCTACATTGTTAAGTTTTGAATAACGCCCATTAACTAGAAGTCAATTATGCTGAATTCAAAGTTACTTGAAAGCTCAATTTTAGATGCAAATAACCTAAATATTTAAACCTGAACAAATGAAACTATTTTATTGTATGATAATAATTTTCGAGAAACGTACAAACTTATTAATTTTATAAACAGTTAATCGATCCAAGAGAAGATTTTATTTATTTTAACGAAAAATGTTGTACCAGTAAACTAAGTAATAGTGTAATTTTATTAATCCTTCTTCAAAACCGTCGATAATCTTCGGAAAGTGTCGGTAAATAATATGGCAACAATATGAGGAAGAAAATGTGTGGAACAGTCCGCATAAAATATTTAGTTACTTACATTGATTTTCGCTTTGGCATATTAGGAATATACGGAATGGATACGCAACAAAATTCCGTAATTTTGTTCATATTGTAACTTGATGTTATTAACACATGAATGAACATTGTCATAGTTACAACGTGTGTAGCCATCAGACATCATTCATTGTTTTGAAGCAAATAATAATTGAACTGAAACTGGCGGTTAACCAAATTCTACGAGGGTTCCTATTCAAACGATACATGTAAAATCGCAAGTAAACTTACCTTGAGCTTATCTTTGATACTATATGATATTGCATCTAATATTTCTGTATATGTGAGCCTGTGGAACTAATTTATACTACCAAACCGAGGAGACCGCTTTTAGAAGTTTCAGAATTTAATTTTGAATCTTTTGAAGCGTTTAATTCCTGGTGGGACAACAACTTGTTTAGTCACATACAATGAAAAAGAAATATCTATGATTATCATCATCACACAACTTTATACTGAATCCATTTGCGCGCCACCGTTTTGTTCGTATGGTAATGGAGATTTAAGTATGCAAACCGATCCGTTGCCAAATTTTGAAGCCCACAATATTGGAATCATTTAAATTAAGAAAATCCATTAACAAATCATCGAGGAACAAGCGCTGTACATTAGATCCAAAAAATCTATCGCCGATAATTCTAAATTGGTCTGATAGTTACCAGAGAACCAAAATAAAATACTCAATTCAAATCAATTTTTCAATGGTATGCAATTGAAATATTCAAATGACGTTATCTCATAAGTTTCAGTTAAATGTTTCCAAATCGATTGGTTGTTGAATTATATAAATCCATCAACAAATGGCTGAGTTATAAGCGTTCAAAATTATGGCAGAAAAATGTTACGCGACTAGTTTTGCATGTTTTAAATTGACACCCAGCCTCGGGAAGCGAAGTGTAAGGCATTTTTAATGGCAAAATCGACCAAAAATTTGCTAAATAGAAGGGATATTTTTAAAGAATCGGTAACCATGCTGATTCGGTTCTTCAATAGCTGGGATATATATAAGATACTCAAGCGAATACGGTGTTGCGCAGACAACAGGAAATTCCACCAACACATAATGCAAAAGCGATAATCCAGCAAATGAACGCATATACAATCCAGTCATCAGCTCACTGGGGGAGCTACTAGTTTCATTCACAGACAAACATCAACTAGGCAAAGAAATATTGTGCCGCCTATATTTATAGATTTCTCTTCATACTACGCATAACGATACGGTGTTTTTATGCATGACGCAAAGCCTCCTATGCCGAACAAGAAGTTGACGTCATTTTGTACAATTGGGATTGGTGGATAAAAACATAGGTCTATTCCAACCATTTTTTCAATAGTATACTATTGAAATACTGAAACGACGTCGTCATACATGTTTAAGTTAAAAGTTTCCGAATCGATTGGTTGTTAAATTATAACAATCCTTCAACAAATGACCGAGTTATTAACGTTCAAAATTATGACATAAAAAGGTTACGCGACTATTTTTGAAACTTTTAATTGACACCCGGCCCCATATAGTGAAGAGTAAGGCATTTTTAATGCCAAAAATTGAGTTCAGTATTGAATCAATTGCCAGACGTGCCCAGAGACAGTTTCCATTCAAAGAAGAGCGATTGCGTTATCCAGCTGCTGGTCGTTTGCATAGGAGCAAAATACAACGAAAAATGGACAACGATGGGAAACATTAGGCAAAATCAGCCCTTCGAATGATGTAACCAAATGTAACCTGAAAAACTATTAGAATTACTTAGCTGTTTAAATATTAAAATCGGAAGTTATTAATGAAGGTTTACTGTCTGATAGATTGTAATTAGACAATTTTCGCCTTTTTGTAATTTTTTTTAATGTCTGTATATATATATATATATATATATATATATATATATATATATATATATATATATATATATATATATATATATATATATATATATATATATATATATATATATATATATATATATATATATATATATATATATGTGTGAGTGTGTGTGCACTTTTCGAAGGTATTTTTACGCGCTCAATTTTACCAGAGATGGCTAAACCAATATTAACAAACCTATGCTCGTTTGAAAGCTACTGTCGGGCCATTGATCAAGTTCAAAGACCAAATGGCTGTGACTTCTAGTTACGAAGATATGATTGTATAAGTGACGTAACCGACAAAACATGTTGTTTTTTATCGCTCTAATGTTTATAAGGGTGCCAATATTTTGGGATCACCTCTAATTTCGTAAAGCGCTATTGTTCAAAAGATTAAGCACCTCGAAAAAAGTCCTAATGCAAAATGTGAGCTAAATCGAACATGGGTAAAGGGTGCTGCCAGTCCCAGAAATTCGATTAAAAAAAAACTTTTTTTCGATATGACACTAAATCTCGACGTTTCATGCAATTCTAAGACTTTTGGTATCAATTTTTTTTCGATTTCGGAAATTTTATGTGTAATTTCAAAAAATCCCGCTCCATTTTTTTAATCACCAATTGGGAATTGTAGCTGTAGATTGAATCAATACAACGGTAGAGATAACTTGGATAAAAACTACAAGGATCAGCCCAATGGGGTTGTTCGAGCCATTGATGTGGAACAAGGCAACCAAAATTTCTAATGATCTACACTCAAACAGTTCAATCAATCGTCACACTTTTGAACTCGCAATTGAACGAAAGTCTACTTAGATTGATCTTGATTAGGAACCAACACTGAACATTGTTTGTTTTGTAGCCGACGAAATTACACCAACATCCTAAATGTATGCAATTATATCTCTGTACATACTTGCGACAGGATTTTGATATTAAAGCTTCTCTTCGCCAAGCTTGTGTTCAAGTTTTGTATGCAAGAAGTTATTTTCATAGCGTTAAGTTTTTCTACCATTCTGCGATTTCGGTTGAAGCGATAAGCTTTTTCTCATTATTAATCGAGTTCATCTTATATAAATTAAAAATTAATCTTAAGTATTCAAAATTTACCCTGGGGTAGTTGTCAATTTCTCAGGCGAAGCGACATAACATGGAATTTCATCCGAGCTGACACAAGATTAGAGCATACCAATTAAAACCACAAATCGTTTTATGACACTTTCTGTTTTGCTGTCTAGCAACAACCTACCTCTGGCATGCTACGCGTAGGACTGAGACGTTTGCTATAATTTTGTTTCTATTTATATATTCGCGTGCTTCCAACAGCTTCGCTTTTGCATCGATTGACCAATAAGAGCGATGCTTTCTTCATATATAATTTAAAATACGTGGCTTCATACATTCAAATCGAAACTTAGAAATATTTCCAATCAAATGATGAAATAATAATAATAATAATTGATACAAAATATACTGAGCTGTAAGTGTTTAAAACCTGAAAACATTTCTACATGTATTTTTCCTTGAGTTTCTGATTTGCACCCCTATATAGGAAATAGAAATGTGTTTCGCATAAAATTTTATTGAATTTTCTTATTTTTTTGTTATTTGGGATAGGGCGATGCTATCTTAGAGGAGGAATTACCATCTCTCAATATTATGCTAGTTTAAAAGCTTTTCTTTGTATTTTTGTAATTTTTATAACTTGAATAATAAAACTAAAATAATTTGAGCAATATGGCAAATGAAAATTAATTAGCATGTTGATAACTAATAACCCTTCAAAATGATTTGTTTTAGTTTTGTTAAGACGTAAAGCCTATTGCTAGTTTTAATTTTGATCAGTATCTGAGGAGTGCACATATTATTTATTTTTATGCAAAGTTAGTTTATTCAACCACCTTTCTTAGGGTAAATGCTCGCACATTAAACTTAATACTACCCTTCAAATTCTTGCGACATCTTACACACTCTCATCCACTTTTTCTTCAAATCTCTGTTCCAAATGGGAATTCCATCCATTTCTTTAATGAACATTGATGAGAAAAGCTTTATCACACCACTACCCTAGTGGTAGATGCAAACAATTTTTAAATATCTCAAAAACTTTCTGTTCACAACTGCCTGGGATTCATGGTACACACATAAAAACACTTTCAGCAATGTTAAAATGAGAAAGATGTAAACAAATTATTAGCAGATTGAATTCTGTTCCGGGAATTCTAATCAACCCCGATGAAAATACATTTTTAATGCCGCTTCAAATTTGTATTTTTCACTGGAACGAAAGTACATTGCAAAGTTTGTGATGTTTCGTAGCTTCGATTTGATGATCTTTCGAATCCTTGCTGAGCTTGAACAAGGATGCCCTGTGGAAAGTGCTTCAAGTAAAGCCTGCTTGTGGTTTGGCTGGTGGTAGCGCAACGACAAACCAACAGCAGTAAAACTTTGCTTTTAGTGGTTGAAACTGTCTGTTTAACTATTCCCGGAGCGAGCAAACAAGTAAGTCTCAGCCGTACCAGCTTGCTTTCCATTGGCGAGCGAATAATTTATTTCGATCGGAAACGCATTTAAATGGATTTTGCTTTGGCTCGGGACCGACTAGAAAGCGAAGAGTTGTTAATCCTTTTAGCAGTAATCAATTTACTCGCTTGCCAAAGATTCTTCATTTCCTGGGACAACAAACCATCAAAAACCCATTCCAGGAATATGGGCTCATAGCCGATCGATTTGATACCCCCGAAGAAAAGCGTTCGATTCTAATCCTGTTTTGGGCGTTAATATTGGTGAAATAAAGCAGATTGGACTTTGAAATGAATAAAAAATGCGACAGTTTGCGAACAAAGCACCGTAAGGCGTATGGTCGGTTTGTTGTTCGGTGGCTTTCACCTTCTTCGTTTCATTGTTGTCCTGCCGGGCAAAACATTTGTTGGCAACGTTGGATGATTTTTTTTTGCCAAAAAATATCGAATTTCGTTCCCAATCAATCCCTTTCCTGCACCGTATTCGGTGCTAATGGGATCAGATGGCGTGGCGAGAAAGCCCCGGCCTGTCACGGTGTAGAAAGGGCATCAGACAAGCAGACGAAAGGATTATCATCAACCGATCTTTACTGCTGTATCCACATGCTGCATGCGGTTCGGCTGGCATTCTTCAAACTGAGAAAAGTTTTCTGTTTGTGGTGTTTGTTACAAGCTGAAATTAGAAACGAAAAAAAAATGTTGAAATATTTTTCGACCAACATATTGGGTATATTTAACCATTATATGTTTATATGGCAGATGTAAAATGAAATTGCTTTTTTCCGATTTAATCCTAAATTACAATTTCTACGTTAAAAAATCACTACAACAACCGTACTGACATGAGCGCAATATTGAATTCATACCATTATCTCGGATGAGGAATTTGGTTATGATTTGATATGTATGTATGTTCATTTATACACATTCTGCAAAAATTGGAAAACTACTTGACTTGAAATTCATTGATATACAAAACGAAAAGAAAATGTTAATAACGGTGACTCGAGCCGAGAACCATTTGATCAAAGAACAAATTCACTTTTCGACTAAACTACAGAAGTACACTTCTTCTTGGCAGGTAAAAGTTTGCACTAGCTAGAAGAGTGCTATCCGTAGCAAATAAAGTAGGAACAGTCGATTCACTGTCTGATCTATGAAGTACGATATAATTTATTGTATTTTGATGACCAAAGTTTTTTTGACAATGCGATGAAGCGATTCCACCGGAAATCAAAATTTCGCTTTACCAGATTGCATTTTTAACTTTTCTGGGAAGGGCTTAAGTATTAAATAGGTTTCTATCAGACCACAAATTATAACGTTATTCTCTTCGGTTCAAATATTTATTTTCCATCTGAACATCACACTTCTCTATCCAAAAAAAGGGTCAGAAACAATCATTTATTATATTGTAAACTGATAAAACTTTGGTCTATTCATTTTTATTTTTAACCTACTATGCAAAAAGTCATACTAGTTTTGCGCTACACCATAATAATGTACTCCATCATCGATGGAATATAATCTGAGAAGATTCTTTTCGCAAAATAAAAAAAACTGATGCAATTTACTAAAATGTACATTATTTTACACAACCTTATCAAATTATTATATTACAGAATTACTACAAGAATAGAAGTGAAAAATTGTCTCAAAAAACCGAATCGGAAATTCATTATTATTACTAGAGAACAATATTTTTTGGAAATTGTATAAAAAATAGAAAATTTATTTGGGAATAAACTTATATAACCTTTTCAACTTGTAAACATTAATGCGTTAAATTTAGTAACTAACTACTAAATACAAATTGAAACTGTTTTAAGCCGAATTTGGAATATATCTACCGTTCTTTTGCATCGTTGCTTAAAATAATGGTTAGAAACTTTAAACACACTTCACCCTGTTGCCATTTGAGCGTTAGTGTGTGAAAATAGATGCAGCCATCTCCGAGAGAATTGTGTGACATCATTTGACACATACACACACACACACGAGAACAAACGGTTAGTGTTAACGAAAACCCCAAAATGTATCTTGAAACACAACAGAAGTCAGTTAAATTAACATAATCTATAATTTGAAAATGATTTAGACTAAGCTGAGAAGGAATCGTACGTTTGAACTTGATCGTGAATATCTCTCTTTGTACTTAACGCGTAACATGATTGTTTCCTTATACCATCGGAAATGTGATCAGCAATTCACACTACTGAGTACTTTAGTAGTGTGAGGTTACCACAAATAACTCAAAACACAAGATTTATAAAATGTTTGGTATAAACGAGCATCAGAGAGGAAAACTCAGAGGTTTGCCGCTTTCTGTCATAATTTTGAGCGCTCGAATTTTTTTACGAATTTACGAATTTACGAAATTACGAATTTACGAATTTACGAATTTACGAATTTACGAATTTACGAATTTACGAATTTACGAATTTACGAATTTACGAATTTACGAATTTACGAATTTACGAATTTACGAATTTACGCATTTACGAATTTACGAATTTACGAATTTACGAATTTACGAATTTACGAATTTACGAATTTACGAATTTACGAATTTACGAATTTACGAATTTACGAATTTACGAATTTACGAATTTACGAATTTACGAATTTACGAATTTACGAATTTACGAATTTACGAATTTACGAATTTACGAATTTACGAATTTACGAATTTACGAATTTACGAATTTACGAATTTACGAATTTACGAATTTACGAATTTACGAATTTACGAATTTACGAATTTACGAATTTACGAATTTACGAATTTACGAATTTACGAATTACGTATGCTCCCAAACAGGGATCCTGAATTATGTTTGGATCCGACTTCTGGTTCTGGAACTACAGGATGATATGGAAATCTAAGAATCATCTAAGATTCAAAGGAAAAGTTTTGTGATCCTATCACACATCTTGCAATTTAGTCAGATTTTCCGGTTTAGGGTACTCGAGGTGATTAATATAAAATTGATTTTTCACATAAATTAATCAGGTTCAACGGGTTTGCAGATTTGGATAGTTCAGTTTTAGTGGTATTCAGTTTTCGATTCGGATGTAATTCGCATTACGATTTTTCAAAGATGTCTACACTGATTTTCCAACATTTTGAAACAAAAATATAATATACAGCTCCTCAGATGAATTTAACTGACTTCGACTACACCGATTTTCGAATTCTGGTTCCAGTATCGAATCGTTTCCCAAAGCTCAATCTTTTTCTCAAGAAAGCCAAATCGACAAAGACAAAATTATTAACTGTAGCTTGATACGCTCAATCCTAGAGTATGCATCATTTTTACCTTCGAGACATTCAACGCCTTGAATCAATCCAACGCAAATTCGTCCGTTTTGAACTTCGTCGTCTTTCGTGGACCTTCCGAGCTACGAAGATCGTTGCAAGCTGATTGACCTAGATTTGCTCTCTATTCGACGTGACGTCGGTAAGGTCATTTTTGTCACTGATTTCGTATAGACTGTTAAGATCTGCTACAATTGTTACACTTAGATAGTCATCGCCGTACTCTTCGTTTCCAACCAATACTCTCATCTAGAACTAACTACGGTTATTACGAACCTTTAATAATTGCTCCAATGTAATTGACCTTCATCATTCTCGCAATGCTCTGAAAAAGCTGTTTCTCAGTTATTTGTCTCGATAGGTTCTAGTAACTAGAATACTATATTTAATATTAGTTTTCTCTCATTATTGTATTGTATTATTGTATAATAAGTTTTAGTTTTAAGTTATTATGTATTATGTATTATTTGGATCATTCTAATCTGTTAATGCAAAAGATGAGGAGGTTTTATACCTGTTGGAGGGAAAGTTTTAATTAAACTAGCTCCACTGGGCTTTTCCCTGCTCCACAATTACAGAATGATTAATTTTCAAAATTCAAACGGATATAAAAGATGACAATCCCGGGAAGCTTTAAAGTTGGACTCAAAACTATTGCAAGTTATTCGTCATATGGCCATACGAATCGGTTTGGGTTATACTGGTTCCTGAATACCGGCTCTGGAAGTACCTTAAATAATCGTAAACTCGTTGTACCGTAAACCGATTGTCACACTTTTAGATTCAAATTCGATCCGATTTGCAGTTTCGTCATTACAATGATTGATTAAAGTCTAAAATTGACGCTTAGAACGACGGTCATTAAAATAATGAAATGAGAACTAAAACATCGAAGAATATTTATGCAAAAACACATGCGGTTTGATAAAAAAAAGGTATCATCTCACTGCTAGGTGAATTAAGCACGTTTTTTAGTTCTAAATAAGCATTTGCGAGATCATATCTCAGGATATCTCATCTGTAGAATCTTTCTGGTCATCCAGTACAATTTTATGTATTGTTTTAATAGCTATTTATTTTAAGGTCTCGAAATTGTTTAAAAAATCCACGAAAGGTTGATCCAAATCCGACTTTTGGCTCCGGTATTACGCGATAGGTGAAAAAATTTTATCACAAGTGATGGCGAAACGAGGTGCGAATTTTTATAACACTTACGGGTAACACTTCGTTATATGTATATGTATATGTAGTCGTTATATATATATATATATATATATATATATATATATATATATATATATATATATATATATATATATATATATATATATATATATATATATATATATATATATATATATATATATATATATATATATATATATATATATATATATATATATATATATAACAAATCGGCTGAAAAATTCGTATCGTTTCTATGAGAGGGCGCCACTAGAATTAAATCCAGACCATTTTCAGTTAGTACCAACCTTCAAAAGATACGTGTAAATTCGTTTTTATTATTCAACATAATTGCCATCAGAGGCGATTATAGCGATCTTCCAATTTTTCGATACCATTTTTGTAGTACGATTTGTCCTTTGCCTCAAAATTGGCCTCAGTTTCAGCGTTTTTTGTTTGGATTTGACAGCTGTCTGATTATGAGTTTGTGAGATATTGCATTTTGAGTGAAGCTACTTTTGTTATTGTGAAAAAAAATGGAAAAAAAAGAATTTCGTGTGTTGATGAAACACTACTTTTTGATGAAAAAAAGGGCCGCCGATACCAAAAAATGGCTTGATGAGTGTTATCCAGACTCTGCACCGGGCGAAGCAACAATTCGTAGGTGGTTTGCAAAATTTCGTACTGGTCATATGAGCACCGAAGACGATGAACGCAGTGGACGTCCAAAAGAGGCTGTTACCGATGAAAACGTGAAAAAAAACCAACAAAATGACTTCAATGTCCGTAAAGTGAAGTTGATCGAGATAGCTGACACCCTAAAGATATCAAAGGAACGTGTTGGACATATTATTCACGAATATTTGGATATGAGAAAGCTTTGTGCAAAATGGGTGCCGCGTGAGCTCACAATCGATCAAAAACAACAACGAATTTATGATTCTGAGCAGTGTTTGGAGCTGTTATATCGAAATAAAACCGATTTTTTTCGTCGATATATAACAATGGACGAAACATGGCTTCATCACTTCACTCCGGTGCTCAATCGACAGTCAGCTGAGTGGACTGCACGCGATGAACCGAACCCAAAGCGTGGAAAGACTCAACAATCGGCCGATAAGGTAATGGCGTCTGTATTTTGGGATTCGCATGGTATAATTTTCATCGACTACCTTGAAAAGGGAAAAACCATCAACAGTGACTATTATATAGCGTTATTAGAGCGTTTGAAGGACGAAATTTCAAAAAAACGGCCTCATTTGAAGAAGAAAAAAGTTTTGTTTCATCAAGACAATGCACCGTGTCACAAGTCGATGAAAACTTTGCTGAAAGTGAACGAATTGGGCTTCGAATTGCTCCCTCATCCACCGTATTCTCCAGATTTGACCCCCAGTGACTTTTTCCTGTTCTCAGACCTCAAGAGAATGCTCGCTGGTAAAAAATTTAGAAGCAATGAAGAGGTAATCGCTGAAACTGAGGCCAATTTTGAGGCAAAGGACAAATCGTACTACAAAAATGGTATCGAAAAATTGGAAGATCGCTATAATCGCCTCTGATGGCAATTATGTTGAATAATAAAAACGAATTTTGCAAAAAAATGTGTGTTTCTATTAAACAATACGAACTTTTCAGCCGAACTGTTATATATATGTATATATATATATATATATATATATATATATATATATATATATATATATATATATATATATATATATATATATATATATATATATATATATATATATATATATATATATATATATATATATATATATATATATATATATATATATATATATATATATATATATTCATCTCCTATGTGATTATTAGTCCCCAGTATCCGCTTCTAAAGCACCGATAATAGTGAAGAAAATCACCAAAACCGGAATACACCTCGATTTCTCAGCAAAGCTTAAACCGATTTTCACAAATCATTATTTTAAGTACAGCTTTCGTTGATTTCAAAGATACTGTGTAATTTCATCCAGATCCGACTTCCGGTTCCAAAATTAGATGGAGGTGAGTATCAAAACTTTCAAACTGTCATACAAAATGATGCAAAATCGGTACGCATCGTTACGAAAGAAGAAAACGCCACTGCCTAGCACACAGCATGCTTTGTTCAATTTTGTATAGCGTGCAGATCAGTGCGGTAAAACTTCATTTCAATCGAATATTATTAGATGAAAATGAAATTTTTGATCATTGACTGTCTACCCACTCTTACATTTTACTTTTGTTGCCGAAGCTCCCAGAATTCATCGTCAATTGAATAACCACGCTTAGTCACTTGAAGATTTGCTTCCTCAGTTTATAGTGCCAGTCTACCTGTTTCATTGTCTTCCTTGTGTTCACTGTGAAAAGTGAGCCAGTGCGAATGAATAGGCCTAAACATCAACTCGATAAAACAAAATTCTCTCCAACCATAATGATAAATAGAGGGTGGCGGTTTTCATTTGAGTTTTCAATTATCACCAACAAGTTAAAATCGATAATTTTGACTGAAATGCATTGAGATGTGTTTCGAAATATTAAAAATAAAAACTGAAGCAGGGAAGAATTATTTCACGTTTATTTTGTAATTGATATTTCGGTTATATTGACTGGCCTTCCTTTCATCCACTATCTTGAACCAATTCGAATGTGTACATGAACCTCACTTGATGGTCGCTCTCTCGTTGAATTGTAAGAGATATTTTGTTACTTCAAGAGATAAACTGACGGTGGTTAAACTGAGCATCGGTAGAAAGAGAAACGAATGAAGAACGGGATGATGCCCCTTCGTTGCGACAGCGAAGACAGTGTGTTAGAATGTGAAGTTCACTGTAGCAGAGTGATCGCCAGTGTGTGCACACATTCGATTTCAATTGAATTGAATGAAGTTTCACAGCACTGGTGCAGATTTACCACATTTAAATCTATATTTGCTTGGCATAACTGTTTACAAATTGAAAAGACGATGGTAGTTTATAGCGAGGAAATTTTTTGATTTTATTCAAGTTTGAAAAAAAAACTTTGATTTTATTCAAGTTTGAAAAAAAAAACAGAATATTCCTTGATTTTGTAAATATAAAATAATATGAGAATGACTTCAGTACACCAGGTGAATTAAAACAGGTTTTTATACTCGCGAATAGTTGTTGATGGAAAACTATTAGACGAAAATGAATTTTCATTCCACTTTCCGACACCGTGTTTGGTTTCTCCCACCCTTGTATTATTCCCGTGTAACCGGAGAACAAAATATGTCAGGTTCCTTTGCGCCACCCTGTACAAATCGAAATGGTTTGACGTTTCGGCATTTCCTCGTTTAATTTTTTATTCGAAAGTCGAATGAGGATAAAATTAAATAGCAGCCAATTTAACTATAAATCCGTTCACAATCTTCTGAACCTCAGTTAAAAATCGGGTTTCCCACTGATTGCATGACGTTTCTTAGTGAGAAAGTCAAATAAACGTATTTGAAAAATAGGAGTAGATAGCAATACAGCTTTAGAACATTACTCGGCTTAGTCAATTTCAGAGCTGGATTGTTTTTATTTCATAATGCTAAAGCTTCTCGATAATCTGATGCTTCTTCATGTCAACTCGAACATAGTTCGGTGGTTGAGTTCGAATCTAGAAACATGAGACATGGTTGATCGCATACAATTTTTTGATCGAATCGAAAGGCAAAATTATTCAAATGTTGCGAATTATTCAAATGTCATCTCACTAACCCGAACAAAGAATCTAATTCTAAATTTTACTCGACCCATCCTACCACTTCGAAGTGCGAAGAACGAAATCCGTCATCATTTATTGAACGGTGACAAAATGACGTCCTAAGTCAATCAGGATTTTCGATTTACGATGTTGGCCGAGAGGTGTGTGATCAAAATGTGACATCTGATATCAGCCGCTACGGAGCCGCTCTCTAGACGGCGTTCGTTGGGTTTAGCCTTTTTTGCTTTTTATTTCCCAAATCGTTTTACGTTTGATTGAGGTATTGGATTCGTTATTGATGGTATCGAAGACCGCGGCACTGGTGCCACTTATATTTACGATTTAATGCGACACTATCGTGAAATCTAAAACCGCTTAGCCGAAACAAATATATCAAAGGATGAACGAAATGGCCTTTACACGTAGAAATAAAAGTCCGAAACAACTTTATTATGTTTCTCGAAGCTGTGAGGATGAGTTCCAAGGACATTGTTGATGGATTTATGGCTACACGTTGGACTTCTGATAAAGCACCAGTGAGCTCAAATGAGCCAAATTCTCACAGTTCGATTTTAAAGTTCATGATGAAGCTGCCACTCAGAATATAAGTAATATTTATATTGCACTGCCCTAGGGCATGTAAGTCCCTCACTGATAATGACAACATTATTTGAGTGTGTAAACATTTCAATGGCGATTTCGTTTAAAGCATTCAACAATTGAATTGTTCTATTACAATAATTACCGCAAATGACACGGTCTTTCCGACTTAAATCAATAACCATTCAACTTTAATTCAACGTAATTAAATTTTCTCTTCCTGTCTGTTGAATTCACCACACGGCAGAAACTTCCATCAGTTAGCCATTGTGCCTGTGACCGACGCTTCGTCCATCCAGCAGCAGATTCTCTCCGTCTGGTACATGCCAGGATAGTTTACTTTTCGACGTCGATACCGGGTAGATCCAATCGCACTTCTTCCATTGACCTGTCCATCGGGACAAGGCAGGGGTTTGCGCAGTTCAAGCGTGGGTGCAACATCGGAATAGAACAATCGAATACAATGGAGGAAATGAAAACCAGAGCCGGAAACCAGAACGATTCGTTTCGCACTCTAATTGATCATTGAATTTGGGGAATGCAGCATGTGATCATTTATTTTTACTTCATTTAATTTGTTCCGGTTCGATGATTGGTTTTCGCTTCCTTCTGCTATTTTCAAGAAAGTATTTCTAAATAGTAAAGTTTAGGCCGTTCCCAAAAACACGAATTAGAATGAAAGCGACTGTAAACAAATCGCTTCCCTTTCCCACAGCGTATGGTTGAAATCGGCAATGCTTGCAGTGACAGAACAGGTAGCATTCGCAAAAAAAAGGATTAAAACCTCAATTCCTCACCCAAACCGGACGTACTCGCATAATCCGCTTTGCGTTTCTCTCTCCCTTAGCTACCATCAGTTTGAAAGAACGCAGCTACACACAAGGACAACAATTCGCAGTCGAACAATGCAGTGGCCAGTACAGAACCTTTGAATCCACAGGTTCACCATGGCTAATCCGGTTGGGGTGCATTTTTCTGTTAATTGTTTAAAAATAGCAGGTCATTGTTTTCATAATTGGGAATTCTGCTTCCTCGTTTTCAGTTTTTTATTTTTGTCTGCTCAGCTCAAGGCGATTTGAAATTCGCCATTTGGTTACCCATTGTGACCGTAAAATGTTCCCTTCGACCGGACTCCACGGAAATACCACTAATTTGCTCATTAGTGCGGATTTGTCGCCACGAACAGCTGAATGAAAGACGAAACGTGAAAGGAATGGAAAATCCAGTTAGTTAAGGTTGTTTCCGCTGACTCTGGATGAAATAAAATTTAGAAGCTTATTTTGCTCGTAAATTGAATGATTTTCCACCCCCTGCTTCATCAGTAGGAACCACAAAAAATGAGGCTGTTTTATGTAAATTCAATGATTCCAGCCGAGCAGCTCCTGTGGACAAACAAAAGCCATAGTAAGGTGAAGGGCCATGATCCACCGATTTGGAGAAGCAACAAGTTGCCAGTCGCAGACTCGCCGTTCGACGCAGCGAAAGAGTTGGATAAAAACCACTTGAAAGTTTGAATAACAAATTAGATTAAATCAATATTTAATTTTTTAAATAATTCAAATTCTTTGTTCCATTTTGCTGGTGTTCTACCCCGGGACCTGTCTGCATTTTCCGATTTTGGTTCGAGCTCTTCATCTGCACCGCCTTGTTTGATTGCGACTTTGTCTGTCCGCCTCTTTCCATCAATTTGAAGCCCAGCACTGCCACAAACTTGTCCGCCTGTCTGCCGGTTCAAACTTTCAAACAGAGTCTAGTTTCAAATCCAATAAAAATAATAGCGTAAAACGATGCTGACGATGACGAGAACGATAATAGGTTTACATTATTTACATAAATATTTTGAATTTGAATTATTCATACGCGGCGAAACTGTCACTGTCTGTTGTTTGGTACCGGGACGGGTGGGCGGTACACGCTTTGTCACCTCTGGAAGTGCGCTCCTGTAGATGCCCTGGTACATCGTTGCGTACGGTAGGCCAAACATCCCACCCCATAAGCCCTTCGGGTGTCAACGGCACAGCATTATTATCGTACTCCGGTGCAAGAAAGTAAACAGACGGCCGTCACGGCGGAAAACGAAAACAAAAAAGTGTCACGCCGGCAAGAGTCACTTTCGATTGAAGCTGACAGGCAAATGAATACCGACAATTGGATGGTGTAAGAAAGTGATGGTGACATATGACAATTAATAGAAAAACTTCCGCTCGAAGAAAAATTACTTTGACTATTCCGGAGTCCTGAGCGTTACTAGTTTTGTTGTATTGTTTATTTTGGTTTTTACGCGGGACTCGTATTTAATTTTCTATTGAATAAAGGGATGTATTTCACTAATTCGGACAATGAAAATATGTAAAATAGTGATTGAATGTCAAACTTGCATAATCATACTCAACGCTTGATCAGCATCAGCACAATCAACTAGAAATAATTTGGGGAAGAGATCTCAATGATGTAGTTTGTGCAATATAGACAAGTATCTGACAACGGTTTCTTGACATTGGATATGTCTACTACCGGTCTATGTCTCTAATAGAATTTACTTGTTTAAAAGCTATAATAGAAATAATAGGTAATAATAATGTTTGTCATAAAAATCTGGAATTGAACTGTTATTTTCAAAAATAATAATAATAAAAGCATTGGCTAGCATTATGCAGCACACATTTCTATAATTTGGCAAACAAGACATATTTTTCCCTCCCCCAATATAGAAAGGTTACCCGAGCAGAGTGTGAGATCAAATAGAAAACTCATTTTGATGGAGTGATGTTCGCATTTAATGATTATTCAATTTGCAGTTGTTTTGAACGTTTTAAAAGTTAAAAACCTGTTTTAATCCACCTAGTGGTGTAATGATGCCTTTCTCATATCAATCATACTATCATATATAATACTGGGGTATTCTTCAAAATTATTTTTCTTCGATTTTTGAAAGAATAACCGAAATCGGTTTGTTTGACCGTCTACTGATAAAAACTATCAATTGGAAAAGATTTGAGGTCGATTTAGAAAACATTTTACGGTTTTTCGCTCTTTTCAGTGATGGTATAAATTTTTTAACACACTTTACCCTATATTTCTGGATCCGGAAGTCGGATCCTGATGAAATTCTGGAATTACGTATGGAACCACAGGACCTTGTGAAAATCGGTCGCGCCATCTATGAGAAAAGTTAGAACACATATTTTCATTTTTTGCACATTTTACCCCATAACTCCGGAACCGGAAGTCGGATCCGAATAATATGCAGGAATTTTGTATGGGATGAGAAGACCTTTCATTTGAATCTAAGTTTGTGAAAATCGGTTCAGCCATCTCCGATAAAAGTTAGTGCAAAAAAACGTTACATACACACATACGCACATACGCACATACATACTTACATACACACACACACACAGAGAGAGACATTTTGCGTACTCGACGAACTGAGTCGAATGGTATATGACACTCGTTTCACAGTGATTGCATAACCTTTCTATATGAGAAAGGCAAAAATATTCCGATAATATCAAACAGAATACTATTTTTGCTAAAAGCGAATGCAAACTGAATTGTATATAAAAAAATCTAAACCTAAAAACCCTTCTTAATCCACCTAGTGGTGTGATAATTCCTTTCTCTTCTTTCATAACAGTCTCATGAAAATATATTTCATGCTTTTATTAAATAATTTCGGACACTAATTTTGACACCAATTGATTCAGATTGATTAGAGTAGTTCACAAAAGTATTCTCAGTGTTTGAGGCATAATAGTAGTGTTCTAGTTCTAGTTTATGTCAGTTACAAAATTTAAATCTTGATATTATAACTAGAAAAGCTTGCAGCCCCAGCAGTGTTTTACTCGTGTTTCAAATAAACAAAAAATAGAACGGCATCGTAGAACAGTTTTAAAATTGACAGTAGAACTGGTCGAATAAATAAAACTAGAGCGGGTTGCTGGAGATACGTTTGTTCCAGTTTCTGTTGTTCATATGCGTTGCCTATTTGTATGAGAAGAGTGATGGTAATCTAAAAAAATCCTTCTTAGTCCACTTAGTGGAATTTTAATAGATCTTGAAAAATCACCATAGGGGGGAGTACATGAAATTTCCGAAATCGAAAAAAAGATTTTATGGAAAAAATTCTTAGAATTGCATGAAACGTCGAGATTTAGTGATTTAGAAAGTCGATTTAAAAAAAAATTTTTTTTGGATAACACTAAATCTCGACGTTTTATGGTATTTTAAATTTTTTGACCTCGGAAATTCCATGTACTCTACCCTATGGTGCTTTTTCAAGATCGAAACTTTAACCGCTGGGCAGCACCCCTTACCCATGTTCGATTTAGCTCAAATATAGCATGTGGACTTTATTCGAGATGCCTAAACTTTTGAACAATAGCGCTTTACAAAATTAGAGCTGATCCCAAAAGATTGGCACCCTTATATACATTCAAGCGGTGTAAAACAATGTGTTTTGTCGGTTACGTCACTTATACAATCATATCTCCGGAACCAAACGTCACAGCCATTTGATCTTCGAACTTGATCAATGGCCCGACAGTAGCTTTCAAACGAGCCCAAGTTTGTTAAAATCGGTTTAGCCATCTCTGAGAAAATTTAGCGCGTAAAAATACAACGCTTTTTGTCGGTTATATACAATCATATACTTTTTGTGACGTACTTATACAATCATATCTCCGGAACCAAAAGTCACAGCCATTTGATCTTTGAACTTGATCAATGTCCCGACAGTTTCAAACGAGCATAAGTTTGTTAAAATCGGTTCAGCCATCTCTGAGAAAATTGAGCGCGAAAAGTGCACACACACATACACACAGACAATTTCCGATCTCGTCGAACTGAGTCGAAGTTAAAACTATGAGTTATATAACACTATGGGTCTCCGAGGCTCCGTTCAAAAGTCGGTTTTTCCAGCAATTCTAATACCTTTCTATAGAGAAAGGCAAAACGTTTAGGTGTAACCACCATATCTCCACAGACGGCCTGGGTTTGGAACCTAGATGATTTAGAATGCGAACTCTCTGCGAATGCTATGGACTGTGACAGTAAGCTGTAAGTAGTAGGACAATTTTCGATCACCAATTGGAACAATGAACGAGTATCTCGCTTTTATTCACAGATATCACCATACTGACTTTAGCAAATTTTTAGTTCTTGTGTAGATTTAATATTTAGGATTATTTGGAGAAGAATTGGCAATAACCATATCATATTTCTGAAAGCACAGAAAAACAACAACCGAAAATAATAGACGAAACATTCAACATTATTTTAATTTAAACACAAAAACTGTTAGAGAACCTAATGCCTAATGTTTTCCACTAGAAGGAAATCAATTTTATGTCCCACCTTTGGAATCCGAAAACGGTTTTTCAAATCTGGCGGAACTAGAGGAATCTGACTCTGACGGAAATAGTGAAGATACCTCGTTTGTCACTCCTCAAGGGTCTGTTAAGAGGAGATTAACAAACCACAAAATACCAAAAAAGACACCTAAAATTACACCTTCAAAAAAAGATCCCCGTGTTAAATCTAAAAAATCAAATTTAAAACCAAAAACTGTGCCTCCTGGTTTGTCAAATTCACAAACCAATCCAGGAACTAGCACAAGAAAAGACAATAATCCAGTGGGCTCCGTTTCACAGCCACCATCAGGATTACTGAAGTTTTCGGAAATTGTAGAATGGATTTTTGCAGCATTCAATATTTCTGAACCACTAAAGACCATCATAACGGCATTCCTTCCAATAGCTAGAACTTTTTTGAAACAGTTATCAGCTCAATGGCCAGTTCTTTCAGGTTTTGTATCATTTGATGGATAAATTATCATCCGCCGCAAATGATTCAATCACTGTCCTGCAGTGGAATTGTCGAAGCATCATGCCAAAACTTGATTCATTTAAAGTTTTGTTGCATAGTCAAAAATGTGATGTATTTGCTTTGTGCGAAACATGGCTTACATCAAACATAGCCTTAAATTTTAATGACTTTAACATTATACGTCTCGATAGAGACTCTCCGTATGGTGGAGTGCTTTTAGGAATTAAGAAATGTTATTCCTTTTATAGATTAAACATTCCTTCGACTTCTAGTATAGAAGTTGTTGCTTGTCAAATAAACATTAAAGGAAAGGACATTTGCATTGCTTCGGTATATATTCCTCCAAGAGCTCAAGTTGGACAACGACAGCTTAATGAAATGGTTGAAGCCCTTCCTGCTCCACGTTTGATTTTAGGAGATTTCAATTCGCACGGAATGATGTGGGGTTCCGTTTACAATGATAGCAGATCATCTTTAATATATAATATTTGCGACAATTTCAATATGACAGTATTGAATATGGGTAGCATGACACGGATTCCAAGACCTCCTGCACGTCCAAGTGCATTAGATTTATCTCTTTGCTCGACTTCAATTCGACTAGATTGCACCTGAAAAGTATTTCCTGATTTACACGGTAGCGATCATTTACCAATCATCATCTCAATTAGCAGTAACAAATGTATTGCTAATTCAGTTAATATTCCATATGATTTGACAAAAAATATTGACTGGATTAAATTCCAAAGTAATATGTCAAGTATCTTAAATTCCATGGAAGAGCTCCCCCCACTTGAAGAATATGACTTCCTCGTTTGTTCGATACTGGAGGCCGCTGAACAAGCACAAACCAAACGATTTCTTGGTCCGTCGTCTAACAGAAGACCTCCAAATCCTTGGTGGGACAAAGAGTGCTCAGATGCTAAACACGCGAAACAAAATGCTTTCAAGACGTTTTTAAAACGAGGAGGAGGAACTCCCCAGAACTTTGAAAAATTCTTGGTTTTAGAAACCAAGTACAAGAACATACTTCGGGTCAAGAAATGCAGCTATTGGAGACATTTTGTGGAAGGTTTGTCAAGAGAAACCTCAATGAGCACTCTTTGGAATATGGCCAGACGAATGAGGAATCGTAACGTAGGAAATGAGAGTGAGGAGTACTCGAATCGATGGATATTTGATTTTGCGAGGAAAGTTTGTCCAGATTCTGTTCCTACGCATAGCATTATTAGGGAGTCATCTTCAAATGATGATTCCATTGATAGCCCCTTTTCAATGATGGAATTTTCCATAGCACTCATGTCTTGTAACAATAACGCTCCTGGGTTGGACAAAATTAAATTCAATTTGGTGAAGAATCTGCCCGACCTAGCGAAAAGACGTTTGTTGGAATTGTTCAACAAGTTTCTTGAACAAAATATTGTTCCACCTGACTGGAGACAAGTGAAAGTTATCGCCATTCAAAAGCCGGGGAAACCAGCTTCCAATCACAACTCATATAGACCTATTGCAATGTTGTCCTGCATCAGAAAATTGTTCGAAAAAATTATTCTTCGACGTCTCGACACTTGGGTCGAGACGAAAGGTTTGTTATCAGATACTCAATTTGGCTTCCGAAGAAATAAAGGGACGAATGATTGCCTTGCATTACTTTCGTCTGACATCCAAATTGCCTTCGCTCAAAAACAACAAATGGCCTCTGTATTTTTAGACATTAAAGGAGCATTTGATTCAGTTGCCATTGATGTTCTTTCAGACAAGCTCCACCAACATGGACTTCCAGCGGTTATAAATAATTATTTGCACAACCTTTTGTCAGAGAAGTGCATGTATTTTTCACATGGCGATTTGGCAACATTCAGAATTAGCTACATGGGTCTCCCGCAAGGCTCATGCCTCAGTCCGCTCCTGTATAATTTCTATGTAAACGACATTGACAGCTGTCTCGTAACCCCATGTACACTAAGGCAATTGGCAGATGATGGCGTGGTTTCAGTTACTGGATCCAAAGCTATTGATCTGCAAAAACCATTGCAAGATACCTTAGATAAATTGTCCGTTTGGGCTGTTCATCTGGGTATCGAATTCTCTGCGGAGAAAACTGAGCTGGTTGTCTTTTCAAGAAAGCATGATCCCGCGCAACTTCAGCTTCATATGATGGGAAGAATGATCCAACAGGTTTTGACTTTCAAATACCTCGGGGTGTGGTTTGATTCCAAATGCACGTGGGGAGGACACATTAGGTATCTGATAACAAAATGCCAACAAAGAGTAAATTTTCTTCGAACGATAACAGGGTCTTGGTGGGGTGCTCATCCGCAAGATCTAATAAAATTGTATCAGACAACGATACTTTCAGTGATGGAATATGGATGCGTTTGCTTTCGTTCCGCTGCAAATTCTCATATTATCAAACTGGAGAGAATTCAGTATCGTTGTTTGCGAATTGCTTTAGGCTGCATGCATTCGACACATACAATGAGTCTTGAAGTTCTGGCGGGAGTTCTTCCATTGAAGGATCGTTTTTGGGAGCTTTCGTCGCGACTGCTAATAAGATGCGAGGTACTGAATCCCCTAGTTATTAATAACTTCGAAAGGTTAGTTGAGCTTCAATCTCAAACAAGATTCATGACTGTATATTTTAACCATATGTCACAGGAAATCAACCCTTCAAGATATATTCCTATCCGTGTCAGCCTCCTAAATGTCCCTGACTCAACTTTATTTTTCGACACATCCATGCAGCGCGAAGTGCGTGGAATCCCGGATCACCTACGCTCTATGGAAATCGCAAAAATATTTTCACGTAAGTTCAGGCATATTGACTCTGAGAAAATGTTTTACACGGACGGATCGCGAATTGAAGAAGCGACAGGGTTTGGTATGTTCAACAATAATGTTTCGGCCTCATTCAAGCTTCAAGAACCTGCATCTGTTTATATAGCAGAGTTAGCAGCAGTTCATTATAGCTTGAATGTAATCGTCACATTATCTCCAAACCATTATTTCCTCTTCACAGATAGTCTGAGTGCAATCGAAGCCATTCGCTCAAACGCTGCTGGCAAAAATGAACCGTTTTTCTTGGACAAAATAAAACAGTGTCTGAACGACATATTGAATAATAATTATCAAATCACAATAGTCTGGGTCCCGGCTCATTGCTCCATTCCAGGCAATGAAAGAGCCGATAGTTTTGCCAAACGTGGTGCTATTGAAGGTGAAATTTATGAGAGACCGATTGCTTTCAACGAATTTTATAGCGCGACTCGCCAAAGAACACTTGCCAGCTGGCAAGTTTCTTGGGATAGAGATGATCTAGGTCGGTGGATGCACTCAATTATTCCTAAAATATCGACAAAGGCATGGTTCAAGGGGCTGGATGTGAGTAGGGACTTCATTCGTTTGATGTCCAGACTGATGTCCAATCACTACACCTTAGATGCACATCTCCTTCGAATTGGACTTTCCGAGACTAATCTTTGTGCTTGTGGCGAAGGCTATCGCGATATTGATCATGTCGTTTGGACATGCGTGGAGTATCGTGATGTCAGATCTCAACTAATAAATTCCCTGCGTACCCAAGGTAGACTATCCAATGTCCCAGTTCGAGACATTCTTGCTTGTCGTGACCTTTCTTACATGAAACTTCTTTATCGTTTCATAAAGACAATTGAAGTTTCAATTTAATAATTGACCCTTTTGAGGGTTAGTTCTGACTCCTACTGTGTCCATTAGTTCATCCAATAGCAAAATTTTAATAAAAATGATGTGCTGATACAAACAAACTCAAAATAGGTTACGAGATCAACAACAAAATGTATAAAAATTTAAGCTTATCTTATAATTTATAGCAGTTAATCGCTTGGTTCAAATAATGTTATTAAGTAGATTTAATAATAAATAACGAAATAGCTAATATGATATTGTTAAATATAAGAGGAATATGTTTTATTAAACTCAAATCGATGTGACTATATTAGTATTATATTAGGTTAAGAATTCTATGTAAAAGTGATGATACGGCGAAGTAAAACTTATGTAAATTGCCTTAAGAAATAAACGTATTTATGAAAAAAAAAAAAAAAGAAGGAAATCAATGACGTCAAATGTATTTCGCATATCAAGTTCCTGAAGAAAATCCTCCTGTGGCTGACGATCAGCGAGATGGAAATGCTCAAGCCGCTATTCGTCCTCGAAGGGAAAGAGGTCTTTTGGCAGGATCTGGTGAAGGCTCATTATGCCAAGAAATTGTTAAAGGAGATGGACTAGTTTTAGATAAACGTGATGCTGATGATCATCAATCTATTCAATGTCCTCCAGATGTGTGGTTCTACATAAATAATTTTTTTGATAAAAAATCAGGAGCATTGTTGGTGTGAAAGCTTCAAAAATGCTAAAAAACAACTTTTCATTGTTCACGGTTATGGTTCCGGCCCTCTGTCACAGGATGTCGAAGCATTCCTGTAAAACTTAACATAGGATTGAGCCCGAGTTGGCGGTTCAATGCATAGCCCCAACCTGGAAGGATTCCTAGTGTCAGTAGGATCGTAGTAGCAACCATGCAATGATCCTATCCTATGAAATGCAATGATCCTACCTTTTGAATCGACTGCGAAGTCGGTTGAAACAGAAAGGCCAAATTCCACAAAACGAATGTGATGCCAAGAAAAAAACCCTTCTTAATCCACCTAGTGGTGTGATAAAGCCGTTCACTTTCTTCAAAACACAGTCTCAAGAAAAAACATTTTTTTTTCATTAAATAATTTCAGACACTAATTTGAGATCATTTTTGACACCGATTGATCCAGATTGATTCGAGTAGTTGACAAAAGCATGATTCAGTGTTTATGTCACATAGTCAGCATCATTTTTTCCAACCAATCGCTTGACATTTGCGTTGCCTATTTGTATGAGAAGAGTGATGCTAATTTAAAAAACTCTTCTTAATCCACTTAGTTGAATATCCGAAATCAAAAAAAAAGTTGATGCTGAAAGTTTTAGAATTACATGAAACGTCGAGATCTTGTCTTCACAAAAAATGAAAAAATATTAGTAAAAACTGCAACTATTCAATAAAAATTAAATTTATTCTTTTCGGAGGCATTTTGGACAAAAGTCTTCATTGTCTAATAGTAACTTGGCTTTCTTGGTCAATGATTTGTGTGGTGGCACGTTTGGTGTTGATTAGACCGGTCTTCCACAGGCTTCAAGGGATTGAAAACGTTGCTGCAGTTGAATTTATTGGCTTCTTATTCACTAAGCAACGTTTAATGGCATTAATCAGTGCATTAAAGTTCATTTTCCTTGACTTGGACGATTTGTTTGAAGTCGTCATGGCTAACAGAACCAGATAACCAAAGTTTTTACTTATATGACGGATGTATTGAAGCCGTCAAGTTGTCCACGTGTTGCGTATCACCCGAGATGCCAGGTAATACAATAAGTTTAGCTAGCAAAAACGAAAAGATCGCGCCAATTTTCAAAAGTCTCTAATTTCTGACGAATGTCTGCGAACAATCGAAGTTTCAAACGTCTGTAAAAAGTCTTTAGACGAAAAATGGTTTACATGTTAACTAAGAAATTTGATAATTTACAGACAAATTTGCAGACCTAGCACCTCTGCATATAATTGACAAATTTTCGCGATTTGTCGAAAAAAATGGGGGGCCGGTAACCGAAATCGGTGAACATTTTGAATATGACGAAAAACCTAGGTTGCGAAAATTTCGATAGCATCCGGTATTAAATCACGAAATAAATTGATTTCACCTCATAAATATTCAATCCACATACCTTTTCGATTGATGCTTTCCAATTTATGATACTAGAAAAAAAGTCATAAAAAACTTTTGTGTTGATTTTTACGCAATTAAAATTTGTTTTGAGCGCATCAAAAAGTACAAGCGTCTGTTTGCCTTGGTTTTCGTCACAAAAAGAACGTGCTGCTATTACACACACATGACATTTGTCGAAATGACGCTATCTGTCTTTCTAACTGTCAAAAATTACGGTGGGGTACCGGCAACCGGACATCTTTCCCTACTCCCCCCTATGGTGCTTTTTCAAGATCGAAAATTTTCAAACCTTAACCGCCGGGCAGAACTCCTTAATCATGTCCGATTTAATTCAAATTTGGCATGGGGACTTTTTTCGAGGTGCTTGAACTTTTGAGCACTAGCGCTTTACGAAATTTGAGGTGATCCCGAAACATTGCCACCTTTATATTTATATATATATATATATATATATATATATATATATATATATATATATATATATATATATATATATATATATATATATATATATATATATATGTATATATATATATATATATATATATATATATATATATATATATATATATATATATATATATATATATATATATATATTTATATACATATACATATATATAACGGTAAAAAACAACGCGTTTTGTCGGTTACGTCACTTCTACAATCATATCTCCGGAACCAGGAGTCGCAACCATTTGATCTTTGAACTTGATCAATGGCCCAATAGTAGCGTTCAAACGACCCTAAGTTTGTTAAAATCGGTTAAACCAGCTCTGAGAAAATTGAACCGTAAAAATATCTTTGAAAAGTGCACACACATTAACACACAGACTATTTCCGATCTCGTCGAACTCCGTCGGATTTTCCAGTAATTTTAATACATTTCTATAGAGAAAGGCAAAACCTTTCTTAATCCACCTAGTGGTGCAATGATGCCTTTCTCATATTACTTATATTTTGAAAAACATTACTAGAAGATTCTGTCAATAACCTTTGTTGAAACTTGAATAAAATCAAAAACTTTCTCCAATATAAACTACACGGAGAACCCTTCGATCATAAAATTGCGATATCGCAGTTTTTGAATTTGCGATAGTTGATTTAACTAATTTCTTTTTGATTCAACCAATATGGTTTTTGATTTGCATATATTCAAGTAGTTGAAAAATATGTTGTTTTGAATGCTGTCAAATGTCGGAGACAGTTGAAAGCAAAACAATAATCGCAATGCAAAATCAACAACTTTCTTAGTTGAAATCTGTTCGCGTCGCTTCAAAATGTCAATGAAAACAACATCGATGATTAAAGCGCGTAAACTCGTATTTACCAGATTTTCGAGTATTTACTCATTTGGTGAAATTGTGTCCATTCTATTCGAGAAATTTATGATTCCATAACAAGTGTTTATCTAACAGCGGTGTTGTGATAAAGTCAACCTTTTTTAAGTTGAAAAAGATTTGGTGACAAATTAGAAAATGTTAATGAATGATCATCTGGTAATCTTTCAGGTATGCGCAAAAATTTTATGCTTCAAATTCGATCATTGATTTACTTCCAGCAGACTGTTTTACTTCCAGCTGTTTGATACCGATCATGATGTTCATGAATTAGCAATAAAACGCTTTCTGACATGAATTTAATTTATAAAAGTAACAGAAGTGAAGGGTTTCAAACGCACAGAACGCGCTGCAATTGAATGGCGCGTTTAAATTGCCGTCGCAAAATTCCAATTCCCAGCGGTTAATGCACCCAAGTTCATACAAATTGACTAAAATTATCAGTGCATAACTTTAGTTCAACCGTTTGAAGGCATCATCTTTCAATACTCATTTTAGGTAAATTTAATAATTTCGCTAATTTACGTTTTTCTACATCAATCATTTCCGATCGAATCAGAAGTATTTTTTTAGAAATTAGATCTTTACTGATCTCGACTTGACATGATCATGATCATACAAAAATCAAAATCACTTAGAGATCAGATCAGTTCTGATTTCGTAATGATAATTTATTCCTTGGTTAAGATCATTCGAAATCGGCAGTGATCGGTGATTTTCCCAGCCCTAATGATATTACATGTCAATATAAAATACTGTTTATATTTTAACAACGATATTTATTTCATGAATATCAACATACCGAACTTATTTCAAATAGATCATGACGTGTATCAGTAAGTATATTTGGATTATTTTCGCAAATCAATAACATTGTTCGAGTTAATTCAACTATTTGCAATGTCTAAAACAAATAAAACCGATTTATTTTTCAACTAACAGAATTTTGTTTCAATAACAACACCAGTTATTTCAACTAAAATATTTCTTGAAATTGAAAGGTATGTGTCCTCACTAATTGACAGGATTTTTTTTTCAAACAGTTAAATTAGTTGTTTCAACCATCGTTTCTGCTAATCGAAAAACAAAAATGACAGTTTACTTAAAACAACATTCGATTAGTTGTACCAAATTTTAACCAATCGAATTCAGAAAATCAACTAATATTCTGGTGGAAATGGGATCGCGGGTGGTTCCGTGTACCATCACATTTTCAATTCGTAAACAGCTGTGTCAAATTAATAAAGTTTTAAATGTGGCAACCTGCACGCTATACAAAATTGAGTAAAGCACGCTGTGTGCTAGGTGGGTATGTTTTCTTCTTATTCCGTACCAGCACGTACCGATGCGTACCGATTTTGCATCATTTTGTATGACAGCTTGAAAGTTTTGATACTAATTGCCCTTTAATTTCGGAACTGGAAGTCGGATCTGGATGAAATTGCACAGTGTATTTTAAGACAATGATAGCTTTATTTTGAACCATGATTCGGCTCAACCGTTGCTAAGAAATCGAAGTGAGTTCCGTTTTTGGTGCTTCTCTTCACTATTACCGGTGCGTTCGAAAGCGAAAACCGGGCACTAGTAGTCCCAAAGTAGATTTTTATATCCACTAACTAACAAAGTCTGTCAATTAAATGAACTTACTAGAAAATTTTATAAAAAATGTGCACTTCGTTTCGCCATCGCTTGTGAGAAAATTCTCATGAAATTGAAAGTTGTTCTCTAATCTCACTGTAATACCGGAACCAGAAGTCGGATCTGGATCAACTTTTCTAGGACTTTTTGAAGAATCTGAAGACCTTTCATTTGCGTCTTAGTTTGTAAAAATCGATTGAGAAATTTTCGAGAAAATTGAGTGCGCATTTTCTCATAGATTTGAACATATTGCCTTGTAATTTCGGAACCGGAAGTCGGAAAAAAATAAAATTCAACAGCGATCTATGAGACTATAATACCTTTCGTTCGAATTTAAGTTTGTAAAAATCGGTCGCACCATCTCTGAGTATGTGATATTTATTTTCCTTTTTTGGTGGATATTACCCTGTAACTCCGGAACCGAAAGTCGGTTCTGTAAGAACTAATGATAATTCTAGGCACTACCTCGACTTTTAAAACTGAGAACGCGGCAAAATAAACGATATGCAGTGGCGAAATTTGGCGCCCGGGGCAAAATAAGAAATTTACCAATTTTAGCATAAGCTTTTGGTTTATTCGAAACAACTTCTATCTAAGGTTATTGATTTAACCCTCCGTCTGACAGATATATTCATACCATCGATCTGACTAATGAGTCTGGCCAAACCCCTATTCATTTACGTGTATTTTTTACGTATTTCGGTGGAAATTATGTATTATAAATATTTATGTATTTATGTATGATAAATATATAAAACTGATGGTAAATAATGAAAAAGGTCTGGCTGGACCCATTAGTCAGACGGAGGGTTAAATTAAACATACAAAAAGGATTCGAATGTTATTCAGTATTTTCATAAAATGATGCATAATTGAAATCAGCTAGGTGAAGTATTGTTGTTATGACAAAGATTTTGGTCTGTAACAAAGAATGAACAAAATCTAGAAAATCAATTATAACAACATTTTGGTTATTAATTAAATGAAAAAATTGGCCATACTCTAACAACATGCATATGTAATCTCCTTCATATTAGCCAACCTAAGTACTCATGATTTCTAACCGTACATAGCTAGAGCCTCTAACGAACAAAACGTGTCGTGAGCCGCACTCAATCACTGAAAATATTCCGATTTTCTATTTGTTGGTTCTGCACGATACGCTTTGTGCGATGATTCGTTCAATTCATGCGGTTGAAATTTTACGCGCCCTATTGTGGTACTGAATTTCAACTCAATATTCCTTCATACCAACTATTTAAAAAAACTTTTTCATACATAAATACGCACATTTCCGATGGCATTGAGCAAAACATATGTTGCTGCGTTAAACACAATAAAATATATTCACGATTAAGTTCTGCCAATTCTTGTGCAGAGTGAATTTTGAAAAAAATTATTCTAGCAAAATTTCATGTGCAAATTAGTAATTACAATAATAACAATACGAATACTTTTTTGATAAAATTTTTGACCATGAATTAAAAGTTCGAAACTGGCTGAGTGATCTGTTAATGGCTTTCTATAATCTAACCATCAATCGATTCTAAAACATTTAACTTAAACATATATTGCAACGTCGTTGTGGTATTTCAATAGTACACATTTTAAAGATCGGTTTGAATTGACCTATATTTTCACGAGCCAATCACAGCATGCTATAATCATGTCATCTCTTGACTTCGCGCCATGCATGGAAAACTTCCTCACCGTCCCGCACGGCATGAACTTTCGCACAAAACAGGAGCTATACATATAGGCTCTGTCACAATTTTTTTGTCAGTCAACGTCTTCTGTCATGCAGAGCGGATGGAGTAAATATTGTCTTTGTCATCCGGTCCAGAAATAGTTAACGGTTTTGTACTCAGTGCGGCTCGATAATACCGTAGAAAAGGTTGCTTATGCACACCAGCATCAGCAAGACATTCGAAGGGTTTATTTTATTTACTGTTCACCTCGCACGTTCGTCGCGTACATTATGAAATATCATTTGAAGGACCGTAGAGATGCGCAAACTTAATTTAATGTGTGTTCCAGCGTTCAAAGTAACCTTAACCGAACCGTAACAAATTTCAGATCGGTAGGAATATTTCAAAACAGAGTTCATGTTTTTATAGATTTCTGATAGAAACAAGCAAATTCATTGGAAGAATCCTAGCTGACGCTAAAGAAAAAGGTTTTTCTCTGAGGTGGTAATGTCGATTTTAATTCATTGTGCAAAAAACTAAAGTTCATTTAGAATTGAGCATTTTACTTGATTCAATACCATTTTGCATATGCTCGGGAATAACAAGTAAAGTACCCAAAATAAGTGATACTCGATCGTAAAATGTTCTAGTACTAATTACATTGGTTTCTGTATAAAAGAAATGTTTGTCCGTGAAAAACTAACCTAACCCAATTTCGAAGATTGATCCTTCTCGTGGTTTAATTTTTCATTTGCATTTTTCGCTACTGATAATTCGGTTTTGCGGCAATGTGTCAGTATCAATATTCAAAAATATTCAAGTTCAAATAATGAAACTTAGATACCGTAAAATTAACTCTCCGTTAGATTTGCCAATTAGAATCAGTATCGAACCGACTTGAGTTCGATACGGTTTGAAAATGCCATAGAGAAGGTTGCTTGGGTATTTTTTATGTCATCGTAATCGGTCGTGTCTCGTACATGCGAATTACTGTCTTGATGGATGCATTTATCGCATACCATAAATCATCCAAACAAAACAATTCTGAACAGTTGCTCACCAGAAGAATTTCCTAAGAATCTGAACTAGCAATTCAATAACAGATGAATATATGAGAAAGATCATTTCATCACATCACTTCTGTGCTCACTGATGTCTTGATACTGCAGCTATTTTGTTTCGATTTACAGCATAACGCTACGATAACTCACGTTGGCCAAACACGGTTCGTTTCCGTAAGCACAGTTTGAACACATAACAAGCCAAAAGTTACCGAACAGTCAGTTTACAAAGTTCCAAAGTACCATTGAGCAGGGCGACTCACAACTCCTACCGACGACGGTTCTATCAAACCGAACCAATCATTTTAGCGAGGATAAGTTTTATGGCTTCGAATCATGGCCGGTAAAGTTCGATACAGTTTGATCCATTTGGCGGGCCGAAACATTCACGGCGCAACGTTCAACACTGCCGTCCTACATCCTGCTGCAAAGTTCGTAAATTGATGGTTATTTCAACGAGCCATTTTATGCTACCACGGAGTGAATCACTTTCGTCAGCATCATCTGGCATTCGCGCAAATAAGACGGGCTTCCCGCGGCACGGCAGCAGAAGTGATCATTATTGCAAACGGGCTCGGTTCCCACTCGAAGCCGGGTGGGTGCCTTGACTGCCACTCGAGTCAAGATGGGATGAAAACATCAAACCCACAACCTAAAGTAGGAAAGCAGAAACCGGCCGCAATCTTGGGCGTGCTCGACTCAACTCAACAAATGCTATTAACTGACAGCGAACGAACCCTCAGCCGGCAGACGCCTGACTAGGCTTCCTTGGCTTGGCTGGACAGAGTCGCTTCGATTCGATTCAGGAAAGCTTTACTGACCAGAATCGAGCCCAAGTGGCCCTCCTGTCGCCACAACGAACGGCGTGGGTGGAAAAGTATCATTTTAATGGTATTAATTGGTTGCAATTAAACGATTTATACGGTGAACAGTTCATTCTGGGTTCTGGGTACGACATGGGTGGAGGGATCTGGCAGGGATCGCACTAGTCAACGAAATCAACCTTTCAAGTTGCTCGGTTCATTTTAAAACCTTTCTGGTCAATTTCCGCGCTAGCTGGAGTTGAAGTTTTCAAGATTTCATATGTCATATTTCAAGGCGAAAGTGAATAAATACTGATAACTTAATAATGAAACTTGTATGTTTGAGTTTTAATGTAAGATTTGGAAAGCATTTTTTTTATAATAACGAATCAAGAAACGTAACTATGTTGTTCTAGTCAAGGTTTGGAAAAAAATCTTAATTTCGAGAATCGCGACTGAAAATTTTCAGAGGTAATTTCCAGACAAAAACAGCATCGCTTAGAAAACTCTATGTATAAAAGTTCAGTAATGATTTTTTGCTAACACGATTCTCACTGAAACTGATTTCACAGTGCAAAAAATCAGTTGTGAAAAGTTCACTAACGAGCAGTATAATCGATAATATTTAAAAAAAACTACAAGGATCAGCCCCATGGGGTTGTTCGAGCCGTTGATGTGGAACAAGGCTACCAAAATTTGTAATGATCTACAATCAAAAAGTTCAATCAATTCGAACCAGCACCGAACATCATTCGTCTTGATTAGCATTTGTTTTATGACCGACGAAATTACACCATTATTCCAAATATATGCAATTATATCTTTGTACATACTTGCGATTTCGATAATTAAGCTTCTCTTCGCCAAGCTTGTGTTCAAGTTTTTTATGCAAGCAGTTTTTAGCGTTAAGTTTCTCTACCATTCTGCGATTTCGGTTGAAGCGATAAGCTATTTCTCATTATCAATCGAGTTCATCTAATATAAATTAGAAATTAATCTTAAGCACTCTAAATTTATCCAAAGGTAGTTGTCAATTTATCATGGGGAAACGACATAACATGGAATTCCGAGCTTGCATGACATAAGATCAGAGTATACCAATCAAGGGCTGACGCAAGTGTGTTTTAGGGCGTTTTAAAGGGCTATTTTCACGCTTTAAATCTGATTTTCTCAGAAACGGTGACGAATATCAAAAAACCCAACAGACAATCTCTTAGAAAATTAGTTTAGATTATTCTGTGAAAATTTCAGAATGATTGTTTGACTTTAGCGGTCGGGAAAGTCTTTTTTCTGAAGGAAGAGTTGCATAGCTGAAAACGACAACTTTCAACTTGTTCATTGAATATCTCGCCTTCAAAAGCATGGATCAAAAATCTATCCTGACAATGTCTAGATGATTTAGTTTAAATGCGATTAGTGCATAAAAACATATATGTTGTCGCGATGAAAATTAAGTGAAAGTTATTTTTGTGGAGGTAAGTCGATTTCTATGTCGGCGCTATTTTAGTTCCCTGGTAACGTAACGAAACATGAGAGCGAAATAAAATCGGCTCATCAAGGCTGCCAAACAAGCGGTAGCTTTATTGGATTTTATATGATGTAGTCAAATTTGTAACCGAAAATATAAAAACTTTCTTGGCCACCCGGCCACATTGAGAGTCTTTTTACACATTTGCGAGAGAGCATGAAGAGAAATGTAATACGCACAGCGAGTGACACGGTTTTACGTTAACAACTGGTATCAGCCCTTAAAGCTTCAAATCGTTTTATGGCACGTTTTTGTCTTGCTGTCTAGCAACAACCTACCTCTAGCATGCTACGAGTAGGACTGAAACGTTAACTTTAATTTCGCTTCTATTTATAGATTCGCGTGCTTCCAACAGCTTCGCTTTTGCATCGATTGACCAATCAGAGCGATGCTCTCTGATACATCGCTTACTCTTTCAAAACCGTCGACTATGGCAGGGAAATCCGGTATGCTGGAGATTTTTTGCAGACAAAATAGGACACTGCTAGCTATTAATCAACATTTCAATGATATACAATTCAAAATACATGGCTATGAACATTCAAATCATCATTCAGTAATAGCCGTTCAACCGAGAAGGTTGTGTATAGAAGCGTACAGTTTAATAACGCTGGTTAGTTTACACGCGTTAAATACGACAACGGTTGAACTACAGGTAGAGACCTGTTGGCAGCAGCCGTTAAAACGTAAAATCGTGCTGCATAAGAGAGCCCTAGTGCTGGGCCAAGCTGGTGAAGGAAACAACAAAGGGCGTTTCCCAAGCTCTACCCAGGCCACAATATACAGCCACAAGTGCTGAGCAGAAGAGTGCAAAGGCACACAGAAGCAGGAGAGTGCAAAGGCACACCGGTGCGAAGGCACTTCGGTGCAGAAGCATATCGGTGCGGAGCACAAGGAAGAAGGAGACAAGACAACTCGGTCTTTCCACTGCCATACAACACGCAGGTATACACCGGTGACCTGCGCTGGTTGCAGCTGGCGAAGACAAAAGTAAATCGGAAATCGAGTGGTGCTTGATGTCAGGTAGCAGTAGCATCACATCCAACAATCAGCATCCAACAAGAACATCTAGAGCAACGAGGATCTACACGGCAGTGCAACGGAGATAGACAACAATTTCAAGGTAGAAGTTTTTTCTTTTCCTTTTGATTGAGTACTGTGTAGTGTTGGTTTCATTTTTTACTTTAAAGTTTGATTAAAAATTTTAATGTGATGGATGAATCCATGGACGTAAATCCTAGCATGAATCCTATACCCCCACGAACGAAAAAATATCAGGAGAGCTCTTCTGGGCCTTGGATAGTCTTTTTTAGACGTATATCAAAGCCATTAAACATTTACCAAATTTCTAAAGGTTTGACATCACGATTCTCTTCAATCAAAGAGATCATAAAAGTAAATAACGATAAAATTCGTGTTGTGGTAAATAATTTGAAACACGCGAATGATATTGTCTCTTCGGAACATTTCAATAAAGAGTATAAAGTTTACATACCCTCCAAAGATGTCGAAATTGACGGTGTTGTTACCGAAGCGAGTCTTTCGGTAGATGATTTACTCAAGCATGGTGTTGGTCGTTTCAAGAACTCTATGCTTGAGGGTGTGAAAATACTGGAGTGCAAACAACTGTACTCAGTAGTTTATGAAGAGGGAAAAAAAGTTTATCGCCCATCAGACTCGTTTCGAGTGACATTTGCCGGATCTGCGTTGCCGTCCCATGTCTATGTCGATAAAATTCGCCTCCCTGTTCGGCTTTTTGTTCCAAATGTAATGAATTGTACGAACTGCAAAAAATTCGGACACACAGCTACTTACTGTAGCAATAAACCAAAATGTATTAAGTGTGAAGGACCTCATAAAGATAATGATTGCAACAAGGAAATTGAAAAATGTATTTATTGTGGGGAAAGTCCTCATGAGGATATTTCAGTATGCACTGCATTTAAAGTGCACAAAGACAAAATTAAGCTTTCTTTAAAAGCACGGTCTAAGCGCACATATGCAGAAATGCTTAAAACGGTCATTGATGTCCCCCCTTTGGAAACCGAAAACGGGTTTTCAAATCTAGAGGAAACAGAGGACTCTGACTCTGACGAAAATAGTGAAGGTAATTCGTTTATCACTACCCAAGGGTCAGTTAAGAGAAAGAAGTCTTCTTCCAAATTACCAAAAAAGACACCTAAAGTTTCATCTTCAAAAAAAGATCCCCGTGTTAAACAAAAAAAGTCAAAACCAAAGACTGTGCCTCCTGGTTTGTCAAATTCACAAACCAATCCAGGATCTAGCACAGAAAAAGGTAATAATCCTGTGGGCTCCATTTCACAGCCACCAACAGGATTACTGAAGTTTTCGGAAATTGTTGAATGGATTTTCTCAGCATTCAATATATCTGAACCCTTAAAGACCCTCATAATGGCATTCCTTCCAATAGCTAGAAATTTTTTGAAGCAGTTATCAGCTCAATGGCCAATTGTCTCAGGTTTTGTATCTTTTGATGGATAATTTATCACCCGCCGCAAATGATACAATCACTGTCCTGCAGTGGAATTGTCGAAGCATCATGCCAAAACTTGATTCATTTAAAATTTTATTGCATAGTCAAAAATGTGATGTATTTGCTTTATGCGAAACATGGCTTACTTCAAACATAGCTTTAAATTTTAATGATTTTAACATTATACGTCTCGATAGAGACTCTCCGTATGGTGGAGTGCTTTTGGGAATTAAGAAATGCTGTTCCTTTTATAGATTAAACATCCCTTCAACTTCTAGTATAGAAGTTGTTGCTTGCCAAATAAACATTAAAGGCAAAGATATTTGCATAGCTTCGGTTTATATTCCTCCAAAAGCACAAGTTGGACAGCGACAGCTTAATGAAATGGTTGAAGCCCTTCCTGCTCCACGATTGATTCTGGGGGATTTAAATTCGCACGGCATGATGTGGGGTTCCGTTTACAATGATAGCAGATCATCTTTAATACAAAACATTTGTGACAATTTTAGCATGACGGTATTAAATATGGGTAGCATGACACGGATCCCAAGACCTCCTGCACGCCCAAGTGCATTAGATCTATCTCTTTGCTCAACATCAATTCGACTAGATTGCACCTGGAAAATATTGCCTGATTTACACGGTAGCGATCATTTACCAATCATCATCTCAATTAGCTGTAACAAATGTATTGCTAATTCAGCTAGTATTCCATATGATTTGACAAAAAATATCGACTGGATTAAATACCAAAGTAGAATCTCTAGTATTTTGAATTCAATGGAAGAGCTCCCTCCACTTGAAGAATATGACTTCCTCGTTTGTTCGATTCTGGAGGCCGCAGAACAATCCCAAACTAAACGCTTTCCTGGGCCAACGACTAACAGAAGGCCTCCCAACCCCTGGTGGGACAAAGAGTGCTCAGAGGCTAAACTCGCAAAACAAAATGCTTGCAAGACGTTTCTAAAACGGGGAGGAGGAACTCCTCAGAATTTTGAAAAACTTATGGTTTTAGAAACCAAGTACAAGAGCATACTTCGAGCCAAAAAATGTAGCTATTGGAGACATTTTGTCGAAGGTTTGTCAAGAGAAACCTCAATGAGCACTCTTTGGAATACGGCCAGACGAATGAGGAATCGTAACGTGGGCAATGAGAGTGATGAATACTCCAACCGATGGATATTTGACTTTGCTAGGAAAGTTTGCCCAGATTCTGTTCCTACGCAGAGCATTATACGGGAATCTCCTCCAAATAATGGTTTTATTAATAACCCATTTTCAATGATGGAATTTTCTATAGCACTCTTGTCTTGTAACAATAACGCCCCTGGGTTGGACAGAATTAAATTCAACTTGGTGAAGAATCTGCCCGACCTCGCAAAAAGACGTTTTTTTTTTTTCATAAATACGTTTATTTCATAGGCAATATACATAAGTTTTTCTTCGCCGTGGCATCTACAATACATAGTACTTTAAACCTAATACATTTCGAATATCCTATTAGTATGTTGGTATTCATTAGTTAATCTAAACACTGTTTTTATCAAGCGAGTTGCTATTATAAATTACATTAAATGAAATACATTTATTTTGTACATGATCTTATAACTATTTCAGGTTTGTTTGTATCAGTTCATCACTTTTATTTAATATAAGATAGCTGGCTATTGGTTGAGCTCATGGAAGAGAAAACAATCTAACATAAAATAAAATTTAAATTGGAACTCCAATGGACTTAATGAAATAATAAAGAAGTTTCATGTAAGGAACGTCACGACAAGCAAGAATGTCGCGAACTGGGACATTGGATAGTCTACCTTGGGTACGCAAGGAATTTATTAGTTGAGATCTGACATCACGATACTCCACGCATGTCCAAACAACATGGTCAATATCGCGGTAACCTTCGCCACAAGCACAATGATTAGTCTCGGAAAGTCCAATTCGAAGGAGATGTGCATCTAACGTGTAGTGATTGGACATGAGTCTGGACATCACACGAATGAAATCTCTACTCACATCCAGTCCCCTGAACCATGCCTTTGTCGATATTTTAGGAATAATTGAGTGCATCCACCGACCCAGATCATCTTTATCCCAAGAAGCTTGCCAGCTGGCAAGTGTTCTTTGGCGAGACGCGCTATAGAATTCATTGAAAGCAATTGGTCTCTCATAAATTTCACCCTCAATAGCACCACGTTTGGCTAAAATATCGGCTCTTTCATTGCCTGGAATGGAGCAATGAGCCGGAACCCAAACTATTGTGATTTGATAATTATTATTCAATATGACGTTCAGGCACTGTTTTATTTTGCCCAAGAAAAAAGGTTCATTTTTGCCAGCAGCCTTTGAGCGAATGGCTTCAATTGCACTCAGACTATCTGTGAAAAGAAAATAATGGTTTGGAGATAATGTGACGATTATACTCAAACTATAATGAACTGCTGCTAACTCTGCTATATAAACAGATGCAGGTTCTTGAAGCCTAAAGGAGACCGAAACATTATTGTTGAACATACCAAACCCTGTCGCTTCTTCAATTCGCGATCCGTCCGTGTAAAACATTTTCTCAGAGTCGATATGCCTGAACTTACTTGTAAATATTTTTGGGATTTCCAACGAGCGTAGGTGTTCCGGAATTCCACGCACTTCGCGCTGCATGGATGTGTCGAAAAATAAAGTTGAGTCAGGGACATTTAGGAGGCTGACACGGATAGGAATATATCTTGAAGGGTTGATTTCCTGTGACATATGGTTAAAATATACAGTCATGAATCTTGTTTGAGATTGAAGCTCAACTAGCCTTTCGAAGTTATTAATAACTAGGGGATTCAGTACCTCGCATCTTATTAGCAGTCGCGACGAAAGCTCCCAAAAACGATCCTTCAATGGAAGAACTCCCGCCAGAACTTCAAGACTCATTGTATGTGTCGAATGCATGCAGCCTAAAGCAATTCGCAAACAACGATATTGAATTCGCTCTAATTTGATAATATGAGAGTTTGCAGCGGAACGAAAGCAAACGCATCCATATTCCATCACTGAAAGTATCGTTGTCTGATACAATTTTATTAGATCTTCCGGATGAGCACCCCACCAAGATCCGGTTATTGTTCGAAGAAAATTTACTCTTTGTTGGCATTTTGTTATCAGAAACCTAATGTGTCCTCCCCACGTGCATTTGGAATCAAACCACACCCCGAGGTATTTGAAAGTCAAAACCTGTTGGATCATTCTTCCCATCATATGGAGCTGAAGCTGCGCGGGATCATGCTTTCTTGAAAAGACGACTAACTCTGTTTTCTCCGCAGAGAATTCGATACCAAGATGAACAGCCCAATCGGACAAGTTATCTAAGGTATCTTGCAATGGTTTATGCAGATCAATAGCTTTGGGTCCAGTAACTGAAACTACGCCATCATCTGCCAATTGTCTTAGTGTACATGGGGATACTAGACAGCTGTCAATGTCATTTACGTAAAAATTATAGAGGAGCGGACTGAGGCAAGAGCCTTGCGGTAGACCCATGTAGCTAGTTCTGAATGTTACCAAATCGCCATGTGAAAAATGCATGCGTTTCTCTGACAAAAGGTTGTGCAAATAATTATTTATAACCGCTGGGAGTCCATGTTGGTGAAGCTTGTCTGAAAGAACATCAATGGAAACTGAATCAAATGCTCCTTTAATGTCTAAAAATACAGATGCCATTTGTTGCTTTTGAGCGAAGGCAATTTGGATGTCAGACGAAAGTAATGCAAGGCAATCATTCGTCCCTTTATTTCTACGGAAGCCAAACTGAGTATCTGACAACAAACCGTTCGTCTCGACCCAAGTGTCGAGACGTCGTAGAATAATTTTTTCGAACAATTTTCTGATGCAGGACAACATCGCGATGGGTCTATATGAGTTGTGATTGGAAGCTGGTTTCCCCGGCTTTTGAATGGCGATAACTTTCACTTGTCTCCAGTCAGGTGGAACAATATTTTGCTCAAGAAGCTTGTTGAACAATTCCAACAAACGTCTTTTTGCGAGGTCGGGCAGATTCTTCACCAAGTTGAATTTAATTCTGTCCAACCCAGGAGCGTTATTGTTACAAGACATGAGTGCTATGGAAAATTCCATCATAGAAAAGGGGCTATCAATGGAACCATTATTTGAAAAAGATTCCCTAATAATGCTATGCGTAGGAACAGAATCTGGACAAACTTTCCTCGCAAAATCAAATATCCATCGGTTCGAGTATTCCTCACTCTCATTTCCTACGTTACGATTCCTCATTCGTCTGGCCGTATTCCAAAGAGTGCTCATTGAGGTTTCTCTTGACAAACCTTCGACAAAATGTCTCCAATAGCTACATTTCTTGGCCCGAAGTATGCTCTTGTACTTGGTTTCTAAAGTCAAGAATTTTTCAAAATTCTGAGGAGTTCCTCCTCCTCGTTTTAAAAACATCTTGAAGGCATTTTGTTTCGCGTGCTTAGCATCTGAGCACTCTTTGTCCCACCAAGGGTTTGGAGGCCTTCTGTTAGACGATGGACCAAGAAATCGTTTGGTTTGGGCTTGTTCTGCGGCCTCCAGAATCGAACAAACGAGGAAGTCATATTCTTCAAGTGGGGGGAGCTCTTCCATTGAAGTTAAGGCACTTGAAATATTACTTTGGTATTTAATCCAGTCAATATTTTTTGTCAAATCATATGGAATATTAACTGAATTAGCAATTCCTTTGTTACTGCTAATTGAGATGATGATTGGTAAATGATCGCTACCGTGTAAATCAGGAAATACTTTCCAGGTGCAATCTAGTCGAATTGAAGTCGAGCAAAGAGATAAATCTAATGCACTTGGACGTGCAGGAGGTCTTGGGATCCGTGTCATGCTACCCATATTTAGTACCGTCATGCTAAAATTGTCGCAAATATTATATATTAAGGATGATCTGCTATCATTGTAAACGGAACCCCACATCATTCCGTGCGAATTGAAATCTCCTAAAATCAAACGTGGAGCAGGAAGGGCTTCGACAATTTCATTTAGCTGTCGTTGTCCAACTTGAGCTCTTGGAGGAATATATACTGAAGCAATGCAAATGTCCTTTCCTTTAATGTTTATTTGACAAGCAACAACTTCTATACTAGAAGTCGAAGGAATATTTAATCTATAAAAGGAATAACATTTCTTAATTCCTAAAAGCACTCCACCATACGGAGAGTCTCTATCGAGACGTATAATGTTAAAGTCATTAAAACTTAAGGCTATGTTTGATGTAAGCCATGTTTCGCACAAAGTAAATACATCACATTTTTGACTATGCAACAAAACTTTAAATGAATCAAGTTTTGGCATGATGCTTCGACAATTCCACTGCAGGACAGTGATTGAATCATTTGCGGCGGATGATAAATTATCCATCAAATGATACAAAACCTGAAAGAACTGGCCATTGAGCTGATAACTGTTTCAAAAAAGTTCTAGCTATTGGAAGGAATGCCGTTATGATAGTCTTTAGAGGTTCAGAAATATTGAATGCTGCGAAAATCCATTCTACAATTTCCGAAAACTTAAGTAATCCTGTTGGTGAATGTGAAACGGAGCCCACTGGATTATTGTCTTTCCTTGAGCTAGTTTCTGGATTGGTTTGTGAATTTGACAAACCAGGAGGCACAGTTTTTGGTTTTAAATTTGGCTTTTTAGCTTTAACACGGGGATCTTTTTTTGAAGATGTAATTTTAGGTGTCTTTTTAGGTATTTTGTGGTTTGTTAATCTCCTCTTAACAGACCCTTGAGGAGTGACAAACGAGGTATCTTCACTATTTCCGTCGGAGTCAGATTCCTCTGGCTCCATAAGATTTGAAAAACCGTTTTCGGTTTCCAAGGGGGAGACATGTATGACCGTTTTAAGCATTTCTGCATATGTGCGCTTAGACCGTGCTTTTAAAGAAAGCTTCATTTTGTCTTTACGCAACTTAAATGCAGCGCATACTGAAAGATCATCATGAGGTCTCTCCCCACAATAAACACATTTTTCAACATTTTTATCGCAAAGATTATCCTTATGAGGCCCTTGACATTTGATACATTTGGACTTATTACTACAGTAAGTAGCTGTATGCCCGAATTTTTTACAGTTCGTGCAATTCATAACATGCGGTACGAAAAGCCGAACAGGAAGACGAATTTTATCGATATAGACATGGCTAGGCAACGCAGATCCGGCAAATGTTACACGAAACGAATCTGAGGGACGATACGACTTTTTTCCATCGACAATAGATGCTGAGTACAATTGCTTGCACTCGAGTATCTTAACTCCCTCAAGCATGGAGTTTTTAAAACGACCAACTCCATTTTTAAGTAAATCATCGGCCGTCAGACTTGCTTCAGTCACGACACCGTCAATTTCCACCTCCTTCGATGGAATGTAAACTCGATATTCAACAGAAAATAATTTACAGGTTACAATTTCGTTCGCCTGTTTCAAGTCATTGACAACAACTCGAATTTTATCTCTATTAACTTTACATATTTCTTTAACTTCAGAGAAATGTGATGTCAAATCCTTGGTAATTTGCATCAAATTTAAAATCTTTTCTTTTTTTTCGAAGATAGACTATCCATGGCCCAGTGGTACCCTGTGGATAATGTTTAGCCCTCGGAGTATTTAAACTCTTACTAGTATCCGGAATCGGATTCGGATGATCTTCCATAAGATCATCCATTACATTAATTTTTTTTGTAAATTAATAATACCAAAATAAAAACTTATGTTTAGTAAAATTTCAGATATAAGAAATAAAAAATAAATTAAATTAAATCTACCTTGTAGCTGATGTCTCTGTTCCTTTATCGTGAAGAACGACGTGAAGCTCTTCCAACGATTTCCAATTGGCAGTCTTCTGCTGTTTCCAATTGGCAGTCTTCTGTCGTTTACTGCTATCTCAGTTGCTCTGCCGTCGTTGTGAACACCACTGCACTTGCTGTGCTGCCTGTACCTGACCCCAGGTACAGTGCTTTTGCTCTTGGTGGCGATCAAATGCGATGCTTGCAGTGTAGCACCTCGCGATATATGCCGTCTCTTTTGATCCTACGCAGCGTACAAATTCTGGTACCTGGTAGATCAGCACTGGGTTGCTTTAGCACCTTTGTGCCTTTGCACCCCTTCGTCTTCGCACCTTTATGCGATGGCACCTCTGTGACTCGTCACTTCTATGCTCTCGCACCTCTGTGTTTCTACACCTCTGTGCGTATGAACGGGATGGCCTTCGTTGCTAGCTTTCCAGTCGGGAAACGCCCCGAATATTACGTTTGCTATGGGCAGTTTAACTACCTGAAGCTTAGAATTGTCTCGGTATCAGCCGTTAACTCACGAGCCAGTACAATCGAAACACAACCTCTTCGCTTGAATGGTTTTTACTGAATGAAAAAAAGACGTTTGTTGGAATTGTTCAACAAGTTTCTTGAGCAAAATATTGTTCCACCTGACTGGAGACAAGTGAAAGTTATCGCCATTCAAAAGCCGGGGAAACCAGCTTCCAATCACAACTCATATAGACCCATTGCGATGTTGTCCTGCATCAGAAAATTGTTCGAAAAAATTATTCTACGACGTCTCGACACTTGGGTCGAGACGAACGGTTTGTTGTCAGATACTCAGTTTGGCTTCCGTAGAAATAAAGGGACGAATGATTGCCTTGCATTACTTTCGTCTGACATCCAAATTGCCTTCGCTCAAAAGCAACAAATGGCATCTGTATTTTTAGACATTAAAGGAGCATTTGATTCAGTTTCCATTGATGTTCTTTCAGACAAGCTCCACCAACATGGACTTCCAGCGGTTATAAATAATTATTTGCACAACCTTTTGTCAGAGAAGTGCTTGTATTTTTCACATGGCGATTTGGCAACATTCAGAATTAGCTACATGGGTCTCCCGCAAGGCTCATGCCTCAGTCCGCTCCTCTATAATTTTTACGTGAATGACATTGACAGCTGTCTAGTATCCCCATGTACACTAAGACAATTGGCAGATGATGGCGTGGTTTCAGTTACTGGGCCCAAAGCTATTGATCTGCATAAACCATTGCAAGATACCTTAGATAACTTGTCCGTTTGGGCTGTTCATCTTGGTATCGAATTCTCTGCGGAGAAAACAGAGTTAGTCGTCTTTTCAAGAAAGCATGATCCCGCGCAGCTTCAGCTCCATATGATGGGAAGAATGATCCAACAGGTTTTAACTTTTAAATACCTCGGGGTGTGGTTTGATTCCAAATGCACGTGGGGAGGACACATTAGGTATCTGATAACGAAATGCCAACAAAGAGTAAATTTTCTTCGAACAATAACAGGATCTTGGTGGGGTGCTCATCCGCAAGATCTAATAAAATTGTATCAAACAACGATACTTTCAGTGATGGAATATGGATGCGTTTGTTTTCGTTCCGCTGCAAACTCTCATATTATCAAACTTGAGCGAATTCAGTACCGTTGTTTGCGAATTGCCTTAGGCTGCATGCATTCGACACATACAATGAGTCTTGAAGTTCTGGCGGGAGTTCTTCCATTAAAAGATCGATTTTGGGAGCTTTCATCACGCCTGCTAATAAGATGTGAGGTGCTGAATCCCATGGTAATTAATAATTTCGAACGACTAGTCGAGCTTCGATCTCAAACAAAATTTATGACAGTATATTTTAACCATATGTCACAGGAAATCAACCCTTCAAGATATATTCCTATCCGTGTCAGCATCCTAAGTGCCCCTGACTCAACTTTATTTTTCGATACATCCATGCAGCGTGAAGTGCGTGGAATCCCGGATCATCTACGCTCGACGGAAATCCCAAAAATATTTTCAAGTAAGTTCAGGCATATTGACTCTGAGAAAATGTTTTATACGGACGGATCGCGAATTGAAGAAGCGACAGGGTTTGGTATGTTCAACAATAATGTTTCGGCCTCATTTAGGCTTCAAGAACCTGCATCTGTTTATATAGCAGAGCTAGCAGCAGTTCATTATAGTTTGAGTGTAATCGTCACATTATCTCCAAACCATTATTTCCTCTTCACAGATAGTCTGAGTGCAATTGAAGCCATTCGCTCAAACGCTGCTGGCAAAAATGAACCGTTTTTCCTGGGCAAAATAAAACAGTGCCTGAACGACATATTGAACAATAATTATCTAATCACTATAGTCTGGGTCCCGGCTCATTGCTCCATTCCTGGCAATGAAAGAGCCGATATTTTAGCCAAACGTGGTGCTATTGAGGGTGAAATTTATGAGCGACCGATTGCTTTCAACGAATTCTATAGCTCGTCTCGCCAAAGAACACTTGCCAGCTGGCAAGCATCTTGGGATAGAGATGATCTGGGTCGGTGGATGCACTCAATTATTCCGAAAATATCGACAAAGGCATGGTTCAGGGGACTGGATGTGAGTAGGGATTTCATTCGTGTGATGTCCAGACTCATGTCCAATCACTACACGTTAGATGCACATCTCCTTCGAATTGGGCTCTCCGAGACTAATCATTGTGCTTGCGGAGAAGGTTATCGGGATATTGATCATGTCGTTTGGACATGCGTGGAGTATCGTGATGTCAGATCTCAACTAATAAATTCTTTGCGTACCCAAGGTGGACTATCCAATATCCCAGTTCGAGACATTCTTGCTTGTCGTGACCTTTCATACATGAAACTTATTTATCATTTCATAAAGAAAATTGGAGTTTCAATTTAATAAAGGCCCCTTTTAAGACTTAGTTCTGATCCCAGCTGCGTCCATGAGTTCAACCAATAGCTAAATTAGAATAAAAATTATGTAATGATACAAACAAACTCGAAACAGTTTATGAAATTATCAACAAAATGTCTGAAAATAACAGCTTATTTTATAATTTATAGAAGTTAATCGTTTGGTTCAAATAATATTTCCGAGTAGATTTCATAATTAATGACGAGTTACCTAAGATGATATTTAAGCTATAAGAGAATATGTTGTAATAAATTTAAAACGTTGTGACTATGTTAGAATTAAATTAGGATAAGAATATTATGTAAAAGTGATGCTACGGCGAAGAAAAACTTATGTAAACTGCCTTAAGAAATAAACGTATTTATGAAAAAAAAAAAAAAACATTCAAATCAATACGTAGAAATATTTCCTATCAAATGATGAAATAATATTAATAATTGGTACAAAACAGACTGAGCTGTAAGTGTTTAAAACCTGACCACATTTCTACGTGTAGTTTGTGATCTGCACCCCTAATAAAGATGTGTTGCACATCAAAAACTCGCGCGTTGAATATATCTGATTCAATGATTCTCGAACAAAAGATTGCAAAAAATAACAAAAACTGAACCCTTATGAAAATGTTCAGTGCGTAGAAGCTCGTCACCTACGAGCTGAATCAATTTTCAACCGCATTCTCATTCTCAAAGCTTTGTTCATCGAGTTTTAATGTTAGAAAAGAAAATAGTGTGTAGTGCGGGTCAAAATGTCTAACCTTCACTTCATTCCGTAGGCCCATTATTTAGGCTCAACTTTTGAAGAATTCAAACAGCCAAAAACCCTTTTGCACTTTTTTTCAGCGTGAACTTAATACAGGGAAAGGTAAAAATATAATTCACATAATATAAGATTTTGAAATAATTGAAATGTGTTCGTAGGTCGGTGCAACCGATAGCAAGAAGTAAAATTTTAGCGGAAACCGTCATCGAATGCCATATTCAACCAAACGTAATATGATTCTGTAAATAAATTCTGTAAATATTTTCGACTACGTGATTTTACTCACGCGCTTGAATACAATCAATATAATTGCATCATTGTCGTTTCAACCTTCCGAGTGAACGGACGTGCTTTGTGTTTACTGCGAAAGCGTTGAAAACCAGTGCCGTGTGTGATAAAGTGACCGGACGATCAAAACTAGATCGCTATTGTGTAATAGACAATAGTGCTTTTTCCTGTGAGAGGTTTTATGCACATTATATACTGAAGCAGTGTATTGTTGTGAGCGGACGATCGAAACAGTACCGTTAGCCGGTGATTGTTCGATCGATCAAAACAGGCCCAGCGGTGTACGTGATATCACTGTGCGGATTAAAAAAGAGTGTGCTTTTTCCTCTCGGAGGTTTTTTGCACACCATCGCAGCGGCGATACGCCGATCGACGAGGGCTAGGCCTTGGTGGCCCCCGTTGGATTTAAGTTAAGTATCATTATTTAGTGTTTTTTTTTTCCTTCCTGCATTCGACTGTTCTATTTCTCCCCGATTCATTTCTTTCTGTGCGGAGGTAGCTCCGCAACATGGCTAGTCTAAATTCTGACCCCCCCGTTCCCGATGATCAAATGGAGACTTCCCTTGACTATAAAAAGTCTCGCATAAAGAGCTATCCGGATGGGCTCGCACTACCGGCCGGTCCTTATGCGGTCTATTTCCGGACCAAATCGAAAGAAAAAAAATTAAATATTTTAAAAATATCGCGGGACCTGTCCTCGCGATACAATACTATAAAAAGTTTTGATAAGATACGTCCAGACAAGCTCAGGGTCCTGTTTACCAGTTCAAAACAGGCTAATGAGCTCGTTCAAAATGATCCTTTTACGCGGGAGTACCGCGTCTACGTGCCAGCTCGCGAAGTAGAAATCGACGGTGTGGTCACCGATTCGAGTTTGACTTGCGAGGACGTTCTTAAGTACGGGGCGGGTTGTTTTAAAGACCCCTCACTTAAGAATGTCAAGATACTGGATTGCAAGCGATTGCATTCAGTATCGATCGCCGGGGATGGAACAAAGTCCTATCCCCAATCAGACTCTTATCGTGTGACCTTCGCCGGTTCTGCTTTGCCCAACTACATCCTCTTGGACCGGGTTCGTTTGCCTGTTCGCCTATTCGTACCCCGAGTAATGAACTGTACTAATTGCAAAAAACTGGGGCATACAGCTACCCATTGCAGCAATAAGCCACGTTGTGCTAACTGTGGGGAAGCTCATGCGGACGGCTCTTGCGGTAAGGATGCTGAAAAGTGTCTCTACTGTAAGGAGGGTCCGCATGACCTCTCTGATTGTCCCGCTTACAAACTGCGAGGTGATCGAATGAAGCGTTCCCTAAAGGAGCACTCCAAGCGTTCTTTCGCAGAGATGCTTAAAAGTGCCACCCCTCCTAAACAGACAACGAACCCATATGCCTGCTTGTCAACTGACGAGAGCGATTCTGACGACCCTTTGGAAGGTCCATCTTCGGCGGTCCCTCATAGCTGTAGGAAAAGAATAAATGAATCCTATCATAAGCTCCCTAGTAAGGGTTCGAAGGTGTCTTCCGAAGGGCTTCGAAAAGTTACAGCTAACGGGAATCGGGACACAACACCGAAGCAAAAAGCTCCTGGTCTCGGAAAACTCAATTCCGAGATGGAATTCCCACGACTTCCCGGGACTACAAAATCCCCAAGCGTCCCAGAAAATCTACCAGAGAACCAACTAGGTGCTGGACTTATCAAGTTCTCTGATGTTGTGGACTGGATTTTTACAACTTTCAATATTTCAGACCCTCTTAGAAGCATTTTAATTGCTTTCATGCCAACAGTAAAAACATATTTGAAGCAGTTGACTGCAAATTGGCCCCTTCTCTCAGCGATTGTATCCTTCGATGGCTAAATCATCCACCGAGGTCACGGATCTAATCACTGTTTTACAGTGGAATTGCAGAAGTATCATCCCAAAAATAGATTCTTTTAAATTTCTAGTAAATAATCTTAAATGTGACGCATTTGCATTGTGCGAAACTTGGCTAACTTCTGAAATATCCTTAAACTTCCACGATTTTAACATTATTCGCCTGGATCGAGATGATCCCTATGGAGGAGTACTTTTAGGGATCAAAAAGTGCTATTCTTTTTATCGAATTAACCTCCCCTCGATACCAGGTATTGAAGTTGTCGCATGTCATGTTACAATCAAAGGTAAGGACCTTTGTATTGCTTCCATCTACATTCCCCCTAGAGCCTTGGTTGGGCATCGGCGGCTCAGTAATATCATAGAGCTCCTTCCCGCACCGACGTTGGTTTTAGGAGACTTTAACTCACACGGTACGGGATGGGGCTGTCTTCACGACGATAACAGATCAGCTATGATCCATGATATTTGCGACAACTTCAATATGACAATCTTGAATACGGGAGAAATGACACGGATTCCTGCACCACCAGCAAGACCAAGTGCGCTGGATTTATCCCTTTGCTCGACATCGCTACGGTTGGATTGCACATGGGAGGTAATTCCTGATCCCCACGGTAGTGATCATCTACCGATCGTAATATCAATCACCAGCGGCTTAAAACCATCGAAGACAATCAATGTTTCGTATGACCTCACACGAAATATTGATTGGAATAGCTATGCGACCTCGATATCTGAGAAACTTGAAAGAACTCAACAACTTCCTCCGGAGGAAGAGTACACGTTTTTGGCTGGCTTGATTCTCGATACTGCGATTCAAGCTCAGACGAAACGTGTACCCGGCGCAAAAACTAACATCCGTCCTCCCAACCCGTGGTGGGACAAAGAGTGCACAAATTTAAACGCGGAGAGAGCCTCCGCGTATAAAAAATTCAGAAAAAATGGAACACCTGATAATTACCGGAATTACGCGGCGTTAGACGTTAAAACTAAGAACTTGATTAGAGCCAAGAAACGCGGTTACTGGCGTCGGTTTATAGACGGCTTAACGAAAGAAACATCTATGAGCACTCTTTGGAACATAGCCCGACGAATGCGCAATCATAACACCACGAATGAAAGCGAGGAATACTCCAACCGCTGGATATTCGATTTCGCTAAAAAAGTATGCCCAGACTCTGTTCCGGAACAGAAGATCACCCGCGCCGCGACACCAAATACAAACGAATCACCGTTTTCGATGGTAGAGCTTTCACTTGCACTTTTGTCATGTAACAATAAAGCCCCGGGATTAGACAGAATAAAATTCAACTTGTTGAAAAATCTGCCTGACCCCGCCAAAAGGCGCTTGCTGAATTTATTCAACAAGTTCCTCACGGGTAATATTGTCCCACACGACTGGAGACAAGTCAGAGTTATCGCCATTCAAAAACCAGGGAAACCAGCCTCCGATCACAATTCGTATCGGCCGATTGCTATGCTTTCCTGTATCCGGAAATTGTTCGAAAAAATGATTCTGTTTCGTCTAGACAATTGGGTCGAAACTAATGGTTTACTTTCAGATACACAATTTGGTTTCCGCAGGGGCAAAGGAACGAACGATTGTCTTGCGTTGCTCTCAACAGAAATTCAAATGGCATTTGCTCGTAAAGAACAAATGGCATCAGTATTTCTAGATATCAAGGGGGCTTTTGATTCAGTTTCTATAAATATCCTATCTAAGAAGCTGCACCAGCATGGTCTTTCGCCGGTTTTGAACACCTTTTTATATAATCTATTGTCCGAGAAACACATGTATTTTGCACATGGTGATTTGTCGACAATACGATTCAGTTACATGGGTCTTCCTCAGGGCTCATGCTTAAGCCCCCTTTTATACAATTTTTACGTAAGTAATATCGATGAATGTATCAACACATCTTGCACGCTAAGACAACTTGCCGACGACAGCGTTGTGTCTATTATAGGACCCAAAGCTGCCGATCTCCAAGAACCATTGCAAGATACCCTCGACAACTTGTCGACATGGGCTCTTCAAATGGGTATCGAGTTCTCTACGGAGAAAACTGAGCTGGTTGTATTTTCGAGGAAGCGAGAACCAGCACAATTACAGCTTCAACTAGGGGGTGAAACCATAGCTCAGGCCTTCACATTTAAATATCTCGGGGTCTGGTTCGACTCCAAAGGCACCTGGGGATGTCACATTAGGTATCTGAAACAAAAATGCCAGCAGAGAATCAACTTTCTTCGTACAATAACCGGATCATGGTGGGGTGCCCACCCAGGAGACCTGATCAGGTTGTATCAAACAACGATATTGTCCGTGATGGAATACGGATGCTTCTGCTTCCGATCAGTGGCGAACACTCATTTCATCAAGCTGGAAAGAATTCAGTATCGTTGTTTGCGTATTGCCTTGGGTTGCATGCAATCGACTCATACGATGAGCCTCGAAGTGCTGGCGGGCGTTCTTCCACTGAAAAACCGGTTCTGGGATCTCTCATATCGTTTGCTCATTCGATGCGACATTTTGAATCCTCTGGTGATTGAAAACTTCGAAAGGTTAGTTGAGCTTAACTCTCAAACCCGTTTTATGTCCTTGTATTTTGATTACATGGCTCAGAATATTAATCCTTCTTCGTTTGTTTCCAACCGTGCTCATTTCTTGGATACTTCTGATTCTACTGTGTTTTTCGACACATCCATGAGAGAAGAAATTCGTGGAATTCCGGATCACGTGCGCCCTCAAGTGGCCCCAAATATTTTTTATAATAAATTTAGAACAGTCAACTGTGAAAAGGTGTTTTACACTGACGGATCAAACATCAACGAGTCCACAGGCTTCGGCATCTTCAATCAAAACATCACCGCTTCTTACAAACTCAGTGATCCGGCTTCAGTTTACGTCGCAGAATTAGCTGCTATTCAGTGCACCCTCGAGATCATTGAAACCATGCCCAAAGACCATTACTTCATTGTCACGGACAGTCTAAGTTCAATAGAAGCTCTCCGGGCAATGAAACCAGGAAAGTATCCCCCATATTTCCTGGGGAAAATACGGGAACATTTGAGAACTTTATCTGAACGGTCTTATTTAATATCGTTAGTCTGGGTCCCTTCGCATTGTTCCATTCCGGGCAATGAAAAGGCAGACTTATTGGCTAAAGTGGGCGCATTGGAAGGTGATATTTATGAAAGACCAATCTGCTTCAATGAATTTTTCAGTATTTCTCGTCAGAAAACTCTCGAAAGTTGGCAAACTTCATGGACGAATGACGAACTGGGACGATGGCTACACTCCATTATCCCTAAGGTATCGACGAAACCTTGGTTCAAGGGGATGAACATGAGTCGTGATTTCATTCGCGTTATGTCACGGCTCATGTCAAATCACTATACATTCAACGCACATCTCCGGCGTATCGGGATCGTGGAGAACGGGCTCTGCACCTGTGGCGACGGTTATCAGGACATCGAGCATGTCGTGTGGTCGTGCGTAGAGTATCGTGACGCCAGGTCGAAGCTACTGGAATCCCTCAGGGCCCGAGGTAGACCGCCTGAGGTGCCGGTTCGGGATGTGTTGGCGAGTCGGGATAGTTCATATATGCTTCTCATATACCAGTACCTTAAACACATTGATATACAAGTGTAATGTGTTATTCCTCGCTCAGAAAATATAATCTCCACCTACAGGTTCGACACTAACATCCGCCCGATTCTCTCGATCCCCGTCCCTGTTCACCATCTTCATTGGAATTAACAAGATCTTTTTTTTTTGTCACTAACTTTTTCGTTCCCCTTTCCCTGTTTTTTCACCATCTCGATGGCAACTAATTAGATCTCTGTCGTTTTCAAACATTTTGTTCCCACACCCCTTTTTTACCCCGTTTCCCACAATATTTACTTCTTTTTTTCATTCTCTTCCGTAACATCACCATCACCGGAAGACCGCTCCAGTCATTGACCAGCATGCGGGCCACCCGCCGGGCCTTCGTAGCCTGGGGGTGTTTCCCGCGGACCCACACGGACCGAAGAATGCGGCCAACATAGAAAATTACCATCGCCATCTGGAATCATCTCATCCTAAATTCAATTCACCGGCCACTACCGATCGCCAGATACTATATTACATAATGATACTACTCTAGTTTTAAGTTAGACGATAATTAAGATTAGTAAATACCCTTGGCATCTTAGAGCTTAAGCAGTGTGCCTTAATATTATATTATATTATTGAATAAAAAAAAAAATATAATTGCATGCTATTAAGCATTGTAATCATTGCAGCTTGCAAACCAGAACAGTTTTGTGTCCATTTTAGCTAATTTAGTTTAGTGTTTTTGCGTCCTCATCCGTCTTTCTAAAATAAATCTAAAATCAGCTATTATCAATGATAATAATCGTCGGTGATTATCGTTTACATAATCATCACCGACCTTCATATCATTGGAGAATGATATTTGAAACAATCTTTCGCACCAGCAGGTTACAATCATTCAAATGATATATTTTACTCAGATATAGTATTTCTGAACTAACTAAAACTAAAACTAATTAGATAGTAACCCTAGGAAAAGTTTCTTGACAACATTTGGTAATAGATTAAAGTCGAACTGTTTTTTAAAAAAAATTTTATGCAGGCCAATTTGCGTACAAGCTTCTCATGGCCGATTGAGCCATGTTTTTATTATATAAAATAATTTTTTTACCATTGGATCTCGTTGTCACCCTTTTTATAGAAGGAGAGGAGCTTCCATTTTTATCTTGCGATGATTGAGGGGCACTTTGTTCGTGACTCGTCTCATCATCCATTGCCGCATCGGTGGGATCGAAAAAAAAATTGAAATCTTGTTTGTGTTCTTTGTATTTGTTGGCTTCACTAGACAAATGAAATCTTGCGCTCCTATTATTTCTGTGTATGAAATTCAAGTAAATAGTGTATTAATTTTAAAACAGCAGTAGGAAATATGCTCTGTGAATGAGGTTTTACTGTTGCTATTATTTTAATATCTCATTCAGTAATAGCCGTTCAACCGAGAAGGTTGTGTATAGAAGCGTACAGTTTAATAACGCTGGTTAGTTTACACGCGTTAAATACGACAACGATTGAACTACAGGTAGAGACCTGTTGGCAACAGCCGTTAAAACGTAAAATCGTGCTGCATAAGAGAGCCCTAGTGCTGGGCCAAGCTGGTGAAGGAAACAACAAAGGGCGTTTCCCAAGCTCTACCCAGGCCACAATATACAGCCACAAGTGCTGAGCAGGAGAGTGCAAAGGCACATTGAAGAAGAAGAGTGCAAAGGCACACAGAAGCAGGAGAGTGCAAAGGCACACCGGTGCGAAGGCACTTCGGTGCAGAAGCATATCGGTGCGGAGCACAAGGAAGAAGGAGACAAGACAACTCGGTCTTTCCACTGCCATACAACACGCAGGTATACACCGGTGACCTGCGCTGGTTGCAGCTGGCGAAGACAAAAGTAAATCGGAAATCGAGTGGTGCTGGATGTCAGGTAGCAGTAGCATCACATCCAACAATCAGCAGCCAACAAGAACATCTAGAGCAACGAGAATCTACACGGCAGTGCAACGGAGATAGACAACAATTTCAAGGTAGAAGTTTTTTCTTTTCCTTTTGATTGAGTACTGTGTAGTGTTGGTTTCATTTTTTACTTCAAAGTTTGATTAAAAATTTTAATGTGATGGATGAATCCATGGACGTAAATCCTAGCATGAATCCTATACCCCCACGAACGAAAAAATATCAGGAGAGCTCTTCTGGGCCTTGGATAGTCTTTTTTAGACGTATATCAAAGCCATTAAACATTTACCAAATTTCTAAAGGTTTGACATCACGATACTCTTCAATCAAAGAGATCATAAAAGTAAATAACGATAAAATTCGTGTTGTGGTAAATAATTTGAAACACGCGAATGATATTGTCTCTTCGGAACATTTCAATAAAGAGTATAAAGTTTACATACCCTCCAAAGATGTCGAAATTGACGGTGTTGTTACCGAAGCGAGTCTTTCGGTAGATGATTTACTCAAGCATGGTGTTGGTCGTTTCAAGAACTCTATGCTTGAGGGTGTGAAAATACTGGAGTGCAAACAACTGTACTCAGTAGTTTATGAAGAGGGAAAAAAAGTTTATCGCCCATCAGACTCGTTTCGAGTGACATTTGCCGGATCTGCGTTGCCGTCCCATGTCTATGTCGATAAAATTCGCCTCCCTGTTCGGCTTTTTGTTCCAAATGTAATGAATTGTACGAACTGCAAAAAATTCGGACACACAGCTACTTACTGTAGCAGCACGGTCTAAGCGCACATATGCAGAAATGCTTAAAACGGTCATTGATGTCCCCCCTTTGGAAACCGAAAACGGGTTTTCAAATCTAGAGGAAACAGAGGACTCTGACTCTGACGAAAATAGTGAAGGTAATTCGTTTATCACTACCCAAGGGTCAGTTAAGAGAAAGAAGTCTTCTTCCAAATTACCAAAAAAGAAACCTAAAGTTTCATCTTCAAAAAAAGATCCCCGTGTTAAACAAAAAAAGTCAAAACCAAAGACTGTGCCTCCTGGTTTGTCAAATTCACAAACCAATCCAGGATCTAGCACAGAAAAAGGTAATAATCCTGTGGGCTCCATTTCACAGCCACCAACAGGATTACTGAAGTTTTCGGAAATTGTTGAATGGATTTTCTCAGCATTCAATATATCTGAACCCTTAAAGACCCTCATAATGGCATTCCTTCCAATAGCTAGAAATTTTTTGAAGCAGTTATCAGCTCAATGGCCAATTGTCTCAGGTTTTGTATCTTTTGATGGATAATTTATCACCCGCCGCAAATGATACAATCACTGTCCTGCAGTGGAATTGTCGAAGCATCATGCCAAAACTTGATTCATTTAAAATTTTATTGCATAGTCAAAAATGTGATGTATTTGCTTTATGCGAAACATGGCTTACTTCAAACATAGCTTTAAATTTTAATGATTTTAACATTATACGTCTCGATAGAGACTCTCCGTATGGTGGAGTGCTTTTGGGAATTAAGAAATGCTATTCCTTTTATAGATTAAACATCCCTTCAACTTCTAGTATAGAAGTTATTGCTTGCCAAATAAACATTAAAGGCAAAGATATTTGCATAGCTTCGGTTTATATTCCTCCAAAAGCACAAGTTGGACAGCAACAGCTTAATGAAATGGTTGAAGCCCTTCCTGCACCACGATTGATTCTGGGGGATTTAAATTCGCACGGAATGATGTGGGGTTCCGTTTACAATGATAGCAGATCATCTTTAATACAAAACATTTGTGACAATTTTAGCATGACGGTATTAAATATGGGTAGCATGACACGGATCCCAAGACCTCCTGCACGCCCAAGTGCATTAGATCTATCTCTTTGCTCAACATCAATTCGACTAGATTGCACCTGGAAAATATTGCCTGATTTACACGGTAGCGATCATTTACCAATCATCATCTCAATTAGCTGTAACAAATGTATTGCTAATTCAGCTAGTATTCCATATGATTTGACAAAAAATATCGACTGGATTAAATACCAAAGTAGAATCTCTAGTATTTTGAATTCAATGGAAGAGCTCCCCCCACTTGAAGAATATGACTTCCTCGTTTGTTCGATTCTGGAGGCCGCAGAACAATCCCAAACTAAACGCTTTCCTGGGCCAACGACTAACAGAAGGCCTCCCAACCCCTGGTGGGACAAAGAGTGCTCAGAGGCTAAACTCGCAATACAAAATGCTTGCAAGACGTTTCTAAAACGGGGAGGAGGAACTCCTCAGAATTTTGAAAAACTTATGGTTTTAGAAACCAAGTACAAGAGCATACTTCGAGCCAAAAAATGTAGCTATTGGAGACATTTTGTCGAAGGTTTGTCAAGAGAAACCTCAATGAGCACTCTTTGGAATACGGCCAGACGAATGAGGAATCGTAACGTGGGCAATGAGAGTGATGAATACTCGAACCGATGGATATTTGACTTTGCTAGGAAAGTTTGCCCAGATTCTGTTCCTACGCAGAGCATTATACGGGAATCTCCTCCAAATAATGGTTTTATTAATAACCCATTTTCAATGATGGAATTTGCTATAGCACTCTTGTCTTGTAACAATAACGCCCCTGGGTTGGACAGAATTAAATTCAACTTGGTGAAGAATCTGCCCAACCTCGCAAAAAGACGTTTGTTGGAATTGTTCAACAAGTTTCTTGAGCAAAATATTGTTCCACCTGACTGGAGACAAGTGAAAGTTATCGCCATTCAAAAGCCGGGGAAACCAGCTTCCAATCACAACTCATATAGACCCATTGCGATGTTGTCCTGCATCAGAAAATTGTTCGAAAAAATTATTCTACGACGTCTCGACACTTGGGTCGAGACGAACGGTTTGTTGTCAGATACTCAGTTTGGCTTCCGTAGAAATAAAGGGACGAATGATTGCCTTGCATTACTTTCGTCTGACATCCAAATTGCCTTCGCTCAAAAGCAACAAATGGCATCTGTATTTTTAGACATTAAAGGAGCATTTGATTCAGTTTCCATTGATGTTCTTTCAGACAAGCTCCACCAACATGGACTTCCAGCGGTTATAAATAATTATTTGCACAACCTTTTGTCAGAGAAGTGCATGTATTTTTCACATGGCGATTTGGCAACATTCAGAATTAGCTACATGGGTCTACCGCAAGGCTCTTGCCTCAGTCCGCTCCTCTATAATTTTTACGTGAATGACATTGACAGCTGTCTAGTATCCCCATGTACACTAAGACAACTGGCAGATGATGGCGTAGTTTCAGTTACTGGACCCAAAGCTATTGATCTGCAAAAACCATTGCAAGATACCTTAGATAACTTGTCCGTTTGGGCTGTTCATCTTGGTATCGAATTCTCTGCGGAGAAAACAGAGTTAGTCGTCTTTTCAAGAAAGCATGATCCCGCGCAGCTTCAGCTCCATATGATGGGAAGAATGATCCAACAGGTTTTAACTTTTAAATACCTCGGGGTGTGGTTCGATTCCAAATGCACGTGGGGAGGACACATTAGGTATCTGATAACGAAATGCCAACAAAGAGTAAATTTTCTTCGAACAATAACAGGATCTTGGTGGGGTTCTCATCCGCAAGATCTAATAAAATTGTATCAAACAACGATACTTTCAGTGATGGAATATGGATGCGTTTGTTTTCGTTCCGCTGCAAACTCTCATATTATCAAACTTGAGCGAATTCAGTACCGTTGTTTGCGAATTGCCTTAGGCTGCATGCATTCGACACATACAATGAGTCTTGAAGTTCTGGCGGGAGTTCTTCCATTAAAAGATCGATTTTGGGAGCTTTCATCCCGCCTGCTAATAAGATGTGAGGTGCTGAATCCCATGGTAATTAATAATTTCGAACGACTAGTCGAGCTTCGATCTCAAACAAAATTTATGACAGTATATTTTAACCATATGTCACAGGAAATCAACCCTTCAAGATATATTCCTATCCGTGTCAGCATCCTAAGTGCCCCTGACTCAACTTTATTTTTCGATACATCCATGCAGCGTGAAGTGCGTGGAATCCCGGATCATCTACGCTCGACGGAAATCCCAAAAATATTTTCAAGTAAGTTCAGGCATATTGACTCTGAGAAAATGTTTTATACGGACGGATCGCGAATTGAAGAAGCGACAGGGTTTGGTATGTTCAACAATAATGTTTCGGCCTCATTTAGGCTTCAAGAACCTGCATCTGTTTATATAGCAGAGCTAGCAGCAGTTCATTATAGTTTTAGTGTAATCGTCACATTAATTCCAAACCATTATTTCCTCTTCACAGATAGTCTGAGTGCAATTGAAGCCATTCGCTCAAACGCTGCTGGCAAAAATGAACCGTTTTTCCTGGGCAAAATAAAACAGTGCCTGAACGACATATTGAACAATAATTATCTAATCACTATAGTCTGGGTCCCGGCTCATTGCTCCATTCCTGGCAATGAAAGAGCCGATATTTTAGCCAAACGTGGTGCTATTGAGGGTGAAATTTATGAGCGACCGATTGCTTTCAACGAATTCTATAGCTCGTCTCGCCAAAGAACACTTGCCAGCTGGCAAGCATCTTGGGATAGAGATGATCTGGGTCGGTGGATGCACTCAATTATTCCGAAAATATCGACAAAGGCATGGTTCAGGGGACTGGATGTGAGTAGGGATTTCATTCGTGTGATGTCCAGACTCATGTCCAATCACTACACGTTAGATGCACATCTCCTTCGAATTGGGCTCTCCGAGACTAATCATTGTGCTTGCGGAGAAGGTTATCGGGATATTGATCATGTCGTTTGGACATGCGTGGAGTATCGTGATGTCAGATCTCAACTAATAAATTCTTTGCGTACCCAAGGTAGACTATCCAATATCCCAGTTCGAGACATTCTTGCTTGTCGTGACCTTTCATACATGAAACTTATTTATCATTTCATAAAGAAAATTGGAGTTTCAATTTAATAAAGGCCCCTTTTAAGACTTAGTTCTGATCCCAGCTGCGTCCATGAGTTCAACCAATAGCTAAATTAGAATAAAAATTATGTAATGACACAAACAAACTCGAAACAGTTTATGAAATTATCAACAAAATGTCTGAAAATAACAGCTTATTTTATAATTTATAGAAGTTAATCGTTTGGTTCAAATAATATTTCCGAGTAGATTTCATAATTAATGACGAGTTACCTAAGATGATATTTAAGCTATAAGAGAATATGTTTTAATAAATTCAAAACGTTGTGACTATGTTAGAATTAAGTTAGGATAAGAATATTATGTAAAAGTGATGCTACGGCGAAGAAAAACTTATGTAAACTGCCTTAAGAAATAAACGTATTTATGGAAAAAAAAAAATTATTTTAATATTTTTATTTTTTTATTTAAAAGACATCTTTATTCAGGCCTATTTGCGTACAAGCTTTACGTGGCCGATTGAGCCGATTTTTTAAATAAAAACGAGATTGATCCACCTAGCAGTGAGATGATACCTTTTTTTTTATCAATACGCATGTGTTTTTGCATGGATATTCTTAGGTGTTTTAGTTCTCATGACATTATTTTAATTATCGTAGTTTTAAACGGCAAATTGAGATTTTAATCACTCATTACCCTGTAATGCCGAAACTGCAAAACATATCGAATTTCAATCTTAGCGTGTGAAAATCGATTGAACAGTCCATGAGATGTCGAAGTAAGTTCCACTTTAGAGTTTTTCGTCATTATTTATGGTACTTCCAGAGCCGGTATTCAGGAATTAGCATAGCCCAAAATGATTCGAATGGCCATAAATTATTACGCCAAACAATTTACATGAAATTTATAAACTCATCATCTGTAATTCCAGAATCGGATAAAATTCACCAATTTTGTATGGGACCTTAAGTCCTGTAATTTTGTTTTTGAAGTTCGATTTGGTCTTTTTTGATAAAATGATTGAGCTTTGAGAATCGATTCGATACTGGAACCGGAATTCTAAAATCGGTGTAGCCGAAATCAGTTAAATTCACCTGAGCAGTGTGTAGACATCTTTGAGAAATTGTAGTTCGAATTAAAATTTGGGGGTACATTCCGAATCCAAAAACGAATACCGCTCAAACTGAAATAAATTTATTTGGTAATCGACTATCCAAATCTGCAAATCCGATAAACCTGATTAATTTATGTGAAATTGACATTTTTATACTAATCACCCTGCATTTTATAAACCAGAAGTCGGATCTGACTAAAAAGTAAGAGGTTTTATAGGATTTTAAGACCTCTCATTTGAATCATAGATGATTCTTAGATTTCATTTGAATCTTAGATCGGTTCAGCCATCTACGAGAAAAATGAATTGCATTATTTTAATTTCGTTTCACATATCATCCTGTGGTTCCGCAATCAGAAGTCGGATCCAAACGTAATTCAGGAACCTTGTTTGAGTATACGACTTTTCATATGAATCTGAGTTTGTAGAAAACGGTTTAACCATCTCCGAGAAAATTTAGTGAAATTATTTGTCACACACGCATTTGCTGATCTCGACGAACTGAGTCGTATGGTATATGGGAGTTATGTTCTTCCAGCATTTATTGCTGTAAGTAGTTTGAATCAATATAATTATAGAATTACTTTCAACTAGATAATGCTGATATCATCTGGTTTACATATGCCATATTCGAAAGATTATGTTGCCAAAAATGAACCGTGCTAAAATTGGTCCGAGGCAAATTGTCATGAAAAAGGATGCTGTACACAGTCCTTTTGGTACTTAGAAACAATTATATGTAACAGTATAAAAAATCGTGTTTCATGTTGCTCCCAAGCATTGCTTTTTCATACAGCGCTCAAAATTCCTTCTACTGGAATAAGGCTTACACAAAAATATCGATATCTCCGTTAAAAATGGACGGATTTTAACAATCTATGGCTTGTCAGATAGGTATTACCGAGCGAAATCTAAGTCTGGAAACATATTCTGTTTTCAAGGTCAAATGTGACAGATACTGTCAAAAAACTGAAAATTTTGACATAAAACTTCGTATAACTCAAAAAGTAAACATCCGATCTCAAAACCATTCAATAGCGTTCTGGGTGACGGGGAGACCTTTCATTTGCGACTAGTTTGATCAAAATCGGTCCAGCCATCTCTGAGATCTCGACCTCTTAGTTGACAACACACATACAGACACACACACAGACACACACAGACATTTGCTCAGTTCGTCGAGCTGAATCGATTGGTATATGACAATTTTTCGAAAGTTTGAGCGAATTCTATACCTATTTTTTATATATATAAAAAAGGTAAAAAATTCTTTGTATTCGATCTCGTTGTCACCCTTTTTCTAGGGGGAGAGGAGCTTCCATTTCCCTCCTGCGAGGATTGAGGGGCACTTTGTTCGTGGCTCGTCTCGTCGTCCATTGACGCATCGGTGGCATTGTTGATTTCCGTCTTCTTTTCGTTTTCCTTGTTATTCGCAGTCTTGATCTCGTTGCTAGTTACTGTAGAAGCGCCTTGTTGTACATTGGTTGCAGTTGCTGTTTGGTTAGATGGTGAAGGTGATTTTGAAACAGGAGCACTGCACTCACTAGTTTCCGTTGTTGAGCGGTTGTCCTTGTTTTTGTTTGTTTTGTTTGTTTTCGCAGTTTCAGTGCAAGGTTTGCCGTAGTGTGCAGGTTGTTCACAAAACTGACATGTAACCAGTTGATTTTCATACGTAATCAGCGTTTTACACGGATGTCTCCCGTCTTGATTAAAAATGATGTAAGATGGAATTGCTTTACGTAGTTGCATACGTACCACTCGCACGCCATTCCGGATACCCGGAAAAAAATTCCGCCATACTTCCCTTTCGATGGAAAGAACTTCACCGTACTGCGACATAGTTTCCCGAACATACTCATCGCTGGACTGCGGGGGAAGGTCATGCACGCGTACTTGTATGGCATTGTCCACCATGTGCACAGGAATTTTGTATTTAATGTTGTCACACTCAACGCTGTGCACCTCGTTGTTAACCGAAGCGAATGCAATTGCATCGCTTTCACGTTTAAACATAATGTACACACAGTTAGACGCCTTGTTGAATTGAATCTCAGTTACATTATTAGCGTCTAGATGCATTCGTTCTTTAAGTAAGATTTCAATTTCATTTGCTGCTGGTCTAACTTTGCAACGCTTGAAATCTATACAAATTGATACAAGTTTCAGGCTTTGTTAAATCGTATTTGACCATTCCGTACACTCTATTGTTCACTGCACTGTATTGTCTTTGTTTCTTTTGCTTCGACCGCAAACGATTTTCGACTGCGTTGGCTGAGATGCGAGCACGAACTGATTATTATTTTAATTATAACAGATATTAATCACAGCATGTATAAAAATATACGTTTATGGAGCATCACTTTGATCCGACTTCCGGTTCCGGAGTTATAGGGTAAAGTGTATTCAATATTGTACACCGTCACTTAAGCCGCCGAAACAAAATACGCAAATAAACTGGTCTCAAAACTATACAAATCGATAGCTATTATCAGTAGGCAACTAAACGAACCAGTTCCGGTTATCCTGGTTCCCGGTCTCCGGTTCCGGAAGCACCGGAAATAGAGGTCATATGATCCAAAATGGATCTCACTTACTTTTCTCAGCGATCGTTTGACCAACTTACACAAACTTAGATTCAAATGAAAGGTCTCACGGTCCCATACGGAATTCTTGAATTTCATTTGGATCCGACTACCGGTTCTGGAGTTATAGGATAAAATGTGTACATATTGTACACCGTCACTTAAACCGACGAAACAAAAACCGGCAAAATTTTCTAAACTGGACTAAACCGTTATTCTCCATCTTAACATCAAATGAAAGGTCTTGTGGTCCTACCAAAAATTACTGCATATATTCGGATACAACAAAAATTCAAATCGTCGTTTAGGGTACGATGCAAAATCGTATAAAATCTTCAAAATTTGAATAAAAACTAACAGGGGTTGTACGTCATGTTAGTTGGTGGCCGTACGAACCGACATCGATTATACCGGTTCTGAGGTTCCTGTGCCGGAAGTGCATATAGTGAACCCAGCTCGTTTTCTTAAGGATGACTTACGCGAGCAAAGCACTGTTTCAATCTGTATGTTATACGAGTTAATGCACAAACAATCTCTTGGATTTTTTCAAAAATTGAAGAAAAACATTTTGAAAAGAATACCACAGTATTATATCTGAGAAAGGCATCATAACACCACAAGGTGGACTGAAGCAGGTTTTGTATAGCATAATACATAAAAAAGCAATGATTTTTCGAATGTTAGATCCTACGGGTCTTCTAGAATAATAAATTGTTTTCTTTGATTTTGTAGACAATAAACTTTAAACGAATTTTCCTCGACAGCACGTGTATAAAATGCATGTTTATCGTCATTCAAAAACTATTTCAAAAATTATTGTCGAATTTCGCACACATTTTCTACGTATAAAAGACCTAACCCAAACGTTTTCGTTTTTGTTTTTTTTTTCGTGACAAAACGCAGTTTTAAGTTTAAAATACCACTAAAAATTAAAAAATCATTGAGGAATCTAAATCAATCGTAGGGGTTAGAAAATCATCTACTACAACTATGTTATTTGGATTTAGTGACATCTAATAATTTTGCTCTGAGATACAGTGGGCACCGTCAATCATGATTCCTAAAACGCGTCCTCGAAAATACTTCGACTTATTTCGCAACATTTTTCCACGAAAAAAATACAAAACGTTTTTCGAATGATGCTTGGATCATGCAAAAGATTTGAATTTAGTTTTTTTTAACGATATCGAAAAAATTGTATTATTTTCCGTCCGTTACTCTCGCTCTGCCGCTTAAAGCTTGCTTCAGATAGAATTGGAACAAAGACAATTGCCTGTATTTCAGTTATTTATTATTGAATTGAATCTTTTTTATATAAATGTAACGTTTTCTTCATACTTTTAAGAAAAATTACGGATACAATTATTCGTCACGGTTTCGAAGGAATTCTCGAATTTTTCCTGTAACACGGCTCATTAGGCGGCGCACACCTTCTTCGTTCATCGTTTTGGCTATCTTATTCCAGCAGGTCGTCATCTGATTGATGTCTTTGACAACCTTTCCCTTTGCCTTGAGTCTCCTCTTCATGATTGCCCTGTACCTCTTTCTCTACATACCATTCTTGAACGACGTTGCTGTAATGACAGCTTGATCAATCTGGCCAAAACATTGTTACTGATTGTTTGCTAATTCTCATCATATGAACTAAAGACAACGAGGAAATCGTGCATGCAGCGAATAGATTTGTGCAGACTTACCCGTAGTGGCGGCCATTCTCGTCCTCTTCTCTGGTGTCGCTAACCTTGCGACCAGCCGTTATCCATCGCGGATTCGTCCTTACGCCGAAAGACAAGCTTGTCACCTTCACGCCGTTGCGATGCTTCTCTCGCTACCTGATGACCAGAAGTCTGTTTGTGAAGCCATTGGAACCCTCGCTGGAAGTCCCACACGGCGAATGACCGTGAAGTCTGCACGGTTTTTTGCACTGTACTCAGCACATGAATTACTCTCAACGTTCCGGAAGATGAAGCCCCTTTTGCCTGCTGGTCCGTGCGGCTCCCGGTTTCTCACGCAACACTACCACTACCGAAAAACTTGCTCCGTGTCGCAGGGAGGTGACTTTTATGATGTCCCCTGATGGGTCACTATGACGGCTGACGACGATCACGCTTCACCTCGAGCAAAAAAAGCTGCCACTTCTCACAGGTATCTCCCGACGTTCCAAATCCGATGGCCGCCCGTCCCTACCGGCACACGTTCGCACTCGCTGGCGGAAACTGTCTAAAAAAATGGCGGGTGGGTAATGTCACAGACATAACTGGAGGACGTGAATACGAATAAAACTGACATGTTTCTTTCTCACTTCTGGATAAAGATAATCATAAAGGGTGATTTTTTAAGAGCTTGAGAACTTTTTTAAACAATAAAACGCATAAAATTTGCAAAATCTCATCGGTTCTTTATTTTAAACGTTAGATTGGTACATGACATTTACTTTTTGAAGATAATTTCATTTAAATGTTGACCGCGGCTGTGTCTTAGGTGGTCCATTCGGAAAATCCGCTTTTTTATCGACAAATTTTGTTCAGCGATGAGGCTCATTTCTGGTTGAATGGCTACGTAAATAAGCAAAATTGCCGCATTTGGAGTGAAGAGCAACCAGAAGCCGTTCAAGAACTGCCCATGCATCCCGAAAAATGCACTGTTTGGTGTGGTTTGTACGCTGGTGGAATCATTGGACCGTATTTTTTCAAAGATGCTGTTGGACGCAACGTTACAGTGAATGGCGATCGCTATCGTTCGATGCTAACAAACTTTTTGTTGCCAAAAATGGAAGAACTGAACTTGGTTGACATGTGGTTTCAACAAGATGGCGCTACATGCCACACAGCTCGCGATTCTATGGCCATTTTGAGGGAAAACTTCGGAGAACAATTCATCTCAAGAAATGGACCGGTAAGTTGGCCACCAAGATCATGCGATTTGACGCCTTTAGACTATTTTTTGTGGGGCTACGTCAAGTCTAAAGTCTACAGAAATAAGCCAGTAACTATTCCAGCTTTGGAAGACAACATTTCCGAAGAAATTCGGGCTATTCCGGCCGAAATGCTCGAAAAAGTTGCCCAAAATTGGACTTTCCGAATGGACCACCTAAGACGCAGCCGCGGTCAACATTTAAATGAAATTATCTTCAAAAAGTAAATGTCATGTACCAATCTAACGTTTAAAATAAAGAACCGATGAGATTTTGCAAATTTTATGCGTTTTATTGTTTAAAAAAGTTCTCAAGCTCTTAAAAAATCACCCTTTATGTATTAGATTGTGTATATTTTTCAACTTTCATTGCTTCACTTCTAGAATTTTAACGAAGCATCTATACTACAGTACAACTAATTGACGGCAAACATATTCTACCATACAATTAAATAACACGGAACAAATACAGTTTTGTAGATTTAGATACTAGTGGAAAAAAAGGCGGGTGAGTAATGTCAGAGACATAACTGGATGTCGTGAATACGAAAAACCTGGAACCCTTCCACCACTTTTCCGAATATCAGTTAGTTGATTGATTGTGTGAATTGTGCAAGCTTTTCCCCTTTCCACTACTAGAGTTTGAAGCGATGCACCTACATTAAAGTACAGATTAGTTACATTAAACAGCTACAAATCCTTTTTAATTTTCTAATATAGGCTAGGTACGACAAATTTATAGTTTATTTTTTTTTTGAAGCTATGAAGTTCGAATATATCTGATTATTCTCGAAATTTCGGTAAGAGACAATTGCAATGGTCTGAAATGTATCGACGATCTTGGGTATGCAAGAGTAATTTTAATAATAATAATAATAATAATAATTATTATTATTATTATTATTATTATTATAATACAGATTAATCTGTATATATGGCAACCCTGTTTCGCATGGCATATTTTCACACGACCCCATACTAGTATGAAGATGTGTTCAACATCATCACTGCCGTTCGTGATTGATTGTGCTAGTGACGGTGCAAATTATTATAACTTCCATCTTGATGAATCTTTTGGTAGGAAATATTGAAAGTTTAATTAACTCTTAATGATAAACTGAGACACTAAAAAGTGCCTTGAATTGTCACAATCAACAAGATCTGCAATTAGATCTGATTTAGATGGTTCTTGATGTGTGTCTTGTTTCGGCAACAGTTGCTCAGAAAATGGTAGGAAAAATGAACCACTCAACTTTTATATGGATGCTCTTGTATAGAAGCAGACATCTCGCATTCTGATTGGCTGGTGCTGTCATGGGTTAAATCAAACAGGTTTTTCAATAGTGTACTATTGAAATACTTCAATGCTTTTTCTATACACGCTTAAGTTGAAAATTTTCGATTCTATTGGTAGTTAGATTATATAAATCCATCCACAGATCACTGAGCTATGAGCTTTCAAAATACGAGAAAGGCAAACGCGCCTTATGAATTATCCTCTTTGATACTCGTTTATACCAAACATTTCAGAAAAGTTTAATTTTGAGCTATTTGAGATTATATCACACAACTGAAAATTTTATCATAAAATTGTTCATTAGATACAACAAGGGATATTCACGATCAAAAACTTATCACTCTCTCAGAGGGTAAATTTTGAAAAGGCGCCCCATAGTAAAGTAAGTCGTATTCACGACAAAAACTTCTCAAAATCCTTTGGAAATATTTTAGTGGCCTTAAGAAACCGCTTTGCGTATTTTGTTAAATGGTTATAATTGTTAAAATCAAGAATTCATATTTGTAAATGTGGGGCACGCTCGGAATTCAGCTGCAAATTTTCGGAATCTAGATCAGAAACTCAGGTCTTAAATTTAGTTCTAGAAGTAAGGAACTGAAGTTATTTTTAGAATTTTCCAAATTGCGTTATAGAACTAAATTCTGAACTTGAATTCCAAGTCTTGATATAGGAACTGAATTCAGTTCCAGCATCTAGTTCCAGAAATCATGTTCACAATTTAGTTACAACATGTAGGTTCTGAATTCTGGAAATGAATGCTGAACCTGAATTGATGAATTAAATTCTGAAACTAAATTCAGGAATTAAACTCTGGTTCTCAATTCAGTTTTTAAATCAAGGTTCGGTGTTCAGACCTAATATTTAGCTTCAGAATCCAGATCTTAAATTCATATCCTGATATATCCTTGTTCATGAATTCTGAAAAATCTTGAATCATATCTCCGGATTCGAGTTCCTGAATAAGGAACTATATTTGAAATCATCTTCAAAATCCAGAAATAGTATTCAGTTCTAGAGTCAAAGTTTTAAAATTCTGAACCTGTAATCTGGAACTGAATTTTTAAATAGAAGTATGAAATTAAATTTGGAACCTAAAATAAACTTCAGAATTCAGGTGGACCAGAATCTACTTTCTGAGATTAGTTCTTGAATTTAACTAAAAATTCAGTTCTCTGCTACTGCTGGTTTACTGCTAGACACGACGTCCGAATGCGAAGAAGAGCTATATTGATTCCACCTGAGCATTTGAGATTTTTACCACCTCATTATTACTGATGTTGGTGGAAGAACCTCAGCACGATATCCAATTCCGTCTAACGTACTACAAAAAATGAACAATTCTCGGTCAAGATACACCTATTACACTCGGCCAGTAGAGCATCGGAACTGATATGTGCCTGACTACCTCAAAACTGTCGTCCTGGTGCGAAAAAGGCAAGCAAATGTGATTAGTTTTCCTCGTTATTTCCAAAACTTTGAGAAAACATAGATTTTGAGTTATTTATGGTTATTTTACACTGTTGAAAATTTAATCACAAATTCCTGATTATATTTCTGATAGCATGGAGGAAAAATTATGTTGTTGCGTTAAGTATAACAAGAGATATTGACGATCAAAAACTTATCACTCTCCCAGAGGGTAAATTTTGAAAAGGCGCCCCATAGTAAAGTAAGTCGTATTCACGACAAAAACTCTCACTCTGGCTGTCAAGTTAGCCTCGTGTCAGAGTGAACTAGTGCGCCCAATTTTCCAGATTTACAGTTTGTCTGCACTCTTAATTAAATCTACCTACATGCACGTAATGTTTAAATTTACTTAGATTGTTTATGATTCGGTTTTCATAAACCAAACGTTACAACATTACGGGGTGGTCGTGGGATCGAATGAACGGCAAAATTCGTTTTTGGAGACACTCTTTTTGGTATAGTTCCGATGTCATTGTCTTATTTGTAACGAAAACTATCGTTTTTTTGCCACAGCTGCAAATTCCCTGCCAAATCATAAATTTTCTTGCAAATTTGTCGGAAAAAACGTGTTTAATCCACCTAGCAGTGAGATGATACCTTTTTTTACCAATCTGCATGTGTTTTTTGCATGAATAGTCTTCGGTGTTTAAGTTTTCATGACATTATTTTAATGATCGTCGTTTTAAGCGACAGTTTGAGATTTTAATCACTCATTACTCTGTAATGTCGAAACTGCAAATCGGATCGAATTTAGTGTGATAATCGATTAAAGATGCCATGATATGTAAGTTCCACTTTAGAGTTTACGGTAATTTAAGGTACTTCCAGAGCCGGTATTCAGGAACTAGCATAACCCAAACCGATTCGTATGGCCATATGACGAATAAATTACAACAGTTTTGAGTCCAACTTTGAAGCTCAATCCCATCGTCTATATCGGTTTGAATTTTAAAAATTCATCATCATGTAATTCGAGAACCGGAAGTCATAATTGGATAAAATTAATTAATTTTTGTATGTATGTATAAAATTAATTAATTTTGTATATAAGTTTTTTGTTTCTGATATTTGATTAGGCTTTTTTTGAGAAAACGATTGAGCTTTGAGAAACGATTTTATACTGGAACCGGAATTCTAAAATCGGTATGGCCGAGGTCACATAAATTCACCTGAATAGCTGTATAGTTTACATTTGTTTCAAAATATTTGAAAATCAGTGAAGACATCTTTGAGAAATCATAGCACGAATTAAATTTTTAGGTGCCTTCTGAATCGACAAAAAGTTAATTTTTTTTATCGGCTATCCAAATCTGCTAACCCGATAAACCTGATTAATTTATGTGGAATAGACATTTTTATACCAATCACCCTGTATCCCCGAAACCGGATGTTGGATCTGGCTGAAGAGCAAAATGTTTTATAAAATCTTGAAACTTTTCATTTGAATCTTAGATGATTCTTAGAATTCATTTGAATCTTAGATCGGTTCAGCCATCTACGAGTAGAATGAGTTACACAATTTTGATTTCGTTTCACATATGATCCTGTAGTTCCGGAACCAGAGGTCGGAACCAAACATAATTCAGGAACTTTGTTTGGGAGCATACGACTTTTCGTATGAATCTGAATTTGTAGAAAAGAAATTTTCCGAGAAAATTGAGTGAAATTATTTGTCACACACGCATTTACTGATCTCGACGAACTGATTCGAATGGTATATGGATGTTATGTTCTTCCAGCATTTATTGCTGTAAGTAGTTTGAAAAAATATAATTAAAAAAAAAATCATCTGGTTTATATATGTCATATTCGAACGATTATGTTGCCAAAAACGAGCCGTGCTAAAATCGGTCCGAGGCTAAATGTCATGGAAAAGGATGCTGTACACAGTCTTTTTGGTACTTAGAAACAATTGTATGTAACAGAATAAAAAATCGTGTTTTCCGTTGCTCCCAAGCATTGCTTTGTCATACAGCGCTCAAAACTCCTACTGCTGGAATAGGGGGAAAAGTCGTTTACACAAAAATTTCGATATCTCCGTTAAAAATGGACGGATTTTAACAATCTATGGCTTGTTGGATAGGTATTATCGTGCGAAATCTAAATCTGAAAACATATTCTGTTTTCAAGGTCAATTGTGACAGATACAAAAATTTTGACATAAAACTTCGTATAACTCAAAAAGTAAACATCCTATCTCAAAACCATTCAATAGCGTTTTGGGTGACGGGGAGACCTTTCATTTGAGACTAGTTTGATCAAAATCGGCCCAGCCATCTCTGAGATCTCGACCTCTTAGTTGACAACACACATACAGACACACACACATACACACACACACACACACACACACACACACACACACACACACACACACACACACACACACAGACATTTGCTCAGTTCGTCGAGCTGAATCGATTGGTATATGTCATTCGGCCCTCCGGGCCTCGGAAAAATTTTCGAAAGTTTGAGCGAATTCTATACCTATTTTTTATATATATAAAAAAAGGTAAAACCAAATTTAAATTTGGCTGGAACATCCCCCCGAGCCGTTGTCAAGTAAAATTTTTGACCTGGGATTTGCCCGAAGTCAGCCTTGACATAGGTTTCATCGTCCATCAGAAGACACCCGTCGAACTTGGTCAGTAGCTGGTCATATAGTTTCCGAGCAGGAATTTTGACCACATCCCGGAGTCGAGTTCTCCTCACGGTATTATAAGCAGCATCGAATTTTCTGGCCAAATCACTGTCCGACAGATTATGATTCCTGTTAATCGTATTCAAAAACTTACCACGCAGTTTCCGGTCGACAGTTCTACTCCGACGATTTGCTTGAGGTTTCCGAATCGTCGTCAATGTTCTCTTATTCCATTTGATAACGCGCCATACAGTATTTCTGGGCAATTCCAGCTGTTTAGCTAGCCTAGATGCAGACCACAATGGATTTTACAAAATAACTGTGCACAATTTTTTCCCTTCTTTCGGCTTCCATGTTGATTGTTTACAAAGTACAGTCGATTTACGGAATGTCAAAAGTCATACGTGAAGCTGACAAAATTCCCGACATGTGGGAACTTCCATATCCGTCCACCAGGAGCGCCACAATATTAGCAAAAGTTTGTTCCAATTCTATCTGAAGCAAGCTTTACAATACCGAAGAACATAAACTAAATACGCGTCAATTGCTTATCAATTTTGTACCAACAGATTACAATGATCCAACAGATACATTTGGGCTTAACACTAACAATTAAAACTAAATCTATTACCCTATCTATAACTAGTTGATGACACTAAGCATTGCAGAGCAGTAATAGCTCTCCTGCTTAAAATCTCTTAATGTCTCGGCATACGGATAACAAGTCTAAATCAATAAGTTTACAGCGCCCACTAGAGCTGGGAAGGTTGTTGGGATCCCTCAAAGGAAGACTGCGAAGTGCAAACCGAATAAATTTATGCTGAATAGCTTCTATGCGTTGGATGTCGAGTTGACAATAGGGAGCCCAGACGACTGCAGCATATTCGAGTACAGTGCTTTAAGACAATATATGTTATTAAAGTTCTTTCTAATGCGAAATATCAAGCCTAGCATCTTGGAAGCCTTAGAGATCGTATGTTCTACGTGATTCTTAAAATTAAGTTTTGAAACCAACAGAACTCATAAATCCTTGACAGTCGATTCTCGTTTGAGAATAGTCTGGGAAATGGTATAGTCGAATGCAACTACTGTGCGTTTACGTGAGAAAGAAATCACGGAACATTTTGAAGCGCTCAGGACCATTCTATTTAGGTTGCACCAACTGGAGAAGATATCTAACTGATTCTGCAGGAATCTGTCATCTTCCATGTTTTCCATTTCAATACAATATTTATTTTTTTGCCAATGTTGTCATATTTAAAACCTGTGTGTCCTTTTTCGAAATAGAGTATGAATTTATTTCCGGTAACCATAATCAGTGGGGGTCTGCGAAGAACTGTAATGGTTCCAAAGGGGACCACGAAATAAAAAGGTTTCAGCCACTGATCTATACGAAAAAAAAACTATAAAATTAAGAGAAATAAGTCATGAGATCATTCAAAACGCAAGCATCCGTGAAGTTATTTAATTAATTAATGTATTGTTTGTATAAATGCATGTCAACCGTAAACCAACACAACAATAATAGTTTCCTACCAAAGAGGTAACTCGTTTCCATTCAACTTGTCAGCAGGAATCGAAAATTGTTTGTTGTCTCACTGCTGCAAAGTTATTCTGGACAACTTTATTTTCCTCATTTCAATTTCTCGTGATTTAGGCCAGTGCCTTTTTTTGGAGTTTAAGCATCCTTATATAGAACACTTGAGCAAGTTTTTTTTATTAATTTCTGAAACAAGTCAGAAATTTATCCGAAGTTCTTCATATAATACTCATTTTGCAATCAAGGTAATCAATCTTGTGAATGAATTATTGGAAGAGACTATGACTTGTTACGTAAAATATAGCCAATAAGTTCCAAAATTTTCATCACTGATCGTGTCATCCCATATCAATCGTCCAAAAAATCGTAATAAATTGCGACGGCTCAGGCAATTCCATCATAAACCATCGCCAGCTGACGCTTGCTCCCGATTTGAGGACACTTAGGTGCAATTTGTGCCGGCATCATACTTGAACGGTCAGACACCCAGCGAGTCAACCGATAAATTTAATTAATTTCGAAACATATTCGATCGACTGTCAATTAAAAATAGCTTCCCAGAGGCACTTGATTTGCCCACACCTGTCGCTTTCCTGCAGGCTACGATTTATACGAAGCGAACCGGCTCCCGGCGGTGCGGCGTTCCATCGGCGGCATCACTCAGAACGGTGGTTGCAGGGCCCGGGGTCTCCAGCCAGTCTAGTGTGCTTCAGCCGGAACGTGGAAGCTTTCTGCTAGGCACGGGATGCCGACAGCTGGCCGTTGCCCAATAACAACTCCAGCAGTGGGCTCCCACCAAGATACAGCCCAGGGCGCAACGTTGACGGCGACGATGACAACGACGGCGATGACGACAACGACGGATGACTAAGGGAATAAGGCTAGCCGATTCCAAACAGCACTGGTTTATGTATCTCCGTAGGCAGTAGGCATCACTCAGTCCAGTTGCAGTCACCGGCTGTTCCCAGGAAATTAATTAAACTCATTACGGTTGATGTGTGTCAAATCGGAACCCTGACTGCCGGCCGGGTCGATCGATAGATAGGCACCGAACCAGTTGTGATGCTACTTAATAGTGGCAAATGGCGGCACCTTGCTAATGGCCCTTTGATGGAGAGTTACCATAATTAGACTGGGAGAGCATTACGCTGTGTGAGAAATTACTGTTCTTAGTAGATTTGATTTTATTTGCCAGCGTTATGATTCCATAGGATTGGCTACAAACAAAAACAAATTTGAGTGACAACTGGACTGATGTCATATGCAATATTAACTGAGTAATTATGTTTTACTGTTAATCGCGAAGTAAGCAAACACTACCTGCTGTGCAGTTGCACTTCAGTTGAAAATCTCATTTATTTGGTTTGAGATATGCAAAAAAAAGCATTGTATAACAGCAGTTATGAAAACAACTTCAGAAAACAAACACCCTAGCATTAGTTGATAACGCTGATGATGGAAGTTTTCGGCACATTCAATGACTGAATGACTGATCGATCTATCGACAGCTTGCGAATAAACAAAAATATTTTTAAATCGATTTTCACATTCACATTTTCATCCTTTTCGTATTCGAAGCAAACGCGCTCAGCTTGCCTAAGGGGAAAACATGAATCCGATTCACAGTGCAAATTCGACCAGAGTCTTGAGAAGAAAACACAAACATGCGAAGCCGCACACGTGAATGCAGCAGTTTGTTCGGAACACTAACCGGAGGAAGCAGAGGTGGGGAACTCGGTGAGCAAACGGAGAAAAATTATCGAAACAAACACAAGTGCTCGTCGCCATCACCATCACTAAACAACACTCATTTGAATGCTGCGTAAATAAACATCCTCTTGTGGAAAGCACCATTCAGTCGGACGGTCGGTGCTCGCTTGTTTGCGCACTTGCCGAGCCAAAAAGTTCGGAACATTCCGTGAGGTCTTGTCGGCATATCACATTGCTGCCGGGTAGTGTGGCGGTTTTTCAATCTTTCATTTTTTTTTTACTTATTTCGGCTAGATTGCTGATTCTTAGTTTTGCCTGTTGGATAATACATTGAGTATGCGGATCAATAAGTCCCAGAATCAGGAATCAGAACAAAGGGTGTAGCTGGAATTTCATATGAAAACTGCCCACAAACAGAAAAAAATTGATATACTGCGTAGTTTGAAGGGTTTATATTGGAGATGATTTTCCCAGAATTTGAACCCTTTAACTGCCATATTGGTGGAGTTAGGGTGGTTTTTCCGATTTTCATTTTATTTAAATTGTCCAAAAACTTGTTTAGCAAAAAAATTGAAAAAACTCAGGACCTTTTTAGGAATTATTGAAAACCTTTCTGATTTTTTTCAGAATTTTTCAAAATGTATTTCATATGAAAAAAAATGTTCAAAATTTTCAAACTTTATTTAATCGCCCTTACAATTTAAATCAAAAATAAATTATTTATGAGTACATTACGCTGTATTTTTTCAGATTTTATGAAAATGTGGACGGGTATAATATCACACTTTAAAAAAATAAATCATCCGGAAAACCATACGTCTCCATCAAATTGTCATCATCCGATGGAGACGCACGGTATTTAGTTCTAAAATCATATATCACATGCTCTTAGAACTAAATACCATGCGTTTCCATCTACATCTGAGCTCAGGGCTTGAGTATTGACGTAATTAATAATGATAAAAGAATTTTATTCCTTATGCTATTTACACACGCCCGCACGTCTGGGTCGATTTACCAAGCAATGATGTAGGCAATGAATTAGTGAACATGTGTCCCAGCGGACGGTTGTAATTCGTTTCTAGCTTCAACATCTTACGGGATAGTCTGGAGGTTTCGAGGTTTACTATAAACCAGATAGAAATCATGTCGAAGCGCCTGCAGCAAATCCCAAAGATCCAAAAAGAACATATTAATTCGCATCGTCGATTTTCTATACAAACAACATTATCTTTTAAACTTAATATTTTCAGTTTTTGCTATTTCCAGAAGAGGACAGTTTCGGAAAAAAAAATTAAAACGCAATTTTAACGAAGCGGCTGGGCAGTCGAGTACATCCAGCAAATGCGGTAAAACTAAAGAAATGGGTTTTATACTAAAACGTCGAAAGGCAAAAGGTCGAATGACAAAACGTCGAACGACAAAAAGTCGAATTACAATATATCGAAAGTCACAAAACGTCGACTGCGTCAGAAGGTCGGATATAACAAAAAGTCGAAGTTCCAGATAGTCGAGATACCAAAACGTCGAATATAACAGAAGATCGAACGCCACTAAAAGTTGAATACGACGAAAGGAAGCGGCGCATACGAACCTGTGATCCAGGTCGGACGGCCCTCAACCCTGTGATCTACCCGTTTGCCCGGAATATTGGATCGTGTGTTATTTTGTAGCATAAAATAATGTCTTCATGAAGTTTATATATACCATTCTTGAACATGTAAAGTAGGAAATTACAGACGTTCATGAAACCAAATGAACATAATTATTGTAATTAATAGTCTTCTAATATTAATGCAACACCCGTAATGTACTCTTCCACCTGTTTTCTAATCTTTTAGGTTCCGCCATCTATTGTTTCAATCTTCCAAAGGATTAGTGGTTCGAGGCTCTTTAGAACACTTTAGTGCGCATTCCACAAACTTATTTCAAATAATGGTTTACTTCAATTTTCATTGCTCTGAGCTTTTTCATGATTGCCGAGAACATAATTTTTCATCAGATCTTATGATTTGAAAAGCTTTTGGTACGTGCTCTTGTGGTACAAAAGCAAATGCTTCTACCTGCTTGAATGTCATATAAACATATAGGGTAACAGAGGTATTTTGGCCACTTCATATATTTTGACCTACCTAACAAACTTTATGGATTCAATCGATGTTAAGTAACCCATGTTTCGTCAAGTTGAAGCTTATCACATTAAATTACCTATTGCGGAAGAATTGTTCGAAGATATTACAACATTTGGTGGATATTTTTACAAAGTGGGCCAAAATAAAATCAATCCTAAAGTGGGCCAAAATACCCCTGTTACCCTGTGTTCTCTATGTACAGTAAGCGGAATCCAGTGCTCTTTTGAAAAAAATTTTGTGTGAGGTGAATAATATGAATATTTTTGCTGCGAATCCGGAAAAACTTTTGACAAACTATTGAATGTTGCCTTTTCAAAATCTGTGAGTGTTGTATCAAGAGTAACATTGAAAGATTTTGCAATTTTCGATAATCTCATTGAGAGCACCTGAATAGGTTCGCTAGGTTTTGCTAGGAAAGAAGAAGTTGATCAGCGGAACGAATCGTCTTGTCTCACCTGCCAGTCGACGAATACTTTCACTGGTTGAAAACAACAGTATTCGGCCATGTTCGCTATGCTAATTCTCCATCTAAGGTTTTTGTGAATTCTTAAAAAAAGTTCATCGAAATCGCTCTCAGACAAAAGATCCTTCGTATAAGAACCGACGAATCATCAGGCTCTTTGACATATGCACTTCAGTGTCAGTTTCGAGATCATGGTTTCAGTCTGATATAGTAATAAAAATTAAAAATACAGAACGACTGAACTATTACAATAATTCGTGTTAATTTGTTATGAATAGTCGGAGGTTTTCCACAATGTATCTTTTGAATATCCAAAAATCTAGTCTATTTGAATCTAGTGTCAGTGAATAGTACATTTCACAACGTGTTTTCAGTAACTGCCTTAGCTTCGAATGACCAATGGATATCATGTTAGGAAAATGGTACGCAGACAAATTTTGTGCGCAGTACCTACTTTGAAAATTATATATCTGTATATACTTGTTTATATAAGTGAGCAATTCCAGAAATGCTTAGCAGATCATCAGACTCGACCTTCTCCGATTTCGATGAAACTTTGCACATGGCTTCAGTATGGCAAACCATAAGTTTTGAACCGATGGAGAGGTCAATCCGACTTACGACTGATTTTCAAAAAGGGCGTATGTATTTTTGCATATCACGAAAATTGCATTTTTTTTTCAAATCGTTGTAACTCGGAAACCGTTGATTGTACAAAAATGGCGTTCAGTAAGAAGTTGTAGGAAATCGATTGGGCACTCTAAAAAAATATACACTGAAAAAAAATATTGATTTTTTTTTCTCATAAATTACAAAATAATTCGAAAATGTTAAATAAAAAAAAATCAGGGTTTTAATTTTTTTTTAATAATTTTTATTTCAAAGTTGTTATAATAGCCTACAGATTGATGGCTATTACATCCGTGCCTTTTGAAAAATGAAGAAGTTACAGCTAAAACAGTTTACGGGTGAATGCAAATGATCAAGTTCTTCTCGTTGTAATTCGGAAACCGTCAATCGTACAAAAATGGCGTCCAGGAAGAAGTTGTAGGGAATCAATAGGGCACTCTAAAAAATATACACTAAAAAGGTATTGATTTTTTCTCAATAATTTTAAAATGAACCAAAAAAATTAAATTAAAAATAAAATCAGGGTTTCGATTTTTTTATAGTTTTTATTTTAAAGCTCTTATTAAAACCTACAGATCGATGGCTATCCCATCCGTGCCTTTTGAAAAATGAAGAAGTTACAGCTAAAACAATTTACAGATATACTCAAAATTTCAAGTTCTCGTTGAAAGATAATCATTTAAACAGTAGAACTAACTTAACTACGTCAAAACGAATAAACACATGTAGAATCAAAGAGGTGTGCCAGTTGACTACCTACTGTTAACAACCAACGTACGTACCGGCGAAATGCTCACCTAAATTCTACCTGTTTCACATATAAATAGTTATGCATCGTAGAACAGATATCAGTTTATAACAAATCTCTTTCGAAACAGCTACAATACTACAATATGGTTTTCTCAAAGTGTTGTAAACCTTTTCCTGGTTTTTTGTGTTCCGGAAAATTTTTCCAATTAACAGAAACCATAATTGGAAAATTAGAAGCTCAAAAGTGCAAAGTTAAATTGAATACCACGTTAAGCATTTGTGATCGCTGTCGTAGGCGGGCTTATGAGGAAAGTCATACGTCGGAAACAGAAGGGCAGTCAACAACGGTACCACAACCATCCACATCGCAATACGATTTAGAGGAAGTACCTTCAGCAGCTTCAATCAACTCAGCATCTTCTGGAGCATCAGTCGCGGCGGAGTATTCAAGAGCACACAACATTGAACTCTTCAACAAGGGCATTGCAGGAATCAACGTGTCTCCGATATCAACGAAGAAAACCCGAACGTTATTATGAATAGTCGGAGGTTTTCCACAATGTATCTTTTGAATATCCAAAAATCTAGTCTATTTGAATCTAGTGTCAGTGAATAGTACATTTCACAACGTGTTTTCAGTAACTGCCTTAGCTTCGAATGACCAATGGATATCATGTTAGGAAAATGGTACGCAGACAAATTTTGTGCGCAGTACCTACTTTGAAAATTATATATCTGTATATACTTGTTTATATAAGTGAGCAATTCCAGAAATGCTTAGCAGATCATCAGACTCGACCTTCTCCGATTTCGATGAAACTTTGCACATGGCTTCAGTATGGCAAACCATAAGTTTTGAACCGATGGAGAGGTCAATCCGACTTACGACTGATTTTCAAAAAGGGCGTATGTATTTTTGCATATCACGAAAATTGCATTTTTTTTCAAATCGTTGTAACTCGGAAACCGTTGATTGTACAAAAATGGCGTTCAGTAAGAAGTTGTAGGAAATCGATTGGGCACTCTAAAAAAATATACACTGAAAAAAAATATTGATTTTTTTTTCTCATAAATTACAAAATAATTCGAAAATGTTAAATAAAAAAAAATCAGGGTTTTAATTTTTTTTTAATAATTTTTATTTCAAAGTTGTTATAATAGCCTACAGATTGATGGCTATTACATCCGTGCCTTTTGAAAAATGAAGAAGTTACAGCTAAAACAGTTTACGGGTGAATGCAAATGATCAAGTTCTTCTCGTTGTAATTCGGAAACCGTCAATCGTACAAAAATGGCGTCCAGGAAGAAGTTGTAGGGAATCAATAGGGCACTCTAAAAAATATACACTAAAAAGGTATTGATTTTTTCTCAATAATTTTAAAATGAACCAAAAAAATTAAATTAAAAATAAAATCAGGGTTTCGATTTTTTTATAGTTTTTATTTTAAAGCTCTTATTAAAACCTACAGATCGATGGCTATCCCATCCGTGCCTTTTGAAAAATGAAGAAGTTACAGCTAAAACAATTTACAGATATACTCAAAATTTCAAGTTCTCGTTGAAAGATAATCATTTAAACAGTAGAACTAACTTAACTACGTCAAAACGAATAAACACATGTAGAATCAAAGAGGTGTGCCAGTTGACTACCTACTGTTAACAACCAACGTACGTACCGGCGAAATGCTCACCTAAATTCTACCTGTTTCACATATAAATAGTTATGCATCGTAGAACAGATATCAGTTTATAACAAATCTCTTTCGAAACAGCTACAATACTACAATATGGTTTTCTCAAAGTGTTGTAAACCTTTTCCTGGTTTTTTGTGTTCCGGAAAATTTTTCCAATTAACAGAAACCATAATTGGAAAATTAGAAGCTCAAAAGTGCAAAGTTAAATTGAATACCACGTTAAGCATTTGTGATCGCTGTCGTAGGCGGGCTTATGAGGAAAGTCATACGTCGGAAACAGAAGGGCAGTCAACAACGGTACCACAACCATCCACATCGCAATACGATTTAGAGGAAGTACCTTCAGCAGCTTCAATCAACTCAGCATCTTCTGGAGCATCAGTCGCGGCGGAGTATTCAAGAGCACACAACATTGAACTCTTCAACAAGGGCATTGCAGGAATCAACGTGTCTCCGATATCAACGAAGAAAACCCGGAATGTTAATTATCCTCGAGAAAAATATTTAGATATTTCAAGAGGTATAAAAGCAAATATTCGGGTTCCCGGCGGATGAAGAAGATCCAGAATTACTCAAAACGAAAGCAGCAGAGTTGGATGAAGTGATTACTAAAATGATAGAGCAGTTTGCTAAACCTGATTGCACTAGGAATGAAAAAGTGCGTTTGTTGTCAGTCTTTCCAAACTCGTGGTCAAAGGAGAAAATAGCCACCCAATTCAAGGTAAACAAATAGATTGAGTCGGAGGCAAAAGAATCAACGGACGAAAACAAGCTAAGAAACAAACAAGACGCAGCAGGAACGAAAAGATAGAAAACGAGGTGCTTCATTATTTCAACAGCGATGACGTCAGCAGAGTAATGCCGGTATCAAGTGATTGCGTCAGTCAAAATGAATGGTAAGTGTGAACGCAAACAAAAACGATTGCTTTATTCATCATTGAAGGAAATTTATTTGGGTTATAAGGAGGAATCTTCAGATCGAAATATTGGATTTATTTTATTTTATTTTTATTTTATTTTTATTTTATTTTTTAGGAGCAAGGGAAAAGCCCGCTGGAGCTGAGATCTTTGTTCTCCTTCTCCAGCAGGCATAAAACCTTCTCATCTTTGTATCAACAGATAACATTTGTCCAACTGATACATAACGAAATCTTAAATTACCCTTATTTAAACTACAAAGCTAGCTAACAACTATTGATATCGTCTAATTATCTAAATAAAACTAGCGGGAAAAAATCGGAGATAACGGGTTTTAATGGTGTTACGAGATAGATTTAAATCAAATTCATCAGAGCAAGTATTGAATACGCGACACATACTCGAAAACGGTTCATTAAAGCCATAGTTAGTTCTAGCACGAGGAATTCTGAGAAAGGGATTAAACCGCAAATTACGCCGATGAATGTCAAAATTTAGCTGTTGTAGGAGATCTGCACAATCAATTCGAGATTGGATGAGGTCCGCGACGAAAACAGCTTTCAATGTATCACGGCGGACAGATAGCAAATCGAGGTGTACGAGCCTACATCGATCTTCGTAGCTTGGGAGATTCAAGGGATCTCTCCAGGGCAGGCGACGCAAAGCAAAACGAATGAACTTGCGCTGAACAGTTTCAATGCGCAGCTTATCTGTTTGATAATATGGTGCCCAAACAACAACAGCATACTCCAATGTAGAACGAACTAGAGCGCAATATAACGATTTCAGGCAGTATATGTTATTGAAATTCTTTGAGATGCGAAAGATGAAACCTAGCATCTTGAATGCCTTAGAGAGGGTATATTCTATGTGACCTTTGAAACTAAGTTTTGAATCCAATAACACACCTAGATCCTTAATTGATGTCTCCCGTTTTAGTACAGCTTGCGAAATAGTGTAATAATACGTGATCGTGGTTCGTTTACGAGAGAAGGAGATAACGGAACATTTAGAGGCGTTCAGGACCATTCTGTTGACGTTGCACCAGTTGGAAAATACAATTGCAAGAAATTTGAGTCTTTCAGATTTTTGATGAGATGAAACAGCTTGAAATCGTCGGCGAATGATAGCTTCATACATTGCAATGCGAAATTCAGATCATTTAGATATAGCAGAAATATGAATGGTCCTAGATGGCTTCCCTGAGGAACGCCAGAGCTCACGATGAATGATGTAGTAATGCAGTCACCAATTTTCACGGTCATACTACGACCAGTCAGATATGATTCATGCTGTTGAAAAATATTTCAAGTATGATGATAAGAATTGTTATTTAAAAATCTATTTTAATCCACCTAGTGGTGTAATGATGCCTTTCTCAAATTACTCATTACATCATGAATATAACCGTGAAATTCGCAAAAACAACTGTTTATTGAATAGAAATAGAAAAATTTGCTCGGACCTAATCTCGAAAACTCTATAAATCCTGTTTACCCTGTAGTTCCGGAACCGAAAGAAGTATCCACAACAAATTAAGGAATTCCTTATGAAACTGTAATACTTTTCTTTAGAACCTATAAGTTTGTGAAAATCGATCCAAGAAAAGTGAGCGAGATCCTTTTTGCAGTTTTTAATCACTATTTCCAATTCTTCCGAAACCGGATTCAGATAAACGGAATAGCCGAAGTTGGTTCGCTTGCTACCAACAAATATGACCTACAAATTGGAACAGTTTTGAACGTAGTTAAACCTATACTTACTATCTCATGCTCTATTTCGATTAAACCAATTAAACGAAATCTGACAAACGAAACAGCGTGAAGCAGCAGCATAGAACATGTAGTAAGATTATTATTATTATTATTATTATTATTATTATTATTATTATTATTATTATTACTATTATTATTATTATTATTATTATTATTATTTATCATTATTGACATCACTACACAAGGTGTACGAAATAGAACAAAGCACGCCTTGTTTGTTTTGTATTTTCTTCTTCTTTCGGTGTTGTACATATTGTCACTCTATATGGCGATTTGAAAACTTTGACACTCATCGCTCTGTAACTGCGGAGCCGCAAGTCGGATCCGAATGAGATTTCATAGTAGCTTTTAAGATAGTATGAGCTTTAATTCAAATCAAGATTTGTGAAAATCGGTTCAAGCATCGCAGAGAAATCGAAGTGAATTTAGTTTTAGGAGTTTTTCTTCTCCACTTTCGGTGCTCTCGGAACAGGAAAAGAGGGGACCAGTAGTGCCGAATTGTTTTCATGCCCACAAACTAACAAGCTCTGCAAACTAGAAGAATGTATCAGACAGTTTTATGGGATTTGTACCTGTTTTGATCCATCGTTCGTGGAAAAATATAATAAAATATAAATATAATAAAATTGATAATTTTCCACTTATAACGCTTTCGTTCCGGAACCAGAAGTCGGATCCAGATAAAATGTTCTACAAGTTTTCAGGATATTGTAAGACCTTTTTTTTTGAATCTTAGTTTGCGAAAATCGGTTGAGTTGTTCCAGAGATAATTGAGTGTGAACTTTTTCTCAAATTTTCATATATTACCATATAACTCCGGAACCGGGAATCACATTCAAATGCAATTCAATAGCAAACTATGGAACCATTATACCATTTATTTGAATCTTAGTTTGTGAAAATCGGTTCAGCCATCTGAAAAAAGTGAGTGCATATTTTTTTCATTTTTTTGGTGCATATCATCCTATATCTCCGGAACCGGAAGTCGGATCGGAATAAAATTCAATAGCAGGCTATGAGACTATGAAACCTTTCATTTGAATCTTTCAACATACATACACACACACATACACACACACACACACATACTTACACGGACGGCCACACACACAGACATTTGATCAGTTCGTCGAGCTGAGTGAATGTATATGACATTCGGCCCTCCGAGTCTCGGTTAAAAAGTCGATTTTCACAGTGATTGCATAGCCTTTCTTTATGAGAAAGGCAAAAAGCTATTATGTGACTCATCAAAAAGATCCTGCTACCTCCGTGAATGCAAAAGTTCAAGTATAACATTGATGCTGAGTGGCATTTGTTTGCAACTTCTCATGGTAAAGGACCATGTGATGCACTCGGGGGTAATTTAAAGCAAATGGCACGACGTGAAAGCTTGGCTAAACTACATGAACACCCAATCACAACTGCAAAATAATTATATGAATGGACAGAGCAGAGAAGTCGAGATGCATTCACGACGATGTCTTTTTGTTACGTGTCAAAAGAAGAATATGAACACCCCCGAGTGGAGTAGTGTTTATAAGGATACCAAAATGATTCCAGGCACACAGAAATACTATTCTTTCGTTCCGATTTCAGAAACCACAATGGTCACAAGACTGTATTCGAATGACGATGCACGTAGTACTCATACAATTTTCAAAAACTTAAATATAATTAAGAATTATTCATGAACATGTAATAATTGTAGATATAGCAAGCAAATAAACAATAAGAAGAAAGGATATCAATTTATTGACTTTAACCTGTAGATTAATATTCTACTGTTTAAATGATTATCTTTAAACGAGAAATTGAAATTTCGAATATATCTGTAAATTGTTTTAGCTGTAACTTCTTCATTTTTCAAAAGGCGCGGATGGGATAGCCATCAATCTGTAGGTTTTAATAACAGCTTTAAAATAAAAATTATCGAAAAAAATAAAACCCTGATTTTTTTAAATATAACTTTTTCGGATTATTTTGTAATTAGTGTATTATTATTATTATTATTTAGTGTATATTTTGTTTAGAGTGTCCCTACAAGTTCTTACTGAACGCCATTTTCGTACAATTAACGGTTTATTTATTTATTTATTTAATTATTTCTGTTTATGTCCATCGGATAAACGAATTTAAATGGACAAATTGGGTGGGAAAAAGCTCATTTGAGTTGAGTCTTGTTTGTCATTCTCATACGGGCGTAAAAACCACCATCTTTTAAAACAGTTACAGGAACAAAAACAAAAACAAAACAACTACAATAATCTTAAAACGGCTAACTACATACTAAATAAATAACATAAAAATAAATATTGTAAAACATTGTCAAAACATAATGGCACATCGTTTAATTTTACTAGCAAAGCGACTAGATGATTCACCAAACTCGAAGTGATCTTCGACTGCAGTGAACGTTCGAATACAAGCGGCTATCGGTTCATTATATCCGAAAAGAGTCCTGTGGAATCTGTGCTGAAGCAGAGTTGCATTTCGCAGTGTTCTACTCGGTGTCCGAAAATTCATTTCATAACGTAACTCAGGTGCATCAATCTCTCCGTTAATCAATTTTGCGACGAACAATGCTTGCTGAATTTTTCGGCGACGTTGCAAAGTATCGATACCAATTAGTTTACATCTATCAGGATAGGGTGGCAGATTTGCTGGATCTCGCCACGGCAGGTGTCGCAGTGCCAAACGAACGAAGCGTTTTTGAACACGTTCAATTCGCATGCACCATGAAATTTGATGAGGAAACCAAACAACTGACGCGGTCTCAAGGATTGGCCGAACCAGTGAACAGTACAAAGCCTTCAAACAATGTGGATCTTTGATTTCCTTAGCGATTTTAGAGATGAATCCCAATTGACGTAACGCTTTCGTGATTATTAATGATCGATGTGAATCGAATGTCAATTTTTCATCCATTTGTATTCCCAAATCATTCACCAGGTTCACTCTAGTCAGGACTGAACCACCAATACAGTAGTCGAATTTAACAGGATGCATATTACGATGAAACGTCATCACCTGACACTTTGAAACGTTGATGAAAAGTTTATTCACGCAGCACCAATTGACGAAGAGTTGTAGTTGATGCTGTAGTCGCCGACAATCCTCCACAGTTCTAACTACGACATACAATTTTAAGTCGTCTGCATATATCAGTTTGAAACCATCTCCCAGAGCCAATGAAACATCATTGAAGAACAGTGTGAATAGCAATGGTCCCAAATTACTGCCTTGTGGAACTCCAGAACAATTCGAAAATTGCGATGACGTACAATTATCCAATTTTACTCGTAAAATCCTACCAGAAAGATACGAGTTTAACCACGCCAAAAGCTGAGCAGAAAATCCGAGATGAGACAATTTGCACAACAGTATTTTATGGTCAATTTTGTCAAAAGCAGCTTTTAGATCCGTATAGATAACATCCATCTGTGCCTTAGTCTCCATGCAAGCGATGCACTTTGACGTAAACGTAATTAAATTAGTTGTTACTGATCGTCCTGGCATAAACCCATGTTGGTCGAATGAGATGTAGTTCTTTGCACGATCCATGATAGCCTCGCTGACGATAATTTCAAAAAGTTTTGAAGAAGCAGAGAGACTGGTTATCCCGCGATAATTTGCCACATTTCGTCGATCCCCATTCTTGAATACGGGGCACATGAATGATTGTTTCCATACAAGTGGAAATTTTGCTAGTTCAAACGATCGATTGAAAATAGTGCTAAGCGGTCCTGCTAAAGCAGTAATACAACGAGTTAAAATAGCAGCGGGTAAGCCATCAGGCCCGGGAGCGAACGAGCATTTCAATTTTTTTGCAGCTTTTTTAATCATCTCTGGAGTAACGATAAAAGTGCTCAAATTCACCATATCCACGGGAACGTAGGTGGTAGCTTCTTCAGCCTCATTTAAAGACGTCGAATTTACTGAGTAAACACCTGCGAAGTGTTTTGCAAACAACTCGCAGGATTCTGAAACTGACGATGCAACCTCACTATGAAGAAAAACATCTGCCGGAATGGATGAGCATTTCCTTTTAGAGTTCACAAACCGCCAGAAACTACGTGGGTTACGTTTTAGATTAGATTGCATTCGAAGGACGTACGATTTATACAAGCTAGCATTAAGTGATCTATACGCATTGACTGATCGATGATAATTAGAAATATTGAGAGAGGTCCGTTGACGATGTAGTTTACGTTGAAATGCGTTGCGCTCACGTTTCAAACGACGCAGTTGAGTCGTACTCCATGCAGGGGAAACGAGCGGATTGACACGAGGAACGTTTAGGTCAAGCCATCGGTTAATCTCCAAACAAAAACCATCTGCCATATCATCAACATCGCCAGTTGAGAACAATAAAGTCCAATCGATACTGTTCAAATGATCCGAAAGAGCAGAGAAATCTATCGAACGATAATTCAATGGGCGCACCGTACTGCTGCTACTGTTTGACGAAAGTTGTGCGTTTCCTTTTTTTGCAGGGATATATATACCAAGCGGTGGATGATGGCTGTCTACGGGAAGCAGCGGGGCAGGGCAACGATCGACTCTAGTCTGGCTACTTATCGGGATAAAAACCAAATCAAGTGTGCGTCCTAATAAGTTACACTCGAGATTCGCCTGTACGAGGCTCAGAAATTCCATACCGTCTAGTAAAGTGTGACTGGCTGGAGGCAATTGCGAAGTATTGCAAAAAGTACCGCTTTCACTCCGTGCCCAACGCATTCTTGGCTGATTATAATCACCACAGACTAAAACAGTATCACGATCGGAACTTTTATCAAGGAGTTCATTCACAGAAGCAATGTGCTCATTTATCACATTCAAATCTTGACTTCGATCCGGAGGATTATAAATGGCACATACTGTTACATACCTATTGTTTATACGAATCGAAACAGATAGCTGTTCTAGATTTTGTCCATTGGTCGTCGTTACCATCATGCTTGTGTACCGAGAACGATCGCATCGAAACACGTTGTAGGCAGTTCCAAATAGCTGGAGCGACGTGATGCAATTGTCGAGTCCAGTTTCAGTTAGTACAATTATGTCGAAGTCACAATCGGTGGATGTCAGAAACAAATCGTCGATTTTCGTTCTTAAGCCTCGCACGTTTTGATAATAAATCGAAATATCACTATCACAAACAGGCAAATGCTGTAAAGGACAATGATTGAATGCAGAAGAACTAAATACATCCAAATACTCGCCTCTGATGGGAGCCCTTGGGCTCCCACCGTCCACCGAAAAACGTGTTGCATTCAAACAATTGTCATCCGGAGAACCGGTGTCGTTACTGCTGGTTAGTCTCGGGAGAAAATAAGCGATCACATCACGTTTTTTGAAACGTTGACAAACTCTCTAAACACCAAGCCGGTTGGCCAACACGCAGGATCGAGAGCTTGCTGCTTGAGCGCTGGATCAAGACCAATCTTGAAAGAAATGTAGGTCATATTGGCTATGTCCACACCCTTAGGCACAAGTCGAATAACATCAAATGGATCAGACGAATGAAGACAACGGGTGACTATTTTTTTTTACATCATCATTGCTTATCAATGGTTGAAAGCCCGACAGATAGAGCCAAAATCTAGGTGGAGGTGCTGCCGGAGGGACGAAAGCAACTGAGAGATCATCAATATCTATTGAGTTAGTGCCTCGATCGGCAGGTGGTAGTGTTGATGTGTCATTATCCACACGACGACGCTTCCTGTTAGAATTTGGCCATAAAGGTGTCATGGGATCACGAGTCGTAGAGGGTTTCTGAATTGAAGTATTTGCAATAAAATCAACTTTTTTGCTGAGTACTTCAACAATACCAGACAATTGTTCAATTTGTCTATTAATATTGTCAGTTGTCTCATTTGGAGACAAACGTTTGTTTTGATCTGCCATGTGCGCACGAATAGATCGACCATTAAGCTCACCTCTACAAGATGTACAAATAAATATTATCTTGCCTTGGGCGAAAACATCCTTGCATGAGCGCAAATTGAATCCGCAGCAATTTTGGCTAATGTGAAAAGGAGTATCACACATTCCACAACGTATTGGCTCAAGATCATTGATCTCGTGTTGACACTCTCCGCATTGTTTTTTCTCCATCTCTGCTTTGTTCAATGTTGACAGCAGAACACAGGATGACACAGACTGCTTATTGAAGTACGAAGCGGTGCTGGTGCTAACGGTCGGTATAGTGCCAAAAACTATCAGACTTGACCAGAATTAACAGCAAATAACGTTACAACAGGCTCAAGCTAGATGCACACTCCAATGCCCGGTATTGTAAAATATACTGCCGAACACGACTAATACTGATGTGAATCAATATGTTGAGTAAAACACTCCTAAAAACGTAAAAAACTTAGCGTAGAAAACTCTCACGATGTTCCAAAATGTTACACACTGAGAAAAAAAAAATTTCCGAGTTACAACGATTTGTAACAGGTAATTTTTGTGAAATGCAAAAATACATACGCCCTTTTTAAAAATCAGTCGTGAGTCGGATTGACCTCTCCATCGGTTCAAAACTTATGGTTTGCCATACTGAAGCCATGTGCAAAGTTTCATCCAAATCGGAGAAGGTCGATTCTGATTTTGTCACTTTTTCGTCTACTCATTCCTGAAATTGCTCAAGTGGTAAATGAATCCATCGGATGACATTTTCGGCTCACATTTATTTGTTAATAACATTTAATAAGTTTCCGAACTGTCATTTCGACGTTCAGTTACGCAGCACGAAAAATGAATAATTCCAAAGTAGTTTTCCTACGGCATCATTTTTGCATCATTTTGATACTATATTCCATTGTCGACTTTTAGAGCCGCATACTTTGCCTCGGCTTAACCCTGACGATTCATTTGGTTTAACGGTTGGTATTCAGTGGATATATGCCATTCAACACACTCAAAATTCACCCTTACATTGTATTCGACTTGTTGTTGTATTCTATCTTCCGTTATATTCGACTTTTTGTCCCTTTCGACTTTATGGTGTATTCGACCTTATGGTTATTTGACTATTTGTTACATTCGACCTTTCGTTTAATTCGACGTTTTGTTATTTCGACTTTTTGTCGTTTTGACGCATTCGGCCTTTTGTTCTTTCGACCTTTTGGTGTTTTGACCTTTTGTTCATCGACGATTTGTCGTTCGACCTTCTGTCATTCGACATTTTAGTATATATTCAAAAAATGCGCTGATTCCATGTTCGTTTCCCTTGTGCAGGCGCTTTATCACGAGGAAGGTTCGAGATTTCGTTCAAACTGGAACGCAGTAGTGCAATAAGTCTTAATAAAATGGAAGCGGATTATTTCACCGAAAGCCGTTACGTCTAATGCCATTTTGCCGAAAGTCGTTTCGTTGAATTAGTCATTTCGCCGAAAGGGTCATTTGGCCGGAAAGGACTTTTCACCGAAAGGGCCGAAAGGGACATTTTTTTGAAAATCAATACTTTAATTTATAACTCTAAATACCTAGAAATCAGTCCATAAACTCTGTTCCCTGCGATTGCATAAGAAGATCCAATTTTCTGAGACTATCAAATCGACCAGAAACTTGTGTAAAACGTTATTCAGCTATAGCCTGTCGATATATTCCGTTGGGCATCTCAGTGAGCCACTCGAAACGAACGCCGTTTCTTCAGCGGAACGTATCACCAATCATCGCCCAACGCTGATCGGCGTTGTGTGTGGCGGATGCCTTTGATGCTAATTTATTTATTGTATTCGCCTCGACCGATTTACACTTGAAATAAGCGCTGTCGGGTCGCGACCAAACTCTTCGATTCGAAAGCGAACCGGCGGCAATGGCATAAAACGACTACGAGAGGAACCGAAAACTCGAGTTCCTGTGGGATCAATGCTTTCGTTTGAACTGATCAACAGCACCAACAACAACAACAACAATAACAACAACAACAACAAATGTACACAAAAACAATCAATTCCATGATCAGATCGAAGTTGATTTTCATCTTCCTCTTGGACTCCAATCGATTTGCTCTCACCTCGAGTCAGATTCCAATGTATTTTGAATGATGATCATCATCGACCGGGCGGTCCGAGCCCTGCGGTCTCGCGTTTCGGTGGTCGGCTTGTTTGGTGAAATTCTTCCAACTCGGAAGGTGTGATGCAGCGATTTCCTTTATCGGATTGCCGGTTAGCCGCAAAAGCGTGAAATTGTACAAACAGTTCCGCTGCTACTGGCATTGAAAAACTCATACAGTCTGGGTGTCCAAGCTGATTGTTCGAGTTGGGCCGTGGATGGAAGGCTTTTATCTCAAACTCGAAGCGAATTGCTTTGGTTACCGAAGGAATCAAATACACTGGAAGCTTGCTACTGCAGGTATTGACGTTGAGGTGATGACATAACCAACTGCGACGTAAATTAACGGATGGTCAGCGTTGAATAAATAATGCGTTCTGAAATTATCTATCGCATCGATATTTCAATGACATTAACGCATTCATAATAAAGCAATAAAGGGCACCTTCAAATAATAGTAAACGATTAATTATTCCCGAACAATGACTCACTGGAACAGCCTAAGACAATGGTGGGCCACAATTTACGACCAAGAATTAGTTTCATCCGACAAAATGGATCGGGGAGGGAGGCGTCTTGTTCACATTTCATCATCGCAATCAAATCAAGCGACCGTGACTCAATGGCAGCCATCAGTCGCAGCATTTGAATTCATTGTTTTCTAAAGACAACCCTATCCTGTGCCGAACGCCGTGGAACGCGTAGGCTGGGTTATTCGGGCCGCGTAGGACTTCAACCAGATGTTTCGTGTGGTTGTTCAGAGTTGTATATACGTTCGTTAACGGCAATGTACCTAATGTCTCAATTTTCGTCACAACACGCGACTCAAAGTGCGCGGACTAAATGTTCAACGACACTCCCCGCCAGCAACAGCTCTTAAAATGAGATAGAGCCGGAAGGGTGCCGTTGGAAACGCGACGGCGCTGGTCATCCATCCGAGGAAAATGTTTTAATTTAAAAAACCGGAGATGGAGTGGCTCACTTGTCTTTCACTTACTTATGAATAATTATGGGGACGGGGAATGAGTTTTCCATTTTGGACAAAAGAAATTAATTCGGATGCAAAAGGCGCTTCTCACGTCATATTTGGGATGGTCAAACGTTTTTTTTTTCTTTCCTGTTCATGTTTTGTACTCTTTTTCAATTGTACACTACGGACTGACTATTCTTCTCGAGTCGGGACCCAAAGTGTGAAGTAAAGGCACTTGTATGCTATGTTGTGATATCAGATACTGTGGATGTAGGCTCACTTGCTATTCATTTGAATGGGATTTGGCTTGTCCCGACAACGTTTATGAATATTCATAATAGGAACGGCTCGGACCTGATCCCGTGCTTCAGATAGTGCCTCGCTACCACCGTAATGAAAACTAATCGTTGTCAAAATCTTGGAAAATGATATACTTTTAATAGAGAATGTGACAGCTGAATAGTGTAATTCGTGTCAACCGGCTTGGGAAATTACTTGCTAAATGAAAAAAAGTGAGTTCCGTGTTTTTCATGTTTTTCAAATGAACTGGTATCAGAATATTTTGATGAGCTTTCTTGGTTTGGGAAAACTAAGATAAATTATGTTGATGTACAGCCGGCATTTATTACCTAACCCTCATTAGCTAATGGGTGTAAAAATAATCAAAATGAGATTCCAAGTAAGGCTATTCAGTGGAACGTCTAACGATAGGAATGGTTAACAGAATTCAAATTATTCAAGAAAGTTGCTTATCCTTTCAGCGTGGAAGTTATATCAAATTCTTGTTGTGACATTAATTCATCATGACTAATTTTGTTTTTAGCTATTCTAAAACAGAAAGGTGGTGAGAGAAACAAAGCGAAACGAATGAAACAACATTTCGGTATTCACTTAGAAAAAATCGTGTAAATTTACGTCTCTATAGATGCACATGCCAGGAGCGTCGCAAATTACTTAAATTTACAATTCATAGCATGTAAGAATTAATTAGATTATAAACTTCACAGCTGATTTAGCTGAAGTTGACATCGAAACAGGCATCAATGTGTGTATGTATATGTACATGTATGTGGATACATGTAATATTCTGACATCACCCAAAAAACTATGACATACTTGAATTTACTTTACTATGGGGCGCCTTTTCAAAATTTACCCTCTGAAAGAGTGATAAGTTTTCGATAGTGAATATCTATAGTTGTATCTAACGGATCAACATAATTTTTGCTACATACCATCGGAAATAGATCATCAATTGGTGATTAATTCTATATTGAAGTTTTCTTAAATGTTTGATACCAACGGATATCAAAGAAACAAACTCATGACGCCTTTCTCGTACCTGTGTAGGTACGAGTGGGTTTGGTATATTTCGTTCATCTCGGCCTACGCAGTTGACGGAGCAGGAATTAAAGCAAGTGCATCATTTCGGTTAAATCAGGTCCAGAGCTCAGTTTCAGTTTCAGATTCAAGAATTTGGTTCAGTGCTGAATCAATCCGCACAGGAAGCACGGGACGTTAGAAGAGAGAGTTTTGCTTTAAACAAGAGAAATTGCGTCATCCAGCTGCTGGTGGTTTGCATTGGATCGAAATACAATGAAAAGTGAACAACTATGGGTAACATCCTACAAAATCAACCCTTCTTAAGGCTCTAAATATTATCTAAACTACTACTAGAATTACATATTTGTTGAAATATGCAAATCGTAAGTGAAAATTACCAGTGAAGTGAAGAGTTACAGTCTGATAGATTCTGATTAGAAAATTTTCGCATACTTTTTGCCTTTCTCATACAGAAAGGTTATGCAATCACTTAAAAACCGACTAGTAAAAATTGTCAAGTGTCATACACCATTGTGTGTGTGTGTGTGTGTGTGTGTGTGTGTGTGTGTGGAATCGCCGGATCCTCAAACTATAGGACTATTCACACATATCCGGTCCGGTTCAGTACCGGCACGACACCGTGCACGGATACTAATATTATTTCATTCGTTTTCTATGCACGCATTTACACCAATCCGTCACCGCGCCGTTTCAGTGCAGCTCGCCGTCAGTGTAGCGTCCGTCCGGCAAACTCAAATTCGTCGTCACCGATATTTTTTATTTTCACTGAAGTCGGTATGTTATTGCATTGGCTGTGCCGGAACGGAAACAGTACGGAAACGGAATGGAAGGGTTCCGATAAAAAAAAGAACACTGACGGCGCATTGAAGGCACTTTCACTGAACCGTCACGGAACTGAAATGTGTGAATAGTCCTTATCTCTACATAGCTCGGTATGTGGGAGTCGAACCCACTAAAACACCCCCTTTTCTCCATGCCCTTATCCTCTTGGGACCACCATATAGTATTACTTCGGGAGGGGGCTGCGATCTTGCGCATCTACTCTAGCTCACATTACATTTTTGCTCAGTGATATCCACTGTTTATCCTTATTCAGGCTCTCGTTCCTCATTCTTGACCGTTTCGCTGCTCTTCTCGCCATTTCCATTGAAGCCATGACATTATATGCATCACCCCTCTGTTGACCGCCTTCCACATCTCTTCGTTGCCGCATATTCTTTCCACTATGTTGTCGACGCAAATGTCCTCTCCGACTACTAGACGCATTTCATTTTGCTCTGCCATAAATCGAGGACAATCAAAGATCACATGTTCCGGTGTCTCTTCGACGTTTGCACAGCTCGGACAAAGCGGTGACTCTGCGTGCCCAAATCTATGCAGGTACTTTCTGAAACATCCGTGACCAGATAGGAACTGTGTCAGGTGGAAGTTGATCGCTCCATGTTTTCTCTCTAGCCACGTGGACACGTTGGGGATGAGCCGATATGTCCATCTTCCGTTCACTCCATTGCCCCCCTCTTGTTGCAAGTTTCTCTGCAATTCTGCTCTAGTAGTTTTACGGATGCCCCACAAGCCTCTTTGCCGGTAGCACTCGCAATCCTCTTCCACCACTATTCCGATTGGGATCATGCCGGCGATGACGTTGACCGCTTCTAACGATATGGTTCTGTAAGCGCTTGCCACTCTCATGCTTATCACTCGATACGTGCCGTTTAGCTGCTTCTGGTTTCTTTTTGTCTTGAGCGCCGACGCCCAGGCTGGTCCGCCATACCTCATTATTGACGTAGTCACACTGGCCAAGAGCCTCTTTTACTGCTGTTTATCACCGAGTTGTTGGCATGATTCTAAGCAAAGCTTTGATCGATCTCGCCGCCTTCTCGCACACATAATCTACGTGGCCGTTGAAGCTCAGCCGGTCGTCAATCATCACCCCTGGATGCTTTACCTCACGCTTTGAGTTGACAATATGTTCCCCGACCGTAATTTTCAGTTGTTGTACAACTTTCCGGTAGCTAATCATCACCACTTCGGTTTTATAGTGCGCTAACGTTAACTTTTTCTCTCGCATCCAATCTTTAACCAAGTTAATCGTCTATGTGGCAAGAACTTTGACCTCCTCTTTTGATTCACCCACGATTACTAGCACCACATCATCCGCAAAGCCGACCAGTTTCGCGCCTCTAGGAAGGTTCAGCTTCAGAACTCCATCGTACATCGCGTTCCAGAGCATCGGGAACGTCAGAGAGGCGTTCCCTGAGGAACGCCTGCTGCAACTGTTAGAACTTAGCTCCAGATTAGGACTTATAATAGACAAACCACACAGTAGAGGATCTGGGAACTCGAATGATGGTGATATGGCTCGGAAACTTTTAAGGAATTCCAACATCGTTGCGGAAGTTACCGTATTGAAATATTAAAGATTTCAGACGAAACTACACTTGAAAAAGTCCAAGAACAGCAACAAACGCAGATTTACTTCATACACTATTACTGAATTCAGATACTTTGGTTACCGACATTAGAGAAATTACTCGGCAGAAAATATCATCCCTTCTATACTCCGTTTTGTCTCTCTCTTATGTTTAAATTTCAATTGAGTATCATTATCGAAAAATAATCTATTTCAGTGATAAAAATGTGTGACAACTTACAGACCATTAGTTTTTGTCAACCAAATCAAAAGAAAAGTGCACTTTTTTAACTTTTTTTTCATTAAAACTGACAAATGTCCTTAATAGAAAAAATAGTGAAAAATTGCGAAAATCGAAGATATTTGATGATGTTTAACATAATACAAACCAGTGCAAATGGTTATTCATTGGCAAATCTATTTATGGCCGCCCTTCCATAGGACCTGAACCACTGTGCGCCGGTGTAAAATCTTGTTATGATGATGGTTGCCGAATTACTTCTCGACTCGCTCCGGTGGGCATGGTATTAGCTTATTAACACTCCTAATACCAAGTAGTACGCTCTCAGGCATGAAACGTCGCGATCAAGAGTCATCTCTATTTTTTTCTTTGAAAAAAATCGACTCTATGGGACTTTGAATTATGAAATACCCGAAATCGAGCGTCGAGATCTGGTGTTATTTTGACGTTTCAGCAAATCCAAGATAAAAAATAGTGTCATTACATCTTGACGTTTCAACCAATTTTAAGATATTTTTGGGATTGAAAAAATAATCGATTTTGGAAATTTCATGTAAATCGCCCCTAGATCGGAAATTATCAGATTTGATTATTTGTTTGTTTTGTTTTGGATAAAGTGTAACTTTTAATAATTTAAATGGGGAAAAAAAAGCTTATTTTTAAACTCCCAAATTTATACAAGGTGCACATAACTGTGAAAATGTAACTGTTGTTTCACAATAAAAACGGAAATCTAAAAAAACAGCCAGAGGTTACGACAAGGGTCCAGTCATACTTGATAAAACACATTGGATGATAAATTAAAATTAGAACACTTAGAAAGCGCGTTGTACGACAGGCAAATTAATCTAAATGGCTCATGCCATGTTTTCAAAAAAACGATAATACTTTCAAACTAAAACGTTCGACTAAAGAAGTGCTAGTAATACCACCAATAAACACTTTCACTACAAATCAAGCTTGAGAATCAGTTCTTTTCAATTCCGAAGGTGCGATGTGTAGTAAACACTAACGATCTTAACAATCATTTTTAACTAAACTGAGTGGGAAGACATGGGTATTCGATGAAGATCTATGCACGCAGAGACAGAATTAAAGAGGAAGAATTCATACAGATGAATATAAATCAAATTAGAAAAGGTATTACTATGAGTAACGCTCGTATATTTTTTTTACGAAAAACAGTACATTTGGCGTAAAAATCAAGGAAATACAGTACGCTTTTTTCTAAAAATAGTGAATAAAAACAAAAGCAAACAAATTTGATCAGCATCTTACGAGCAAAACAGATTGAAAAAATGACATGCGAATACAACTATGCAATGAAAACCACGAAAAAGCCATCACAGAGATGGGACTCGAACCCGTAGCAAGCCAAATACGGGTAAATCGTTTTGCCTATTGAACTATCCTTCATGTGAGACACACATACAAACAGCCTAACTGAACACAAGAACCGAGCATGTTCAGCTGTGATCGGCCCCTACGGCGTTCATTTGTAGTCATTTCTCAATAACAATCCCTTCGCAAGGTGTTTCAGCCCTCGATTAGTCCGTTTTTTGTATGTTTCACATGCATGATGGCTTAATTGGTAAAACGATTTAGGAGGATAGGAACTATTTTCGGGTTCGAGTACCGTCTCTGCGGTAGATTTTGCGTGGTTTTCATCACACAGCTGTATTCGCATATCATGTAAAACTTACTCAATACGGCTCTACGTCTTAACAAGACTAAACAAATCGTTCAAAGCAAGTTCATAAACTCATTTATTTTTTATTTCCTTTTTGGGGCATTTTAAAATTCGTCAAAAACTGAAAAATGTGCGTAAGTAATGATAACATTTTTTGATAAGCGGATGTTTTTGATTTAGAGTATATTTTCTTTTTGGTTGAGACATTTTTCTTTTTTTTTAATCATCAAAGTTTCGCTTGATTGTTGTGACGCGCTCTGAACAAGATTTATTAATGAAAAAATTTGTGTGTGTTGTGTTCCCATTCACATTCGCTACGTGTTGTTACTGTTCTTGTACTGCCACAGATCGAAATTCGATGCGTTGAAGATTTAAAATTCTGTATTTAATTTTAGTGTAAAAAAAACAGTAGATTTGTGGGTAGAAAACAGTACACAGTATTTAAGTCGAAAATACAGTACAATACTGTAAAATACAGTACGGATACGAGCGTTAACTATGTGTCATGCTGAAGCAACTCATTTCATCGGCGTAAATCATAATACTACTAGAGCTATATCATTCAAATGGGTATGAAATAATGTACTGCTCGATGTGATGAAGAATTGAAGTAAATTTGACTAGTTCTTCAATGCTCCGAAATTCTCGATGATATCAATGACGATGCTGACATCATACACCACAACTGAGCGGAAGAGACGTTGTCGTGTAATTTACGACAGGGGTTCAAGATCTGAAGACTGATTAATCATTTCATGGAACGACAGCCAATACTCCCGTGAATTGTTGAATGAATGATTTTAGTTAACTTTCAAACTTTAAATTAGCTCTCACAATCGTTTTCTAACAGACAACCTGTTACCTTTTTTAAAATTTTTCTCAAAAAAACAAATAACAGTTCTTTTTAAACTCTCATGAGAAATTGTGTTAATTGCGAAAACCGTTTAAATAAAAACCGTGTTAATTCCGGAATCCGTGTAAAAAAGCCGTCTATAAAAAAAACCGTGACAAAAAAAACCGTGTAAAAAGAGACCTTAGTGTAATATGAATTTTTTATACAAAACAAACATAAGTGCAGAACTTCATTCAGTAAATAACATTCAAACGAAGAGGTTGTGTTTCGAGACAAAGACAACTGTAAGCTGCAGGTAGATAACCGGTTGGTGCTAATCGCAAAGGCTGCTGCAAAGCCAATATTTGGGGCGATTCCAGTTTCAGAAGTAGTGGAAATCACTTCACTGAGAAAGATGGCCTAACCCATTTGAGAAGTGTTTCATTCTGTAGGTTGCACTAGTTCATGCAATAGCTTTCATGTTTTTAAAAAATCAAAAAAAAATGTTTGAAGAATACCATTCCTTTTCTATATGAGAATAAGAGAGATATGAGCAAAGCATCATTGGATAAAAACAGGTTTTACTTAATTTCGTGAGATTTTTTGTGCTAAATTCCGAATTCTGAATTGTAAAAATAGTATATGATAGATTTTCGAGTGGAATTTAGTAATAATTCAAAGTTTGTGAAATTTAAATTCATTGACTTTGATTTGCAGAAACGTTGGAACGTAATATATATTTCGAAACTTTAAAAATTCCGATCTTCCATAATTTTTTTGCGATTCTATGGAAAACCTGAAACAAAATCAGAATTTAAGCAGTTATCAATTGCGTTTGGGTTATACATAAAAATTGTTTAGATCCTTTGTTCAATACAGAAATATAATTATTTTCAGAGTTTAGGTATATTTATCAAAATTCTTAAGATTGTCAGTGAAATCCATTTTTCAGTTTTTTTGTAAATTTTGTTCATAATCAATTTTCAACTAAAAAATTGAAAATATATGTCATAAAATTTGAAGGTTTTGACTTGATTTTTGTTTGGCAAAATTTTCCCAATAATAGCAATTCTCTGTATTTGTACCAAACTTGTTGAAATGAATTGTACCAAGTTTCTTGAAATGAAATGAAATATTCATATTAATATTTATAAATTCATCGATTTTTTAAGGTTTTCTTTTGATAGTGCAGAAATGGTAGTTGGGCGAAAATTGTAGCTGGTATTACTAGCAATCGAATGATGTGTAAAAATATATAGGTTATCGCTTTGAATTTTCGAGATATTTATGATAATTGGAAAGAGTATCACCTTTTCTGAGGACATCCATCTACAGTTTTCATCATAACTTTGTGTAGACAACCCTATTTTTCGTTTGTTTCAGTGCATTTTATTTCTTGAAGTAGTACTTTTCCAACTGTGAACCAATTTCGAAAATCAGTTGACTAACAACAAAGTTATGACTTAATAAATTTTAAGTTTTTAATGTTTTCATGCGACGTTGATGATAAAGGAAAGAAAATGTGAAAGCAGATAGGGCATATTGGGCGCATAGAAAAAACCTGGAACGGGAAAAATCAAATTTTCATTGGTTTTCCATAACCAACAACAAAATTTTTGGATCAATCTACGAACTTCACCAAATTCGAGGGTGTAAGATTTATTGAGATTCGTTAAAAAACAACTGAGCTATGACAGCTCGAAGTTACCGTTCCAACTTTTTTTCAGGCTTGGTATTTGGAGTGTTAAAATCCGAACACTTCGAAATGTATTCTTTTTATAAGAAATAACTGTTTTCTGTATCAGAATTGACACAATGTCAAAATGTATTCGAGTTTTGAAATTAGCTGCAGATTGCGAAATGTCTTCTTATATCAGAAATCAATAAACGCAATTATGTTTCTACCAATCGTTAAAATGAAATTTGGCTCGGCATAAAGATTTGAGATTACCAAAACATTGTTACAACACACAAGTCGCAAGTGTTTGTTCCACCTAAGCGTGGAAAAAATGTTAAAATGTTGCTCGGTTTGAGTTTTTACGCACAGCACACACATTTTATTGAATATCAGATGAATCCAGTTTTTCGGAATGTAACATTAACGCACAGAAAAAAAAAAGTTTGCTGAAACGAGCAAAAATTGAACGCAATAAAAATGGCGTTAATTTTATGGCTTGCTGAGCACATAACCGAGAGTATCCGTTTCCGTGTCTTTTCGTCCGAAAGACACGTCCATAAAATTGAACTCGTTACAAAGTTTCCCAAATGATTGTGGGCCCGTCAGACGCGAATCACTCAACCATCGCTCCTTTCGTCAAGATCCCTTCGCTGACCGCCCACCTCCCACCGCATTCCCTGATGCTCCGGTCGTGCCACTCGTCGTTAGCCGAAAGTGGCCATACTCACTTAATTGTGGCTGCTTCATATTTTTGTGGGAGAGTGAGGGTCCGTAGCAGATGTGCCAACCGCGAGTGGCCGCCCCGTTTGCCGTCGTCGTGTTCGCGTCCGACACAGCGTGAGACAGCCGGGCAGCCAAGCGAATCCCATTCGCAATGCACGCATGAAGTAAAACTCCATTTCGCTCCTAATTGAAGCTCCGGTTGGTGTTGGTGAGTTCGATCTGTTGAAGTTTGTTTAATTTGTTGTTTTCGGGATCGTTTTGAATAATGTAAAATTGTTCAGCTGAGTCGAACTGAAAGCGCGGCCATGCTTCAGCTCCGCTCCGGTTGGCTGATTCTGGGCTGGGCAGAGTTTGGCCCAGCACCGCTCATTGGTTGCTAATTAAACGGTTGCTGGTCACGTTCGAAAGTGTTTGCGAACGCAAACAGCAACCATGAAATGATCCATTTGTTCCATCGAACGGAAGTTGGTGGAAAATATTTTCTTTGATTGCGAATTGCATTGCAAAACAAAGTTGAGTGAGTTGTTCGAAGTAACTTAAGAAAATGTTGTTTGGTGCTTTTCCGGGTTAACATGCAAAACGTTTGTAAATTCGTTGCGGAAACATCTGCTACAGAAAGGTCGGAAACGAAGTCGATTATCGTGAAATGAGAGTGTTGAAAACATGAAGTGAAACTTTACATTTTCATTTGCAGTGAAGTTTTTCCCTGCTACTGTCACCGCACCGGTGATTTTATCCTCCGACCAAGTTAGCCAGGGCCGTCGCAGGTCAGCTGATCGAATTGAAGAATTCAAGTCGAATATTAGCAACGTTTGCAAAAGCCGATGCTCAGGAATTCATCTACGCTGGCGTTGATATTTCAAAATGGCAAATGAATGAAATATGGTTACGACATTTTAACAGTTACGAAAGATGGGTGGACTCTGATCAAAACTAAATTTACCCTACCACCGCTACTGACCGGTGCATGAAAAGTATTTGAATAAAGAAAAAGTTTAAAAACGTCATCGAGGGGTCACTCAATTCCATTGATAAAATAACTTAACATGTATTTTCAAAGGCTGACGGAATACTTGAATGAATTTGACATTTTTGACTGTGGTATAAACAGCAACTGTATTCTGAATGCATCGTAGCTGTTAACGCCACTAGATGGACCCCTCGTGAGATGTGCTGCAACTATTGCACCGAGTAATGGGAAAGTCATTTCCGAAAAGTTGAGCAAATCTCTAGCACTACGGATAAAATAAATCAAACTTGTCACTAAACGGGCGTTCGGTTGGCAGTTGAACAGCGCTTGACACTGACATTTCATTAAAAAATCACTAACAATGGGCAGGGATGTCCCCTACCTGGTTTATCATTTCACTTCCGTCGAACATGTTGACTGTATAGTAGCAAACTTTTCGTCAGAGTCGATTTTTGACAGAAATGTAAACGAAATATAAGAGATGCTGTAATTCTCTATAATTTGGAAAGTCGCTCGTTCTTAATATACTACACAAAAAATGTCCTTCACCGCAGCACACAATTTGTTCCCGTCTCGTCCATCACCGAAGATTATCTATCTTCTTGATTTTTTTTTGTTTTACTCATAACGACCTAGCGGTAAAAGCTGTGCGAATGAAGGCCGTCAAAAATTTCAAGTGGCCAATCTCTGCCGACCGGTAAGCCTGTGCTCATAACTTTTATGGACGGCTATTTGTTCCGTTCGTCTCCTTTTTTGCCCGAATGCCAACCAGTGCACTGTACCGGTTAGCCGGTGTCTCGAAACGATAATGAGGTAATAATGGAGAGGAATCTATTACGACGGTAATTTGTTGTGGACACTTCTTCCAAGTAGGTTTATGAGAAAAGCCGGAAATGGGACTACAGTTAGGAGCGGGCCAGTTGATGACAATGCCGCTGAGTTTATAAATTGCGAACATTACCTGGGTCCTTTTATCACCGCCAGTGAAAGATAATGGTGTTCCATTTGAAAAAACTAATCATCATAATGGGATCAAGTTCCGGAGGGCTTAAAACAGGATTTTCAAGGGTTTCGAAGGTTCCTTTTTCTGGATTGTTGCTGGTGATTTTCGAAACCAGAATATTTTAGTTAGATATTATTTGCCGCCCGGAAAATTTGAACAATCATTTTAAATTGATAAATTGAACGCAAAAGAAAAGCAAAATAATGCATAAATAAATAGTTCAAGTAATTTTAAAGAATCAATATAGACTAAAGAATAAACCCGAAACGCTTCTGGAAGCATGTGAACGAACAGAGGAAAGAAACAGGACTACCAAACCAGATGTTTCTTGACGATACTGAATCATCGGTTTTAATTGATATTTGTAACCTATTTCAACGACATTTTAGCAGTGTATTTTCGCACGAAATCTTATCCGAAGATCAAATATCCAAAGCTATTATCAACGTTCCTCGTCGTTCTACAATTGGCCCACACCCTTTAATTACTGATATTAAGATTGCAAAAGCGTGCTCTAAAATAAGATCATCCTCGAATGCTGGTCTGGATGGAATTCCCTCTTTAGTATTAAAGAAATGCTTGAACAGCCTATCAATTCCACTATCGATACTGTTCAACATATCACTTAATTCAGGAACGTTTCCCAACATCTGGAAGAAATTATTCATTTTCCCTGTGTTCAAAAAGGGAAACAAATCTGATGTTTCTAATTATCGTGGGATAGCCGCACTATGCGCCGCAACAACTACATCTCTGAAAGTCAACACGGTTTTATGCCAAATCGATCAACCTCAACGAACTTATTATCTTACAAAGCAAAGTCTTGGCATTACATTCCTTTTGTGGAATTTGGCCTTTCTGTTTCAACAGACTTCGCAGCCGATTCTTAGCGTATAGAATCATTGCATGGCTAGTACTATGGATCCTACTGACACTAAGAACCCTTCCAGGTCGGGTCTCGAACATACGACAACTGGCTTGTAAGACCAGCGTCCTATGCATTGAACCGCCAACCCGGGACTTACACATCCTTCATTGTTCGATGTCTACAAGCAAGTCGACAAGTTGATGCTATATATACTGATTTCTCCGCTGCCTTCGACAAAATAAACCATCAAATAACAGTTGCAAAACTCAATAGGCTTGGATTCGGCGGATCACTACTTAAATGGCTACAGTCTTATCTAATTGGTCGTGAAATGTCAGTAAAAATTGGAAACTGCATTACAACACCTTTCGCAGTCTGCTCTGGAGTCCCTCAGGGCAGTCACTTGGGACCATTTTTATTCTTGCTCTACCTCAACGATCTCAATTTTATATTGAAATGCCACAAACTATCTTTCGCAGATGATTTTAAACTATATTATCCAATAAAACCACCTGACGACACCATATTTTTGCAGTCACAGCTTGATATATTCGTGAACTGGTGTATCAGCAATAGAATGGTTCTAAATGCCTCTAAATGTCCCGTTATGTCGCTTACTCGCAAATACTCGTTAATTAGGTACGACTATAACTTTTCGCAGAATATACTTAAACGTGAGTCTATCATAAATGATCTAAGTATCATTCTTGATATCAAGCTAGATTTCAAAAGTCATATCGACTATATGATTTCTAAGGCATTCAAGCTTTTAGATTTCGTTTTGCGCATCACCAACAGCTTTGTCAATGTACATTGTCTATTGTGCTTTAGTCCGCTCGACACTTGAATATTCAGCTGTTGTCCGGTCACCTCATTATCAAATCGACATAGAGCGGATTGAAGCCATTCAACATAAATTTGTTAGATTTGCCCTGCGCAACCTACCTTGGAGAGATCCTGCTAATCTTCCTAGTTACAAAGATCGCTGTAAGCTTATTGACTTGGATCGGTTATTTGTTGGTCGAAATATCTCCAAGACAACTTTCGTTGCTGATTTACTTCAATCACATATCGACTGTCCCGTGCTTTTGCAGTTGATTAATCTCGACATTCTTCGACGTAATCTACGTCGAAAGAACAAATGATGGGTACAATGAACCAGTCTCCAGTATGTGCCGAACTTTCAACAACTGTTCCAATGTTTTCGATTTTCATTTATCTCGAAATATGATTAAACGATTGTTCCGTCATCACTTGTCAGATTAGCCTTACGATCAGTATTTGTTTTGTAACCGACAATATTGTTTTTTTTTCGTTCAACCCCCACTTCGTCTCTCCACCATCTTCATTGGACACTAACTAGATTTGTTCGCAGAAATTAACCCGGTCGTCCCTTCCTCTTTTTCTCTGCTTTCATCGATCACTAATTAGATCTACATGCCGATTCAAACATCGTCGTTTTCTTTTCCTTCCACTATCTTTTAATCACTAATTAGATCTACATGCCGATTCTAACATCGTCGTTAGTCCACGCTCCTTTACCACCTCCTCCACCAACCCTCGTACTCGTACGTTTTTTTATATATATATATATATATATATATATATATATATATATATATATATATATATATATATATATATATATATATATATATATATATATATATATATATATATATATATATATATATATATATATAATGGCGCTGAAAAAAATTATTGTCCGCTAGTGGGCCAAAACACCTGCAAGTCACATTCGGCAAAACGAAGCAACTCCTTCGCTCTCTCAAGTCATCCAGTCAAGGCAAAAGGTGGTCATATCGAGCAAAAGTGAATTGATTCTGAGTTTTGTATTATTTTTACACATTTTGTACTTTGAATTAAGTAAAAGTAATTTTCCAAACTGAATTTATGGCCTTTTTAATTGGTTACACTTCGAGTGCCGGACCCTGTATATATATATATATATATATATATATATATATATATATATATATATATATATATATATATATATATATATATATATATATATATATATATATATATATATATATATATATATATATATATATATATATATATATATATATATATATATATATAGATATATAAATATATATATATATATATATATATATATATATATATATATATATATATATATATATATATATATATATATATATATATATATATATATATATATATATATATATATATATATATATATATACCAATCGATTCAGCTCGACGCACTGAGCAAATGTCCGTGTATGTGTGTATGTGTGTCTGTATGTGTGTTGTCAACAAAGAGGTCGAGATCTCAGAGATGGCTGGACCGATTTTGATCAAACTAGTCGCAAATGAAAGGTCTCCCCGTCACCCTGAACGCTATTGAATGCTTTTGATATCGAACTTTTAGAGTTTTACGAAGTTTTATGTCAAAATTTCGAGTTGTTTTACCATATATGTCACAATTGACCTTGAAAACAGAATATTATTTTAGACTTAGATTCCGCACGGTAATAGCTATCCAACAGCCATAGATTGTCAAAATCCGTCCATTTTTAACATAGAGATATCGATATTATTGTGTAAGCGACATTTCCTCTTATTCCAGTAGTAAGAGTTTCGAGTGCTGAATGACAAATTAATGTTTGGGAACGATAAAACACGACTTTTTATACAATTGTTTCGAAGTACCAAAAAGACTGTGTACAGCATACTTTTTCATGAAATTTCATGAAATGAAAGATTTAAATGAAATCTAGGAACTATAAAAGATTAAAATAAAACGTCTTAAGATCGTATGAAACATCTCGCTTTTTAGTCAGATCCAACTTCCGGTTTAGGGGATACAGGGTTATTAGTATAAAAGGTTCGTTAAATTGTAAGATAACAAAGTCCTCACAAGTTCCTATCTCATGCCTCCCCGAGCGTCTATGATTACTTTTGGTTAATAGAACGGTGTCGACTGGGTGCTATCGCCTCCTGCGTTAGTAGCAGAATGAGAGGGTGCAAAATGGCTTGTAGGTTAAAGCCCATCCTAAAGTGTAATATTTATCATAGTATATTGCAACATGTGGTTCTGTTGTTTGTTGCATTATTTGTTATATGTTGAATTGTATTATATTACATTTTATTATATATTTTTGTTAGTATTATTATCATTATTATTATTATTATTATTATTATTATTATTATTATTATTATCATTATTATTATTATTATTATTATTATTATTATTATTATTATTATTATTATTTAAAAAAAATATTTTCTGCAGTACTGCGACGAAAGAAGAGCATCAGTAACACTGCGACATCAACTGTTATATATTGTATCATAGCATATTACTTCATATATTATCGTCTTATATTATATTTTGTTATGTTATATTATATTGTTTGGTATTATACAGCATTGGATTATATCATATTATATTGTATTATATTATATTGTATTATGTTATATTATATTATATTATATTTTTTTATATTATGTTATATCACAGAGATCAGATATCCAACAGACTTTCATGCGTGCAAAGTCGTGTGCAACGGTGTTTTTTAATGGATTTTCACATGTATGCTTTACACAGCTTTTTAAAACGGTTGTACTAGCTTGGATGTCTGTTCTAAGTAGTTATATTATATTATATAATGTTATATTGTATTGTATTATATTAAATTGTGTTACATTGTATTTTTTCCATAAATACGTTTATTTCATAGGCAAAATACATTAGTTTTTCTTCGCCGTGGCATCCACAATACATAGTACTTTAAACCTAATACATTTCGAATATCATATTAGTATTTTTATATTCATTAATTAATCTAAACACTGTTTTTATCAAGCGATTTGCTATTAAAAATTACATTAAATAAAATACATTCATTTTGTACATGATCTTATAACTATTTCAGGTTTGTTTGTATCAGTTCATCACTTTTATTCAATATCATATAGTTGGCTATTGGTTGAACTCATAAAAGAGAAAACAGTCTAACATAAAATAAAATTTAAATTAGAACTCCAATGAACTTCATGAAATGATAAAGAAGTTTCATGTAAGGAAGGGGACACATGAAAATGGGACATTGGATAGTCTACTTTGAGTACGCAAGGAATTTATTAGTTGAGATCTGACATCACGATACTCCACGAATCTCCAAACGGTATGATCAATATCGCGATAACCTTCGCCACAAGCACAATGATTAGTCTCGGAAAGTTCAATTCGAAGGAGATGTGCATCTAACGTGTAGTGATTGGACATGAGTCTGGACATCACACGAATGAAGTCCCTACTAACATCCAGTGCTCTGAACCATGAATTTGTCGATATTTTAGGAATAATTGAGTGCATCCACCGACCCAGATCATCTTCATCCCAAGAAGCTTGCCAGCTGGCAAGTGTTTTTTGGCGGGACGCGCTATAGAGTTCGTTGAAAGCATTCAGTCTCTCATAAATTTCACCCTCAATAGCACCACGTTTGGCTAAACTATCAGCTATGGTACATTGTGTTGTAGAGGGTGATTTTTTAAGAGCTTGAGAACTTTTTTAAACAATAAAACGCATAAAATTTGCAAAATCTCATCGGTTCTTTATTTTAAACGTTAGATTGGTACATGACATTTACTTTTTGAAGATAATTTCATTTAAATGTTGACCGCGGCTGCGTCTTAGGTGGTCCATTCGGAAAGTCCAATTTTGGGCAACTTTTTCGAGCATTTCGGCCGGAATAGCCCGAATTTCTTCGGAAATGTTGTCTTCCAAAGCTGGAATAGTTACTGGCTTATTTCTGTAGACTTTAGACTTGACGTAGCCCCACAAAAAATAGTCTAAAGGCGTCAAATCGCATGATCTTGGTGGCCAACTTACCGGTCCATTTCTTGAGATGAATTGTTCTCCGAAGTTTTCCCTCAAAATGGCCATAGAATCGCGAGCTGTGTGGCATGTAGCGCCATCTTGTTGAAACCACATGTCAACCAAGTTCAGTTCTTCCATTTTTGGCAACAAAAAGTTTGTTAGCATCGAACGATAGCGATCGCCATTCACTGTAACGTTGCGTCCAACAGCATCTTTGAAAAAATACGGTCCAATGATTCCACCAGCGTACAAACCACACCAAACAGTGCATTTTTCGGGATGCATGGGCAGTTCTTGAACGGCTTCTGGTTGCTCTTCACTCCAAATGCGGCAATTTTGCTTATTTACGTAGCCATTCAACCAGAAATGAGCCTCATCGCTGAACAAAATTTGTCGATAAAAAAGCGGATTTTCCGAATGGACCACCTAAGACGCAGCCGCGGTCAACATTTAAATGAAATTATCTTCAAAAAGTAAATGTCATGTACCAATCTAACGTTTAAAATAAAGAACCGATGAGATTTTGCAAATTTTATGCGTTTTATTGTTTAAAAAAGTTCTCAAGCTCTTAAAAAATCACCCTTTATTATATTTTATTATATTGTATTTTATTATATTATTATTTCTTATATTCATCCCTATTATATTATATTATATTATATTGTATTATGCTCAATTATATCGACAACGGGGAGGGGCAGGGAGTGCATCAGGGTATCTTACAAGTGAATGACTATATGATAGAGTAGATTACTAACCTTAGTCACGTGGGGGAAGCTTTGCGTTTGTCCCTGAAGGTCTGAAATGAGTAAGACGCACCCTTTTAACAAACAAACCATCAGTCGGGTTTAAGCTGGTACAGCGTAATTCTTTAGTATATGGCTGGATGTTCTTTCTGGAAGGCGCCGGGTCCTCAAAACCCATTTTGGCCTTCTAAACAGAAATTATATGAAAGTTATCTGATAATCAAATTCGGATCTACTGTAAGTCTACCCGCATACACTGGTAATGCCTTGAACTAATGGTGGCTTCACACATACACACATACTACATACACATACAGGGTGATTAGTATAAAAATTTTCATTTCACATGAATTTATCAGGTTTATCGGGTGTGTAGATTTGGATAGTCGAAAACCAAATAAACTTATTTCAGTTATAGCGGTATTCAGTTTTCGATTCGGAAGGTTCCCAAAAATTTAATTCGCACTTCGATTTCTCAAAGATGTCTACACTGATTTTCAAACATTTTGAATCAAATGTAAACTATACAGCTCCTGAGGTAGATTTAACTGACTTCGGCTGCACCGATTTTAGGATTCCGGTTTCAGTATCGAATCATTTCTCAAAGCTCAATCGTTTTCTCAAAAAAGGCCAAATCGAATTTCAAAAACAAAAATTCAAATTAAAGGATTTATGGTCCCATACAAAATTATTGAATTTTATTCGATTTTGGAATTACAGGGTAATGAGTTTTTAAAATTCATACCGATATAGAAAATGACAATACAAAAAAGCTTCAAAGTTGGAATCAAAACTATTGAAATTTATTTGTCATAAATTTATGGGCATACGAATAGTTTTCGGTTATGTTGGTTCCTAAATACCAATTCTGGTAGTACCGTAAATAACCGTAAACTCTAAAATGGGAACCTATTATTATTACACGTTACACGTTAAAATTCAAATTCGATTCGATTTGCAGTTTCGACATTACATGGTAATGAGTCAATAGAACTTTAAATTGTCGCTTGAAACGACAGTCATTAAAATAATGTCATGAGAACTAAAACACCGAAGAATATTCATGCAAAAAACACATGCGGATGATAAAAAAAAGGTATCATCCTACTGCTAGGTGGAATAGCACGTTTTTCTTAATATAAAGGTATATCAAGAGCTATTCAACATAGACATAGTAGATAACATCAACTCAACTTTTGTTGATATGTAATAAATAATAGTTGAATAATTTCAACAATGAAATTAACCGCAACAAAAGTTGAAATTGAATTTATTATCTATTTGTTATTTATAACATGTTCCATTCCTCTGCGTGTAAACTCCATCCATTTTGCTTCAGTTTCGTTTGTCTTTGACGTTAGAACAAGCCAGAATTGTGCGAAAACAAAGAAACGATTCGGTTTTCGTACATTTGACGCGAACACGCCTTACTTTACTATGGGTGCCTTTTCAAAATTTGCCTAGTAGAGGAATGGATAGACAGAACTTAATCGGGAATATCTCGAGTTTAAATTAAATTAAATTAAATTTAAAGTGATTAATTTTTAAACAGTGTGATGTAACCATAAATAACTCAAAAACTAAGTTCTCTCAAACTTTTGAAATAATTAGGAAAAATCATCACGCTTACTTGCGACGCTTCAGTTTATGTGCATCTTATAAGATGTAAAATCAAATAAAAATAAATAAAATTTAATAAATAAATAAATAAACATCGGAACTGATATGCCAACCCGAGCCAACGCTTATGAGTTAGTCAGACACATATCAGTTCCGATATTTATTTATTTATTTATTTATTTATTAAATTTTATTTATTTTTATTTGATTTTTCATCTTATAAGATGTACATAAACTGAAGCGTCGCATTTCACACAAATTTATATTCAAGAACATGTAAAATTGTGTGATTTGAAAACTTCATGGCTTGAGCACGAATGAAATAGAAATCAAAAGATCGATAGCAACAGCGGGACTTGAACCGAGAAACATTAGATCGACATCGATCAATAGACTGAACCACAGAAGCCCATATGTGCTTGTTGAATAATTGATACATATAAATCCATACTGCGGTAATTGGTAGACGAGTGCAAATTACAGTAGGAGCGTGTAAAATTTTGTGCGCCTGGAATATTGCGTCATTTGAAATGTCAAGTAGTTATGGATTATATCGTTTGAAGGTTTATGTCACATGTAAAATTCTTATTTTTTCTGTGTAGGCAATCTTTGATCGAAAAATCTTTCATTTCTTCTAGTGTGTTAGACGGAACTGGATTTTGGTCCACCTGAATTTTCAAAATCTGAAAAACCAACTTGAATTTTAAAACTTTTGCTGAAATAACCGAAATTTGAAAAAGTTTCAATTAAATTTCACAAACTTTTCATCATTTCCTATATTACTTGCGCGCTGCTGTTTCGTATGATGGTGGTGTGAGAAACGCACAGTGAGCTCGGTGGCGTTATATCGTGAAAAAAATTGCATATAAAATGTGATACGAATTTATGCATTGAAGTTTGTGTTGGAATAACAAGGAGTTTAATACAGTAAAATGGGTATGATAATAAATTATTTATTTTCTAAGGTAACTGACGTTTATAATCTTAGTAACGTAAAACTCAGCTTAACTGAATGCAATGATGTTACTTTGATGTGTAATATTATATAATTGATATTACTTCAGAATGTAGCAAATTAACCTTCACCTTCAATTATAACCTTCACCTTCAATTATAAATACGAATGGTTCATAGTTCTAGTGTAATAGTAATCACTAACAATAAACATTGAATTAGGATATATTCGAATTGTGATATATTCACAAATCCAATACGAATCAATAAGAGTCTCTGTTTTACAAGCTAACAAAACGTGTGGTAAGCTCACTGCGCTCAATCACTGAAAATATTCCTGGTTTCTGTGTGTCGATTTTGCCACTTCTGTGCGACGATTCGTTCAACTTAAGCGGTAAAAATTTTGCACGCATTTTTTAGGACTTCGTTTCACCTTAATTTCATGTTTAGAATTTAGTTTCACATTTCAGTTACAGAATTTAGCTCAAAATTAACAGGTTCAAATGTAAAAAAACTGGAACTGAATTCTAATTATTAAATCTGGAACTGGTTTCTTGACTAAATTTTGGAACTGATTTTAGTTCCTATGTTTGAGTTCGGGACTGGAATCCAGAATTCTGATTTAAAATTTAGATCTGTACTTCGAACCTGAATTTTAGAATCGACAAACTATAACTAACCATAACAATAAAATAATATTCAGTTCCATAAATAAACTCCAGGGTTCCAAACCTGCACGCTAGAACTAAACTCGGAACACGAATTCTGGAGCTAGGTTTTGGAACCGAATCCACCGTTACAATTCTAGAAGCGTGGCAAAATTCACACAATCTACTAATTCAAACTATTATCTATATTCGGAAGTGTGAAAGAAACATATTCACATTCTCCAGTTATGTTTGTGATATTACCCACCCGCCGTTTTTTGGTTCAAAAACAACAAAAAATTTAAAAAAAAAACAATAAAGTAATTACCTAATAAATTATAAAGTCGAATGGGATGAAAACATTAGCTACCTTCAATCCTTCATATCAGTATCCAAAATAACTACAAAACTGTTGCGGTACGATCCTTTCATCCTTTGCCGCCTCGTGTACTTGTGATGCTTCACTTTTGTGTGTTATTCCACATTTGTACGCATCCCCGATGGAACTGATGCAGGATGTCTTCGAGTCTGCTTCACTCGAAGAAGCTTTATACCAAAGCCATTCCAAAGCAGGCTCATACCTAACGCTACACCGCGGAATAGTCACAAAGTCAACAATGTTTTATTGGGAGGATTCCATATATTTGTCCTGTTGGCCGCATCAAATTACGATCGACGAATTATGCTGTACAAATTTTTGGTTTATTACAAAATAACGAAGCTATATTAAAAACTGAAAAGTAATTTTGTCACAATGAAGAAGCTCAGACAAAATTGGGTACGACTACCCTGCAAACTCGTCAGACAGCCCGTCGGTGCTGGGGTTGAGTAGGAAAACAACTGATGAAACCGTTCTTTCATTCGACTGCCATGCACCTCTTCAGCGACCAACTTTTACGACACTTGCTTTGAATGACAAAAGGAAGCCGGAGTCGTTCACTGCTGCACGTTGTATCCTTTTTATTTGTGTATAATTTGTGCCGAACAATGGCTTTTCCCTCGGCGAAGGACACACACGTAGAGGAGGTCTGGTCGCATGCAGCAGCTCAAAGTGTTCGCAGATGGTGTGGCAGAAATATTAATCATAACGTTCGCTGCAGAGATCATTTGTACCCAGAGAGCTGAATATTTCGTCTTTTCAGTAAGAACACAAACGAAAAGTTGAATAACTTTCACTTTTTCGTTCCAGCAGTGCTGGTGAATTCGACCAAGCCTACGCAGACAGTTTCAAGTGAAGTTCTTTCATCTTGACACCGACGCTGAAGAATATTTGCCTAAGAAGGACACAGTGGACAAACGAGTTTCTCTTCGACGGAGGTCCTAGATGATGCCTAGCCATTACGCTGTTTGTGTTTTCTTTTCCCTTGCTGGGATCAGTAGACTTTACGCTTGACCTATATTTTGGCCCCCCTAAGAACGGTTTCTTTTCTTCGCCGAACGGACGACCAGAATCGTTTCATCTGCATGCATTTTCCAGTTCACGTTTTATAGCTTTTAATTGGAGGAATAAAAAATTAGTCGGCTCTACTGTGTTGTGTCCATCGCCGCCGGACCGACCGATTCGAAGGTGGGAAAAATGTCTTTTGGGTCGGTTGAGGCGGTCCTTCGCTTTTTTATGTTTGAAGGTTGGTGCTGTTGTTGTTGTTGTTGTTGTTGTTGTTGATGATGATGACGATGATTGAGAATCCTAATTTACGTTCCATTCAACATTCAATTGGGTGTGAATGTATAGCAACATGCTTGGGTTCCATGCGACGGAATTATTATGTGTATTTTGGTAAACGGAAACAGCAGGTGATTAGATTTTATTACCCGGTTTAAGCGGTTTATTCGTTTGTTTTGATTAAGAAACGTAATGTTATCAGTGGAACTTTTTCAAATGTTGATTCAAACTTAAATTTATTTCAAATTCGGCGTTCATAAAAATGACGTAGTTTGTCATAACTGTGAGTTTACGATCAACTCAATTTTGTTAATTCGTTTTAATAAATTTGAATTATTTTATAGAATCGATCAAAGGAACTCTCTGGGAAGGGTCACACATTAGTTTTACATTGATGTTGCTTCTGTCATTTTTTAACCTCTTTTAAACTTCACTGAATTTCAACGGATTTTGGAAAAAGTGTGGGTGGGCAATGTAAGAGTTATAACCGATTGGATGATCTGACTTGGCCCCCAGCAACTATTATCTATTTCCAAACCTGAAAAGGTTTCTCCAGAGAAAGAAATTTTCCTCAAATGTTGAGGTCATTGCAAAAACGGAAGCCTATTTTTAAGGCCTTGACAAATCCTTTTTTTAAAGGGCGCCAAAATGTTGGAGAACCGATGGATCAAGTGTATCGCTCTAGATGGAGATTATTCTGAAGAACAAATAAGTTTTCACGGTAAAAATCGACTTTTTTTGTTAGGCCTGAGACTTCTCATTCTACTGATGGCTCTGGAAAGAACAATTCCTATTGTCTGTTATGTTGCAACTTAACGAATTAAATTCGGTTTTTCGTGGAAGCCGCAGAGGTCAGCCATCGATTTCCAAGCTGACCTAATGCCTTTGGGTGTGTTATGTATATGATAAATGTAGATTTTGCGTTCACTACCGTTTGTAACCCACCAAACGAAGTAAAGATCAAACCGCTGGATCCGTCGAATGTGGCAATAGGCTTCAAAAGTAACCATTTTCGTTATGCTAGCTTATTTGAGTCTAGTTTGCAACCAGAAATTTGAGTGATTGTTACTAATACCTAACCACTTGCGTGACTCAAAAAGCACAGTTTCTAATAGTTTCTATGTCAATTAGAAATAAGTTGTCGTTACGTTGTAATGTAATACTGAAATAACTTATTTTCCATAACTTGAAAATAACTTCTTTTCAAGTAAACTAGTTGAAACTTTGTTGCCATCGAAATTATAAACATTGAATGAATCCATAATGTTTTTCTATCACCAATAAACAGTATATTATTTGAAATTACAAATTTGATACAAGGTACAAAATTCACAACGATTTTGAAACTGTCGAGCGGAATTAAATTTTAAATCACTGTTTTTATGCGCCTTCAATCAACATCTGTTTATGAAGCTATGAACAATAAACAACGAAAAAAACTTATGTTCAGGATGCTCAATACTAATCAAAGTAGGGTGATTTTCATTATTTTAAATTCATATATCATGATAATTATAATATCACAATCGATGTTTAATCCCTATATTGTTTTCTTCGAGTTTATAATAGTACATAGAACAAAAAGGACTGTGCTGCCTCTCATTATTCTCGTCAAAAAGTAGTTTTTAAAAAAAGTAATATCATGGTTTTATTTATGTTTTATACACTTCTTGCGACTCCATGGTGTGATCGCCATATTCAAGCCAACAAAAGTTTTTTAGGTTGCATTTCCGTTATCATTGCATTGGGAAAACTTACTGACAGCTATCTGAATCAATGCAGAAATTGTATGTTATAATCTTATAATATCTATGCTATTGCTACGAAAATTCACCGTTACGATTTACATATACGCTTACGTATTTATAATGCTTTCGCAACCTTTTTCCAACTAGTAGCTAAACCCAAGCTGTGATTAAAGATATGTTAGAATAAAGTAACGATAACTTTCAAATGATAGCTAGTTCAACGAAACACTGCCGTCACCTTGTTTTAAACAGCATAACATAAAAAACATGTTCGTGCTCTTGTTGCAACATAGTTGGACTAAGTGGTATCAGAACTAGTTACGAGTTGCTAATATTGGAGTCAAATAAACTTATTTTTAACTAGTAGCAAGAAGCATAGTTGTTATTGAAGAAATGTTTGGATTAAGTAACGATAGCTTATAATTTATATTTGCAATGACTGAGCGGAAACACATAATGAAGAAGCCAAATGAATGAAAAACTAACAGAGGAAGATGATTTATTTGAAAAAGATACGCTCAGAGACAGGGCTCGAACCTGCGTTTTTATGCATTCCGTGCATACGCGCTACCATTTCGACACTCTGAATCTTGTTTTAGTCACTCTAAAACGCCAGTCAGACACAGTAGCACGTACATCGTACATGGTCTACATCCTGGCCGTCACCCAACCGATACCTTATATCCAAACATCTTCTCTGTCCATCAAACACTAGTCCTCTCGCTTTATACCTATTTCTCCGATCAAGCATTGAGTAGGAGAGTGTATTTTTAATCGCTTGTCACCTTCTTTAAATGTGCCAGTCGCTGGAGTCGTTTGGACTTAGTCGCATCAGAACTAGTTGCGGATTGTTACGTGGGTTGTGATATGATGAATATGAAATATATCCAAAACTTTCTAGTCATTTGATTTTAGAAAGCAGCTCGTCAGCAAGTAGATTCTATCGTCACCAATTTCTGTCGCCTTCAATTAGATTTTTACATTAGAAAAACTCAGATTTTCTGGCTGCTTTCTTGATCAGATATACACAAACTTGAAAGGTCGTGAAATGGCAGGGAAAATTGGAAACTGCACAATATTTTAGGGGTCAAATCTAATTTCGTAAAGCGGTAGTGTTCAAAAGTTTAAGCACCTCGAAAAAAGACCCCACGCAAAATTTGAGCTAAATCGGATATGGGTAAATGGTGCTGTCTGGCGGTTAATGTTTGAAAGTTTTCGAGCATGAAAAATCACTATAAGGAGTGTATCGAAAATAAGCTATTCACATACGTGTTGTACGCATGTATTTGTGATGGTTTTTTTATGCTCAGATCGCAGCATGCTGTGCGTTTGGCTGTCAGTTTTCGATTGTTTACAAGTTTGTGCGGTTGAAATTTTGCGTTATCAAAATGTCGCGTATTGAAAAGGATTTTACTATGCGAAAATTGGCGAAGCGGTTTGGAATTCATCATGCCAGTGTTAAAACCATCATTAATAAGTTTGGGGGACACTATTCTTTGGATGAGCTACCAGGAAAAGGTAGAAAACCCGAAACTGGGCCAGAAAATGGTATCTCTAATCATGAAGAACAAATCAATGTCAATACGTGATTTGGCCAAAAAAGCAGGAACGAGTATCGGAATGATCCAGCGTATCAAGAGGCGAAATCACCTGAAGACCTACAAGAAGCAGAAAATCTCGAAACAAAGGGCAGAACAGAAGAAGCGAGCAGCTACAAGGGTCCGGAAATTGTATTCGCGTCTTTTGCAGTGTCCGGATGCATGCGTTTTGATGGACGATGAGACTTATGTAAAGGAGGACTCAAAAATCCTTTCAGGTCCACAATGCTTAACTGTCGTTGTTGGGGAGGATGTGAGCGATGCGGACAGGTCGATTCAAGTAGAGAAACTCGGTCGAAAGATACTGGTATGGCAAGCAATATGTTCCTGTTGTTTGAGGTTAACCATTTTTTACACTACCGGAACTATAAATGCAGAAATCTATCGATCTGAGTGTCTCCAGAAGAGATTGCTGCCTTTATATAAGAAGCATAGTACACCTCCACCGCTTTGGCCGGATTTAGCGTCGGCTCACTATATCAAAACCACTCTAAATTGGATTGCGTATACCCTCCTTAGGAGGGAGGTACACGAGATTTCCATAATCGAAATTTTTTGTTGTCAAATGTCATAGCATTACATGAAACGTCGAGATCTAGTGCCATATCAAAAAAATTTTTTTTGTTTAGAACCGACTTTCCCATAGCACCAGATCTCGACGTTATATGTGTATGAGGGTTCGTTTTTAATGTTTTGGCATTCTCTATAGAATGGTAATAGAATTTCTGGCAAACCCGACTTTGGAACGATACTTCGGAGTGCCATTTGAGCCAATTTGTTAAGAAAGCTCTTTTGAAAGGTACTATGGGGCTATTGATCAAATTCGAAGATCAAATGAGTGTGACACCTGGTTCTGGAGACATGATGGCATAAGTGACTTAACTGACAGAACGCGTTGTATTTTTAACGCGCAATTTTCTCAGAGATTACTTAACCGATTTCAACAAGCTTAGGCTCGTTTGGAAGCTACTTTTGGGCTGTTGTCCAAGTTTAAATAGGAAATAGCTGTCATTTCCGATTCTGGAGAGATAATAGTATAAGTGACGCAACCGACAAAGTTCGTTGTTTATTTCTCAGAGATGGCTGAACCAATTTTAATAAGTTTGCTTTTGATTCCGGGGATATAATGGTATAAGTGATGTAATCGACTAATTGTGAATTTCTCATTGGCTTAAACTTTTCGAAGATAACATATGAATTTCAATAAACTTAGACTTATTCAAGGGGCGGGTAGGGTCTAAAACTTTTGATAAATCATTGATTTTGCTCTTTATATTTTTTTAAAGAAATTCATTTCAAAAATATTCTGCAAAATTTTCAAGCCTATGGGAACAAAACTGGGTATTTACGTTTTCTTATCTCATAATGCAAAGAAGCAAGAGCTCGGTGCATAGGCCCAAGTTTTTTGCTTCGATTGACTTAAAAAAAATTACAAAATATTCTTGGAACGTTTCATTATGACAAATACAAAGAAAAAATAAAATTTTTCGAAAGTGTTAGACCTTCTTGCGCCCTCTAGAAAAATAAATGGTTTTCTTCGATTTTATATACAATTCGTCATTCGAAAACTACTTCACCATTTTTTTTAAATTTTGGACACACTTCCTACATATAAAATACCAAACCCCAACGTTTTCCTTTTTGTTTTTTTTGTTGCTTTCAAGATTTCACAGCTACAAAAACCACAAAAAATTAAAAAAAATCGAAAAAAAAAATTAAACAAGAAATGTTGAGGCCTAGAAAAACATCTACTTTAACTGTATTGCTTCGATTTGTTGACTTCTGATTAGTTTGCGCTGAGATATAGTGGACACGGCAAATCATGATTTCTAAGAAGCGTTCTCAAAAATACACCTTCATCGACTAATTTCTCAATATTTTTCCAGGAAAAAAATACTGAGTGTTGTTCGAATGATGCTTTGTATTATGCAAAACATTTGAATTTAATTTGTAGAACGATTGCTATAGAAAATTCGCAGAAATAATTCCGCCCTTAAACGCTGTAATGTGGTCTCTGATCAAGTTCGGTAAATTATGTCAAGCATTTCTGGCTCGGGAGATGTGATCATGTGCTGGACTTAACCGACAAAACGTAATGTTTTTCAGTGCATCAGAAAATAATGAGAATTCATATCAATTTGCACGCACAAGAACAAATTAAACACAAAGTTAATTTAAAATTCTGTACTTTCCAAACAATTTATACACAAAACTAAAAATGCTATTCAATTAAAATATCAATGCAATGTAATTTAGTTGTGCATCTACGATGGATTTCAATCAAACTTGCGATTCAACTGATGTCTATTTCATACTTCTATTTATTTAAATGTCGTGTAAATTCATTATTTATTTTAGTGTAATAAGTGTTATTATTAGATTATTTAAATGGCAAGATAAAGGCATTATCACCCCACTAGGTGGATTAACAATGGTTCTTTTACGAACATGGCATCCAAAGTCATACATACAAGTAGATGAAAGCAATATCGAATTCGTGCGTGCTTAAATAGCAGCACTGCCCGAATTTAAAGCAATAGCAAACTAATATCATAGTAATAGTTCATTTTAAATTGTTGGATTATAACATGTAACACCTAAGAGACTTCATTCGTGTGATGTCCAGACTCATGTCCAATCACTACACGTTAGATGCACATCTCCTTCGAATTGGACTTTCCGAAACTAATCATTGTGCTTGTGGCGAAGGTTATCGCGATATTGATCATGGCGTTTGGACATGCGTGGAGTATCGTGATGTTAGATCTCAACTAATAAATTTCTTGCGTACTCAAGGAAAAACTTATGTATATTGCCTATGAAATAAACGTTTTTACAAGAAAAAAAACAAATAAAACTTTAGTAAAATAGTTATTTATCGTTTCGTTTTATTAGGTAATTCTTTTGGTATGCATGAACAATCTATATATATAAAAATGGATGTAAGTTTGTATGTTTGTAACGCGATAACTTCGGAACTACTAAACGGATTGCCACCAAACTTGGCACGGGTACTTTTCGTATTTCAGAGATGGTTTAGGGAGTATATTTATATGGGGGCGAGCGTAGCAAGTGTCATAAACAAGGGGGGGTAATAGAAAAATTCATATAACTTGACAAGAATCGATACGTTTTGAAGACCGTAGAATATGGGGGGTGGATGTAGCAAGTGCCTTTAAATAGGGGGGTGTAATGTTTAAAACTGCATAATTCCGAAACTACTGAACGGATTGCCACCAAACTTGGCACAGATACTTCTTGCTCTTCTGAGATGGTCAAAAGCGTATTTCTATGGGGGGAGGGAGCGTAGTAAGTGTTCCTAACAGGGGGAGCTCATGAAAAAAATTGTCTAATTTGACGAGAATCGATACTTTTTTAAGACCATAGAAACATTTTGCATATATTAGATATGATTATATGGAGGGTGGATGTAGCAAGTGCCTTTAAAAAGGGGAGGAGTGTAATGTTTGTAATGGCATAACTCCGGAATTACTGAACGGATTGCTATCAAACTTGGCACATGTACTTCTAGCTCTTCAGATATAGTCATAAGCGTATTTTTATGGGGGGAGGGAGCGTAACAAGTGTCATAACCAAGGAGGGGTCATGAAAAAATTCATATAACTTGATGAAAACCGATATTTTTTTGAGATCTTAAAAACATTTTGTATACCGTAGATATAATTTAATGGGGGATGAATGCAGCAAGTGCCTTTAAAAAGGGGGGGGGGGTGTAATGTTTGTAATGGCATAACTTCAAAACTACTTAACGGATTGCTATTAAACCTGGTACATGTACTTCTTGCTCTTCAGATATGGTTATAAGAATATTTCCATGGGGGGAGGGAGCGTAGCAAGTGTCCTTAACAAAGGTGATCATTGAAAATATTATCTAATTTGACGAGAATCGGTACTTTTTGAAGACACTTTTCACACAACTTAGATAAGATTATAAGGACATTCTGTTATAAGAGGGTGTAGTAAGTGCCTCTAAAGTGCAATGTTTGTAACGGCATAACTCCGGAACTATTGCACGAATTGCTATAAAGTTTGGAACAGTTATTTCTTGCTCTTCAGAAATTGTCATAAAGGTGTTTTTATAGGGGAGGAAGCGTAGCAAGTATCATTAACAGGAGGGGCCATGAAAAAAATCATAAAATTTGACAAGAACCGATTATTTTTGAAGATCATGCAAACATTTCCCATACCTTAGATATGACAGATATAGAGAGTGGATGTAGCAAGTGCATCTAAAAAGGGGGATGTAACGGCATAACTCCGACACTACTGAACGGATTGCTATCACACTTGGCATAGCTGCTTTTTGCTCTTCAGAGATAGTTGTAAGGGTATTTTTATGAGGGAGAGAGCGTAGCAACTATCCTTAACAGGGGTAATGAAAAAATTTATTTAATTTGACGAGAATCGATAATTTTTGGAGACCATAGATACTTTTCGTGCAACTTAGGGTATTCGTGTGGGATGGATGTAGTACATCCCTCTAAAAAGGAGATGTAAAGTTTGTAACGGCGCAACTCCGGAACCCATGAACGGATTGCTATCAAATTTGGCACAAAGAAGCTCTTCAGAAATAATCATTAGGACATTTTCAGGGGTGAAAGTGTGTAGGAAGTGTCTTTAACATGGGGGGAGAGGGTCAATGACGAAATTTGAAGAGAATCGACATTTAGACCAGAAGGAGGGGTTTTTGAAAATAAATTTTAATCTCCCATTTTTTATAAAGCAAGAGAGTGGCAAGAATTTCAAGGTCGTATTTTTCTTTAAATAATTACAAAAGATCTGGTTCCATTTTGCCGGGGAATTCAAACAACTAAGGAAAAATAATCTTTGTCTGCCTATGAACGTGAGTGTATTCAAGTTTCAGCATAACTACGAAACAACTAAACGAATCGCCACCAAGTTTGGCACATGTACCAAAGGTGGGAATCGATATTTTTTGAAAAGCACAGATACACTACTCAGGGTAATCATGGAGGAGATTTGTAGTAAGTTCACTGACAAAAAGGAAGTTAAATCAAAATAGATTATAAGGTTATTTTGAGGGTGAGAGAGAGTAGCAAGTGCCCCGAACATGGATAGTGTATGAGAAAATTGATCGGGTTTTACAAAAAAATGGGTCCTTCTTTACGAGTACAGTATATATCTAGCAACTGAGAGAGGTTCACAAAAATATTCACAAGAGGAAGGGGAAATAAGTATTCTAAACATTGATCTGAATTGACGAAATCATACAATCAATGTGCATTTTATTATGTAAATTTAGAAAACTGTCGACTCAAGGTGAAGGAAATAGGATTACAACAACATTTGTATTAACTGAATCGTTATTCTAAAGGTTTTCCTCCCCGTTGAACGACCAAAATGGTTAAAGCCTTGGTAAAATAAATTATATAGAAACGTTATTCTATAGTATGAATGAAGATGATGTGAAACCGCCTTTCGTTATAAAATAATCATTATCAGATGAAAAATTTTGAGCAATTCATGATGTCATAAAAATTTTTATAAAGAGGAGGGAGTAGCAAGTGATTATATCCATGGAAGCCAAAGGTATTGTAGATCGATTGTGATGAGGAAGTACGGAAGTACGTTACAAGCACATATAGATATGAAACTCGGAGGTTACTAAGAAGGTATTTATAGATAGAAAGGTGTTTTAAATGTTCCTAACAAAAGGGTTCAAATATAAAACAATTTCTCGACAATTTGCCGAGAATACCATGAAAATTATGATTATTGTGAGATCTGAGATGGGACACTGATCATTCGCAGTCTGAACATGAACGGAGTATTGTTCGATCGGGTTTCCCCCCTAAGTTATGTTTCACTACAATCAGAGTATTTCACTAAGCAGGACAACTTCGAGAATTTTTTTCGGCCTTCCCTTCACGAAACATTTCCGAGCAACGCCGGGTAATTCAGCTAGTAGAAATATACATTTAGAAACTGCTAGGTATTCGTAGGTATTCCGTTTGGCTATTTTAGCTATTAATTCAACCAATATCACTTAAAACTCTCTTGTTAGTCGAAGAGAAGGGCATAATAAGGTGTATACTTTCTTTGTGTATAAACTACCATAACATTTTCAATTTATGAACAGTTATGTCAAGTTATTATAGATTTAAGTTTGGTAACCCTGCATGTACCCTGCCAGGTGGTGGTGTTTTCTTCTTCCATATCAGTACGCACCGATGCGTACCGGTTTTCCATCATTTTGTATGAAAGTTTGAAAGTATTGACACTAATCGCCATCTAATTTCGGATGTCGGGTCTGAATGAAATTGCACAGTATCTTTTAAGACAATGAAAGCTTTAATTTGAATCATGATCTGTGAAAATCGGTTTACCCGTTGCTGAGAAATCGAAGTGAGTTCCATTATTGTAGCTTTTCTTCACTATTACCGGTGCTTTTGGAAACAAAAACTAGTAGTTCCAAAGTAGATTTATATTCCGAGAAAATTTAGTGCGCATTTTCTCATATCATTATCCCATATCACTTTTTTGGACCATAAGACCTTTCATTGAATCTGAGTTTGTGAAAGTCGGTTCAGTCTTCTTCGAGAAAATCGAGTGACATTATTTGTCACATATACGCATACATACATAACAAGATACATAAACTGATTGCATAGCCTTTCTATATGAGAAAGGCAAAAATGGTAGGCAGGATGGTTGTAATCGGATCAACCATCATTAAGAAACTTTGAGAATCTGAAGTTGGATCTGGTTGAAATTTAGAAACTTTCTTTTATGTTAACTTAAATGTGTGAAAATATGTTCACTCATCTTTAGAAAAGTTGGAAGATCTTTGATTGGGACCATTAAACCATTCATAGGAATCTAAGTTTGTGACAATCATTTTGGCCATCTCAGAGAAATTTGTGTCTTATTATTTGTCACACACACATACGCTCATTTGCTGATTTCGAAGAACGTTCTCGAATGAGGTATGACACTCGGTTTTCCTGACTTCTAATACTGCTGCCACACATCAGCTGAGATCATCATATAGATGATGACGCTGATGTACCTCATAGGCAGAAAAAGAGACCGAAACAAAATCTCAAAACAGCGTCTGACGGCAAAGCACAAATTCAAGATATACTTGCAACGCGGTGTGTGTTGTTTTCTGTTGAATTTGTTTCCATAGTTATAGGACTGTTAGTGAATGCTGTGGTGGCCAAGTATAGCGAAGCATACTTGGTGCTTCTAATCAACTGGACTTTCTCTTCGTGTGTTTTCATATGCAGGGTAGTTTCATTGGCAAAACAATTTCCCCGGTTAGGAGTTAGCTACGGCTTCGAGTCCCGTCTCTGTGGTAAAAATTTCGCGGTTTCCATCACATAGTTGCATTTTCATGTCATTTTTCCAATCAGGAATCATTTAAAATAGTGGTTTTTCAAGGAAAATGATTTTATTTGGTAAAATGTTGTTCAAGCCAACGTCGATGAAAGAAGTTGTGGTAGTTTTAAGTACAAATCTACCTGTAATACGAGCGCACGTGGCAGCGAACGAATTTGAACGTGGTTTTACACAATTATTACTTAAAAATCGATAAAAACAAATGATTCCTTTAATTTATTTCTAATTTCATCGGAGTTTTTATCATTTGATACACTCTAAAAAATTTTGAATTTTACAGGTGACTTTATCCCTCATACGATGTAATTCATAAAAACCTAATTTGTCAAATGACGGAAAATTTTATTTGTAATGACCTAATGTTAGAGGAGCTTGAATTTTATTTATTTATTTATTTATTTATTTATTTATTTATTTATTTATTTATTTATTTATTTATTTATTTATTTATTTATTTATTTATTTATTTATTTATTTATTTATTTATTTATTTATTTATTTATTTATTTATTTATTTATTTATTTATTTATTTATTTATTTATTTATTTATTTATTTATTTATTTATTTATTTGGGAGCAGGGAAAAGCCCGATGGAGATGAAATTTAGCAATCTCTCTCTTCAGCAGGCATAAAACCTCCTCATCAGTATCAACAGATCCGATCCAACAGATACATTTGGACTTAGCACTAACAATTAGAACTAACAATCAAAACTAACAACTTTTACTGGTTTCGACTGTAACTTGCGTTCTGCTAGCAGGTTCGACTGTATAAATTTAAATGCACCTTTTACCAGCCAAGCAGATGCATGCTTCTGTGGCTCAGTCGATTAACAGACGTACTTTCGATCCAATAATTCTCGGTTCAAGTCTCGCGGTGGTTGCTATCAGTATTCTTTTTTTTTTATTTCAATGAATTTCATGTCATGGAGTCTTAGACACATAGATAAATGTTCTTCGATGTAAATTTGCGTGAACTGCGACGCTCCATTTATGTGCATCTAATAAGATGTAAAATCACAGGGTTTTTTTAAGTGTGTAGTTTTGAAATAGATTCCAAGTTTGTATTCCTCTTTCCAGAGTAGTGCTCTGCGAATTAGAATTCTGTGAAATATTTTGTGATTGCTTTATTTTAGTTTAAGATTTTCCAAAACAAATCACATATTGCTAAAACAAAATTCCTTTCACAAAATGTTCTAATGCCTAAATTTTCCCCAACAGTAATATTTTTTCACATGCTAAGCAGAAACAATAGTTTGAACCCTCCGGGAAAACAAAGTTAGAAATTCGCCGGAAAACTCACATTGACAGGAATATTTTTCACTTGGCAGTGGCAAGTGACGGTAAGACGGTCGACAAAAGGATCGTTTCTCCGTTTCGGAATATTTCTAGACCACATCAACTGAAGCCATCGCAGCCACCATTGTGTGTGATATTATTTTTTAATAAAGCAAATTTTTCACAATTCCCCACTGCTCATGCCGTGAATCGTTCTTCGGGCCGGAAGACGAAGGTCTTCAATCTACTGACGACCCGCACTACCAGTGGCCATGAGAAAATAGCATACATCTTCCCTACGAGCTGGGTTCGCAGTTGAAAATTGACTGAGCAGAGCACCACGGCAAGGCAAAGTGTTTCCGAGAACATATTGCCTCAGCGGGATCGAAGTTATTCGTATGTAAAATATTATTTACATTTTGGAGGCTTTGTTTGACATATTGAGCACATTGCTTGCCTTTTTCACGTGTCCTTTTGCCTCGACGACGATGAAAACGACGACGACAACGTTGCTATGCGTGCGTGGGTCAACCGTAGAAGGGGAAGGAGGCTCGCTTTTCCGCTAGATGAGTTTCCGGAACTGATTTCTCCCCGGGTTTATTGAATGTTTTGGTGAGGTTCTTAGAAAGGAATATGAATTTCGCCTACGTTCAGAGGATATGTAAATTCCTTCACCCTATAAACGCCTGCACCCCACGCGCATATCCTGCATAGCGTGGGCAAACCATTTTATTACTATACCATTTGGCTTCCAACCGTGTTTTTTTTGCTGATAGACGAAAAGCAGTGTTTTATGGAGACGAATTTTCTAGGAACAAATATGTGATGATTTAGCTTACGAATTTAGATAGAATAGAATCGGGCATTCCATTCAGAAAAGCATTAGCAATTTATTCGCTTCTGCCTGCCACAAATTGGTACAGAACAATGGAACAATAGTCTTTTCATGCAACAATTTTCAGTACTGAGGAAAAAGTTATGCAAAATAAAATCTGATTGCAATGTTAGCTTTCAGCAGAATTGAGACAACCCATGCGACCAACGATCGCCTTTGTTCCGGTAACTAGCCTCGAGTTCTGATGCTCGGATCAGTTAGGAGTATTGTTGTTTCATAAAAGCACCCAACAGCAATCACAATGTACCAAGCCAACGCATCGCTTCGGTTTGCGTAACCTGGTTTACGGTTCCGAAAATTGAATTTTGTTTTGCTGGAAGAAAATGACAGCAGCCCAAGACGGACCGCAAAAGCCACAGCCAGTGTAAGGCCAGTATTCGTTTGCTGTGCTCGGAAGACCGGTTGGTTTCTCGGTACAACAATGGAAGTCCTAATAATGCTCGAAAGGAAGGCATCCCACAAACATGCAAAAGTCACTGCCGAAACATAAACATGACTAAATTTAATGAAACATAAATATTATACATGAAAGCGCCTCCAGTCACAAATTGATCATTCTGTCGAAGAAATCCGGGTGCTCTGATTGTTGTTCGAGAGCTGTGCTGTGAACGAGTGGGCTATCTGACGGTTTATCGAAAGTTAACTGACAACCGGCTGTTACTTTTTCGGATTTAGAAAATCATGTACTGACAGTAGCATGAACATGTCACATATCTTTCCATATAAATACGCTAATGCTTTCATCGGGAGAGTTTTTGTTCAAGATTTATCCCAGTGAAAGCTAAATTATTTATTGAAAATTTGGAGATAAACAGTATGTCTATCCAAAATGAAAACTAATATTTTTAAGAACCGGAGAATAATTGCTTATTTGTTTTCCTTGCACTACTAGTCCAGAGCTCATCATCAAAGCTATTTTAAATGCGTCATTTTTTTCTTTTTTCTCATAGAGGGATGCAGTCACTGTGAGATCCGTTCCAAGGCCTGGAACGATGTGGCGGCTTTCCATTCGCCGCAAAAATCTGAAAAATCCTTCCTTTCAATTTTGCAACATTGCTGTACATAACCTTTCGTCTACTGTTTTTCAGCTTTCCCGGTGTCGAAATCTCTGCCAAGTAAAAGCATTTGCGAGAAGTGTTGATTTAAGGTGAATTTCAGTGGAATGCGCGCGTAGCGAATTTCACTAATCACTGGATCACTGGTTGGATTTTCGAAAAACAAAAAATACTTAACTTTTCGTAATTAAATTTACAACAACTAATACCGATTTCGTTTTTGAACCTAGACACGGGCGACTCTGACTCCGAGTAAAACGAACACGTGGTACGCGCCCTAAACAACAACTAATGAAAAAAATAAAAAATAAACAAACTGGCAGGGATGCGTGGTGCGACCCGAGAAAATTTTCAGAGCGAAACTACGCGATTGGAGTCCGATCTAGAGCGACCTCAGGTTGCTAAAACAAACATATCAAACATTGTTTGGGCGACTCCCCAGTAAATCCGAACATCGGACGCATCGTGCACGAAAGCTTTTGATTGCGTTTCGAGCTTACGTAGTGCATCGGTAGAACAAAAGAATGAAGATATACCAAAGCAGAGAGCGGATGTCTGATACTCGGGGGATGGAATATATCGGGGTTGGATTTCAAACCCCGAATTTAGGGCCAGAGTTTTTCTGGGCCTAACAGGCGAACAGGGGTCTTGTTTGATATTCCTTCGCTCTGTTTCTCTAGCGATACATAATGTAAACATAAAGCTTTTTTAGGTCAGCGCGGTTGATGCAAATGGTGCAGAATTGTCCGATGACGGGCCGATCGAAGCGCTACGATCGGCCCTATATCGTGCTCAATCGGTCCGATAATCGGACCGATGATCGGACTTATGCGGGTCTACAAATTTCACTGGGTCTGGGTCAGCTTTCGGGCTGCTCTGATCAATAAACGAAAACGGTATAAGTATGACGAAATCGATTCATCCATCTAATAGCAAAATGAGTGACATTATTTTAATTTCATTGCAGCCTGTTGTTCCTATCATCCTGTTGTTCCGGAACCTGAGGTCGGATCCAACTGAAATTTAAAAAATATAGTCTTTTAGGTGCTAAGAAACAATTGCATGAAACAGTATTTAAAATCGTACTTCATTTTGCTCCAAAACATCGCTTTATCATCAAACGCGTAAAACTCCTACTGCTAGAATAAGGTGAAATGTAGCTTACACAAAAACATCGATATCTCCGATAAAAATGAACGGATTTTAACCATCTATAGCTTGTTGAATAGCTATTACCGTGCGAAATCTAAGTCTTAAAACAATTTTTATTTTCAATATCAATTGTGACAGATATTGCCAAATCTTTACGTAAAAAAACGCAAGTAAACATCCGATCTCATAACCATTCAATAGCGTTCAGGATGACAGAGAGATATTTCATTTGCGACTAGTTTGATCAAAATCAGTCCAGTCATCTCTGAGATCTCGACCTCTTTGTTGACAACACACACACACACACACACACATGTTCAGTTCGTCGAGCTGAATCGATTGGTATATGATACTCGGCCCTCCTTTTTATATTTAAATTTTTAGTGAAAAATGGCCCAGTGCTGCCGAATCTGCCCTACGCTTTGTTTTGCTTTTAAAGTATAAACAGCTTTAAATTAACTTACAATTTCCTGTTCCAAATATGTGCCTGAAAATGAAGATGCAAATCCAAAAAATCTTGGGGGATGGCAAATTCCACACTTGTCATACCAGACGCATTAGGCTATTGTGCATAAATGAACACTAGTAATAGATAGCTAGTAACCCAAGCGACAGTTTCTTTTGCGGTAACCAATAACCAAAGAATTTGACAATTTTGTAGGAAATGTGCTTGGTTAAGGCCCCAATGTTGTTCTTAGCCTCTTGTTTAGTAACTCGTATCCCTACCTCCCCGCGGTGCCGGATGGGGTACGAGTAACCTTAGGAAAGATCGAGTAACCAACCTCGGTGGGACCTTGGTCATATGTTGACAGGGAAGGGGGGCTTGCCTTCTCTTCACAGAGAGCGAGCCTACCCGAACGTCTGTTCCCCATGTTGGGGTGGCCGAAACAGCGTCTGTTCTCCAAGTGAGGAGCGGCTGATTACCGTCCTTGTGTCAGTGTGGGACTTTAAACAGTGCTGACATGATGGCCCTCCGGCGAGTCAGGAGGTTGGTGCAGGCCTAACAAGCCGCCCGGAAAACACATGTTACGCACAATCAAGTAAGAAATACGACTCGGAATAATCGGCAAAGACCTAGGCAACGAACAAATGACTACGATAGAAAGCATGGCACATGGAACTGCAAATCGCTTGGCTTCACAGGATATGACCGAATGCCGCATGATCAGGTTCGAATCCGCGGCTTCGATGTCGTAGCACTGCAAGAGTTTTGTTGGACGGGACAGAAACTGTGAAAAAGTGGGTATCGAGCAACCAGCGTTCTAGGAACGAGATTTGTAGTGTTGGGCAAGATATGTCAGCGCATGATTGGGTGGCAGCCAATCAGTGATAGGATGTGCGTATTGAAGATCAAAGGTTGTTTCTTCAATTATAGTATCATCAACGTACACTGCCCACATGAGACGAGACCCGATGACGAGAAGGAAGCATTTTACGCGCAGCTGAAACGAACCTACGACAGCTGTTCACGGCGGGATGTTAAACTCGTCATCGGCGACATGAATGCTCAGGTAGGCCGGCAATGTACAGGCCCGTGATCGGGCTGGAGAGCCTGCACGCGGTAACAAACGACAACGGTCAACGATGCGTAAACTTTGCAGCCTCCCGCGGATTGGTAGTTCTAAGCACCTTCTTCCCCCGCAAAGATATCCACAAAGCCACCAGGGGATCACCTGATCAACATACGGAAAATCAAATCGACCACGTTCTCATCGACGGGCCATTCTTCTCCGACGTCATCATTGTTCGCACTTACCGCAGTGCCAACATTGATTCTGACCACTACCTTGTCGCGGTTTGTATGCGCTCGAAACTATCGACGGTGAACAACACTCGTCGCACAGGAACGCTGGGACTCAATCTCGAGCAGCTACGTAGCGTTCGTGCTGCAAAGGAATACGCGCAACAACTAGAGCTAGTGCGGAACCAACGGAAGAACAGCTTGGCGCGTCGACTCTTGAATACGACTGGAGGAACCTAAGGTCCGCCGTGAGTAGCACTGCTGCAACCGTTCTAGGTACGAGGTTATCGAATCAAGGAAATTACTGGTTTGACGGCGAATGTCAGCATTGACCAACTGCTGTAGAATGTAGCAAGAGCGAGGATGCTGCAACACCACACGAGAGCGAACAATGAACGGTACAGACAGGTGCGGAACAGACAGATCACGGTTTTCGGGAGGAAAAATAACCAACAGGAAAACCAAGATCGCGAAGCGATGGAACAGCTGTACCGCGCAAATGATACACGGAAGTTCTATGAGAAGGTGAACCGCTCACGTAGAGGCTTCATGCTACAGGCCGAAATGTGCAGATATACCAGTGGAAATCTTCTCACGAACAAACGTGAGGTGATCGACAGGTGGAAGCAGTACTATGAAGAGCATCTGAATGTCGAAGCACAAGATACAGAGTACGACACAGGAATCAATCTGGGTACACACTCAGCTGACGACAGATTCCCAGCACCTGATCTGTCGGAGATAATTGAGGAGATCGGCAAGCTGAGGAAAAACAAAGCCGCGGGCAATGACAAGTTACCAGGCGAGCTGCTTAAACATGGAGGAGAGGCACTGGCTAGAGCGCTGCACTGGATGATTTCTAAGATTTGGGAGGAGAAGATTCTACCGCAGGAATGGATGGTTGGAGTGGTATGTCCCGTCTACAAAAAAGGCGATAATCTAGATTGTTGCAATTACCGCACAATCACGCAACGCCGCCTACAAGGTACTCTCCCAAATCCTTTGCCGTCGTCTATCACCAATAGCTAAGGAATTCGTAGGGCCGTACCAAGCGGGATTTACACTACGAATCACACATTCGCGATAAGACAAGTGCTCCAGAAGTGTCGTGAATACAATGAAACCACGCATTACCTATTAATTGACTTCAAAGCGGCATACGACACAATCGATCGAGAAAAGCTATGACAGATAATGCACGAATACGATCTCCCGGATAAACTGACGCAATTGGTCAAAGCAACGATGGATAGAGTGATGTGCTACGTCCGAGTATCTGGGACGCTCTCGAGTCCCTTCGAATCTCGGAGAGGGCTACGGCAAGGTGATGGACTTTCTTATATCTTGTTCAATATTGCCCTGGAAGGTGTGATTCGAAGAGCGAGGATCGACACGAGTGGCACGATCTTCCGAAAGTCCGTACAACTTTTTGGCTTCGCTGACGATATTGATATTGTGACACGTAACCTTTGTTGCGTTGCAACTGAAATTGCGTAGAACAAACTTTTAACATCGTGGAGGGTTCATTGTATTTATCGGTGATATACTGGAGCACGCGAGGGCGGGATTCATTGTGGGTATGAAACGGCTCGTTCACTGTACGTCGAATTCTGAATCGAGCTTAAAAGTGCAAGAAAATGTCTATTTTCACGCCGCTTGATATGCGTTTCTGAGGTTACAGCTATTAGGAGAAAGGCTAAATCGGTATCGGTTTTATTTGATTGGATTGCGTGGCCGTCGTTCTGGCTAAAGATAATTTCGTAGTTAAATGGTGGAAACCGTATAATTCGAGCTTGTTTCGGTCCGTGAGTGAAGTGTGTGAAAAAGGTCGACCTCAGAAGCAGATTACCACCTAGCTCTGGATCCTGGCCGTAGCTAGTGGCCGAAGAAATCGCGTCGAGATCGCTTGAAGATGTGTTTGGCGATCCGTGGGTAAGTCTTTTTGTATTTGCTTTGTTTCTTAGCTCTCGTAGTTTCTAGATATTTTCCTTCGGTTTCAATGAAACCTTCCACGGTATTGCATTCCCAAAAATTAGTGCGAGCCAAATTGTCCCCTCCTGGGATAAGAGTCCGGGCAAATTAAGTTAAAATCCGCTAACACATCTGCTTATCGCGGAAGGCGCAAAAGTGTTAGTTGGTAAGATTCGCGCCATCTTTCCCTTTACAGACAGAACGGTCGATACTATACGTAACACCTTGAGAAGCTGACGGAAACCTACATCAGACTGAAAGCTGAAGCTAGGCGTATTGGACTGACCATAAATGCGTCAAAAACAAAATACATGAGAGGAAGAGGCTCTAGAGAAAAAACAAACCGCCTCCCACCACGAATATTGATTGACGGTGACAATATCGAGGTGGTTGACGAGTTCGTGTATTTGGGCTTACTGGTGACGTATTTTGGCAGGGAATCGTGCGTACTTTGGACTCAGAAAAACCCTTCGATCGAGAAAAGTACGCAACCGCACGAAATTGACCATCTACAAAACGCTCATTAGACCGGTTGTTCTTTATGGCCACGAGACCTGGACTATGCTGGCAGAGGACCAACGCACCCTCAGTGTTTTCGAAAGAAAGGTACTGAGGACCATCTATGGCGGAGTGCAGATGGAAGACGGAACGTGGAGACGGCGTATGAATCACGAATTGCAACAGCTGCTAGGAGAACCACCCATCGTACGGACAGCTAAAATCGGACGTCTACGATGGGCTGGGCATGTCATAAGGATGTCGGACGACAGCTCAGTGAAAATGGTTCTTGAATCTAATCCGATCAAGTGGAGGGTGATCTGTAATTTCGGAACCGGAAGTTGGATCGGTATCAAATTCAATAGGAATCTATGGGATCATGAGTCCTTTTATTTGAATATGGGTTTGTGAAAATCGGTTCAGCCAACTCTGAAAAACAAACATACATACACACATGCACACACACAGACATTTTGTGATCTCGACGAACTGAGTCGATTGGTATATGACATTCGGCTCTCCAGGCCTCGGTCAAATGTCGGTTTTTCCGGTAATTGAATAGCCTTTCTATATGGGAAAGGCAAAACCCGTATTTTGACACGATTCGAATAACTGGTTATCGGTACAAAACTGAATTGAAATGCTTTGAATTTTCAATAATTGTGATTTTGGATTTAAATGAAAGCTCTTACGCTCCCATACGGAATTACTGAATTTCATCCGGATCCGACTTCCGGTTCCGGAGTTATAGAGTAAAGTGTGCTCAACTTTGCACACCGTCCCTTAAACCGGTGAAACAAAACACGTTAAGAAATTTCTAAGCTAGTCTAAAAATTACACAAATCGATAGCCATTATCAGTAGGCAACTAAACAAACCAATTTCGGCTATCCTGGTTCCCGGTCTTTGATTCCGGAAGCACCGGAAATAGTGGTCATATATACCAAAATGTAACTCACTCACTTTTCTCAGCGATGGTTTGACCGATTTCCACAAGCTTCAATTCAAATCAAAGGTCTTACAGTCCCATAGGAAATTTCTGTATTTCATTCGGATCCGACTTCCGGTTCCGGAGTTATATGGTAAAGTGTGTTAAATATTGTACACCGTCACTTAAACCAGCAAAAAAAACCCTTAAAAATTGTTAAGCTGGACTCAAAACAGTTATTCCCAATATTAGCAGGAACGTACTCAGAGGGGGGGGGGGGGGCTTCCGAAATCAGAAACCGAAACAAAAAAGGCGTGTCAAAACTAAAATTGTCATAATATGCTTTTGAGATACTAAATTGATTAAATACCGAAATCGCTGTGAAAGTGCCTTACATGAAGCACATGAGCATCGCTACCATAGTTAAAATCAACGGTTTAGTGCTCCAATTACTTGCCCATCCACCTTGTTCACCTGTTCATCTTTTCCCAAACCTAAAGTCATCTCTGAGAAAACGATGCGAGTTTCGTTTTGGAATTTTAGACCGGTACTTCCGGAACCTGATACCGAAACCTGCGTAGCTAAAGAAAGTTTGTATGGCCATCAACTAATATGACCGACAAATTAAGTTGATGCCTTCTGTTCTCCACGAATCGAAGTAAGGGATCTATCTCGGACCACTTCTCAAACTCCATCACAAGTCTTGTGGATTTTTATGCTTTAGAAATGGGCATTTGGACGGTCTTAAACATGTGAGATTATAATGACATGACAGTAAACGTTAAGAAATGAAATACAATAACCTTCTCTCGGTCATAGTCAAAAATTTTATTTTAATACCTAATAATGATAGTTCCAGTGAAAAAGTTTAAGTTCTTCAGTAAGATTATTTTTTCATTCTGGGCCCCATCCGAAACCAAATCCTTGGTACGGGCCTGAATCTTAGAGTCAAAGGAAAGGTCTTATGGTCCTGCAAATTACTGCATATTTACGGATAGAACAAAAATTTAAATCGTCTTTTAAAATACGATGGCAAAATCGTATAAAATCTTCAAAATTTGAACTAAAACTAGTAAAGTTTCTACGTCATGTTAGTTGGTGGCCGTACGAGCCGAACCGGTTCTCGGGTTCCGGTGCTGGAAATGCATATAATAGTGAACCCATTTCGTTTTCTAATGGATGATATACTAGTTAAGGTACTAACAATTTCTTGGTTTCTTCCAAAAATCGAAAAGAAATATTTTGAATACAATACCGCAGTGTTATATATGAGAAAGGCATCATTACACCACTAGGTGGATTAAAACAGGTTTTTTTTGGTTTCGTCTTCGACTCATCCGTGTATTAGCAGTTGATACTGCCATCTTGCGAATCAACATTTTCTGCTAATGCACTGATGAGTCGAGATGAAACGTAGAAAATATTAAATAAGTCACACACACTTTGCACAAACTTGTTACCCATTAGCAAAGATATCATATTAACAAGATTTCCAGCTCTCACATTTCCCGAATAAATCATTGGCTACATCCTTTTTAGCGAGTATCGCGCCCTCTGGTGGTCCGCATCGAATGTCGCACATGTAAATAGGGCAGAAAAATGTCAAATTGACATGATATGTTGCCGTGCGATGGCGTTGCTGAACTGAAGATTGATTTCGCTCCAAGCTGACAGGGTCTGCCATTAGGTACCCAAACGCCTGAATAACTAGGAAGTATTCAATGACGAGTTCCATATGTACCCTAAAAATGTAGATTAACAAAATGTGTTCAATATGTGTAGCATAGAATTTCGAACAACTGTTCAATAACTCAAATCCAAAATGACTTCAAAGCGTGTTCTCGCAAATTAACCGTAACAAGTTCTGCTGGGGCCTTCCGCCAACCATTCCTGCAGCAGAAATTATCAAGCAAATGTTATTGTAGCCGCAGACATGTCTTATTATTACAAAGCACCGTCGATGTAGCTCCAGCTGGGAAAAGGTTCCTGAACCTGGGGCCATACCAAAACAAGCCGACCTGGACCTGGTGTTGCCGGTCTCACAAAACACCGAGTTAACGCCAAGATAAGCAAATAAAATTACCAAAGTAACGATTTTACTGCACCGCATGGGATCCCGAGCAACCGACTGAGAAAGCGTCCCTCGTGCTTTCCTGTTCGTTAGCGCAGCTCACTATTTCAGGGCTTCAGCCCCAGCTCAGCTCGGTCCGCAAGGAAAACATGATATCTCAATTTTCCAGCGTCTCGAAAATTATGAAAATTATTATGCGCACGTACGAACAGCAATATGTGTGTTTGTTTACACTATCGGGAACCTTTGTCATCATTCGAAACATAGTTTTAACATAAGAAAGACATTAGCAACAAAATGTTATGAACTTTCTCCGCTCGCATTGCAGTAGTTTGGCTCCCAGGAGGGGGCGGTCGCCTGCTGACTGCTGTGTTAATGGATAGTGATCCGGTGTGACTAAAGTCAAGCACCGTTGCGAAGCCTCCGGTAAGTGTGGAGGTGTCTGGCGCCTGTTCGGCGTTTGCAGTTGCAGCATGGCGGAACACGTACCGAACTAAACAAACACGGTCGACTGTAAAACCGCTTCTGTTTTGAAGCTTCATGCTTTATCAATTGTCTAATTTCATATTGATAACCGTAATGTTTAATAATATGACATCATTAAACTCAGGAAAGGTTTTCAAAAAAAGAGGTTTTGATTTATTTTAATTCAGTGGTAGTAAAATATATCCAACTTTGCTGCCACAAGAAAAGGGAGACAAACCCAGAAACTAGAAACCATCGTAGACTCCTTGCCTTAAAATCATCCATTGATAATGTAACTGATATCTCTGAGATAATAATCTCCCGCTAGCGGTAAGTTAGTTATTCTGCGTTTCCTTCGTATTCGAGCTCACCTGCGACCGAGATTCGAAGAAAGATTCCTATTCTTACTTTACACTGTTTCGGTTTCTCTTCTGAAGCGCAACAAGAGAAAGGTATTATTTTATAGAAAATGATTACATTAAGCGTTATTTAGCATAATACTCCAGCACCGTAAGAATGATGTCCATGCTGCTGCTGCTGCTGCATCTCCTCTCCATAGCGACCGGTAATGCACCCGGCACCGTTGCTTCGGAAGATAGCATAAATAACCATCTCCGTTCGGCTTGCGCTGTCATATTTCACCGGAACGGTGTAAGTGTGAACGCTGAAGAGTTCCTGGGAGGTGTTTTATTACATAAGATTTTATCGCTTTTAGCACTCACATTCCTCACTTCCGACCGCACCGGCAAACCCACGTCACCGTTGGGTTGGATCAAACCGGAGGTCACACGCAAATGAGATGAGATAAGATTATGAACGTTGAAATCTTCACACGACAGCACACTCAGACATGACCCAGCGCACAGGTTTCCGTTGGCCAGTATCGTGGCAATGATGGTTTGATGTCAAGTGGTTTTAAATACGTATGTTAGTACCGCATGTATCCAGGTCTCATTCGGAATTGTCCAGTCGGATACCCACGAGGTTTTAGCTTGGTCGTGTGGTCCATTATTCTCTTCGTTGTTGGGCTGGGATGAACAATCCAACGAGCTTAATCCTAAGACTCAGCCTCAGACTTAAGACTCACTTGTCATCGACGGCCTGTCAACTTTTCTCCAGAGGATTATTGTTCGGGCAGGCAAGAGATTTAGTCTCGAGCATGATACAGGAAGTATCAAATACCTCATGTCTGGTTGAATCACAACAGGTTGTTGTTGTTGTTGATAAGTACGATTACTTGGGTGTCCAAATCCAGCTAGGAAACTTATTCGTACTCTTCAGATGATATGAATCGAACAAAAAATATCAAAACTTGCTTCGTTTCGTTCACATGGACCACCGAAAAGGGCTCTTCATACAGTTTGGAATTTTACTAATAAGAAGCAAGCGATTCCTTTCAAATAAAATTAATCGAAATGCCATTGTGTTGGCAAAATATATCGTTTGCAACCGACCGTTTCAACTTGCTCAGGATGGTAAACTCTCTTACCAATAATCCACTCTAAGAATATGCGGGAAACAATCAACAGTAGAAGTAAACGACTGCCGCAGAACGTGGATACGATTCACCGAAGCATTGGCCCCAGGGCAACACTCGTAGAATGAAAGCTGAGTCTACATTTTTCTTCGGAGTTGTGAGGGCAAGTTTATCCATACTATCGAATTGTCATACCATGCCGTAAGCGTCTAATACCGCAAATAGTCGATTTATTTGTTGATGCCGTCATCGGTTTCACCCCGCTTCTATGCCCGGCAGCGAATCGATACCAGAAATGTAGCAGCTTTTTTTCCTAATCACCATGTTTTCCAGTAATGGAAACCGGAAAATTAAATCAAGTTTTTGTTTCCTGGAAACATTTAATGTTCGCTACTTATATCAGTAGAATGGCATTAGGAGATTTTCATGACTCATCCTTAGAAAGAACAAAAATCATGAAAATGGATCACTTGTTCAAAAAAAAATTAGGTAATAGAAAGCATATGGAGCGAACAATCGATCGAAAAAGGTCTGCCATTGAGAAAGGTTGGTTCGCCGTAGATTCTCGAGGTAATACAGGTAAAGGAGCAGTGGGCAAAAACGCCTGAACCCGAACGAGGACGAAATCGATTTAAATTTTTCGATCCAATCGAACCTGGCTACTGATTTATGACCGGGAGCGTAGAAACATGTCAACCTTAAGCCTCGGAGTAAAGTCGAGACCGGAAATGTCACATTAAATGGAAATTTGAATTTAATTAAGGCACGTTTTGTTTCCGAAGGATGTAGACCGTCTGCTGACTGTCTGCTTTCCGGGATTGAAGCGAAATTTAGTAAGCAAAAGTCGACCGACCTTTGATGTGAAAAAAAAACGGTTTGTTGGTTAGGCGCCTGGTTCTTATGAGTAGTAATCTAGGTTTGGATATAATTCGAGTTTTGTCTATTGCAATGTTTTTATTATTTTTCCTAAAGGTAGGCTATCCAATCACCGTGAAAACCAGATTTTCAACCGAAAGCCGAAAATCACCCACCAGGAGTCGAAAGCCGGCAGCTTGCGAGCCTTTTTGGATGTGATGTTCGGCACTTTAGTTCCATACCCAAATATGATTCATTTGATAAAACAAATATTCAGAAGTCGTTCTCAATATGTTAACGATGATTGGGAACCATTTCCATCTCTTAGCCATTTGTACTCGCTTGTCAGCAAACTCGTCCCTAGTGACACGTGTCATGACTGTCGTCATTCCTGGTCGAAATAGTTGAGGTCATGAATTTGGTAATCAAATTTGTTAACATCATCTTGTCAAAAGTACTCTACCATCGTTGCAAAAAAGAATCCTTGAATGAAACAGAGACTCATCATTTTGATTTCCATTCCATTCCCATGGCTTTCCAGAACTCGGTAACACATTTAATTTTTATCCTCATTATAAACACTCCTAATACTAAGCCTAAAAAAGTTACGCGGAGCACCAAGCCTTAAAAAAAAGTTGGAACGGTAACTTTGAGCTATCATAGCTCAGTTGTTACTTGACCAATTTCGATCAATTTTACACCCTCGAATTTGTAAAGTTTGTAGATTATTTTATGTATATCATTATTGACAATCGTGTAGGAAAAACTAATAAAAATCTGATTTTTTCCGTTCCAAGTATTTTTTTCAAGCTCAAAATATGCACCTGCATCGCGAATAGGATATTGTGAACTTCAACTTTACCGAGTCATAACTTTATTGTTAGTCAACCCATTTTCGAAATTTGTTCACCATTGGAAAGGTACACGGATAAAAATCTATTACCGCTATCATGCTATTTTAATCATGAATTCATGAATGATTGATATCATGAATCATGAATCATGATATCATGAATCAAAATGATTGATATCATGAAAATTTTCATGAACGATGTGTTGTTGTTCATGATAGCAATCATTTTGCTCATGAAATCATGACTTATTATTCATGACAGACATGATTCATGATATCATGATTTTTAATCATGGTACCGGCAATGAATTTTTACCCGTGTACTACTTCCAGAAATAAAATGCATTGAAAAACCCGAAAAATAGGGTTGTCTACCCAGAGTTATAATAAAAACTGTAGACATATGACCTCAAAAAAGGTGAGACTTTTCGCCAGAGATGCCAGGTAAAAATTTCGAATATCTTCAGACAGGGTTGCAAAAGTCTGTATATCCAAAAAATCTGCAATTAGCAAGTATGTAGCAATTTATCTATAAAGTACAGGGTGATTTTTTAAGAGCTTGAGAACTTTTTTAAACAATAAAACGCATAAAATTTGCAAAATCTCATCGGTTCTTTATTTTAAACGTTAGATTGGTACATGACATTTACTTTTTGAAGATAATTTCATTTAAATGTTGACCGCGGCTGCGTCTTAGGTGGTCCATTCGGAAAGTCCAATTTTGGGCAACTTTTTCGAGCATTTCGGCCGGAATAGCCCGAATTTCTTCGGAAATGTTGTCTTCCAAAGCTGGAATAGTTACTGGCTTATTTCTGTAGACTTTAGACTTGACGTAGCCCCACAAAAAATAGTCTAAAGGCGTCAAATCGCATGATCTTGGTGGCCAACTTACCGGTCCATTTCTTGAGATGAATTGTTCTCCGAAGTTTTCCCTCAAAATGGCCATAGAATCGCGAGCTGTGTGGCATGTAGCGCCATCTTGTTGAAACCACATGTCAACCAAGTTCAGTTCTTCCATTTTTGGCAACAAAAAGTTTGTTAGCATCGAACGATAGCGATCGCCATTCACTGTAACGTTGCGTCCAACAGCATCTTTGAAAAAATACGGTCCAATGATTCCACCAGCGTACAAACCACACCAAACAGTGCATTTTTCGGGATGCATGGGCAGTTCTTGAACGGCTTCTGGTTGCTCTTCACTCCAAATGCGGCAATTTTGCTTATTTACGTAGCCATTCAACCAGAAATGAGCCTCATCGCTGAACAAAATTTGTCGATAAAAAAGCGGATTTTCTGCCAACTTTTCTAGGGCCCATTCACTGATTTGCAAGCGTTGCTCGTTAGTAAGTCTATTCATGATGAAATGTCAGAGCATACTGAGCAAATAATAATGCATGAAAATCATAACCTCAAAAAATCTGAGCAAATACTAATGCATGAAAATCCTAACCTCAAAAAAATCACCTTTTATAATACGCAAAACTGACTTGGCGAGCAAAAATAAAACAGGTCGCGACAATTTCAAAAGTCTGTAAATTTTGACGGAAGTCTGCGAAAAACTCGATTTTCAATAGTCTGCAAAAGTCTGCACAACAAAAAAACGTCTGGCATCTCTGCTGTTCACAATGATCGTAAATATCTCGAAATTCAAAGCGATAACCTATATATTTTTACACATCATTCGATTGCTAGTGATACGAGCTATAATTTTCGCTCAACTACCATTCCGGCACTATCAAAAGAAAATTTCAAAAAATCGATGAATTTATAAATATATATGAATTTTTAATTTTTTTTTTCACATGTTCGTATATAACTCAAAAATTAAAGCGATGACATGTACATTTTTCTGCTCCAAAATATTGGAATGATTACCAGAAATAATGTATTGATGAACAAAATCTCAAGAAATTTAGGACAAACACAGAGAATTTCTTCTATTGGGAAAATTTTGTTAAACAAAATCAAGTCAAAACTTTTTAATTTTATGACATATATTTTTTATTATTTTAGTTGGAAATTTATTATGAACAAAATTTACAAAAAAAACTGAAACTTGGATTTCACTGACAATATTACAAATTTTGGTAAATATACCTAAACTCTAGAAATAATTATATTTTTGTATGGGAAAAATATCTAAAAAATTTTTATGCACAACCCAAACGCAATTGATAACTACTAAAGTTCTTATTTTGTTTTAGGTTTGCCGTAGATTCTCAAAAAATAGGTAGAAGATCGGAAATTTTAAAAATTCCGAGTTATATTGCATTGCACAGTGGTCCGGATCCACAATTTAGAGAGGCATAGACATTTGTGGCTTAACCTTATACTTTAGAGCTATGATTTCTTCAAAACAAATGATCAGTGAAAGATAAGCCATATTTTGATGTACTAGGGATTAGGGTGGCTCTTATTATTAAGGTGATCTAAAAACTATTTTCCGGATGTGTTGAGATAGAGGACTGCATCCTTCGGAAAAATTGTAGATAAACTTATGTCTCGCAGCTTTGCTGAAGACCAAGACACCATTGTGGTATCTCCAATGGTTTTAGTGTTACAGCTATTTTTAAAGAGCAGCTTAGGGTGTTCCTGAAAAATCAGATTTTTTTTGTAGCATTTTTATTTTTCACTTTTCGTATTAGGTATTTTCGAACATTTTTAAAACCAATTTTTTGATGACTGTCGAATTCATTTCAATTGACTGATGACTGTCGACTTTAGTTCAAAAACAGATTATTTTTAAACTGCTATATCTAACATTGAGGTAAATAAAAAAATCCATTCCTTGCATTTGACAGAAAATACTTTCAAGCATATTTATAAAAAAAAGGCGGAGGAGATAGGGTAAGGGCTCCGTATTTCATCTCATTTGTAAGGACGTAACCTTAAAAACCTGATTTAGCCATCAAAATCACTACGAATTTTTATTATTTCTGCTTAATTCGCCTTGCTCCACATTGGGAATTGATTCACATTCCTTGGAAATTAAAATAATAATTGAAAAATCTGCTAAGAACACTTCTGATATGTTCACTACTGTGCTCCTTATTTCATCTCAAAGGTTTTGTATTCATCCTATCGTTGGTCCTTTATTCATCCCATAAATTAGCAATGGCGAGAGCAATCAAAACCAAAATATTGCACTATTACACTCTCAGGTTCAAAATGCCAGAGTTTTCCTTAGAAAGGGCCTTATGCCAACTATAACACAACACATGATATTTAAAAAAACAGTTTGAAATCATTTCGACGTTTAAAATTTTTTGGATCGTTTTTATTACCTTTCGTTTCAAATTTAAAATTTCACTCAGCAGTTAATTTGGAGAACTTAAAAAAAACAAAAAAAGAATTGTTACTATTTAGGCATTAGCCCTTCCAAAAACAAAATATAGAACCAGAGATGCCATTCATACAGATTTATCTGTATTGTATAGATTTTTGCGTTCGCGTTCGTTAAATCAGATTACAGATTTTCTAAATTTAATACAGATCTGTAAATGTTCATAAAATGTGAAAAGTAAAACGTTAGACTTTTCTCTCTGAGTATCTATTAGTATTTGATTACAGTATTTCTTTAAAAGTTCATTAATCAACGGACAAATCACATGTTAAAATGGAAATCTTTTGTGCAAATGTTTGATGATGAACACTGTTAAACATTTATATTAAAATTAAAAACCAATTTGAATTTGATTTGAATTTTAATTTGATTCATTTTATTAGATTTTTATTTATCATAGATAGAGAAGATACATATTTTCTATGAAAATATCTGGCATCTCTGTGCACAGCCGATGAAACACACACATTCAACAGTGTTATGGTGACGTATAGCGGAAAGGAACCAGTGCTACTAGATTTGCCACAATGGTTATTTGATTAGTATTTAACACGCTCTATTTGGTAATATTAGAATCCGAAACAGTTTTATTTATATATAAATATCAATGATATAATTAAACTAATGTCACGGATAACAAAAAAATACTTGATGATGATAATTTAAAGAAGAAAAAATAATTTATTTTATTTAACATTATGAGAAAACTTGGCAACCTTGCGATACGAAATGAAATGAAAACAAAGCGCGATCAAGTGAATTAAGTGCAAATTTTCATCTCATATTTTTCATTGCTTTTATTGCTTATCAGGTAATTTCAGAAGTCTTTAATCGTTGAATAAACAAGTGGAAAGTGAACATTACTAACTATAAAGTCATCCAACATTAAGTAGTGGTGTAATTATGTGAAATAGTGATCATGTTTCGAGACGAAGCGATTAGTAAATATTCAGAAACATGATGAATTATAAAACTTCAGACGAAAGTGGTTACTAAATCAAAAAGTGAGTTTATTTTAAACGAAAAAAGCGATCGTTGAAGGTTTTTTAACTATTTTGTTCAATTGGAAAGTGTGGCAAAACCTAGAATAAATGTTTTAAAACTTTCCACAGTTTTGTTCAGGTACGTTTAAAGATATGATTAATGTTCAAAGTTATGAGGTGAAGGAATGAGATGGAAATTGGAGCTGAGATGAAATAGGGAGCCCTTACCCTATTTTTTCAAATTTTTCAAATTGTGTTCAAACATTGGGTTTTTTCATTGAAAAATACTCTATCATGTAAGGCATTTATTAGCTATATAAGAATATAAGGCTTTTCCGTCTTCTAGAGTGTTACAACTAATTCAGGTGCATATACGGAGAGATGAAGTTCACTCACGTTAGTTGTTACTCTATTTGATAATGTTATTACAGAAATTATCTGACTTTATAAGCAATCGTTTAACGTAAACGATTGAATTTCCCGATACTTGTGTATTGATTAATGACGTTTCAGGCAATTCTAAAATATTTGACGTTTATGTTGAACTGTTATGCCACCTGCAGTTCAACATAAACAGCCGAGGCTAAACCGAAACGTAAACATACTGAAATTGGTTATATGCCCTAACACTAACAAGGTTAATTCCTAAATAAATTCCGATGCCGGCCGCCACCACTCGCCCACCTATCTTTTTACGAAATTAAAGATGATCTCAAAATATTTTCACCCTACTGTTTAATTATAATGGTAGTAGTAATGATAAAAATCCAATCACAAAAAATATTTTATGTTTTTGGTTAAAAAGTATTACCCTAAATAGTATGAATTTTATATACAAAAGTAACAGAAGTGCAGGGTTTCATTCAGTAAAAAGCATTCAAACGGAGAGGTTGTTTTTCGAGACAAAGACAATTGTAAGCTACAGGTCTATAACCTGTTGGTGCTAATCGCAAAGGCTGCTGCAAAGCTAATATTTGGGGCGATTCCAGTTTCAGAAGTACCTGAAACAGTGGAACTCACTTCACTGAGAGAGATGGCCTAACCGATCTGTGAACTGTTTCATTCTGTACGTTACACTAGTTCATGCACTAGTTTTCATGTTTTTCAAAAATCAAACAAAATTGTTTGAAGAATATCTATTTTGTATGAGAATAAGAGAAATATGGGAAAGGCATCATTACACCATTAGGTGGATAAAAACATGTTTTACTTGATTTCGTGAGATTTTTTGTGCTAAATTCGTAATTCTACTTTTTACCTATTTTTATATATATAAAAAATAGGTATAGAATTCGATCAAACTTTCGAAAATTTTTCCGAGGCCCGGAGGGCCGAATGACATATACCAATCGATTCAGCTCGACGAACTGAGCAAATGTCTGTGTGTGTGTGTGTGTATGTGTGTGTGTCCGTATGTGTGTTGTCAACTAAGAGGTCGAGATCTCAGAGATGGCTGGACCGATTTTCATCAAACTAGTCGCAAATGAAAGGTCTCCCCGTCACCCAAAACGCTATTGAATGGTTTTGAGATCGGATGTTTACTTTTTGAGTTATACAAAGTTTTATGTCAAAATTTTCAGTTTTTTGACAGTATCTGTCACAATTGACCTTGAAAACAGAATATGTTTTCAGACTTAGATTCCGCACGGTAATACCTATCCAACAAGCCATAGATTGTTAAAATCCGTCCATTTTTAACGGAGATATCGAAATTTTTCTGTAAGCGACTTTTCCCCCTATTCCAGCAGTAGGAGTTTTGAGCGCTGTATGACAAAGAAATGCTTGGGAGCAACGGAAAACACGATTTTTTATACTGTTACATACAATTGTTTCTTAGTACCAAAAGGATTGTGTACAGCATTCTTTTTCATGACATTTAGCCTCGGACCGATTTTGGCACGGCTCGTTTTTGGCAACATAATCGTTCGAATATGACATATATAAACCAGATGATGGCAGAATTTTTTTTAATTATTTTGTTTTAAACTACTTACAGCAATAAATGCTGGAACAACATAACATCCATATACCATTCGAATCAGTTCGTCGAGATCAGCAAATGCGTGTGTGACAAATAACTTCAATTAATTTTCTCGGAAAATTTCTTTTCTACAAATTCAGATTCATACGAAAAGTCGTATGCTCCCAAACAAAGTTCCTGCATTATGTTTGGTTCCGACCTCTGGTTTCGGAACTACAGGATGATATGTGAAACGAAATCAAAATTGTGTAACTCATTTTTCTTGAAGATTTTTTTTTTTTCATAAATACGTTTATTTCTTAAGGCATTTTACATAAGTTTTTCTTCGCCGTAGCATCACTTTTATATAATATTCTTATCCTAATTTAATTCTAACATATTCACAACGTTTTGCATTTATTAAAACATATTCTCTTATTACTTAAATATCATCTTAGGTAACTCGTCATTAATTATGAAATCTACTCGGAAATATTATTTGAACCAAACGATTAACTTCTATAAATTATAAAATAAGCTGTTATTTTCAGACATTTTGTTAATAATTTCATAAACTGTTTCGAGTTTGTTTGTATCATTACATTATTTTTATTCTAATTTAGCTATTGGTTGAACTCATGGACGCAGCTGGGATCAGAACTAAGTCTTGAAAGGGGCCTTTATTAAATTGAAACTCCAGTTTTCTTTATGAAATGATAAATAAGTTTCATGTATGAAAGGTCACGACAAGCAAGAATGTCTCGAACTGGGATATTGGGTAGTCTACCTTGGGTACGCAAAGAATTTATTAGTTGAGATCTGACATCACGATACTCCACGCATGTCCAAACGACATGATCAATATCTCGATAACCTTCGCCACAAGCACAATGATTAGTCTCGGAGAGCCCAATTCGAAGGAGATGTGCATCTAACGTGTAGTGATTGGACATGAGTCTGGACATCACACGAATGAAATCTCTACTCACATCCAGTCCCCTGAACCATGCCTTTGTCGATATTTTCGGAATAATTGAGTGCATCCACCGACCCAGATCATCTTTATCCCAAGAAGCTTGCCAGCTGGCAAGTGTTCTTTGGCGAGAAGAGCTATAGAATTCGTTGAAAGCAATTGGTCTCTCATAAATTTCACCCTCAATAGCACCACGTTTGGCTAAAATATCGGCTCTTTCATTGCCAGGAATGGAGCAATGAGCCGGGACCCAGACTATAGTGATTAGATAATTATTGTTCAATATGTCGTTCAGGCACTGTTTTATTTTGCCCAGGAAAAACGGTTCAGTCTTGCCAGTCATGTTTGAGCGAATGGCTTCAATTGCACTCAGACTATCTGTGAAGAGGAAATAATGGTTTGGAATTAATGTGACGATTACACTCAAACTATAATGAACTGCTGCTAGCTCTGCTATATAAACAGATGCAGGTTCTTGAAGCCTAAATGAGGCCGAAACATTATTGTTGAACATACCAAACCCTGTCGCTTCTTCAATTCGCGATCCGTCCGTGTAAAACATTTTCTCAGAGTCAATATGCCTGAACTTACTTGAAAATATGTTTGGGATTTCCGTCGAACGTAGATGATCCGGGATTCCACGCTCTTCGCGCTGCATGGATGTATCGAAAAATAAAGTTGAGTCAGGGACATTTAGGAGGCTGACACGGATAGGAATATATCTTGAAGGGTTGATTTCCTGTGACATATGGTTAAAATATACTGTCATGAATTTTGTTTGAGATCGAAGCTCGACTAGTCGTTCGAAATTATTAATTACCATGGGATTCAGCACCTCACATCTTAATAGCAGGCGTGATGAAAGCTCCCAAAATCGATCTTTTAATGGAAGAACTCCCGCCAGAACTTCAAGACTCATTGTATGTGTCGAATGCATGCACCCTAAAGCAATTCGCAAACAACGATACTGAATTCGCTCCAGTTTGATAATATGAGAGTTTGCAGCGGAACGAAAGCAAACGCATCCATATTCCATCACTGAAAGTATCGTTGTCTGATACAATTTTATTAGATCTTCCGGATGAGCACCCCACCAAGATCCTGTTATTGTTCGAAGAAAATTTACTCTTTGTTAGCATTTTGTTATCAGAAACCTAATGTGTCCTCCCCACGTGCATTTGGAATCGAACCACACCCCGAGGTATTTAAAAGTTAAAACCTGTTGGATCATTCTTCCCATCATATGGAGCTGAAGCTGCGCGGGATCATGCTTTCTTGAAAAGACGACTAACTCTGTTTTCTCCGCAGAGAATTCGATACCAAGATGAACAGCCCAATCGGACAAGTTATCTAAGGTATCTTGCAATGGTTTATGCAGATCAATAGCTTTGGGTCCAGTAACTGAAACCACGCCATCATCTGCCAATTGTCTTAGTGTACATGGGGTTTCTAGACAGCTGTCAATGTCATTTACGTAAAAATTATAGAGGAGCGGACTGAGGCATGAGCCTTGCGGGAGACCCATGTAACTATTTCTGAGTGTTGCCAAATCGCCATGTGAAAAATGCATGTGTTTCTCTGACAAAAGGTTGTGCAAATAATTATTTATAACCGCTGGGAGTCCATTTTGGTGAAGCTTGTCTGAAAGAACATCAATGGAAACTGAATCAAATGCTCCTTTAATGTCTAAAAATACAGATGCCATTTGTTGCTTTTGAGCGAAGGCAATTTGGATGTCAGACGAAAGTAATGCAAGGCAATCATTCGTCCCTTTATTTCTACGGAAGCCAAACTGAGTATCTGACAACAACCCGTTCGTCTCGACCCAAGTGTCGAGACGTCGTAGAATAATTTTTTCGAACAATTTTCTGATGCAGGACAACATCGCAATGGGTCTATATGAGTTGTGATTGGAAGCTGGTTTCCCCGGATTTTGAATGGCGATAACTTTCACTTGTCTCCAGTCAGGTGGAACAATATTTTGCTCAAGAAACTTGTTGAACAATTCCAACAAACGTCTTTTTGCGAGGTTGGGCAGATTCTTCACCAAGTTGAATTTAATTCTGTCCAACCCTGGAGCGTTATTGTTACAAGACAAGAGTGCTATAGAAGATTCCATCATTGAAAATGGGTTATTAATAAAACCATTATTTGGAGGAGATTCCCGTATAATGCTCTGCGTAGGAACAGAATCTGGGCAAACTTTCCTAGCAAAGTCAAATATCCATCGGTTCGAGTATTCATCACTCTCATTGCCCACGTTACGATTCCTCATTCGTCTGGCCGTGTTCCAAAGAGTGCTCATTGAGGTATCTCTTGACAAACCTTCGACAAAATGTCTCCAATAGCTACATTTTTTGGCTCGAAGTATGCTCTTGTACTTGGTTTCTAAAACCATAAGTTTTTCAAAATTCTGAGGAGTTCCTCCTCCCCGTTTTAGAAACGTCTTGCAAGCATTTTGTTTTGCGAGTTTAGCCTCTGAGCACTCTTTGTCCCACCAGGGGTTGGGAGGCCTTCTGTTAGTCGTTGGCCCAGGAAAGCGTTTAGTTTGGGATTGTTCTGCTGCCTCCAGAATCGAACAAATGAGGAAGTCATATTCTTCAAGTGGAGGGAGCTCTTCCATTGAATTCAAAATACTAGAGATACTACTTTGGTATTTAATCCAGTCGATATTTTTTGTCAAATCATATGGAATACTAGCGGAAGTAGCAATGCAATTGCTACTGCTAATTGAGATGATGATTGGTAAATGATCGCTACCGTGTAAATCAGGCAGTATTTTCCAGGTGCAATCTAGTCGAATTGATGTTGAGCAAAGAGATAGATCTAATGCACTTGGGCGTGCCGGAGGTCTTGGGATCCGTGTCATGCTACCCATATTTAATACCGTCATGCTAAAATTGTCACAAATGTTTTGTATTAAAGATGATCTGCTATCATTGTAAACGGAACCCCACATCATTCCGTGCGAATTTAAATCCCCCAGAATCAATCGTGGAGCAGGAAGGGCTTCAACCATTTCATTAAGCTGTTGCTGTCCAACTTGTGCTTTTGGAGGAATATAAACCGAAGCTATGCAAATATCTTTGCCTTTAATGTTTATTTGGCAAGCAACAACTTCTATACTAGAAGTTGAAGGGATGTTTAATCTATAAAAGGAATAGCATTTCTTAATTCCCAAAAGCACTCCACCATACAGAGAGTCTCTATCGAGACGTATAATGTTAAAATCATTAAAATTTAAAGCTATGTTTGAAGTAAGCCATGTTTCGCATAAAGCAAATACATCACATTTTTGACTATGCAATAATATTTTAAATGAATCAAGTTTTGGCATGATGCTTCGACAATTCCACTGCAGGACAGTGATTGTATCATTTGCGGCGGGTGATAAATTATCCATCAAAAGATACAAAACCTGAGACAATTGGCCATTGAGCTGATAACTGCTTCAAAAAGGTTCTAGCTATTGGAAGGAATGCCATTATGAGGGTCTTTTAGGGGTTCAGATATATTGAATGCTGAGAAAATCCATTCAACAATTTCCGAAAACTTCAGTAATCCTGTTGGTGGCTGTGAAATGGAGCCCACTGGATTATTATCTTTTTCTGTACTAGATCCTGGATTGGTTTGTGAATTTGACAAACCAGGAGGCACAGTCTTTGGTTTTGACTTTTTTTGTTTAACACGGGGATCTTTTTTTGAAGATGAAATTTTAGGTGTCTTTTTTGGTAATTTGGAGGAAGACTTCTTTCTCTTAACTGACCCTTGGGTAGTTATAAACGAATTACCTTCACTATTTTCGTCAGAGTCCTCTGGTTCCTCTAGATTTGAAAAGCCGTTTTCGGTTTCCAAAGGGAGGACATCAATGACCGTTTTAAGCATTTCTGCATATGTGCGCTTAGACCGTGCTTTTAAAGAAAGCTTAATTTTGTCTTTGTGCACTTTAAATGCAGTGCATACTGAAATATCATCATGAGGACTATTCCCACAATAAATACATTTTTCAATTTCCTTGTTGCAATCATTATCTTTATGAGGCCCTTCACACTTAATACATTTTGGTTTATTACTACAGTAAGTAGCTGTGTGGCCGAATTTTTTGCAGTTCGTACAATTCATTACATTTGGAACAAAAAGCCGAACAGGGAGGCGAATTTTATCGACATAGACATGGGACGGCAACGCAGACCCGGCAAATGTCACTCGAAACGAGTCTGATGGGCGATAAACTTTTTTTTCCTCTTCATGAACTACTGAGTACAGTTGTTTGCACTCCAGTATTTTCACACCCTCAAGCATAGAGTTCTTGAAACGACCAACACCATGCTTGAGTAAATCATCTACCGAAAGACTCGCTTCGGTAACAACACCGTCAATTTCGACATCTTTGGAGGGTATGTAAACTTTATACTCTTTATTGAAATGTTCCGAAGAGACAATATCATTCGCGTGTTTCAAATTATTTACCACAACACGAATTTTATCGTTATTTACTTTTATGATCTCTTTGATTGAAGAGTATCGTGATGTCAAACCTTTATTAATTTGAAAAATGTTTGATGGCTTTGATATACGTCTAAAAAAGACTATCCAAGGCCCAGAAGAGCTCTCCTGATATTTTTTCGTTCGTGGGGGTATCGGATTCATGCTAGGATTTACGTCCATGGATTCATCCATTACATTAAAATTTTTAACTAAACTTTAAAATAAAATTTGAAACCAACACTACACAGTACTCAATCAAAAGGAAAAGAAAAAACTTCTACCTTGAAATTGTTGTCTATCTCCGTTGCACTGCCGTGTAGATCCTCGTTGCTCTAGATGTTCTTGTTGGATGTATCTGGACGTTGATACAATGCTGAAGCTCACTGTAGCGATAGAATATGATGTGATGCTACTGCTACCTGACATCCAGCACCACTCGAATTCCGATTTGCTTTCGTCTTCGCCAGCTGTAACCAGCGCAGGTCACCGGTGTATACCTGCGTGTTGTATGGCAGTGGAAAGACCGAGTTGTCTTGTCTCCTTCTTCCTAGTGCTCCGCACCGATATGCTTCTGCACCGAAGTGCCTTCGCACCGGTGTGCCTTTGCACTCTCCTGCTTCTATGTGCCTTTGCACTCTTCCTCTTCGATGTGCCTTTGCACTCTCCTGCTCAGCACTTGTGGCTGTATATTGCGGCCTGGGTAGAGTTTGGGAAACGCCCTTTGTTGTTTCCTTCACCAGCTTGGCCCAGCACTAGGGCTCTCTTATGCAGCACGACTATACGTTTTAACGGCTGCTGCCAACAGGTCTCTACCTGTAGTTCAACCGTTGTCGTATTTAACGCATGTAAACCAACCAGCGTTATTAAACTGTACGCTTCTATACACAACCTTCTCGGTTGAACGGCTATTACTGACTGTTGACTTTGCAGCGCTTGAAATCAATGCAAATTGAATTTGGTCTTGTAGGCCAAGTTGCAGGCTTTGTTAAATCGTTTTTGCCCATTTCGTACACTCTAATGTTCACTGCACTGTATTGTCTTTCTTTCTATCGTCTCGACCGTAAGCAATTTTCGACTGTGTCGGATGAGATGCGAGCACGAACTGTGACTATTCATGTTGTACTTCGTTCTTTAATTCTGAGCTAGTTTCTCACTAACTTGTTTATTCACAGTACCAGAATCGAATCGTTTTTCAAAGCTCAATCGTTTTCTCAAAAAAGCCAAGTCATTTCAGAAACAAAAATTCAAATTAAAATAAACTTATAGTCTCATACAAAATACAATTCTGACTTCCGATTCTGGAATTACAGGATGATGGATTTTTAAAATTCAAACCGATATAGAAGATGGCAATCTCGAAAAGCTTCAAAGTTGGACTCAAAACTATTGCAAGTTGTTCGTCATATGGTCATACGAATCGGTTTGGGCTAGGCTGGTTTCAGAATACCGGCTCTGCAAGGTCGGCCTTACCGTAAACTAACTTCGACATATCATGGAATGTTTAATCGTTTGTCACACTTTTAGATTTGCCGATCTCAAATTGCCGCTTAAAACGACGGTCATAAAAATAATGTCATGAAAACTGAAACACCGAAAAATATTCATGCAAAAAACACATGCGGATTGATAAAAAAAGGTATCATCTCACTGCTAGGTCGATTAAGCACGTTTTTTTACTAAATCCGGCTACAATTTAGAACTGCCGCAGATATTATACTACTGACTCAAAAATGTAAATGCCTACTCATGAAAACTGTTCCGAAAATTTGCATATTGTAAAGGTATTCGAGCAATTCGAGTAATATCGACACATATTGTAAGGGTTTTCAAGGAACATCAATAAACTGGAAGTCGCCATCTTGGAATTCAGAACCACCTCAAACATCGTTTTCCAACATGTACTCATCAAACCCGTTCCGAAAATGCCCATATTGTTAAGGTTTCCAAGGAATACCAATAAACCGGAAGTCGCCGTCTTGGAAATTGATGCGACCTAGAACATCCTTTTTCTGCAAATACTAATCATTTTTGTTCCATAGTTATCCATTATATTATACATATCCAATAATACACATACATAGGGGAAACTTTTTTTACGTTGAAAATCCCAAGTAACGTAAACTTTTTTTACGACATAATTCGATTTACGAAGTCCCGATTATTACGTAAATATAGGTTTGGATATATATGTTTGAATATATGGTCGAAATAAGTAACGGTAATTTCTAGATGTCGTGAGTGGGAACCTAAATAACTATTTGGTAAATTATGTTATAAATAAACATTGCTGTCACATTGTTTTAAGAGTAACATACTTGCAATCTGGATAAAGAGTGATTTCATAAACAACAATAGTGTTGTTGTACGGCTCTCTGCGGTAAACAAGTAATAGATAACTCGAATCCAATGAAAATGTAAATTCATCAATAATAAATTTCATAAATTACAAATGCAGGTGTGACACCGAAATCCAATAGACCAGTTACTACGCTGTCGTCATACACGTAATCAGATTTCGTTAGCATGTCTTACCAATTTGAAACGAGTAAAAGAAACCTTCTGAACGTAATCTGAACGTAAAGCTGTTTGCGCTACAAAACAGAACCGAGATAACGGGCGGCTGATTTTTATATTTATTGACCGTTAACAAACTGCTGCAAGGATCCGTTTTCGGAGAGCAAATTATCATAAATTTGACGGACATAAAAAAGGCAGCACTTCTGCCCCTTCGGTGCCCATCGTTCGTTATTTTGCTGTTATCAAGAAACATGCAGGTTTATGGTGTTTCAATTTTCAAAAAAAAAAAAACTAGAGAAAAAATTAGAGCCCATTTTTTCGGCGGCAGTTCAGTGCGAATAGCTTTCGTCCAAGCTGGCCCTCGAATGTTGGCTGGCTAATGCACTGCACTCCAGTAAGGCGAATCCGAGAACCAAAAAAATAAACGGAGCATCGCGCTTGGTTCACCTGCTGCATGAGTTGTCGGTTTGTGTTCCTTTGTTCTTGCCCATGGGCTAATAATTTATGAAGTCAAACAACAAAAGATCACTTTTTGTGACGGTCCGTGCCTCCGCCCCTTAGAACTTGGAAGAAGCCAAAAAAGAGGCAACTCAAAGAAACGATCAAAATACGATCGCTTGCTCGGGAAAAAGTGATGCCGTCACCGATGGCGAAAGAAGAGCACGGTCGAGGTCGAATCAAGCCAATTGGGATCGAGAAGAGCCGAAAAATTAACAGGTACTAGAAAATATTTATGTTTTTATACCGGCCCGAGCGGGGGTCGTAGGCAAAACATAGCTGAACAGGTTGAAATATGATCCGGTAATAGGACGGCTGTGTAGACCCGAAAGATAATGATACAATTTTTTGGTTCTCGGAAGAGATAATCTTGTGTCGTTTCAGGTGCAGATCCTGCCGGAAAAAGTCTAATTACACTTTTCCTTTTGGTTTGAGGCAGTCGTCATAGATTATCGTTGCCCTAATTTGCAAATGAGAAAACAGAGCATTCAAATAATGAAAAGTAATCTACGCAATAACATACGTAAGATTGTTGAAATACCTATTCGTCCAAATAGTGACCACAATTACTATTTCAAATTACAGTTACGAATCGTACTAATACAGCAATCGAGGAGAATATTTTGTTGATATTTCAAGTTGTGATCGTTTTACCTATTTTTATATATATAAAAAATAGGTATAGAATTCGCTCAAACTTTCGAAAATTTTTCCGAGGCCCGGAGGGCCGAATGACATATACCAATCGATTCAGCTCGACGAACTGAGCAAATGTCTGTGTGTGTGTGTGTGTGTGTGTGTGTGTGTGTGTGTGTGTGTGTGTGTGTGTGTGTGTGTGTGTGTGTGTGTGTGTGTGTGTGTGTGTGTGTGTGTGTGTGTGTGTGTGTGTGTGTGTGCGTGTCCGTATGTGTGTTGTCAACTAAGAGGTCGAGATCTCAGAGATGGCTGGACCGATTTTCATCAAACTAGTCGCAAATGAAAGGTCTCCCCGTCACCCAAAACGCTATTGAATGGTTTTGAGATCGGATGTTTACTTTTTGAGTTATACAAAGTTTTATGTCAAAATTTTCAGTTTTTTGACAGTATCTGTCACAATTGACCTTGAAAACAGAATATGTTTTCAGACTTAGATTCCGCACGGTAATACCTATCCAACAAGCCATAGATTGTTAAAATCCGTCCATTTTTAACGGAGATATCGAAATTTTTCTGTAAGCGACTTTTCCCCCTATTCCAGCAGTAGGAGTTTTGAGCGCTGTATGACAAAGAAATGCTTGGGAGCAACGGAAAACACGATTTTTTATACTGTTACATACAATTGTTTCTAAGAACCAAAAGGATTGTGTACAGCATTCTTTTTCATGACATTTAGCCTCGGACCGATTTTGGCACGGCTCGTTTTTGGCAACATAATCGTTCGAATATGACATATATAAACCAGATGATGGCAGAATATTTTTTAATTATTTTGTTTTAAACTACTTACAGCAATAAATGCTGGAACAACATAACATCCATATACCATTCGAATCAGTTCGTCGAGATCAGCAAATGCGTGTGTGACAAATAACTTCAATTAATTTTCTCGGAAAATTTCTTTTCTACAAATTCAGATTCATACGAAAAGTCGTATGCTCCCAAACAAAGTTCCTGCATTATGTTTGGTTCCGACCTCTGGTTTCGGAACTACAGGATGATATGTGAAACGAAATCAAAATTGTGTAACTCATTTTTCTTGAAGATGGCTGAACCGATCTAAGATGCAAATGAAATCTAAGAATCATCTAAGATTCAAATGAAAAGTTTCAAAGTTCTATAAAACATCATGTTTTCAGTCAGATCCAACTTCCGGTTTCGGGGATTGTATAAAAATGTCTATTCCACATAATTTAATCAGGTTTATCGGGTTAGCAGATATGGATAGTCGATAAAAAAATTAACTTTTTTCAGTTTTAGTGGTATTCAGTTGTCGATCAGAAGGCACCTAAAAATTTAATTCGTGCTATGATCTCTCAAAGATGTCTTAACTGATTTTCAAATGTTTTGAAACAAATGTAAAGTGTACAGCTACTCAGGTGAATTTATCTGACTTCGGCCATACCGCTTTTAGAATTCCGGTTCCAGTATAAAATCGTTTCTCAAAGCTCAATCGTTTTCTCAAAAAAAGCCTAATCAAATTTCAGAAACAAAAATTTTAATTAAAACAAACTTATACACAAAAATTAATTATTTTATCCAATTATGACTTCCGGTTCTCGAATTACATGATGATGAATTTTTAAAATTCAAACCGATATAGAAGATGACAATCCCGAAAAGCTTCAAAGTTGAACTCAAAACTGTTGTAATTTATTCGTCATATGGCCATACGAATCGGTTTGGGTTATGCTGGTTCCTGAATACCGGCTCTGGAAGTACCTTAAATTAAAACTTACATATCATGGCATGTTTAATCGATTATCACACTTCTAGATTCAAATTCGATCCGATTTGCAGTTTCGACATTACAGAGTAATGAGTGATTAAAATCTCAAATTGTCGCTTAAAACGAGGGTCATTAAAATAATGTCATGAAAACTTAAACACCGAAGAATATTCATGCAAAAAACACATGCGGATTGATAAAAATAGGTATCATCTCACTGCTAGGTGGATTAAACACTTTTTTTTGTATTCACTACAAAAAAACGATAAAATATGTAATGTAAAAAATTTAAAGTAAGCATAAAAGATAGTACACAGTATAACTTCTAAATCCAATAATCTATGTTATAAGATAATGAAATATTTTTATTGAAGTTACAATGATTGTATTTCATTACTCCAACAGCATTTATTCTGCAAAATGAAACATCCTTATCCTATTATACGAATGCTATATTTTTACACAAAAAAAAATCGAGTTACTTTTCCTGTTTTTTTGTTCGATTTTGGTACCTGGTAAACCAGTAATGACAAGTGACAACAGTTTACAGTTTTCCAGGCGAATCTTTACGAAATCTACGAAAATTTCCAGGTCATCAGAGAGAATGTAGCGCCTCAACGCGCAATATTCTTCAAGTATCACTTAAGTATAGTAAACTTAGCGTCCGCTTAATGCTTTAATTTAAACTACAAGGTGGCTATGACAGTTCAATTTGAACTGCTGAAGTGCTGATGAACCGAAGGCGAATCATCATGGAGTTTTAAGAAATCAATCTGGTACTCAAAAGTAACTATGCACTGAAAGATAAGTTGACACTTTTCGGGAGTTAAAATCGTTAGGAAGTGTTTTGAGATATAACTGAGTCAGTACTTGAATAAAGGTGTTTTGGAATCATGTAACACATGGATCAATAAGTCCCGAGACTAAAGCAGAGATGGCGTAACCACGTCTTTCTAGAGTACTAACCTTTGCTTGAAACGGGTCAAAATTTTAAGTCGATCCGACCAGAAACAGCTGAGTTATCGAGGTTGGAGTAAAGTCGTTTTGTAGTTTGTTTAAAAAATGGAAAAAACCGAGTTTCGTGTTTTGATAAAAAAAAATTTTTTAATGGGTAAAAACACCGTGCAAGCGAAACAATGGATTGAAAAATGTTATCCGGACTCATGTCCATCAAAAGCAACGATTTGTCGGTGGTTCGCCGAGTTTAAACGTGGTCGTACCGACACAAATGACGCGGAACACTCGGGTAGACCTGTGGAAGCCGATACACCGGAAAATGTGAGTGAAGTGACAAAAATTATAATGAAAGATCGTAATTTGAAGCTCCGTGAGATTGCTGAGATGACACAGATATCATATGGAAGTGTATTTACTATCCTTCATGAAAAAATGAGCATTAAAAAGATTTTTTCCAAGTGAGTGCCGCGATTGCTTTCGATGGAACCAAAATAGCAACGAGTCGATGATTCAGGAAGCAGTTTATCGAAAAAAAAGTTGGAACCATTGTATCACCCTAAAAGGTGACTATGTTGATGAATAAAAAAAAATTGCAAAAAAATGTTGTATCCATTATTAGTCTCGGGACTTATTGATCCATGTGTTACCGTGAGTTATATTTATTTGACCGAGTTATTAATGATTTATTAATTTTTTTTAGTTGGTTTGACGTAAAGCCGCCATAACTAAGTTCAGTTGTGCAATGGCTGAGCGGAAACATATATTGGAGAAGCCAAATGAATGAAAAACTAACAGAAAAGATTATTTATTGAAAAAAGATACGCTCAGAGACAGGACTCGAACCTGCGTTCTTATGCATTCCATGCATACGCGCTACCATTTCGCCACTCTGAATGAGTTATTAATGTTGCAAAGCGATTTACGCGATGCCGTCGTAAAATACGTACCGTTATCTACATTTCTGAGTTAAATGTGCTAAGATGTGTTACGACCAATACATTTTTGAAACATTAAGGGCTGTAAATAACATGCGTTATTTTTAAGAGTATATGCTAAGGAACGTTATGAGGGTAACTTTTTCTGCGTTAAAATAGGTATGCTGCGTTATTCTTTTCATAACTCATAGGTGTTACTTTTTTATAAATCATAGGTGTTATGAGAGCTATTTTTTTAGTAAGTTGAAAGTGTTACATGCGTTACATTATGTAAACTGTAGGAGTTGTTGAAGCGTAACGTGTGTTACTTTTAAGTATGCTACAAGTGTTACGAAGCATTATTTTTAAGTGAGTTAGAGGTGCTATGAAGCGTTACTTGCATTACATTTTTGTAAGTTATGTGTTACAAAGAATTATATGCGTTACTTATTATCAAAGGATTCAGAATAAAACTCTGAAAATGATTCTGAAGCGTCCTCCCTGGTTTAGTACAAATGAGTTACACAGACTCACAAATATAGAACCATTAGATGTAATGTCACATAATATTATAAGCAAATTCCGACAAAAATCGATGCAATCTTCAATTGAATCGATTCGCTCTCTGTATTAGTTAGTAAGTTAGTATATAAGTTCCTTTTCCCCATTACACAATACAAGTAGGTTTAGAATTTTCCCTACACAAAAATCTCAGAATTGCGGAAGCAAATGATGTCTTCATGGTAATAACCAAATCATATATATATATAACAGGGCTGAAAAGTCACCACTTGTGGCTGAACACCCAATTTAAATCTTAATAATTTAATTTTAACTCATATACCAATAAATAGTTATTTAAAAAAAAAAAAAAATATGCGTTACTTTTTAGTATGTTATAGATATTCCAAGGCATTACACACTTTAGTTTGTTGTGAGTTATAGCTGTTATTAAGCGTTACTATTTTATATGTTATAGGTGTTACGAAGCAATACATGCGTTACCTTTTTGCAAGTTTTAGACGTTACATTCGTTACTGTTCTGTAAGTTGTAGGCTATACGAAGCGTTTCATGCGGATTTTATTTTTGTAAATTTTAGGCATTGCAAACCGTTCCACGCGTTACTTTTTTGAAAGTTGTAGCTTTTACGAAGCCTTACATGTGTTACACTTTTGTAAGTTTGAGACGTTACGAAGCGTTACATGTGTTAAAATTTGTAGTTACAGGCGTTATGAAGTTTTATATGAAATACATTTTTGTAAGTTATAAATGTTAAAAATCATTATATGCTTTATTTATAGTACGTAATAGGTATTACAAAGCATTAAACACGTGTTTTTTGTTAGTTATAGGTGTTACGAAACGTTACTTTTTTGTAAGTCATAGGTGTTACGAAGTGTTATAAAAGTTACTGTTTTGTAAGCTGTATGCGTTACGAAACGTTACATGCGTTACACTTTAGTTATGTATAGACGTTATGCGCCGTTACATGCGTTATTTATTTGTGTGTTAAAGACAGTACGAAGCGTTACATGCATTACTTTTTAGTATGTCTTAGGCGTTACAAAGCGTTACTGTTTTGAAAGTTATAAGTGTTACGAATCGTTTCATGCGTTAATTTCTTGCTAGACGCTACGAACTGTTACTTGCGTTACGAACCGTTACATGCGTTAACTTTTTATGAGTTTAAGGCGTTACGAAGCGTTACATGTGTTACTTTTGAGCGAGTTTTAGACTTCACAAAGTGTTGCTTTTTTTAAAGTTATAAGCGTTACGAAGCGTTACATGCAATAATTTTTTGTGAGTTTTTAGTGTTACGAAGCATACATGAATTACTTCTTTATGAGTTTTAGGCTTTACATGCGCTACTTTTTCGTTAGTTATAGACGCTACGAACCGTTACATGTTTTAGATGTTTAGATGTTTTAGACGATACAAAGTGTTACTATCAGGTGTACAACTTTGCTTCCGCCGTTTTTTTTTCCAAAATTAAAAGCTTTATTGCGAAAAAGTGCTTACAGATGTATTATTCAAAGTATTGTCCGTCGCTAGCGACAACTTTCTCCCATCTTTCCGGAAATTTTCGGATCCCGGTTCGAAAAAAGGAGCCCTCTTATGACGCTATCCATGAAGCAACCCATTTTTCCAACTCTTCGAAGAATTGAAAATGTTGATCTGCCAGGCTGTGTGCTATCGAACGGAATAGGTGGAAGTCAGAAGGAGCGACATCTGGGGAATACGGCGGGTGGGGTAAGACTTCCCATTTCTGCTTTTCCAGGTTCTTTTTTACTACTTTTGCGACGTGAGGCCGAGCATTGTCGTGTTGGAGGATGACTTTGTCATGTCGCTCTTGATATTGTGGTCGCTTTTCTTTTAGCGCGCGACTAAGGCGCATCAGTTGCGTTCGGTAGCTATCTTCTGTGATGGTTTCACCCGGTTTTAAGAGGTCATAGTAAATCACACCGAGCTGATCCCACCTTTGAAGGTTTATTCTCTTCCACCACCATGTTTGTCTTCGACATCGAAATCGCCATTTTTAAAACGTTGAAACCACTTCCGACACGTTCTGTTACTCAGAGCAGCATCACCGTAACTTTGTGAGAGCATTCGATGCGTTTCAGCTGCATTTGTTCGAATTGTAACAGAAAAGTAAAACTTCCCGCAAATGGCGATTTTCGAGCGTGAATAATACGAAAACAAGAACAACTGACACTGAAACGGCGATTAAAATTCGTTAGGCACTGTACACACTCACTTTGAAGGCATTATCATCTTTGTATTTTGACCAGCCTCAGCCGGTACAGCCACCTATCGGAAAACGGCGGAAGCAAACTTACACATCTGATATTTTGAAAGTTGTAAGTGTTACGGAGCGTTAGTTTTTTGTGAGTTATAAGTGCTATGAAGCGTTACATGCGTTACAATTTTGTTAGTTACAGACATTACGATGCATGACTTCTGTGTGAGTTTTAAGCGTTACATGCATTGCTTTTTTGAATGTTGTAAGCGTTACGAAGCCTTACATGTGTTACACTTTTGTATGTTTGAGACGTTACGAAGCGTTGCATGTGTCAAAAATTGTAGTTACAGGCGTTATGAAGTTTTATATGAAATACATTTTTGTAAGTAATAAATGTTACAAAACATTATATGCGTTATTTGTAGTACGTAATAAGTATTACAAAGCACGTGTTTTTGTTAGTTATAGGTGTTACGAAAAGTTACTTTTTTAAAAGTGATAGATGTTACGAGGTGTTATAAGCATTACTGTTTTGTAAGCTGTATGCGTTACGAAACGTGACATGCGTTACACTTTAGTTATGTATAGACGTTACGGGCCGTTACATGCGTTATTTTTTGTGTATGAACGGTATGAAGCGTTACATTCGTTACTTTTTAGTAAGTCTTAAGCGTTACAAAGCGTTACATGCATTATTTTTTTTACATTTATGTGAGCTATGGCTGTTGCGAAACGTTACATGCGATACTTTTTTGTGAGTTGCAAGTGTTACGAAGTGTTACTTGTTTGTGAGTTACATGTGTTACAAAGTGCTACTTATTTGTGAGTTGTAGGCATTATGAAGTGTTACATGCGTTATTTTTAAGTGAGCTATAGATTTCACGAAGCGTTACATGCTTTACTACATTTTTAAATTACGATTACAACAAAATATAGCAGGTATAACGAAGTATTTTTTGTATGTTATAGATGGTACGAAGCGTTACATACGTTATTTTTTATATGTTTCATTGAATAGATAAAATTTTGATAAATTTTTTGGTGATTCAAATTGCGAAACGTTACATGCGTCACTTTTTAGTGAGTCAGAATTGTTACGATGCGTTACTATTTCGCTACTACGTCAACTCTCAGAAATGGCATAAAAATGATGGAACTGAAGATAAAAATTAAATCGGTTTTGTTTGTTTAAAGATATGACAACCATAGCTGGTTTTCAATAATGGAAAAATATCGGCCGGAAAGACATTGATTATATGGTGAATTTTAAGAGTGGCCTTCTGCAAAACCTATTTCACGTTTTACCGCACTTTAAAAACGAGATGATGCTTTACAGAGTATCTGCAAGAAAGTATTTCCATTTGGTAATATTTTACAATGATTGATGCTGAAAGATGTGAAAATAAGGTTTAATATTTGTCAGTATGGAAGAAACAATATGTTGAACAAATTTCGATTTTTAAAAACAAGTTGAAAATAATAATGTACTTTCTGTTTAAACTTGCTTCAATTTATAACAACAATGAACACAATTTCAAAGTCAAACTATACCACCCGCTTTTTTTATACTACGCTGTCCAAATTCGACCCTTGAGACATGAAAATATAACAAATAGTGTCTGGATTCTGAGAGAAGCTAGCCTTTTAGAAGTAATACATATTTTAACCCATTTTCTGTGAATCAACGGTTCCTTTGCTACTATCTATACCACAAATTAAAAATATCGTATTGCAAACATGGATCCAAAGCTACAGATGTTACGATATAGATGTTCGTTCACATATCTCGGAAATGAAGTCTCAAATAGGAATAAAAAAGCGCCGCTGGATATTCTTTTGGGAGAATCTAGGAATTTAAAGTTCCACCCAACCGTTCACCCGTTGCTACTCTTGCTTTAATTGTTTTTTTTTCATCCATCTTTCAATGTTTACTTTGGACACGATGCAGCCTTACGTGACGGCTGGTTTGTTGGCCCGCCAGCTCACAGCATGGAGCATAGAGGTAGATGATACGTACCTTGCAGGAGGGCTACGGGCAGTGAAAAAGAATAATTGTATCTGCCATTCTGTGCCTGATGCGCGCTCCACAAACCCGTATCCTCCATCGATGTCCCGATCGTTTCGAAAAAAAGCATTATTTTCTTCTCCTTTTTTTTCGCAGTATACAATGTTTAATGTTTAATCCGTCTTGCTTCTGGCTGTGTGAATGAAGCATTATAGTTCGGCAAAGAGCGAAAGATTAACCTCGTCCGAGAAGGATAAAAACAACAGAATGAAAATGTTGCACAATCGAGCTGAGCTTTAATCTGTTGAACTCGAACAAATGTTTTGTGTCCGTTGATCAGCAGAGATGGTCGCTTGGCTGCTGGCTTCATCAGTTTTCTCACGGACGGTGGACAGAAATGTGGAAAAATGGCACATTTTTAAGGGAGGGCCCGGTTTCGTCACAATGCGATTAGGGACATGTTGGGAATGCCGTAACAAGAGAAACCAATAAAATTTTAAGGAAAGAAGGCGACTCTCACAAACCACTCGAAAATAGTTACTCGTGAACTTTTGCAGTCGCAAATGCATTTCAATGGTTTCTTCAATTCCGAGTTCTAAATCTATCAAAATTCCTTCCGACGGACACCGTCGCCGTACGTGTTCCAGTCTCACGCAGGTAACGAAGGTGGTCGTCCGGCTTCAGGCAACAATAAATTGGAAATACAAATAAATAATTCTTCACAATTTTGACCACATACATATTAATGCCGATGGTTCCAATCTGAGTCTGCTCATTGTTAGCAGCTTTCCCAAACGATTACCCTCCACGTTTTTTTTTATCCTTCCTCACCCAGGTCGGCATTCAAAAGCACGACCGAAACCGTTGCTTGTTCGTTGGCTTGCTGGATGGAAGGATAACCACCGCCGCCGCCGCCAATACCCCGGGGTGGTTCGATTTTGCTCCCAAAGAGCCTGAATAAGAGCAGCGTGCGCACGCGTGTGTGTTAAGTCCCTGGAGAATGCATCACGATTCGCTGCACAGCATAATCCAAAACAATTATTGGAATACGAAAAAAAATTGTTCTTCTTACTGCTCAAACTGGCGTTTTTGTTCTGTTGGCTGTTTTGGCTTATTTTTTTCGTTACATTCGAAACATATGTAATCTTTCGTACTTTTAGGTGTTGTTTTTAATTTGAGGCCTTCTTTTCGTTTCTGAGCCAGGTTCGTCCCATGGGATTTTGCACTGCAGTTGCAGCATTGAATAAACAGTGGCATTTTGACGGTGTATGCAACTTCAATGGTATCATAGCGGATTAGGATCGGAGGTTTTGTGAATGATTTCGAGATCTGATCAGTAAAAAGATACACGTTTTGATGCGAACGAATTGAAATTCGAAAATTGAAGATCCGGATTGATTTGTCTTTTAGAATTCAATTAGCGCCAAATGGTTGTATTTTTAGAAAAATCATTATTAACATTTTAATTTTAATAAATTCTTGTAACAGTCATCAGTGTCAACTATAAGAACACATTCCAGTCAAAAGAACTTAAATCTTTGTCTAAATGATATAAAATTCATGAAAGTTTCAAAGTAGGTTAAATGATCAACACTAAATAAATCCCGTAGTAAATAAACTCTCATTTTGTCAATAAATAAATGAACGAAAAAGTTTATTTATACTCGGTTTCAACCGTTTGGTCTTTCGCCGAGGTGTCATTTTGACAATATTTTTCTGCAATATGTGATTTCCTAGTTAATATATCTTAGATTTTAGTCAAGACCTTGACTCACTCTGTGAGTGTAAAAACCTAATGCACTATTACCTAAATTCACAGATAAACATACATAGTATAAATTCTTCTAAAAACATCAACATATTCGTGTGGCACTAGCTTCACCTATATTAAAATGTGTGAAGTATTTACTATCGGTACTCCTCTTGTATTATGTAAACGTTTTTTAACTAGTCCCCCTCCGTTTATCAATAAAATATTGCATTATTGGGCACGATGTAAAATGAGTTTGTAGTCATCAAAGTTAATTTCGATAATTTTCACACGAAATCAAGTGTGGTGGCAAGCAAGTAAATATTGTAACAAAACATGGAAAGTATGACACACGCAATTTTTTTGAATTTTGATATTTTTGGAAAAGTAGGCACAATTCTGTGTTTATTTTTGATAATATGACCCGCATGGTCGTATAAAAATCAGCACATTACAGATAATTCTGTATAAATGGCAACTCTGTCTGTATAAGAAAAATAAACACAATGCTGTGGTACACTGAAATAAAAATCTTATTTATTTTAATTGAATTCGTCATGTCATGTCATAATAAAATTGAAAGGTATATAATATACAATTTATATGAACACCCGATAGAACTTACCCCATTATATAATTTATATCCAGTGGATGTGTCATATGGATCATATGGAATGATCGCTATTCGTGTTGCTTGTGATTGTGTGTCCTCGATATTTATCATCTACTCCAAGTATTTCTCCTGATATTTCCGCTTATATTTATTATCGCTGGCACGTCAGCTCATTCAACTTCCAGCTAAGATATGTCCTCACGGATCATAAAATAACAATTAAGTATGTTTCATTACTTCACTGTCACTAGTGGAATGATTTAAATTATAATTTTGTAGTCCCGCACATCAAGTAGCGCTCAAAAGTCTTTCGTAGGTACTTCATGTAATGCATTTTTTGGTAAATGTCGTACTAAATCGATTTCTTACCTTCCAGGGAACATAAAAAGTATATAATAACCTTGTACGTTTCATAACTCATGATTATATTATATGGTCATCTATTACATTATAGAGCCGAAAACAGTAAAAATGTCCTTACTTACATTTTCATGTAATCTTATTGTCTTTCTAAATTAAAGTTTCTAAATGAAATTGTAACTAATGGAAATCAGAAACACGGTTTGAATATTATCATCAAAAAGTAATACAAAAAACCTGCTTTAATCCACCTAGTGGTGTAATGATGCCTTTCTCATATCAATTATACTATCATATATAATACTGTGGTAAAGATTTGAGGTCGATTTAGAAAACTTTTTAGGGTTTTTACCCATTTTCAGTGATGGTATACAATTTTTAACCCACATTACCCATATTCCTGACGTCGGATCCGCATGAAATTCAGGAATTACGTATGGGACCATAGGACCTTTCATTTGAACCTAAGTTTGTGAAAATCGGTCGCGCCATCTATGAGAAAAGTTAGAACACATGTTTTCTTTTTTTTGCACATTTTACCCCAAAAATCCCGAACCGGAGGTCGGATCAAAATAATATTCAGGAATTTTGTAAGGGACCACAAGACCTTCCATTTGAATCTAAGTTTGTGAAAATCGGTTCAGCCATCTCCGAGAAAAGTTAGTGCAAAAAAACGTTAACTTCCTTGTTAATCATTCGGGTTTCTAAAATTAGTTCTAATACAGATGATGTATTTGCAATTTTATAGAAAAATCGTCAAATTTATCGTCTCATATTTTTGGGTGCAAAATGGTCCGAATTGTGTGAGGCAAAATGCTCAAGTAGTCGCTTACCAAAATTGTCCATAAGTTATCAATTTAATGAATAATAGTGAACAATCTTCCACCTGGAAAATATTCCGTCAACGAAAAGTCTAAAGCTTTCTTTAAATAAGAAGAAGAAGCTTTATGGGGGTGCATATTGCCCCGTGGTTGTCATGAGCGTTAATCCGTTGTTTTGATGGATATTTACCCGTTGTTTAAGATCATCCTGCTTGTATGTTCAGATAATCGCACTTCGCGTAATTTAAATTGTATATTATTCATGTTTTCCACGATCCGGCGTCATGCCCCGCATATATTTCAATAGAAAATTTTTAAGGGTTTTGGAAAATAAGATATTTTATGTATTTTTCAATGCATTCAGCGAGTATTTGTACGTAATTTTGAGAAATAATGATTTCGGAAGATAGTCATGCATGAAACTCTTCCGTGTTATTCTTTATAGTTGAGATATAGCTACATTTCCTTAGGGGGTGCGTTTTACCTCATCTACCCCTAAACAAAATATGTTCGGAGATCTAGATTCCACACAGTAATAGCTTTCCAACAAGCCATATTCCGTTCATTTTTAACGGCGATATCGATATTTTTGTTTGAGCATTTTTCGCCTATTCCAGCAGTAGGAGTTTTGATCGCTGTATGATAAAGCAATGTTTGGGAGCAACATGAAACCCAATTTTTTAATAATGTTACATGAAATTGTTTCTAAGTATCAAAAATACTGTGTATAGCATCCTTTTTATGACATTTTGAATCGGACCGATTTTAGCACGGTTCGTTTTTGGCAACATAATCATCGTTCGAAAATGACATGTTTGAACTAGATGATGGCAAAGATGGTAGCGTTTTCGAGTTGAAAACGATTCCATAATTATATTGATTTACTATTTACAGCAATAAAAGTTGGAAGAACAGAACACACATATACTATTCGACTCAGTTCGTCGAGATCAGCAAATGCGAGTGTAAAAAATAATTTCACTCAATTTTTTCGGGGATGGCTCAACTGTTGTCTACAAGTCGTAATAAGGTTCCTGAATAACATTTGGATCCGACTCCTGGTTCCGGAACTACAGGATGATATGTGAAACGAAATTAAAATAATGTCACTCATTTTGAACCGATCTAAGCTTCAAATGAAAGGCCTTAAGATCTTATAAACATTTTGCGTTTTATTCAGATCCGGCTTTCGGCTTAGGAGATACAGGATGATTGGTATAAAAATGTTCATTTCGCATAAATTAATCAGGCAAACCCGCAGATTTGGATAGTCGATAACCAATTAAACTTATTTTAGTTTTAGCGGTATTCAGCTTTCAATCCGGAAGGTACCGAAAAATTTAATTCGCACTTCGATTTCTCAAAGACATCTACACTGATTTTCAAAAATTTTGAATCATATGTAAACTATACAGCTCCTTAGGTAAATTTAACTGACTTCGGCTACACCGATTTTCAAATTATGGCTTCGGTATCGAACCGTTTCTCGGAGCTCAAAAAAGGCCAAATCGAATTTCATAAACAAAAATTCAAATCAAAAGACTTATGGTCCCATACAAAATTAATGAATTTTATCCGATTCTGAAATTACAGGGTAATGAGTTTTGAAAATTCAAACCGATGTAGAAGATGACAATACCAGAAAGCTTCAAAGTTGGACTCAAAACTATTGTAATTTATTCGCAGCATACGAACCATTGTGGGTTATGCTGATTCCTAAATACCGGCTCTGGAAGTATAAATAATGACGAGAAAACTCTGAAGTGGAACTTACTTCGTCATCTCATGAAATTCTAAATCTATTGTTACACTTTAGATTCACAGTAATTATATAATTTCTTATTTGGATCCGACTTGCAGTTCCGAGAATACAGGCTTCCCGAAGAATATTTATGTAAAAACCACATGAGGATTTATAGAAAAAAGGTATCATCTCACTGCTAGAAGGATTAAGCACGTTTTTGTTAGAATAAATACGTGTTCTAATGCGTCATTTCAGCTCTCCCCACAGATGTTCTATAAGATTTAGGTCTGGACTTTGGCCTGGCCAGTTTAGAACTGTTTGTTTTTGTGACTTCAAAAATTGTTTGAAAAGCATAAAGTTCGTGGGGCTACCACGTTTGGCATAAAATCGTTTGACATAACCCTGTTTGGCATAATAGTTATTTGACATAATGGTCATTTGGCATAACAGTCATTTGACCCCCCCCCCCCCCCCCCACACCGCAGTGGCCGGCGCACTCGCTGTCTTCAGCCGTCTCGACCTGAATCATCTATGACGAACAGAAGATTGTGCTAGCACTAAGTGAGTTGCTTATATAAAATGACAGTCTGCTATTTACTACAGAATTTTAAAAATAAAAAATTATAATGCTATTTCACGTAATATTATCGAAATATTTGGACCGAATATAAAATTCAAACATTTCGTTCGAGTTTCCCTTGCAAAACATCACTCGATCGAAAAATAAACAAAAATTTACATTAGATTAAAATATCACGAATCCAATTATTATTATGACAAATGTCATTATACCAAATAGCTGTTATGTTAAATAACCATTATGCCAAACGGGCCACCCAAGGAGTTCGTTGTTTTGTCACCCACATGCTCGCAACTTGAGAAAGGTTAAGCTCTCCTGCAACACACGATTGAGATTTTTCTTGACACAATGCGTACAAAACGGCTGTTTTAGGTTTTAATGAATATTATTCGCGAGTAGTCATGGTCAAATATAAGAAAGTAAACATATTTTTGAGTGAAATGTTTATTATTTTCAAACCTTACCACTGGTTTCACGACGCCTTGCGCCTTACGATGTTCATATGGGTTTGTATGATCATATTTTGTCGTTAGACTTTGATCTTGGTCGACAGCAGGTTATATACAAAAGACTATATATAACAAGCTCATAGTTTTCATGAAGTGCATTCGCATCACTTGTTGAATTAAATATTTGAATTAAATATTCGCATTGAAAAGATTATACTCTTCATAAATTGTCACAATGTATATTGTGTTATAGTGGCACGGATTAAGTCTAGAAATTTAATTCCATTTATGAAAATCTTGTAAAATTAACTTTAAGATGAGTTTTATGTTTCATATCAAAGCAAAGTCTTGGCATTACATTCCTTTTGTGGAATTTGGCCTTTCTGTTTCAACAGACTTCGCAGCAGATTCTTAGAGTGCAGAATCATTGCATGTACTACGATCCTACTGAACACTATGAATCCTTCCAGGGCGGGGCTCAAACATATGACAACTGGTTTGTAAGACCAGCACCCTATGCATTGAACCGCCTAGTCGGGTTGCGATTTGAAAGTTTTGGCGAATGGTTACTTCGTTTCATTGACTTCATGTATCTTACCCTGGAAGGACTGGAAATATTCACGGAACAACCGAAATTAGCTCTGCACCTAATTTGTATTAATGTATTTTAATTAGTTAATTTTAACTACAAAATTCCCAAAATAACTTTTGAATTAGTTGAAATTCAGAATTTACTTTGCTGAAAAAACTCATGCTTTTAGAGAATGTGTTTAGTTGGCGAATATTCTGAACACAAAGCAGTAAAATTTCAATCCAACACGAAATTCTCATCGGCAACTAATTTTGTGATTAAAATCAGAAAATTGTACACTATTAATCTGTCACCATTACTGCTGGAATACAGCACAAAGAGAGCAAGAATGAATTTGGTTGTATTAACAAGTTTATTAGCCAAAAACTTATGAGAAGTGTCAAAGTAAAACAATCCATTAAAAAGCTAAAAGGATCTTGTTGAAACTTTTTGCAAATTGTTTTGATGTTGCTTGCATGTGTTACGATATATCCATATTTAAATTTCTAAACCGATATATAAAAATGCTGTAAGCTCTTAGTGGAAAGTGTATTTATTCAGTATTTGTGCACATTTGATGCGATTGTGCGTAATAATATTTTAACGTCAAACAGTGAAGTGAGTTTCGAATGTTGCACTCTCATTGTACACGTCAAACGAAGTTCGTTGTATCTTTCAACCTATATTGCTACTGGTTGTAGATTTTTTAGCTGAATATAGTATATAGTATATAATATAGTATATCGAAACAAAAAGAAAGGTCTGTTTATATTTCTTCAAAACATAGTTTTGAGTCGAGAAAATAAGATGCACTATTATCATTATTGCTCGTATTTAGATTTACATTATTTCCATTGTTATTTCTGTGTTAATAAATGTTCCGATAAGTTTAATTCAAGGTAACAACAGAAGCGAAGAAGTACAAGGGCTGACCCAATGTCATTATCGTTCCATAACCTAGAAAGTAGACTTACAAACCTTAACATATGCAATTACACTAAATTTTAATCCTTGAAGCCGTGAACAGAGATACCAATTTTTACTCAGTCTACGATAATAATTCTGGATAGCTCTATCCAGAGGACCGAAATTTTGATACCTTCTCAATAAATCGAAATGGTAAGTCCAATAAAAAAAGTTATAGAATACCAAATATAAGTTATAGTTGCCTACAGGCAGCATGGTTTATGGTTTATATTATGCAGCATTATATTATATTATATTATATTATATTATATTATATTATATTATATTATATTATATTGTATTGTATTGTATTATATCTTGGATATTGGGAGGGACCACCAGGGCACCCGATGGAAACGTTTTGAGTAAGGAGAGTGGAAATGCCAACTTCCTGCTTTTAACAATTCTTGGAAAAAGGGCGAGCTCTTCTCCGCACCTATTGGGATTAATCTCCACTACGACGGCTTTCACTGCGATTGACTTACAGGATTCTAGACATTGGAAGGAGACCCTACAACCCTCCCGTGGAACGTATGGGCGAAATGCTTATTAGCGAAGTGCCCTGGAACCACATACTCCTTTATACTTCTTCATACTGTGTTTAGTAGATTATGCTCAATGAGTAGCGATTGATCAACTCGTCAAGGGAGAGCAGACCGCAGCAATAAAACAGTTGTTTTGCTACAACAGGTGGAAGTAACACATCATACATACAAGAAAATAAGATGCTTTACAGTTTGTGTAGAATACTAGTAGTAGGCGGTTGCTCTTTTCCGTGGCTTCTTGTTATTTTCTGGTATGTTTTACTCGGGCTATGCCATCTGGAGTACTACTTGTATTCGATTTTTGCTTTCCGAGTGCTCGAAGTTTTCAGTAAGAGAGTCGATTTTGCGGAGTCGAATGAAGAAAACAGTGACTTAGAAAAAAATCTTATGAAAAGGAAGTTTAAGTATCGTTTATGTCTTTTTCTCCAATATAACACGGGAAGTCGCTATCGTATTTATACCCGCCAATATAGAAATGACAACCGCGACTTCAAAATTTTTTTCGGTAGTAGTGTGCCATCTAGTGGCTAGAAGTCATTACAGTGCAAACGTTTTTTCGATGACAGTGCGCCATAGAGATGCAGTTCGCAGAAGCCAATTCAACCATTCATTGTGGTTAAAAACAACATATTATTTTTCTAATTCAACTAGAAAATGAATTGAATGGAAATGGAGTGTGTCTTAGCTAAGGAATGAGAGCACATTTAATTGGTGAATTCAACTAAAGAAATAGCCATTTCAAGTAATATTTTATCATTATTAAGTGAATGAGATTTAAAAAATCTAAATTATCCAAAGTAAATTTATTTTAGTTGTCACAAAAAATAACTAACTAAAATCAACTATTTTTTTCGCCAAAATGCTGATTTCGGTCTTTCCGTGTTGATAAGTAACTTCGAAATGGAAATCACAAAGACCAATTTTTCCAAATATAGCAGTTCTTATGGTTAAATCGGCCTTTGGTGAAATTTTACCTCGGACTCAAATGAAAAGTTTCATGATTCTGTACACTGCTGTTAAATTTCTTCTGGATCCGACTTCCGGCTCTGAGTGTAAGAATCGACTGAAAAGCTTGTTGAAACAGAACGGTCGAATTCCACAAAGTTTATGTAATACCGAGACTTTACTTTTGCCATTGAAACAATTGTATTGCTCTTGAAAAATCTGGGAAAACATTATTGAATAAAATCGAAATTTGGATAGAGTTTTGTTGTATTTGTAGGGACTTATCGACTATTAGCACGTCTACTATTAGGACCAGTAGCAGCAGTGATGAATCATTTCGATAGCATATAACCAAACAAAAAAGTCGACAAACCAATATGTAAACTCCAGTAAACTGTGTATACTTTGATCTCTGATCCAGAGCTTGTAAACTTCGGTTCATTTTTTATTCATTCTATTTGAAAGCGCAGATCTACTTAGAGCGAACCGACGGTACAGAACGTGTATCCATTAATTAGTTCAAAATCAAATCTCCCAACTCGTTCGCATCCAGATTCCATCAAAAACAGAAAAAAACGGAAAATCATCTTAGCACTCATGTTATCTCGTCGGTGGTTATGCGGTGGAGGTGGCTTAATTGTGTAAAAAAATCCCATTAACAAGTTACATCCACCGAAGAATCACATTAATTTCCCCAACATCTCCCCGGTTGCTTCCTTTCATCCTCGCAGCCTCACCACAGTAACTAAAAACGCCAGGGTCGAGCACATAAATCACACTTTTAAAAAATTAGATGATGATTTATTAAAATCCTACGCAAATTGAACTCCACGTGTACCGAAGGGTTACCTCGATGCGTTGGCCACAAGAAGCGGTTTTGAAAATGCCAACCAACACCGCCGGATAGGAATGAAATATTCAACCGTTATTTCGCCCAGCTTCTACCTACGTCCTGTCCGTCGGGTGTCCACCTAATCAGGGGCCTTTGGAAATCGTATTATCACGCCTTCGGTGTTGCTGGCTTCAATGATGCAGTAGCAACAGCAGCAGCAGCAGCTGGGCATTCTCAAAGATTCTCCCCCATCAGTCCAATCCGGGTGGTTGGAGATGAATGAAGAGTTTATGAGTAACGCTTGGCTTCGTCGTTGAAGGAAAGGACCGTTTGGAAGTGTAACTTTCTGATTGGACTCTTAAGAAGCTATTGTTGAAAGGTGTTGAATCGGAACGGGCTACTTTTGGTGAATCCTACAATGGATATTGTATTTTTTTCAGGGTGAGATAAATGGAGTGTTGACAAACACAATACACTTTCAGAAGATATGTTTTTGTTTGGGGGCATATAAATCTTCAAAAATATGTTTTGTTGCCTGAATCAGAAATTGGGGATACGATTTGAAACATGTATTCTTATTCTAACGCATATATTTCATCCTATCATAAGGTTACAGAAGAATAGTTTAAAGCTATTTGTCATTACCATATACAACGGTTTCGGTGCAATTTCTAGAAGATTTGCATGTCCTAGCCGATTTAATTTGAAATACTAAAATGCACTCGATGATAGGTACTAACGAGTAGAAGATGGGAAGTAAAAAACAAAAGTAATTTCAAATTCAAAGCATCAAGTGTTACCAATTCTATTAGTATTACTAACACTAATCTAACGCATTCCTGATGCTGGTAGTCAATGATGAACTTTAAAATTTGCCTGGAAATATCGATTTCATTCGTGATATACTAAAAACTATATCTATTGCATTTGTTTTATTTTGAAAAAAAGTGGTTTCAACCTTGATTTATTATTCAGAACCTATGTTTGGCGTGGAATTATGCTAACCCAGTCTCCATTACCAAGCACAGAGCATTAATAATAATCGTTGATAATACGCATAAGCATAAACATTGACCTCTCATTTTGCTGTTATCTCGGAATACAAAAGCATGAACTCTGATGGAAAGACCGAGGGTAATTTTCAGCATTTGATTACTCAACCATTTTTTAACCCATATACAGGGTCCGCCATCTAACTTTTTTTTAACTAGCCGTTATTTCGACATTGGTAACCTTAATGTCACTTCTGATTCGACAGAAACTTTTATCCTTTCGCTGAACGAAAATGGTTGTGTATGCGCTTGAGGAACGCGTGAAAATAGTGCAGTTTTACTCTGAAAAAGACGCCAATTTTTGCCAAAAAATCATCTTCTCGGATGAGGCACATTTTCATTTCGGCGGGTATGTTATTTTGGTCTGCCGGCATCGTTGGGCCATTTTTCTTCGAAAAAGAGGCAGGAGCCACCGACACGGTCAATGGCGAGCGCTACCGCGCCATGATTAGCGATTGAATCTTCACGTTACTTGAAGAGGAAGACTTGGACACCATTTTGTTCCAACAAGACGGTGCTCCGTGCCACACAGCCAACGCTACGATCGATCTTCTGCGCACAGTCTTCGAAGATCGAATTATCAGTCGAAATTCGGATGTCCTTTGGCCGCCTCGGAGCTGTGATTTGACGCCGTTAGATTATTATCTTTGGGGGCTGTCAAATATAAATGTTTTGTGGACAAGCCAGAGACAATTCAAGCCTTGAAGGACAACATTCGTGCAGCCATAGCTGAAATAAAGCTGCATACAATCGAAAATGTACAAAAAACTGGACCGACCGTATGGCGTACTGCAAGGCCAGCCGAGACAGCCATTTGAATGGAATTATATTTCACAATTAACCGGAAGAATTGTACTTTATTATGAAAAAATAAATTTTGAAATCGGATGAACCGTTTGTGTTGTTTTGCATGTTCAAAAAAAAAGTTTCATGGCGGACCCTGTATGTCTCAACGGTTTTGTGGAAATTCCCACTGGACAGGAATTATCAAATTCGGCACAGTTTCTCCTAGAATAGTATTATTATATCATGTGAGAGTTTGTAGTAAATAAAATTTGTACACACACAGATAAAATGCGACGCTCTTTCAACGTGCTATAAAATAAAATGCTGTGGGTAGGCGAGTTAAAAAAAATGGGGTGCCTTTTCAAAACTTACCCTCTGAGAGAGTGATAAGTTTTTGATCGTGAATATCTCTTGTTGTATCTAACGAATCAACATAATTTTTGCTACACGCCATCGGAAATATGATCACAATTTTATGATAAAATTATCAGTTTTGTGACATAATCTCAAATGATTCAAAATTAAACTTTTCTGAAATGTTTGGTATAAACGAGTATCAAAGAGGATAATCCATTAGGCGCGTTTGTCTTGCTCGTAATTTTAAAGCTCATAGCTCAGTGATCTGTGAAAGGATTTATATAATCTAACTACCAATAGAATCGAAACTTTTCAACTTAAACGTGTGTAGCAAAAGCATTGAAGTATTTCAATAGTACACTATTGAAAAATATGTCTCATTTGACCCATGTCAACACCAGCCAATCAGAACGCGTTCTGAGGAAGAGAACAAAATATTTGCTGCTGTACAACAAATCGTTCGAGAAAAAATGTTCCGAAAAGTGGTGAATATCGTAGTGAGTTCCTCAATTTGGTCCTTCTGAATGCTAGAAACGAATCCCTACAGCATATTGATAGTTTCTTTCAATAAATTATGCAAATCCGAAATGAAATAATTGAGATTAAAATTCTGTATGCGACGATTTTTATAGCCGTTAGAACCGCCCATTAGTGAAAAAGCTACAAATGAAATCACGTAAAAAGAAAGCTCTTAACAAAAATTGAATCAGTTTGGATTCTATCGCCACTGTGAGCAGATGTATTTTGTGTCGTTTGCAAAGCTAGTTTCGCTTCCGACAAGAGTGATTACGTCACAGCTGCCAGTCATTTGCATTGATAAAAAACAACGCTGGAGAGCATTACACAAAATCAGCCGTTCAAATGGCTTAAAAGTTTTCTAAAGAATCCCTATAGCATATTGATAGTTTCGTTCAATAAATTGGGCCTATTGTATCATTGATCGACCCAGCGAATTAATGTTTTCTTTATTGGAAGATTATAATCGGTTGTAAACGCTACACCTACACCAACCATATCAGTATCGCACCCACGTACAACAGTTCACCCTAGAATTAGATGACGGAAGTCAGCAGCATCCATCGGAATTCGAATTCAACTCATCACTCTCCATTACAAACGCTTTTATAAAAGGTTCTTTTCAGAGTTATTTTATTATAAAGAACTATACTGGTTTTTTCATAATATTTGTGCTTCAGAATTTTAAATGTAACTAATCTGTACTTTAGTTGAGGTGCATCGTTTCAAATTCTACATACAATTTTATACAATTGATCAACTAATTGATATTAGGAAGTGTTGAGGAACATGTCAGTTGTTTTCGTATTAACGACACCCAGTTATGTCTCTGAAATTACCCACCCGCCTTTTTAGCCACATTATTTTCAACGTCACAGTATATTTTAACCATATGTCACAGGAAATCAACCCTTCAAGATATATTCCTATTTTTGACAGCCTCCTAAATGTTCCTGAATCGCGGATCACCTACGCTCGATGGAAATCCCAATAGTATTTTCAACTACGGACGGATCACGAATTGAAGAGGTTTGAAAGACCGGGTTTGGTATGTTTAACAGTAATGTTTCGGTCTTATATAGGCTTCAAGAACCTGCATCTGTTTATATAGCAGAGCTAGCAGCAATTCATTATAGCTTGAGTGTAATCGTCACATTATCTCCAAACCATTATATTCTCTTCACAGATAGTCTGAGCGCAATTGAAGCCATCCGCTTAAACGCTCATTCTAGGCAATGAGAGAGCCGATACTTTAGCCAAACGTGGTGCTATTTAGGGTGAAATTTATGGGAGACCGATTGCTTCTAACACATTCAATAGCGCGTCTCCCCAAAGAACATTTGCCAGCTGGCAAGCTTCTTGAGCTAAAGATGATCTGGGTCGGTGGATGCACTCAATTATTCCTAAAATATTGACAATAGTATGGTTCAAAGGACTGCATGTGAGTAGGGATTTCATTCGTGTGATTTCCAGACTCATGTCCAATCACTACACGTTAGATTCACATCTTCTTCGAATTGGACTTTCCGAGACTAATCATTGTGCTTGTGGCGAAGGTTATTGCGATATTGATCATGTTGTTTGGACATGCGTGGAGTATCGTGATGTCAGATCTCAACTAATAAATTCCTTGCGTACTCAAGGAAGACTATCCAAAGTCCCAGTTCGCGACACTCTTGCTTTTCGTGACCTTCCTTACATGAAATTTTTTTATGATTTCATTAAGTCCATTGGAGTTCCAGTTCAAATTTTATTTTATGTTAGACTCCTTTCTCTTCCATGAGTTCAACCAATAGCCAGTTTTATTATATGAATAAAAGTAATGAACTGATACAAACAAACCTAAATAATTATAAGAGCATGTACAAAATAAATGTATTTTATTTAATGTAATTTATAATACCAATCGCTTGATAAAAACAGTGTTTATATTAACAAATGAATTCCAACATAGCAAAGCAAAGCATTATTTTTTCCTGTATTCGAGAAGGAAAACAAGTCGGATGTTTCCATTTACCGTGGCATAACTTACATAATTATAGTACTCGATTCCTTGACCCATAACTGCAACAACTATATATCTGAAACTCAATAAGGATTTATGCCGAATCGATTAACTTGAACGAACTTACTCTCCTAAACATCATTCATTATCCGATGTCTACACGAAAAGATTGAAATCAGCATTTTGGCGAAAAAATTAGGTGATTTTCTGATTTTAGTTACTTATTTTTTGAGACAACTAAAAAAATCTTACATTTGCTAATTTAGATTTTTTAATTCTAATTCTTTTAAAAATAATAATAATAATATATTTGTTGAAATGGCTATTTTTTTAGTTGAATTCACCAATTAAACGTGCTGTCATTTCTTAACTACGGCACACTTAATTTCCATTTAACTAATTTCATAGTTGAATTAGAGAAATAAAACGTTGTTTTCAACCAACATAAATGGTTGAATTGGTTTCTGCAATTTGCAGCTCTGTCACCGAAAAAACTTTGACACCGTAATGACTACTAGCCACTAGATGGCTCACTACTACCGAATAAAATTTCAGTCGTGGTTGTCTTTTCTATATTGGCAGGTATAAATACGATGTTGTATTGGACAAAAAGACATAAACGAAACATAAACTTCTTTTTGAAAATTTTTCTTCTAAATCGCTGTTTTCTTCGTTTGACTTCGTGAAATCGAATTTCTCATTGAAAACTTTGAGCACTCGGGAAACAAAAACCGAATACAAGTTGTATGCCGGACGGCGTAGTCCGTAATGTTGGAAGATACAAAAAACATCATTTGACATATACAATTAGACAATTACAATGCAACATTCGAAACTCACTTCACTGTTCCACGTAAAAACATTATCACGCACAATCGCTTAAAAAGCGCACAAATTCTGAATAAATACACTTCACACTAAAAGTTTACGACATTTTTACATATCTGTTTGGAAATTTGTACATGGATATATCGTAACACATGTAAAAAACATCAAAACAATTTGCAAGCAGTTTTAACAAGACTGTCCTTTTTCAGGTTTTTAATGGATTGTTTTGCTTTGACACTTCTCATGAGTTTTGGCTAACTAATTTATCTGCGACGAAATAATCCATCATATAACAGTTGCGGATTAATACTCTAATGGCAACAATAATATTTAGTTAATCGTGAAATGTTAAAATCGGAAACTGCACTACAACACCTTTCGCTGTCTGCTTTGGAGGTCCTCAAGGCAGTCAAATAAGACCAGTTATATTTTCACTTTACCTCAAGGATTATTGGTTACGTATCCAAATATAAGACAGACTTTAGTGTAACTGAATTTCGTTAAAACACAACTAGTTGCTACTAAAAATGCTGCCCATATTTATTCAAGGTGGCATGATTTCAATTCATCAAGTGACCTCTCTGGTGTGATGTTTTATTTATTCTGTACCATCGGTGAGATCTGTTTAGCAATTGCTAGCATATTCTTCAAAAGCTCATTTACGCATGTACAGTCTTATCACCTGTTCCATCTATAGGTGTTAATATTGGACAAGCTATTAATAACGAAACTGTTCCACTTTAGTATTTTACTGTGCGTCAGCATGTACATCATGTCACGGTATTAAACACGTTTCTCTCTGTGAAAAGATTTCCTCTGTTGCTTCTCTACCTTGACGCAGAACAACGATAATCTAGCATGTCCTGTTTGGCGTCTATTAGTTTATTTTTACCATTTACTAGCTCACTCAATCTGTCTCCTGTGGGCTTTCGACATTCATTCCACTTTCTACATATCCAAACACAGTCAGACCTTTCGTCCTGTCTTTCGTTTTTTGTCTTGCCATACGGCGCTCGATGGAAAGATGCGAATACACACATATTGGATGTGGGTTGCATGTCAACGCCAACCTGCAGATATAGGCCATTAGCACTCACAACGTTTTCGTCGAAATTAAATTAACCTAAATATGTAACCGGCTAGGGACAAATGTAACGTCCCCGAAGTGAAGTTACTACAAATGGTATGAAGCAGCTGGGACTGGTAGAAAGAGGAAAAAATGATGATGACACTGCAAACGTACGTGGCGGGTGTCCTGGGCTATCCATCGTAGTCATCTTTCTATCTCTCCTGGTTTCTTCCCAGTGCACTCATCATGACCTACGCCATGAACTTGTGACAATGTCTCCCGACAACAATCACCACACATTTTCGTTGTTTTGAAAATATTGTTCACTGTTGGTCTACTTTTTTTCCTGCAAAAGATGGTCTTTTTGTATGTTGATTACTGTTCGCACGTTGAATCAATATTAGAATCATTTTAACTTTTCTATTTGATTTAAAAAAAAAAAACTGTTATTTTAACTCATCATTTTTTCGCTTGTGATGAAGAACTGTTTCGCCCACGCGCATTCCAGCGGTCTAATCACACTTTTAGGATGCTCGCTCCTCATTTCCTCAAACATCAATCGAATCCTGCGGTGATGGTGGTCACACAATCGGGCTGACCGAACGAGTGCCACACACAAACAGAAACGAAACAAAAACGACAATGTAATTTAATTGAAATCTTCACCCTGGGAGTTCCTTTCGCAAAGTACGTACGTATGTAGGTACGAATGAATGACTGCACAAATGGATGCTGGCCGCATTTTTTTTTCTCTCTGCTGTCATCCTGATTCCCGCTGTCTAAATACAGGAAAATGGCTGTGATTCATTGCTATATGTGTGTAGCCCTTATTGTCATCTCTGGTGTCCGTTGCAATGCCCGGCAGAGAGGAAAAACAGATAAATCAAAGCATAAAATGTCAATATTTTGTTCAAATGTTTGCAAACACAAATGGATTAAATTCGCTTCTTTTGTAGCCAATATGAAAGCATGGAGGAAGGACATCGAATTCGTATAGAATTCAGAATTCTAAAGAATCAAAGACGCATCATCCATTATGTCCAAGCTTTCGTCCCATTTGTGTGTGGTTGATTAAAGGTTTCGACTTTCACTAAAAGTCTGTTTGTCCTTGAAAAGTGTCTACAATCTACAAGAATGCAGATTCTTCTGCGATGCTTGTTAGGAGGAAATCGATTGGTTTGGGCCGAGCCGAAGTCAAAGCGCGTTTTCTCACCGCAGGCGCATCCAATTCGGTTGTCTTTGATGTTCGGATGCAGCTCAAATTTATTGGATCGACAAAGGAAGAGCAACGAGGCTACAAAAAAGGTGTGACAATCAATTCGAGCAAAAGCCTTTCGGAATGAAAAGTGTGCACTGTGCAGAACCCGATGCCGCCTCAGGACGACACTGTCAATGTGAGAACGGAATGTGTTTCGCCTTGGCGTGATTCTTCGGAAATCTTCAGTCGTACTAGAACGGACAAAGCATTGTGAGATCACACTCTAATAGAGAAGTGTGCGTGTGTGTGTGTGCTTATTCCAACTCTTACCCTTCGTGCCTTCTTGCCATCGCTGACTGCAAGGTCAATTTGAACTGGAACGTCTCTAATCGTTTCGTTATGGGAATCAACGAGCTGGAAGATTGGCCTCACCGGTCATGAACCGGGAACATTACCAAGTGCCTAGTCAGCGAAACGGCAATGTTACGGGATATTCATTGACATAGATACTAATGGAACGGAAATCGACCACTCGTATAATTGAATTTCATTTGCTCGAAACTGTTCACTCGGGTCGATTCCGAAGAATGTATCCGTTTAGGATTGCAACCACATGTGTCATTCCGTGAGCACATTCGGATTGTTGGCATCTTATTTTGCCCGATTGGAGGTGCTAAGAAGTACATTCGGGTTGTTTATCAATATGGGGTGAGGCACGACATTAAATAAGATACATACATTTAAGAGATATTTTGTGCAGAACAATTATCATATTTATAAGTTTCTTTTCCAAAAATTATGCATTTTAGTTTTGTTCCTAATTCGGCCGAATGGTTGAAAAGCTGAATAATAAACCGAATATCCAAAAGTCAGAAAAGAAACATAAAATACGTGAATACAAAATATCTTGAATTTTCACAAATGATTGAGAAATATTTACTTCATGATTCTTAGCTGGAATTTAACATCGTATAATTTGACGTTCTAAAACAAATTAATAACTCGTTTAGGTGAAATTGATACAGTTCTGTTGTGAAATGTAGGACCATAAAAATTAACGACGAAATTTTTTTCGGAGCCGATCACACGTGTTTATTTCTAGATCATTTTTTTTCGTACCCGGAAAGAAATCCTGTTACTGCTGTCATGATTAAGAAATCATGAAACCAATTATTTCAACTTCTCATGAACTCTTGATAATTGTTCATAATTTTATGATCAAAAGATTCAAACCATAAGCAATAGGTCTTCTCCCATGAAAATAATGATGGTCAGGAAATGCGATTCTTGAGGAATGTATTTCATTGATAACTCGTAACCCTAAGTTTCTAAACAGATATCACATTGAACCTTCTGCCTCAAATGATTCAATAGATTGCTTAATATAGACAAAATGGCAAAAAGTAGACATTAAAAAAGCAATTAATACTTGGAATGTTTGCTTGATCCTGAGGCATATCCATTCCATAATAAGAAATTGAGTTTTTTCATCCACCGGAAGACAGAGAATTGACAACATAAAGATAATGAACAGAGAAATACCATTACAAAGGACTTAGCACGACTACGCCTTTCTTTTGACAAACAACACCGTTACAATTCTTTGAATATATCTGAATCTTTTCTTGTATATTTGATTTGATTGTTGTTAGAACTAGATTTCCGTTTGAACTGTTAGTAGAATATTATCACTGATAGTACTGTTGTGGTACCGTTTAATTCTACGACGATTTTGCAAACGGTTTTTCGAAGAGAAAAAAGGCGGGTGGGTAATGTCAGAGACATAACTGGATGTCGTGAATACGAAAACAACTGACATGTTCCTTAACACTTCCGAATATCAATTAATTGATCAATTGTATGAATTATGCAAGCATTCCCCTTTTCCACATTTTTCGCAAAAACAAAGAAGGCTTCACTTGATCTAGGTTACTGTGAATGTCTCACAGCGAAAAGTGCACAAATCTAACCAAACTGTTCTAGAATTGCACTAAGCTGAGCATGTTTCCTTTCGATTTGCGAACAACAAATCCTAATATTTCTTTAGAAAACTTTTAGAGCCATTAGAAGGCTTATTTTGTGTAAGGCTCTCCACCGTTGCTTTTTCACCAATGCAAATGACTGGCAGCTGTGACGTAATCGCTCTTGTCGGAAGCGAAACTAGCTTTGCAAACGACACAAAATACATCTGCAGTGGCGATAGAATCCAAACTAATCCAATTTTTGTGGAAAGGTTTGTTTTTACCTGATTTCGTTTGTAGCTTTTTCATTAATGGGTGGTCCCAAAAATTCGTGGTATTTGCAAAATTTTGACAAAAGTTTGTTTTTATGAGGTTTGATTCACATGTGTTTTTTCATGCAGTTCGTTTAAGTGAATTCTCAAACACAAATTCAAGTCCTGAGCAATTATGACAAGTAATCACGTTATGGCAAGCGTCTTCGTCCTTCAAAAACGCAATGTTGTAATTAATATTTCAAATGGTTCAGAATAAAAAAGGCGAGTGGGTAATGTCAGAGACATAACTGGATGTCGTGAATACGAAAACAACTGACATGTTCCTCAACACTTCCGAATATCAATTAGTTAATCAATTGTATGAAACTGTATGTAGAATTTGAAACGATGCACCAAAACTAAAGTACAGATTAGTTACATTTAACATTCTGAAACACAAATATTATGAAATAACCAGTATAGTTATTTATAATAAAATAATGGTGGCTCTGAAAAGAACCTTTTATGAAAGCGTTTGTGATGGAGAGAGAGAGGTGGATTCGAATTCCGATGGATGCCGCTGACTTCCGTCATCTAATTCCAGGCTGAACTGTTGTCCCTGGGTGCGATACTGATATGGTTGGTGTAGGTGTAGCGTTTACAACCGATTATAATCTTCTAATAATGAAAACATTAATTCGCTGGGTTGATCAATGATACAACAGGCCTAATTTTTTGAGCGAAACTATCAATATGCTATAGGGTTTCGTTTCTAGCATTTAGAAGGGTCAAATTGCGTAATTCTCTACAACATTAAACTCTGGAACATTTTTCGCAAAAACAAAGAAGGCTTCACTTGATCTCGATTACTGTGAGTTTCACACAGCGAAAAGTGCACAAATCTCACCAAGCTGTTCTAGCTTTGCACTAAACTGAGGATATTTACCTTCGATTTGCGAACAACAAATCCTAATAGTTCTTTAGAAAACTTTTGAGCCGTTAGAACGGCTGATTTTGTGTAATGCTCTCCACCGTTGTTTTTTCATCAATGCAAACGACTGGCAGCTGTGACGTAATCGCTGTTGTCGGAAGCAAAACTAGCTTCGCAAACGACACAAAATACATCTGCTCGCAGTGGCGATATAATCCAAACTGATCCAATTTTTGTTAAGAGCTTTCTTTTTACGTGATTTCGTTTGTAGCTTTTTCACTAATGGCACAAATAGCCGCATACAGAATTTTAATGTCGATTATTTCATTTCGGATTTGCATAATTTATTGAAAGAAACTATCAATATGCTGTTGAAATTCGTTTCTAGCATTCAGAAGGACCAAATTGAGGAACTCACTACGATATTCAACACTTTTCGGAACATTTTTCTCGAACGATTTGTTGTACAGTAGCAAATATTTTGTTCTCTTCCTCAGAACGCGTTCTGATTGGCTGGTGTTGACATGGGTCAAATGAGACAGGTTTTTCATTAAGTTGAAAAATTTCGATTCTATTGGTAGTTAGATTATATAAATCCTTTCACAGATCACTGAGCTATGAGCTCAAAAAATACGAGCAAGGCAAACGCGCCTTATGGATTATCCCCTTTGATACTCGTTTATAAAAAACATTTCAGAAAAGTTTAATTTTGAGTTATATGAGATTATGTCACACACCTGATAATTTTATCATAAAATTGTGATCATATTTCCGACGGCGTCTAGCAAAAATTATGTTGATTCGTTAGATACAACAACAGATATTCACGATCAAAAACTTATCACTCTCTCAGAGGGTAAATTTTGAAAAGGCACCCCATAGTAAAGTAAGTCGTATTCACGACAAAAAATTCGCAGTGATTTCCGCTGTTTTGCTATTCGAATGCATAGCCTTCGAGGCATTAACTAAAATCGCGCAAAAAATATGGTTCATGATCCATTGGTGCATTATCATAACATGAAAATATACTCTTTTCCCAAAACCATGATTTGATTTGTTCATTCCTAGAAGCGGAATTTTGTCCGTATAGTATTTGTTATTCCGGCTCATTCAAGCTTTGGGTTAACGTGACGGTTTAATAATGAAAAAAGGCGCGTGGGTAATGTCAGAGACATAACTGGATGTCGTGAATACGAAAAAACTGACACGCTCCCATCACTTTTCCGAATATGAGTTAGTTGATTGATTGTATGAATTGTGCAAGCTTTCCTCTTTTTTACTAATAGAGTTTGAAGCGATGCACCTACATTAAAGTACAGATTAGTTACATTAAACAGCTACTATTCTACAACTATATATTAAAAAACTTGAAACAATTCCTTTTTAATTTGCTAATATAGGAGGCTTGGTACCGGCTGCCGAAGTGTTGGAATTGACGGGTAACGCTGACAACAAGAAAACGAAAATCATCCCTCGCCATCTGCAGCTGGCCATCCGTAACGACGAGGAGTTGAAAGCCCCGTCCATTTCAGGACGACCACATCACTGTGATAAAGAAATATTTAGGATTGTTTTAAGTTTAGCCAGTTCTTATACGCCTGGAAAGTAGAATGCGCAAATCAAGTGTACTATTGAAAAACTTCAATGTTATTGCAATACACGTTCAAGTTGAACATTTTCGATTCTATTGGTAGTTAGATTATATAAATCCTTCTACAGATCACTGAGCTATGAGCTTTCAAAATACGAGAAAGGCAAACGCGCCTTATGATACTCGTTTATACCAAACATTTCAGAAAAGTTTAATTTTGAACTATTTGAGATTATGTCACACAGCTGAAAATTTTATCATAAAATTGTGATCATATTTCCGATGGCATGTAGCAAGAATTATGTTGGTTCATTATATACAACAGGAGATATTCACGATCAAAAACTTATCACTCTCTCAGAGGGTAAATTTTGAAAAGGCGCCCCATAGTAAAGTAAGTCACGACAAAAGGCGGGTGGGTAATGTCAGAGACACATAGCTGGATCTCGTGATGATAATAATCCTAATAAAAATGATAATAATAACAATAGCAATAATAACACTAAAAACCTGTTTTATTCCTCCTAGTGGTGTAATGATGCTTTTCTTATATCAATCATACTATCATATATAATACTGTGGTATTCTTCAGAATAATTTTTTTCAATTCTTTATTGAATAACCGAAATCGGTTTGTTTGACCGTCTACTGCTAAAAACTATCAATTGGAGAAGATTTGAGGTCGATTTAAAAAACTTTTTATGGTTTTTCGCCCTTTTCAGTGATGGTATAAAAAAATTAACGCACTTTACCCTTTATTTCCGGCTCCGAACATCGGATCTGAATGAAATTCATGAATTACGTGGGAGACCACATGACCTTTCATCCTAACCTAATTTCGGTCGCACCATCTATGAGAAAAGTTAGAAAACATATTTTTATTTTTTGGCACATTTTACCCCATAATTCCGGAACAGGAAGTCGGATTGACAAAATATTAAGGAATTTTTATGGGATCACAAGACCATTTGAATCTAAGTTTGTGGAAATCGGTTCAGCCATCTCTGAGAAAAGTTAGTGCACTTATTTTCACTATTTTTTGCACATTTTACCTAATAATTCCGGAAACGGAAGTCGGATCCAAATAATATTCAGGAATTTTGTATGAGGCCACAAGACCTTTCATTTGAATCTAAGTTTGTGAAAATCGGTTCAGTCATCTCCGAGAAAAGTTAGTGCAAAAAAACGTTACATACACACATACGCACATACACGAACTGAGTCGAATGGTATATGACACTCGGCTCTCCGGGCCTCGGTTCAAAAGTCGGTTTTCATAGTGATTACATAACCTTTCTATATGAGAAACGCAAAACCTGTTATAATCCACCTAGTGGTGTAAGTGATTCCTTTCTCATATCAATATCATATCATATATAATACTGTGGTATTCTTCAAAATAATTTTCTTCGATTCTTAAAAGAATAACCGAAATCGGTTTGTTTGACCGTCTACAAATAAAAAATGCCAATTAGAGAAGATTTGAGGTTGATTTAGAAAATTTTTAATGATTTTTCGCCCATTTCAGTGATGGTATAAATTTTTTAACACACTTTACCCTATATTTCCGGATCCGGAAATCGGATCTGGATGATATTCAGGAATTACGTGGGAGATCACATGACCTTTCATTTGAACCTTATTTCGGTCGCACCATCTATGAGAATATTTAGAACACATATTTTATTTTTTTTGCATATTTTACCCCGTAACTCCGGAACCGGAAGTTGGATCCAAATAATATTCAAGAATTTTGTATGGGACCACAATAGCTTTCATTTGAATCTAAGTTTGTGAAAATCGGTTCTGCCATCTTCGTGAAAAATTAGTGCAAAAAAACGTTACATACACACACAAACATTTTGCGTACTCCACGAACTGAATCGAATGGAATAAGACACTCGGCCATCCGGGCCTCGGTTTAAAAGTCGGTTTGCACAGTGATTGCACAACCTTTCTATATGAGAAAGGCAAAAAATAATTTCCTTTCGCAACATTGAAATCTGTGTTTTTCAGGAGATAAAAAATACACATTCATCTGTACATGTGGCAACCCTGTTTCGCACAGCTTATTTTAAAAAAAACATCCACACTAGTATAAAGATGTGTTCTGCATCAATACTTCCATTTTCCGACACTGATGACTTCAGTTGGCAGGCTTCTGGTGTGGTTTCGCTGTGTGGCCGGTCCGGCTGGGACTGCCGCTCGCTTCATTCGAGCGTGAAGTCTTCGATGTTGCTCCCACAACTTAACAGAGCAGCTCTCCCATGACGACTGATGACTTCAGCTGGCAGGCTTCTGGTGTGGTAACGCTGTGTGCTCGGCCCGATGTTACTCTCGTTTGTGTCTTGCTTCTACAACCGTTGCTTATAAAATGATAGAAAAAGTGAAATATTCAGCTTTTTTATCGATGGAGCAGCACATATTCTGTTCTCTTCCTCAGAACGCGTTCTGATTCGTTGGTGCTGAGATGAATCAAATTAGACAGGTTTTTCAATGGTGTACTATTGAAACACTTCAACGTTCAAATTGAAATTTTTTTAATCTATTGGTAGTTAGATAATATAAATCCTTCCACAGATCACTGAGCTATGAGTTTTAAAAATGCTCGATCTCGTTGTCATCTTCTTCCTTGGAGGAGAGGCGTTTTCATTGCTATCCAACGAATGAAGGGAGAGCAATGTTTCGCTATTCACGCTGTTATCCATTGGTTTGGTGTCCTTGTTGTTGGCGGAGTCATCGTTACTTTTTGTCCAGGTATTGGATGCCTTGTGTACTTTGTTCTTCATGGGGTACTGATGGTTTCGTTAACGAGAATGTTTCATTGTTGTTGATGGCTGTCTCATATGTGCTGGGGTTATTTGTGGTTGGTTTGAAGGAAGCACCGCTGTTATTTGGTGTGATTGTCTACTTGTTCAGTTTATCTATAGAATTAGATGTAAACAATGTAGTTCGTTTTGTTGCACTGAAGCACGAGGACACGTTTTAGATTAAGATTCATACACTCCATTAGCAAACCTTCAAGCTCTCCTATCGAATGGGTCTTTCGTAGTGGCTTTTGTTCATTCGGTTCAATCATTTCGGAAGATAAGACCCCGGTCTAACAGAAGGATGGTGTCACTAATTTACAATCACTGTAGCGCTCAACAGAAGTTTGTTAGTTATTGTGCTTTCAGTGTCGCTAATTTTGGGAAATCATAGACAGTGGAGAGAAACAAATTTCGTGTACTGATAAAACAATCAAAGAAATGGCGTTGCCCGGGTTTCGCTTTAAACAAATAAACCATTATTTAGTGGTCCTTGGTCTAAAAATTCTATGCAGTAGTAGTGCTAGAAAATTTTCGTTAAAATGTTTCAAAAATGTCAAGTTTTTGCATCTATTTCAAGAAGATTTTTAGTTTAAAAGGCTCCTAGCAATATTTGAAATAAGAAAGAAATATGAGCAAATCGCAGAAAATTTCAACCGATCAAAATCTTCAGTTTTGCGAATGTTTCTATTTAAAATATGGATAAATTTTTTTTTAAATCGTTAATACACGCGAGATCCCGGAACTTACTAAATTTTCGAACTAAAATTAATGGGAAGAAACCGTTTGAAGTTATGGGCAATGACTCGTACATTAAGGAATCAAGTTCCAAAATCGAAAACGTCCTCCGCAGAGTATGAAACTGAAAATATTGAAAACAATGCAGAACATAGTTCGACCAACATTGAGGAAAATACAGAAATACAACAGAATATTTCAATACATTCTGTTGCTGCAAATAAAGAAATTGTACCAACCAAAGAAAGTAGTGGCTCAACGGATAGTACGATTTCTGAAAATTTACATCATAACACTACATATACTTCGAAGAGTTTGTGAATCTCTCAAAACGAAGCAATATCATCCGAGATGTCGGTTTTCACAATACCAACCGAAATCAGCGTCTTGTTGATAAATGGTAATGATTTTGAGAATGAGAGAATCAAAGTTCCATTTCAGCGATTTTTGGGATACAGGTATCACAAAAAATTTGGAACAGAACACATATTGCTAATGTCATGAATACGATAAATGCCAACTTGGTTCGATATAAGGCTGGTCACAATGGAAGAAGTAAGTTTAAAACACTACAAGACCATATACCCTATACAACGTATCATGACTTGGTACGTTTTCCAAATGATACTTGTCAAACATACATAAAGGACATAAAATATTATGCTCCAACCAAAAAAGCTATACGAACTATAAAAAAAATTTGCTCGCTGCACGTTTCATACGAACAGACGGCTTGTATTTATTGTAACATTCGATCCGACAAAATCTGACGATATTGTATTTCGAATTTTGCATGATATGGGTCTTTTGTTTATGCTTTATCTTAGATTCAACTGCATAGCACATAGCAATTCAAATTGAACCGCTAGGCAGTTCACATTGAACCACTAAGTAGACGTAAAGCTTTTACTACTTGCAGAACACTTTTGTGTTGCACCAAAGTGCCATATCTAAACTGACGTGCTGAACGAAAACGGATGTTCGACTTTAACTGGCCGAATCTGGTTATGTGCCCTTAGCACAAAAATCGGCACGATTTTGTTCGTTCGGAAAAAAATAATCTAAGTTGTCTATTACTTGAAAACACCACTCGTGAATTTCCAACAAGCAAGCTTTCTTTGGCTAACAGTGAAAATCTCGAAGTGGATAAAAATTCATTTCGCTAAACAAGTTGCTTCAGAGACGAGGTATAAATTAAGAGATGATGGAACCGTTTTTGGTGCTCTAATGAAGATGGCTATAGCTTAAAACATATCAATAAAGTCTCTCCATTATGTCCCATGGATTATTATTCTCATAAGAAATGCACAATTGGAGTCATTTTTGAAATTTGTTAAAAATCAGACTCTTTAGATTTTCATTTTGATGCTACTGGCGTGCAATGGTAGCTCGAGTTCAAGTTTGCAGAACCGATAAAGGACGAAAGCAACTTCCATTAGCAAAATTCTTCACAGAAGACCATCGTACTTCTAATATCGAGATGAATTTGTGCTTGATTGATAGATATTGTTATGATTCTACACATAGAAATCTAACACACTTTCACTTTTACTATGGCTGAAATAAATGATTTGATAAATGCTTCAAACTCGATGTCGATAATCGATTAAGAATAAAGGAATATTAGCATGCCTCACTTAAGTTATGCATCTCACTTCTTACAAAATTAATCTATCGGGATGTTCACAAATTTATACCCGATGTCAAGAATGCTAAAAATGCCGATAATTTAGTATGTAAAATAGCACTAGCTTTTATTTTAAATATGAACGATCTTGATTATATTTACAATTTTCTGATGTCGCTTTTTCGTTACTTACTTTGTGAAGGTAGAGACAAAATGGTGAAGGCATATAGTTATTTAAAACTGCTCGTCAACATTCATAAATATTCCAAAGATTTTGAAAGGAATTGATAGAATTACATAATGATAATTCTAATGAAACTGACGAAGAGCAGGATATAAAGGGTGATGTTTTGCTAGTTTTTTTTTGGCAATACTGTTTTTAACAGATCACGCGTAAATCGTGTCTACTGTCATTGTCAATCAGTTTGGTTTAAAATTTAATCATGAGTCGTCGTCGTCGTCTATAATTTAATCATGAATGGACTCTGGCAAAGTTGGAGGAAGATCCACTTTTTTTCGAAACATTGTATTCAGCGACTAAGCTCAAGAAGCAAAATTGCCGCATCTGGTGTGATTTTTCACCAGCGTGGTGTAAAAGAGCTTGAGGACGTGGTTAATGACGAGCATGACTCTTACGATAAATTTACTTGCAAACAATAGCCGACGCAATTGTTTGTAGAGCTTTTCATAAAAAAGTAAATTACATGTTGGCCATTCTGAACTCAGCTTTTAACTTATAAGGAAAGCGTGAGTCCTAAAACGAATAGGTCAAATAATGGTATAATTGAAGAATATCATAAATATATGAGAAAGCAATGAAAGACTCCAAATTTCCTGGTGATAGTAGTAGAATTAGAATAGACGATTATATCAATTATGTACATGACAACTCTTTTGCAAAGAATGAATCTCGAGCTTCCAGACGAGAGAAATACAAAACCTAATAGATTCAGACAGTTTTCTAAAAATTCGGGAACGCACCCTACAAATTCCTCCCACCTCGATATCCATTTCCGTCTAAAGCAGTAATAAAAGTGAACGATTGTCAATCACTACATTTTATACTCATCCAGTAAACTGATACGTGCTTAACTACCTCAAAACCGTCGTCCGGATGCGAAAAAAGGTAAGCAAGTGTGATGAGTTTTCCTCATTATGTCCAAAAATTTAAAAAAAAAACTTAGTTTTCCAGTTATTTATGGTTATCTCACTCTATTGCAAATTTATTCACAAATTCCTGATCATATTTTCGATAACTTGTAGAAAAACCTACAATGATCAGCCCCATGGGGTTGCTCGAGCCATTGATGTGGAACAAGGCAACCAAAATTTCTAATGAGCGACATTTTCAATTAATCGTCACACTTTGAATCCGCAAATGCACGAGAGTCTGCTTAGATTAATCTTTATTAGGAACCAACACCGAACAAGCGAACCCGGAATATAGACTCTATTTGTCGTGATTTGTATTTGTTTTGTAGCCGACGAAATTACACCAATAGCCCAAATGTATGCAATTGTATGTTTGTTCATACTTGCGATACGGATATCGATATTTAAGCTTCTTTTCGCCAAGCTTGTGTTCAAGTTTTGTACGCAAGCAGTTATTTTTATAGCGTTTCTCTACCATTACTATCCTTCTGCGATTTTGATTGAAGCGATAAACTTTATCTCATCATCAATCGAGTTCATCTTATATAAATTAGAAATTAATCTTATGCACTCAAAATTTACCCTGGGGTAGTTGTCATTTTCTCAGGCGAAACGACATAACATGGAATTTCATCCGATCTTTCATGACACAAGATCAGAGCATACCAGTTAAAACTTCAAATCGTTTTATGACACTTTTTGTCTTGCTGTATAGCAACAACCTACCTCTAGCATACTACGCATAAGACTGAAATGTTAACTATAATTTTGCTTCTATTTATAGATTCGCATGCTTCCAACAGCTTCGCTTTTAGATCGATTGACCAATCAGAGCGATGCTTTCCAATTGATATATCGCTTACTCCTTCAAAACCGTCGACTATGGCAGGGAAATCCAGTATGCCGGAGATTTTTGGCAGACAAAATAGGACACTGCTAGCTATTAATCAACATTTCAATGATATACAATATAAAATACATGGCTATGAACAATCAAATCAATACGTAGAAATATTTCTAATCAAATGGTGACATAATATTAATAATTGGTACAAAATTGACTGAGCTGTAATCGTTCAAAACCTGACCACATTTCTACGTGTATTTTTCTTGAGTTTCTAATTTGCACCCCTATACAGAAAACAAAAATGTGTTCCACATTAAAACTAGAAGGATCAGCCCAGTTGGGTAGCTCGAGCTGTTGATGTAGAACAAAGCTACCAAAAAATCGAATGATTGAAAATTTCTAAATTCAGTTCAATTAGTCGAATTTGAACGAGCGTTAAAACGCAAACTTTTCAGTTTTTGTGTAAAAGTTTGTAAATCACCGGATACGCGACCCAATAAAATGCACTGTTGGCCATAATTTGCATTTATTTAGTATACGACGAAATAATATCAGCAGCCGAAATATATGCAATTGTATTTATGCATAGTGCACGGGATTGGTCCAGAGGAGAGAAAATAGGAAAACGCAGATAGAGCATATTGGGCGCGTGAAAAAAACCTGGAACGGGAAAAAAATTTTCATTGGTTTTCCTTAACCAATTGAGATTCGTCAAAAAACAGCTGAGTTATTACAGTTCGAAGTTACCGTTCCAACTTTTTGCCTTTTTCATATAGAAAGGCTATACAATCACTGCAAAAATCGACTTTTGAACCGAAGCCCGAAGGACCAAATGTTATATACCATTCGTCTTAGCTCGATGAGCTGAGCAAATGTCTGTGTGTGAGTGTGTATGTGTGTGTGATAAATATTGTAACATACTTTTCTCGGAGATTACTGACCCGATTTTCATAAACTTGGATTCAAATGAAAGGTCTCATGGTTCCATACAAAGTTATGGAATTTCATTTGAATCTGACATCAGGTTCCGGAGCTCCAGGGTGATACGCACCAAAAATGTAAAATCATGTCACTCAATTTTCTCAAAGACGGTTGAGCCGAGTTTCACAAACTTATATTCAAATTAAAGATCTCATGGTCCCATACAAAGCTCCCAAATTTCATTTGGATTCATCTTCCGGCTCAGGAATTACAGGGTGATATGCACCAAAAATGTGGAAATAATGCATTAAAAACCTGTTTTAATAGACCTAGTTGTGTAATTATGCCTTTCTCGTATCAATCATACTATCATATATAATACTGTGGCATTTTTCAAAATAATTTTTTTCGATTGTTAAAAGAATAACCTAAATCGGTTTGTTTGACCGTCTACTGATAAAAACTATCAATTGGAGAAGAATTGAGGTCGATTTAGAAAACTGTTTATGGTTTTTCGCCCTTTTCAGTGAGGGTATAAAATTTTTAACACACTTTACCCTATATTTGCGAATCCGGAAGTCGGATCCGTATGAAATTCAGGAATTACGTATGGGACCACATGACCTTTCATTTGAACCTAATTTCGGACGTACCATCTATGAGGAAAGTTAGAACACATATTTTCATTTTTTTGCACAATTCGCCCCATAACTCCGGAACCGAAAGTCGGATCCCAATTATATTTAGGAATTTTTTATGCGACCACAAGACCTTTCATTGGAGTCTAAGTTTGTGAAAATCGTTTCAGCCATCTCCGAGAAAAGTGAGTGCAAAAAACGTTACATACACACATAAGCACACATAAGCACACACACACACACACATACACACACACACACACACACACACACACACACACACACACAACTTCGAGAGAACTTCCAGCGTCGGGAAACTCTCTGTCGCGGTAGGCTAGATCCTTCGGCGGGGTCTAGTCGAGTAGCCACCACAACACCGACTTGTGTCGTCGGGGCGCCAGCCAACCAGAAGCTATGCTCCAACTGGAATCGCTTGACCGACCTCGGCACTCTCTCGTGTGTCCCGGTGCAACAGGGTACTCGGTGTCGGGAGAGCCTCTTTCGCCGGGGAACTCTCCGTCGGTGTAGTCTAGATCTTTCATCGGGGACTAGACGAGTAGATCGTGGCGTAGCACCATTAAGATAGTCGGGGCACCAGTGAACCGGAAGCCATCCTCCAACCGGCATCACTGGATCGACCCAGGCATCCTTACGGTCGGGCCGTAGACGGGTATCGAAAACGTCGGTTTCGGGAGAACTTCCATCGTCGGGGAACTCTCTGTCGGTGTAGGCTAGATCCATCACCGGGGACTAGTCGAGCAGACGCCACAACACCGATTCGAGTCGTCGGGGCATCAGCGAACCGGACGCCATGCTCCAACCGGAATCGCAGAGCAGACCTCGGCACTCCTTCGGGTGTCCCGCGTGGCGTAAAAGGGGAAACTCTCAGTCGGTGTAGGCTAGATCCATCGTCGGGGATCAGTTGAGTAGTGCGGCGCGACGTAGCGGCGTTGGGCTGTCGAGGCGCCAAAGGTGGATCGAGAGGGATAAAGATAGAAACTCAGGAGCTCATTTTCTCCCAAACGAAGAAGTGCATGAGCACAGCCGAGATGTATATAGAGAGCAGGAGCTCATTTTCTCCCAAACGAAGAAGTGCATGAGCACAGCCTCCCCCGAAGTATTGAGCTTAGCTTAGTTCCGGGGGGATCAAGGCAAGATGTCCAAGGTGTTTTAGTGGGTAAGGTTCAGCCAGTCCCACTCGCTGGTTCACAATAGCGGTAGCTTGACAACTACTGAGCGCGTGAACTGGGAAAGTACATAAGTAGGTATTTCACCTTGTAAAAAAAAAAAAAAAAAAAAAAACACACACACACACACACACACACACACACATACACACACAGAGACATTTTGCGTACTTGACGAACTGAATCGAATGGTATATGACACTCGGCCCTCTGGACCTCGGTTCAAAAGTCGGTTTTCACAGTGATTGCAGAGCCTTTCTAAATGAGAAAGGCAAAACGACGACTAACGCTATGTAAAATAGCCAAAAAAAATGAACAATTTACACTACGCTAGAGCTCCCAGTGGAGTGTACAATTCTTTTTATGGGACTTTTACTAATATTTTAGAGCTTACTAAACCAATAGCGATCTATTGATTTTAACACTAGAGGAGAAAAAATACCCCCTCGAGTCACACCAGCTCAAAAAAATCGCCTCTGCTTTTTATATTTCAGCATTTAAACAACAACTCGAATTAATAAGTTAATAAAAGTATGAATGAATAAGGGGCTGTCCATAAAAGACGTCATGCTTTTTTGACGATTTTTGGCTCCCCATCCCCCTTTTGTCACAAATTGTCACAGAAGCAAAGACCCCCCATCCCCCCTATGTCTCATGTCACGAATTCAATATAAATAAAATTCGATTTATTACATACTGTCATTAGATTAGAAAATATCCCTAAAACTACAAAATCATCGGAATTATTTCATTAATATCAATTACACGGAACGACCGAAATCAGCATTTTCGCGAAAAATTTAGTTGATTTTCTGATTTTAGTTAGTTATTTTTTTAAGACAACTAAAAAATTCTTACTTTTGCTAATTTAGATTTTTTATTCTCATTCCCTTAATAATAATAAAATATTTGTTGAAATGACTATTTTTTTTAGTTGAATTCACAAATTAAACGTGCTGTCATTTCTTAGCTAAGGCACATTTCATTTCCATTCAACTAATTTTTTAGTTGAATCAAAGAAATAAAATGTTGTTTTCAACCAATATGAATGGTTGAATTGGCTTCTGCAATCTGCAGCTATATGGCGCCCAGTCACCGAAACGGTAACACCGTAATGACTACTAGCCACTAGATGGCACACTACTGCGAAAAAAATTCAGACGCGGTTGTCTTTTCCATATTGGCAGGTATAAATACGATGTTGTATTGGAGAAAAAGACATAAACAAAACATAAACATCTTTTTGAATTTTTTTTCTTCTAAATCACTGTTTTCTTCATTCTCACTGAAAACTTTGAGCACTCGGAAAACAAAAACCGAATACACCGGACGGCGCAGCTCGGAAGGTTTGAAGATACAAAAAAACTTCATCACAATTAGAGTGAAACATTCGAAATTCACTTCACTGTTCCGCGTAAAAACATTATTACGCACAATCGCTTCAAGTGCGCACAAATTCTGAATAAATACGATTTCCACTAACAGTTTACGACATTTTTACATATCGGTTTAGAAATTTAAATAAAAATATATCGAACACATGCGAAAAACATCAAAACAATTTTCAAGCAGTTTGAATAAGACTGTCCTTTTTAGCTTTTTAATGGATTGTTTTGCTTTGACACTTCTCATGAGTTTTTGGCTAATAAACTTGTTAATAATACCCATTTCAATTTTGTTTTCTTTGTGCTGTCCTTCAGTAATGATAGTGATAGATGAATAGAAACAAGTTTTCTGATTTTAATAACAAAATTAGTTGTCAATGAGAATTTCGTGTTGGATTGAAATATTGCTGGTTTATGTCCAGGATATTCACCAACTAAACACATTCTCTAAAAATAAGAGTTTTTTCAGCAAAGTAAATTCAATTTTAACTAATTTTAAAGTTATTTTGAAAATATTGTTGTTAAAATCAACTAATTCAAAAACAGTAATACGAATTAGGTGCAGAGCTAATTTCGGTTGTTCCGTGTATATAAATTAACAAAAGTATTTGGTTGGAATTGATGAAACATTGAAATCATCTGTTTTATTCCTCCTAGGGGTACACGGATATATTATTGTTTTAGGTAAAGAATAATATTTCCTTAGTGTAGCATACAGGGCTGAGAAAATAAAGAACAAAACCTCATCAAAACGAGATCACTGCCGGAGAATCTTTTCATGATCAGTTGATCAGTGGATTTTAAATCACATCGATCAATATCGGTACTGATCTTCTGTCACACAATAGGTAGTGATTTTGAGCTAAAATGATTCTTAATTTATGTAAGTTTAATCATTGGATAATTCGATAAGCTTTGATGTTGGTGAAGGAAAATCACATATGATCAAGATAAGACATGACATGATCTACGTCTTAAATCGTTGATCTCCCGCCCTTTTTCAAATGGAGTACAATTGAATAAACTGTATCAGAATCAGATAAGAGAAATTCTTATGATATACTATATATTAATGCTAGAAAATCAAATTACTGAAAAAATTGTCAGTGCACAACTTAAATTAAACCGTTTGAAGGCATCTTTTTCATTTTTACTCATATTAGGCAAAATTTATTAATTTCGCTAATTTACTCGCTCCTCCGCGCACTTTTGCTGATCACAACAGAAATGATTTCCTGCATCACTCATTTCCGAATTTACAAGAAGAAGCTTTTACATCAACAAATGCACGTTTTCCTATAGAATGTAAACGTTTATTGTGGAGATTTTTTCAGGAAATAGGGTAAAGCAGTAATATAATTAGGTATTTCATAAATGCGCTAATTGAAAATATTGGAAGTCACATTCCCAAAACCTCTCCCCTTTCCCCCTGTCACCAAAGGTCACGTTTTATGAAACACCCCCCTCTCCCTTGCGGCGTGACGTCTTTTATGGACGGCCTCTAAGTGCATGATGTGACGAATGAATGAATGAAATAATCAATGGATGAGTGAAACTGTTGATACGATCATAGAATATAGTCAGCTAAATCTGTTGTTGATGCTGTTCAAATGATGCCTTTTATTATGCAAAACATTTGAATTTATTTTATGGAACGGTAGCTCTAACAATAAATCGCAAAAATAGTGTTATTTTTCATCCGTTAGACCCTTCCCCCTTAAGTAACGATAATCTATAATTTGTAATTCGTTCAATATGCTGCGCTTGGAAACGTGAATTACTCTTAGGGAACTAATAATGTTATGAAGAAACATTGCTGTCATCGTGTTTGAACCAGTGTAACATACAAAACATGCTCGTGCTATTGGTATTCTAACGCAAAACTTATTTTACTTGGACCGCCATCTAAGTTTCGCCACTTGAAACTTTCTTAGGATGACGATTGAATTTTACACAAGCTGCTATGAAGAACTCGTACAATTTCAATAATTTTGTAGAATCTTAGGATCTGTTACATGAACTGTTCATTAGAAAATATGAGAAAGTTTATTTTCTTTTGTTTCGAGTAATCATTTTTGATTTCATAAGATGATTTGTTGACTAATATTGAGACTCGGAATTTGTGTCGGTTCGATTGCGGTTATTTTGAACGCTAGAGGAATAAATCAAAAGATGACTAAAATCTATTTCTGATATTAGAATCGTATATATCCATTTTCGCATCTGATCGATCGTTCAAGTGGCATTCCTTAATGTACGCACAACAAATAAAACCATTTGAAAATGATTAACATTACATTTTCTCACACGTGGAAATCAGAACTAATACTTTTCACTGTTTAAAACAGACTTTTCGCTTGAATAAATGATAATGTTATTAGTTTAGAAATAATTTAACAAGTGAAAAATTGTTTTCCCTTGTATTTTGACAGAAAAATTAGCTATCATCATTCTCGCACACGTACGCCTCTCGCAGAGAAACAAAACGTTAGATCGCCATTGTTGCCACATAATTTGGGCTTGGTCGTACCTGAACTAGTTGCGAATAGCTACTTGAGGAAAACAGGTAGGCTGCGTGAATTGCGATGGTCTTCTCCATCCGTCTTCTTTGTAAAAAATGTTTGTAATTCAGTTCTGAATGTTTAACCAAATAAAAACGTAGTTCAATGGAAGCAGAGAAAATGAATGATAACTACACAAATTTGTATGTAAAATAAGGCAATTTTCCTCATTACATGATTCATTACTTACAATATCACGTTAATATAGTAGAAGTAAAATAAACCACCACAACCATGACATTAACTAATAGCAGCTTTTAAAATGAGAGCACACCTTAATTGAGAGCACTTATGAAAATCCTCTGGATTCTCTACTGAGAAGTATCATCCATCCATCCATCCATTCTGCCATTCAAGGGTACCACAAGTGCTAAGAGAGAAAATTATCTACCGGCCTACTACGGGCTCGTCAAACCCAACCACACCTCCTTTTCCCCATTAACTACACTCCACATCGTACCACTCAAGTTGCTACAGGTGTACATGATTTATTCGGCACGTGTTTTTTGCTAAACAACACCTTAATAATCAAATGTAAGAATTTTTGAGAAGTTGAGATTTCCTTTCGTTGCAGATAACATACCTTTCTCCCCCATCACCTGTATGAACAAGAAAAGAATACACTTGTTCGAAAAGTGATATGCTCTCCTCCGAAGGGGGGTTTACTGGCAGCAGAAGGGAACGTTGTATGAGGGAACGGATTTCCCTGCGGAAGGTAATTTTTCACTTACATCATTTGGACCAAAACGGGATAAGATAAGCTCTGGTTGTTTGGTTGGTTGGTTGGAAGAAAGCCGTGGTTGTTGAGCAAGGATGTGCACAGTGTTGTTGGAGAACTTTGATGAGGTTTCGTTGCGTGTTCTGTTTACCGAAGGGAGGCAAATTTGTTACCATGCAGCGGCGGCAACCAAGAGAATCCATAATCCCCTCCACCGGTGTGCGGTTTGTTGCTTCTGCTGCAGCCGTTGCTGTTGTTGGGGTGAGCTTTTCTGAAACATAAATGTAAACATCATCCACGTTCGAGAGAGTGGTTCTTACGAACTGTTGCCTAATATTAACACCAAGTAGAACCGTTGGAAAGCCAAGCCAAGTGGTTTTACTCAGGATGAGACTTCTTTGTGGTACTCCCCCAATCCGGTGGATGTGGGAGTGAATGAGATTTTCTTCTGCGGAGGTGAGTGTTGGAGTTCTTGAAGAAGTTAGATTCTGATGATTATTATGTTCGGTTAGCCTGCGCTTGCTGGAATAATACAGTGAAACTGATTTTCTACTGTTCTGATGGATTACCAGGAAGCTTTCAAGGATAGTACGCGAATGGTTCCCGTACCTAATTACAACGGAGAATACGTGCTGTGTTAGCCGAATTACGTGATGGATAAGTCGCTCATTGGACGCAGATGCGTAACGAATGAATCAAATTTGTCGATTGATTTTGTTGGTCCGTGTTTGGAATGACGGAAAATTGTAATGATTTGAATCTTTTTCAGCTTATGCATTTCAAAATTGTTTACGACAAATCGAAATTCTGATCGAAGTCGCAATATGGAACTAATTTCGATAACCTGTAGCACAAAAAGACTATTATTCATTATTCCAACCAATTTATCGTTGGCACTCGAAAAGATCATACGCTGTATCCTCCAGCCATGTCCATTTGCATATTCAATGCACAATCCGAGTAAACAAACGTACGCCGGGCAACTAATTGAGTCAAGCTTTTTCCCAAAACACCCCCACTTTTTTTCCTGGACGAACCCATGGTGATTGTCGAATACAACAAGTCTATTTGTTTTGTGGTTTCCCGTGCATTTTTTTGCATCGAGTACAAGAAAAAATCGAACGCGAAAAACTTGGCTCGCAGGCAATTGTTGGAAATGGAAACCGGAACAGCTTTACCCACAAACCACAGCGGAGTATCTCTCCATCTCTCGTTTTGGTCGATCGCAATTATTTCGATGAAAATGGATTGCACATACAAAAAAAAAAAAACATTCACAACAAAAATGAAATCCCACCATTCGATGGAATCTGAGCTTGCATTCAAACGTTCGATTTGCTTTGTAATCAACTTTTGGATTCGTCGATTTGCGTACATTTCGGTCAACGTTAGAACGAACAATGACAGACCCGTAGCTTGAAGTATACTACGATTACTCGGCATAGGTTAATCTTCTTCCAAAAGGTTCAGGTAATTTCGGTTTGTGATAATCCAAAACTATAGAAATAAAACATGACATATTGATTCCACGAAAAAAACGATAAATAAAGATCGACAAACTAGGACAACATATTATTTCGAATCACTCATAGAATGTGATTTGACATAACTAATTGTCAAAAAGTAAATATTCCAAAATCATTGCACCTTTGTCTATCGATAACAATTTTGAAAAATTTCATTTCATTATCACTCGTGAAAAAATTAATTCAAGAGATTTTCTAAAAAAAAAAATTAATGGCTGGAAAATTATTTCCGAGTTTATTGACGAATTTTCACGCACGGAAATAATGCAAAGGGATAATCGAAAAGGAGAAGAGTATCCAATGATTTTTCTATACTGAATTTCCACTACACTTCAGTTCGATAAATGGTGATTCGTGCAAGATTTAATTATTATATTTTCATCAATACATAAATCTCTACACAATATAGTCGCAACTGAGAAATAATGACTACGATATTTTCGATGCACGAAAGGTGGTCAATAGAAATAAAAATGTTTTTCCGCCAATCCGAATAATGATAATAGTGTCGAAATGCTGTTTTATTTCCAGCAAGTGAACGCTGGAAATTTGATTTAAAAAAGTAACAAGAGCGTAGCATTTTGCATGTCTCGAACAAACAGCAGGCGCAGCGTTTGAATTGGTGTAACGATAACCTGCGCTCCTGTTGCTTCTGTGTATGATATACAAGCTTTTATCATATATGGGACATTTCACGCAAAATCAGCCACCCAAAACTTTTTTGTCGTGAATACGACTTACTTTACTATGGGGTGCCTTTTCAAAATTTACCCTCTGAGAGAGTGATAAGTTCTTGATTGTGAATATCTCATGCTGTATCTAACGAAGCAACATAATTTTTGCTACATGCCAAAAATTATGTTGTGTGACATAATCTCAAATATTTCAAAATTAAACTTTTCTGAAATGTCTGGTATAAACGAGTATCAAAGAGGATAATTCAAAAGGCGCGTTTGCCTTTCTCGTCTTTTTGAAGCTCATAGCTCAGTGATCTGTGAAAAGATTTACATAATTTAACTACCAATAGAATCGAAATTTTTCAACTTAAGTGTGTATAGAAAAAGCATTGAAGTATTTCAATAGTACACTATTGAAAAACCTGTCTCATTTGTCCCATGTCAACACCAGCCAATCAGAACGCTTTCTAAAGAAGAGAACAAAATATCTGCTGCTGTACAACAAATCGTTCGAGAAAAATGTTCCGAACAGTGCTTAATATCGTAGTGAGTTCCACAATTTGGTCCTTCTGAAAGGCAGGAATGAATCCCGTACAGCATCCTGACAGTTTCTTTCAATGAAATGCAAATCCGAAATGAAATAATCGACATTAAAATTCTGTATGCGGCTATTTTTATTGTCGTTAGGACCGCCCATTAGTGAAAAAGCTACAAACGAAATCACGTAAAAAGAAACCTTTTAACAAAAATTGGATCAGTTTGGATTCTGTCGCCACCGCGAGCAGATGTATTTTGTGTCGTTTGCAAAGCCAGTTTCGCTTCCGACAAGAGCGACTACGTCACAGCTTCCAGTTGTTTGCATTGGTGAAAAAACGACGAAAAGAGGACAACGGTGGAGAGCATCACGCAAAATCAGCCGTTCTAATGGCTCTAAAAGTTTTCTAGAGAACTATTAGGATTTTTTCTTCGCAAATCGAAGGTAAATATCCTCAGTTTAGTGCAAATCTAGAACAGTTTGATTGAATTTGTGCACTGTGTGCTGTGTGAAATTCACAGTAATCGAGATCAAGTGAAGCCTTCTTTGTTTTTGCGAAAAAAATGTGAAAAAGGGGAATGCTTGCATAATTCATACAATTGATCAACTAATTGATATTCGGAAGTGTTAAGGAACATGTCAATTGTTTTCGTATTCACGACATCCTGTTATGTCTCTGACATTACCCACCCGCTTTTTTCATTTAATGTGGAACACATTTTTGTTTTCTACATAGGCGTGCAAAATAAAAACTCAAGAAAAATACACGTAGAAATGTGGTCAGGTTTTGAACAATTACAGCTCAGTCAATTTTGTACCAATTATTAATATTATGTCACCATTTGATTAGAAATATTTATACGTATTGATTTGATTGTTCATAGCCATGTATTTTATATTGTATATCATTGAAATGTTGATTAATAGCTAGCAGTGTCCTATTTTGTCTGCCGAAAATCTCCGGCATACTGGATTTCCCTGCCATAGTCGACGGTTTCGAGGGAGTAAGCGATATATCAAAGGGAAAGCATTGCTCTGATTGGTCGATCGATGCTAAAGCGCAGCTGCTGGAAGCACGCGAATCTATGAATATAAGCAAAATTATAGCTAACGTTTCAGTCCAACGAGTAGCATGCTAGGGGTAGGCTGTTGCTAGACAGCAAGACAAAAAGTGCCATAAAACGATTTGAAGCTTTAATTGGCATGCTCTGATCTTGTGTCATGCAAGTTCGGATGAAATTCCATGTTATGTCGTTTCACCAGAGAAATTGACAACTACCCCAGGGTAAATTTGGAGTGCATAAGATTAATTTCCAATTTATATAAGATGAACTCGATTGATAATAAGAAAAAGTTTATCGCTTCAACCGAAATCGCAGAATGGTTTTAATGGTAGAGAAACGCTAAAAAAATAACTGCTTGCATACAAAACTTGAACACAAGCTTGACGAAGAGAAGCTTAAATTACGATATCCGTATTGCAAGCCTAAATATCGATATCCGTATCGTGTACAAACATATAATTGCATACATTTGGGATATTGGTTTAATTTTGTCGGCTACAAAACAAATACAAATCACGACAAATTGAGTCTATATTCTGGGTTCGCATGTTTGGTTTTGGTTCCTAATAAAGATCAATCTAAGCAGACTCTCGTGCATTTGCCAATTCAAAAGTGTGACGATTGATTGAACTATTTGATTGTAAATCATTAGAAATTTTGGTTGCCTTGTTCCACATCAATTGCTCGAACAACCTCATGGGGCTGATCTTTGTTGTTTTTTAGTTGAAAAGAAGTTTTAGGGACCTAACTCAATCTTGGCTAAGTTCCAGAGTGGAAAGATTGATACTTTCGGAGTAGTGAATTTTTCAATCACGACTCGCAGGCGCGGAGTGTACCGTAAGGCAACTCGCTCGAATACGGGCTTATTTAGTCGATACATTTTCAGCTGTGAGGAAAAATTCCGCTGATGCAATAGTGATCATAGATTCTGAATCTTCTGAGACTGATGACATTGATGACAATAAGTCTATATTCAGCGACAAACATACAGAAGTAATTGTTTCATTTACTTACATTGTAACATTGCATTTCTCAAATTTTAAAATATCGATTGCCTTTTTAGAATGAACTGTATTAGCCTTCCGGTTATCTTACCGAACTGAAACAAAAAAGTTTTGCCAAAAAACTGGAGTATTCGTAGGACAGCGCGTACGATGAACACATCAAGATATTTTGTTACGAATGTGGGGAATCTCGTGGAAAAAAAAAGGATTATTGTGATTCCGAGAACAAGTAAAACCTATTTTAATCCACCTAGTGGTGTAATGATGCCTTTCTCATATTACTCATTACATCATAAATATAATCGTGAAATTCGCAAAAACAACTGTTTATTGAATAGAAATAGGATAATTTGTTCGGATCTAATCTCACAAACTCTATTAAACCAGTTTACCCTGTAGTTCCGAAACCGAAAGTAGTATCCACAACAAATTAAGGAATTCCGTATGAAACTGTAAGACTTTTCTTTTGAACCGATGAGTTTGTGAAAATCGATTTGGCCATCTCCAAGAAAAGTAAGTGAGATCCTTTTTGCAGTTTTTGATCATTTTTTCCAATTCTTCCGAAACCGGATTCAGATAAACGGAATAGCCGAAGTTGGTTTGTTTGCTACCAACAAATATGACCTACAAATTGGAACAGTTTTGAACGTAGTTAAACTTATACTTAAATTTTTCGGTGATCGTTTTTTTGGCATTAAAAATGCCTTAAGCGCTATTCACACTAGGCCGTGACGTATCCGGAACGGGAACGCAACGTGCCGGGATTTCTTTGTAAAATATTCTCATCATATCGTGCACTTTCCGTGTCGCTACCGTTGCTATTAGTAACATACACAATCGTTGCATTTGATGTGCTTCTGTTCCTTACGAAAATGGCACATTCTCTAACGAAGAATTGGCCAGAATTGCAATTGCTCTGAATGACGAAGATAATCAGCAGTTTAAAAACAAAAAAAAAAGAAAGAAAATTTGGATGCAAGAACTTTGGTGAAAAAGATCAGTTGAGGGTGAATTCACCATTTTATATAAGCAGCTTGTGAATGGCTAGATGAAGGAATATTTCCGAATGTCAGATGCCTGTTTCAACTCGCTGTTGAATAAAATTTATCCGTGTCTTTAAAAACATGACTCTACATTCCGATTAGCAGTGACTCCCGAGAGGCTGGCAGTTTGTTCAAGGTATTTTCATTAATTTGTTTACAAGATTTCTTTGTAAATGTGAAGAAAACTCCAACCAAAAATTGTATAACGATCGTTGAGATGGCTTATAGTTTATGTTCGTCTCATGATTTCATATATGTATCAACAGGACCCACACAAAAAATCATAGCATTTAGTTACAGACTTGGGGCTGTCTACCAGATTGTTCACGAGATATGTCGTGTAATTACCGAAAAATTAATCGACGATGCACTACCGAAACCAACAGAAGATATGTGAAAGAAGATTGCTAACGATTTTTGTGGAATTTCCTGCTGTCTTGGAGGCTTGGATGGAAAGCATGTGATAATTCAAGTATCTGCCAATGGTGTCTTTGAGTCAACGCATGCTTTGACCGTGCTTCGGACGTGTGTCGATGAAGACACGGGTACGACACGGTCTAGTGAGAATATTCACATGGAGCTGCATTAAACAATTTTGAAGCGTATCACGGACGGGATCCGGTCCAGTCCCGTTCCGGATACGTCACGGCCTAGTGCGAATAGCGCTTTACTCTTCACTATATGGGACCGGGTGTCAATTCAAAGTTTCAAAAATAGTCGCGTAACCTTTTTGTGTCATAATTTTGAACGTTAATAATTCGGTCATTTGTTGATGGATTGTTATAATTTAACAACCAATCGATTCGGAAACTTTTAACTTAAACATGTATGACGACGTCGTTTCAGTATTTCAATAGCATACTATTGAAAAATTGAACCCGGTGAACGACCAGAATTAGGTTAAAACCGGGGATAAATAAACGATATAATAAAAATAATAATAATACTATTGAAAACATGGTTGGGATTGACCTATGTTTTCATCCACCAATCATAGTTGTACAAAATGACGTCAACTTCTTGTTCGGCATAGGATGCTTTGCGTCATGCTTAAAAACACCGCATCGTTCTGCGTAGTTTGAAGAGAAATCTATAAATATATGCTGCACAATATTTTCTTGCCTAGTTGATGTTTGACTGTGAATGAGACAAGTAGCTTGTCTAGTGAGCTGATGACTGGATTGTATATGCGTTCACTTGCTGGATTGTCGCTTTTGCATTATGTGTTGGTGAAATTTCCTGTTGTCTGCGCAACACCGTGTTCGCTTGAGTATCTTATATATCATTCTATATATAGCTATTGAAGAACCGAATCAGCGTGGTTAAATATTGTTTTGAAATATCCCATGTATTCAGCAAATTTTTGGTTGATTTTGCCATTAAAAATGCCTTACACTTCGTTTTCCGAGGCTGGGTGTCAATTTAAAACATGCAAAACTGATCGCGTAACATTTTTCTGTCATAATTTTGAACGCTTATAACTCAATCATTTGTTGATGGATTGATATAATTCAACAACCAACCGATTCGGAAACATTTAACTTAAACTTATGAGATAACGTCATATGAATATTCCAATTGCATACCATTGAACAATTGGATTGAATTGAGTATTTTATTTTGGTTCTCTGGCCAATTTAGAATTGTCGGCGAGAGATTTTTCTGATCTAATTTGCAGCGCTTGTTCCTTGATGATTTGTTAATGGATTTTTCTCATTTAAATGATTCCAAAGCTTTAATATTGTAAGTTTAAAAATGTTTTAATTTGTCAACGGATCGATTTGCATACTAAAATCTCCATTCCTTCGTATGGGAATGGTAGTGCGAAAATGGATTCAGTATAAAGTTGTGTTATGCTGATAATCATAGATACTTCTTATTCATTATATGTGACTGAACAAGTTGTTGTCCCACCAGGAATTAAACGCTTCAAAAGACTCAAAATTAAATTCTGAAACTTATCTCAAAGCGGCCTCCTCGGTTTAACGGATCGGCTGAAAAGTTCGTATCGTTTCTAGGAGAGGGCGCCACTAGAATTAAATCCATACCATTTTCAGTTAGTACCAATCTTCAAAAGATACGTGTATAAATTTGACAGCTGTCTGATTATTAGTTTGTGAGATATTGCATTTTGAGTGAAGCTACTTTTGTTATTGTGAAAAAAAGGAATTTCGTGTGTTGATGAAACACTACTTTTTGATGAAAAAAAGTGCCGCCGATACCAAAAAGTGGCTTGATGAGTGTTATCCAGACACTGCACCGGACGAAGCAACAATTCGTAAGTGGTTTGCAAAATTTCGTACTGGTCATATGAGCACCGAAGACGATGAACGCAGTGGACGTCCAAAAGAGGCTGTTACCGATGAAAACGTAAAAAAAATCCACAAAATGATTTTCAATGACCGTGAGGGAAGTTGATCGAGATAGCTGACACCCTAAAGATATCAAAGGAACGTGTTGGACATATTATTCACGAATATTTGGATATGAGAAAGCTTTGTGCAAAATGGGTGCCGCGTGAGCTCACAATCACAATGTCACAAGTCGATGAAAACCATGCTAAAATTGAACGAATTGGGCTTCGAATTGCTCCCTCATCCACCGTATTCTCCAGATTTGGCCCCCAGTGACTTTTTCCTGTTCTCAAACCTCAAGAGAATGCTCGCTGGTAAAAAATTTAGAAGCAATGAAGAGGTAATCGCTGAAACTGAGGCCTATTTTGAGGCAAAGGACAAATCGTACTACAAAAATGGTATCGAAAAGTTGGAAGATCGCTATAATCGCTGTATCGCCTCTGATGGCAATTATGTTGAATAATAAAAACGAATTTTGGCAAAAAAATGTGTGTTTCTATTAAACGATATGAACTTTTCAGCCGAACTGTTATCATCGAAATTTTTAATTATATTTTTTTTTATTCAATATTATAATATAACTTCTAGGCACACTGCTTAAGCTCTAAGATACCACGGGTATTTACTAATCTTAATTACGACTAACTTAAAACTAGAATAGTATCATTATGTAATGTAGTGGATTCTCGACAATTCAGCTTTCAGCAGGCGAGGTGAATTGAATATTGGATGATTATATTATTGATATTCATATTTCAATAAATCTGTTTCGGCCTCGAATATTACCAGAAAGAGCGTGTTAAATACTATTGAAATAACCATTGTGACAAATCTAATAGCACTGGTTTCATTCCGCTATACGTCAACATAACGCTATGAAGTGTGTGTGTTTCATCGGCTGTACACAGAGATGCCAGATATTTTCATAGAAAATATGTATTACTTTGCAAAGAAAGTCGTAATCGGCTCTATCTGCTTTCACTAATAAAATGGTGTTAATCATAATCAATTATCTGCATAAAAGATTTCCACTTTAACATACAATTTTTCCGTTGATTAATAAACTTTTAAAGTATCACTGCAATCAAATACTAATAGATACTCAGACAGAAAAGTCTAATTTTTTACTTCTCACTTTTTATGAACCTATACAAATCTATTAAATTTAGGAAATCTGTATAAAATCTGTTCATTGATTGAAATCAGTTTGCGAACGCAAAAATCTATACAATGCAGATAAATCTGTATAAATGGCATCTCTGGCTCTACATTTTATTTAAGAAGGGCTAATGCCAAAATAGTAACAATTCCGTTTTAGGTTTTATTTAAAGTTCACCAAATTAACTTTGCAATAAAATTTTAAATTTAAAGCGAAAGGTAACGAAAACGACCGAAACTTTTTTAAACGTTGAAATGATTTTAAACTGGTTCTAAAAATATCGTGTGTTGTATCTTAGTTTGCATTAGGCCGTTTTTAAGAAGAATTCTCACATTTTGAACCTGAGAGTGAATCCATTTTCAACGTGGAGCAATGCGAATGAAGCAGTAATATGAAAAAGTTATAGTGATTTTAGTGGCTAAATCGGGGTTTTGAGCCGACGTTCTTACAAATGCGATGAAATAGGGAGCCCTAAGTCGTTGTTAAGTAAATTTGAATGTGGTTAATTTTTTACACTACTAGTTATTTGTTTAGATTGCAGATGTTTGATTTTACCACCTGGCATAAATTCATAATCTGCAAAATGCACTCCGCTATTCGGCACAGCTGAGCTATTGCGTAATAATCGAACACCTCTCCGATCCAATCACGAACGACAATAAACTCGAACCGTCGACTGACCTGGTCGGAAGATCTCATGAATCATTCAACGGGTATTCGAGAGTCGTCAACCCTTGAAAGCTTTTCGCGATGAAATTTTCCATCTTTTCGAAGCACAACAGTCAGAGGATGTGAGTTCTGAGATGTGCACATTGTTCGAGCAGCAGTGATCAACAGCCCAACCAGACCCTGGTTCCGTTTGATGGCGTGTTGTGTGCTGCTGTGTTTGGCATAATAAATCAAATTTCAAAACATGTAATGAATCAAAAATGAAGTCGAATCGTTCCGTAATGCAAGATACATATGATAGCTCCTGCACTTTCCTAACCAGCTCTTTTTCTACCTACCCGGCATGATATATTGCATGGTTCGTAGGGTTTTTAATATTATCGTACCGTAGGACGGGGTGATTTCGATCATTCAATTAAAAACCTTTTTAAATCCACCTAGTGGTGTAATAATGCCTTACTCATATTACTTATACTTTCAAAAATTTCACTAGAATAATCTGTGAAGATTTTTTTTGGTCAATCTTGAATACAATAAGAAACTCTCTTTAGGTATAAACTAACAGTAACCTTTGCAATTTGTAAACAGTTATGTCAAGTCAAGAATTTTTCTTTATTTTGCATCGTCGCACCAAATAATTAAGCATACTTTACCGTATAATTCTGGAGCCGGAAGTCGGACCTGATGAAATTAAACAGCAACCTATGAGACTATAGGAACTTTTATTTGAGCCTGTTTGTGGAAAACGATCAAATCATCTCTGAGAAAATTGAGTGAGTCTCGTTTTAAAGTTTTTGACCACTATTTCCGATACTTTTGGAACCGGAAACTTGGAACCAGTATAGCCGAAGTCAGTTGCTATAGTAAGTAACTAATATAACCTACAAATTGAATCAGTTTTGAGCCAAATCAAGAAGAATTTTATCCTTTTTTGCATCGTCGCTTCAAATTACGGTGTGAAATTGAATAGGAACCTATGGGACTGCAAGATTTCTTATTTTATGAGTGACATTATTTGACACATACACACACACACACACATTGCTCAGCTCGATGAACTGTGTCGAATGATATAGAACACTTAGCAATCTGGGCCAATTTTCAAGTGATTGCATACACTTTCTATATGAAAAAGATAATAAGTGTATTTTTATAGAAAAGCATCATTATCATTATCTTGTAATAACACCAACAAGAAGGTACAAATTGAATAAAAGAATAAAAGAAATTAACAATTGTTTCACCTGAAAAATATAAACTTTAATGTGGCGACCCTGCACACTATACGAAATTTAACGAAGCATGCTGTGAACGGAGCAAATCCACACGTTCCGTCGCGTACCAGTACCAGTTTTACATCGTCATTTTGAATGACGATTTGAATGTTTTGACACTCATCGCCCTATAATTTCGAAACTAGAAGTCGGATCCAGATGAAATTGAACAGTATATTTAAAAACAATGAGAGCTTTAATTTGAATCATGATTTATGAAAATCGGCTTAACCGTTGCTGAGAAATCGAAGTGAGTTCCGTTTTTTGGAAATTTTCTTCAGTATTATCGGTGCTTTCGGAAGCGAATACCGGGGACTAGTAGCCCTAAAATAGTTTTATATATTCACTAACTAACAAGATCTGCCAACTAGATGAGTTTAGCAGCAAGTTTTACAAAAATGTGCACCGCGTTTCGCCATCGCTTGTGGAAAAATACTCATGAAATTAAATATTTTCACTAATCGCACTATAATACCGGCACCAGAAGTAAGATCTGGATCAACTTTTCGGGAACTTTTTAAAGAATTTTAAGACCTTTTATTTGCATCTTGTAGAGTACACAGGAGAGATTATTATATCACACCTATTTCTCAAATAAAACTATCTCAAAACGCAGAACTAATTTGATGCAAACTTGTATACAACTGTGACGTTCATGTGGTAATTGGTATCATTAATATAATTAAAATAAAATACATAATTAATTGCACAGGTGTGACACTCCAGAATAAAAATGTACTTTAATAAAAATACCGATAAAATTGGAAATTTGGCCTTACCATGGTGACCGTTAATTTTCCGATAAACAACTATACTTCGTTGATATGGAAACTGATTTATTATGAATTCGTTGAGAAAAGGGGAAACTAAAAAAATAAGATTCATTCTGTGAACTAAACTTACAGCGAGTAGACGTATTTGGTCTAGTCTGGAAATTTTTCTCTATAAGTTCAAAACTTGAAACACGTGTGTCTTATTTTGGTTACGACACATCTTAGTTAGTAAAAATCGGTTAAAAAATTCCCGAGAAAATTGAGTACGAATTTTTTATAAATTTTCACATATTCCCTTGTAATTCCGGAACCGGAAGTCGGATTCACATGAAATTCAAGAAAATTATACGAGGCCATAATACCTTTTATTTGAATCTAATTTTGTAGTAATCGGTCTCGCCATCTCTGAGAAACGTGTGTGACTATTTTTTTCCTTTTTTGGTGCATATCACCCTGTAATTCCGAAACCGGAAATCGGATTCAAATTAACTCAGGAACTTTGTATGGGACCGTAAGACCTTTCATTTTATTCTAAGTTTGTGAAAATCGCTTCGGCCATCTCTGTGAAAATTGAGTGATGTTATTCGTACATACACACATACATACATACATACACACATACACTCACACATACACACAGACAGACATTTTGTGATCTCGACGAACTGAGTCGAATGGTATATGACACTCGGCCCTCCGGATCTCGGTTATAAAATCGGGTTTCACTGCGATTGCATAGCCTTTCTATATGAGAAAAGTAAAAAGAAAAAAAAGTTTGAATTTTTTTATTTGTTAATTAACTTTTTTCATTAAATAAACTATAAAATTTGTTTAATGGAATCGCTTATTTGAAAGCTTATTTGGTGCACATTTCATGTCTTGGACCAATGTTTGCATCTTCATTAGATTTTATAGTATAGGCTGTTGAAAAAAGGCTCTTTTTGTAAATGCGAAACTTTATAAAATCATATCCCGAAAATTCTACGCACCACATTGAAATATAAAAATACGTGTCGAATATTTTCGAGTTCTTCACCGAAAAAAAATTAGATGGAAAAAAATTTTTGGGTGGCTGATTTTGCATTGAATGCCTCATATATTTATCATGTAAGCCAATTATATACACATCACATTTTCAACACTCTTACATTTTATATTCTCTCTCACACGTTTTGATTGTATAGAGGTTATAATTTTGTTAACTATTAGTGCAGTGATGCCTCTGTCATATTACTCAATCACACTCTCTGCAAACTGAATGGAAACAAAAAAAGTTTGTTTCAGCTTAAGCTTGGAAAACCTGCAAATTGGAACAGTTTTATGCCTCATTTGAAGGTTTTATTTTTCACGTTGTCGGCTTGAAACTATAAAAATTTGCACCCTGGAATTTGGATCCGAATAAAATTTGATACTAACCTATTAGGCCACACAGCAAAAAAAAAAATGAAATTAACAGGTGTCGTAAAACCACATATGAAACAATTCATAAGAATAGTAATTAGTCAAATGAGTTAATCCTACAGGAATGACTTGAATCTGTGTCAAATTTGTCCCACTATTCAAACAGGTGTTAAAACTTACAAGTTTCATCACTTAAAATTATGTCAGAATCCATTAAATATGTATTAGATCAACTGTGAAAACGAGTCCTTTTGACACTCGAATATGTCGGTCTCAGAAGATATAAATTTACGCGATTTTTTTCTAGGCGTTCGCTTCACTCTAATCTATGTTAGCGAAAATTGGAAGAGATAGCTGTGAGAGAACGAAGTAATTCCATTTTTAAGTTTTTTTTACCACTGTTCCGGATCTCTCGAAACCAGAAACTAGTATATTTATAGCTGATGTCGACCCGTTTGTTCGCCAACTAACAAAACCTACAAATTGAAATGTATCATTCCTTAAATTTAAGTTTTTCAAAATCGATTCTGCCAATTTAAAGAAAATTTGTGACAAAGCTCAAGTGACAATTTTCAACACGTGTTTGCTTGCAATTCTGAAACCTGGAATTAAATAAAAATGGATTCTCGTGAGACCATAATACCTCTCATGAATCTAAGCTTGTATAAGGAGTGTATCGATAAGTAGTTAGCAACATTCAAACAGTTATTACTCTGAAATGGCTTAATTTTTTGCAGCGTGTTTTACGGTGACATGTTTGTTTACATGTCAATAACAGCTGCGCAATCGATTGGTTTCGGTACGGTTTATCGTTTCAATGATGAGTCGAATTGATCCGGAAACGCGAAAGAAAATTCTGCACACTTGGTGCTCAGAAAGTGGTGTCACGTACAACGAAATTGCAAAACGGGTGAAAGTGCACCACACCAGTGTCAAAAATACTATCGAGACGTTCGGTAAGACCCTTTCCATGAAGGATTTGCCCCGATCCGGTAGGAAAACGGGTCCCAGCCAGCCCGGCCGGGACTTAAAAGTTGTACTCAGACAAAACCCATCGGCGTCGACGCGGGATTTGGCTAAGCAGTTCAACACCAGCATCGGGATGATTCAACGGATCAAAGTTCGGAACTCCCTGAAAACGTGCAAGAAACAGAAGGTGCCGAAAAAGATCCTGGTACAGCAAGTTCAGGCCAAAACAAGAGCGAAAACTGTATAACCGGATTCTACAGAATAAAGACGGATGCATCCTGATCGACGACGAAACCTACGTCAAGGAAGACTCTCGAGCGCTACCCGGACCGCAATATTATACGAAATCGGTGTACCAGGACCTGGACGACGCTGATACCACGGTGGCGATGGAAAAGTTTGGGCAAAAGGTGTTGGTCTGGCAAGCAATTTGTACCTGTGGTTTGCGTTCGTCGATTTTCTTCACGAAGGGCACAATTAACGCCAAGGTGTACGAGGAAGAATGTTTGAAGAAGAGAATGCTGCCACTGTACAGAAAGCATAAGGCTCATTCTCTCTTCTGGCGGGATTTGGCTTCAGCCCACTACGCCAACTCCATTCTACAGTGGTTGTCAAAAAATAATGTACAATTCGTGGAAAAGGATACCAACCCACCGAACTGCCCGGATCTTCGGCCAATTGAAAGATACTGGGCAATTGTCAAGCGGCACTTCCGGAAGGAAGGTACAGTGTCCCAAAACATGCAGGAGTTAAAAAAAAACTGGACAACTGCCACCAGGAAAGTCACAAAAGTAACTGTGCAGAATTTAATGAAGAATGTCAAGTCCAAAGTGCGAGCGTTTCACCGAAACTAGGATATTCTTCAATATAATCAGTGAAATGCATAAAAATGTAATTTTTCTACAATATATCGAAAACTGATGTCAAAATATGTTTTTTTTTCGCTTTTATATTCAATGTTGCTAACAACTTTTCGATACACTCCTCAAGTCCAGCAGTCTCTCAAAAACTCGAGTTCATTTACCTATTTTACACCGTTACTCTGACACCGGAAAGTCAGATCCGAAAAAATAGTTAAATATGTCACTATAAGGCCTTGCATTTGAACCTTAGCTCGTGAAAATAGATCCTGCTATTATCTCAAATAAATCGAGCATACATTGCCATTACATACACACATACAGACATTTGCCAAACACGGTTATCTGAGTCTAATCGCATATGATGCTTAAAATTGGTTGTAAAATTTGTGCTCACAAAGACTGCATAGTTTTATTTAAAAACAAAATAATATTTTAAATATACGAAAATACTATATTTGAAAAATAATAAAAAAAAACCTGTTTTAATCCACCTAGTGGTGTAATGATGCCTTTCTTATATTAATCATACTATCTCATTTATGGTACAGTGGTATTCTTGAAAATAATTTTCTTCGATTCTTGAAAGAATAACCGAAATCGGTTTAGTTGACAGTTTATTGATTGATTTACTGATGACTACCGATTGGAGTAGTTCTGAGGTCGACCTAGAATTTTTTTACGTTATTTGTTTCGCCGCTTTAAGTGCTGAGATAGCATTTTTAATACACTTTATTTTTTAAATTCCGCAACCAGAAGTCGGATTTAGGAATCAGAAGTCGGATATTCAGGAATTTCGTACACGACCGCAGGACCTTCCATTAAAACGAAAGTTTGTGAAAATCGGTGAAACCATCACTGAGAAAATTGAGTGAGATCCATTTGAGAAAATATGACTACTATTTCCTGTACCTCCGGAATCAGAAAACGGGAACCAGGAGAACCGAAATCAGTTTGTTTGACCGTTTACAGATCTGCCCCGAATATCGAATGGAGTAGTTTTGAGGCCAGTTTAAAAATTTTTTCTCGTTTTTTGTTTCGCACCTCTAAGTGATGAAATAAAAGTTTTTAAACATTTTACCCTATAATTCCGGAACCGGAAATTAGATCCAAATGAAATTCAGAAGTATTGTCAACTACCATACGATTATTCATTTGAATCTCAGTTTGCGAAAATCGTTTACGCCATCTCTGAGAAAAGCGAGTAAGTAATTTGAAATTGGTTTTTTTTTGCACTAATCACCTCATAATTCCAGATCAAATGGGTAAAATCCTAAAAATAAAAAAAAACAAAAAAAAATGGAAATGTACTATATATGAAGAAAAAAAATAAACACCTCGAAAAATGTTCAATGTTACCTCATCTAACGGCATCCGACGAATTGGCAAGTCAAGTTTGCCCATACCTATATGGAATAACTCGATACATGAGGCGACCTTGTCGGTGCCTTGCCGGAACGTCTTATTCTGGAGTGTGATTGTTGCATTCTTTTCGTATCTTATATCGGTTATATCGATATAGGTACGATCGCCTATCAAAACTAAGCAGCACGTGATGATATTTGAATCGAAGAAATAAAACAAGCTTCGGGGACACGGCAGTAGTGCTGCTGCGGAATAACAAAGCTTGATGGTATAAACTTGTATGTTGCAGTACGTGATTGTTTTACTGAGGCAACAGCAACGATATCGTTTTCCAGATGCTTTTCTTTGGGTTCGATGGATTTTTTTTCTGTCTACTATAGAGTTTTAGTATTGTTGAATCTACCTGTATGATAGGCTGTGCTAAAAACCTGCTGTAATCCACCTAGTGGTGTGATACTGTTTTCAAAAAATAGTATTTATTACTGCGAGATTTTTCATGGAATTTTATATAACACAAAGAAAATGATTTTTTTTTCAATATTGAATCACATATAAAGTGAAATCAACAATAGGTTGCTGAACTGTGTAGCATTCATTGGACACAAAGTTTGTTGAAATGAGTCTTCACATGTTTAAAAACCTGTTTTAATCCACTTAGTGGTGTAATGATGCCTTTCTCATATCAATCATACTATCATATATAATACTGTGGTATTCTTCAAAATAATTTTCTTCGATTCTTAAAAGAATAACCTAAATCGGTTTGTTTGACCGCCTACTGATAAAAACTATCAATTAGAAAAGGCTTGAGGTCGATTTAGATTTTTTTTAAGGTTTTTCGCCTTTTTCAGTGATGGTATACAATTTTAAACCCACTTTACCCTATATTTCCGGATCCGGATTCGCATGAAATTCAGGAATTACGCATGGGACCACAGGAACTTTCATTTGAATCTAAGTTTGTGAAAATCGGGCGCCATCTATGAGAAAAGTTAAAACACATATTTTTTTTTGCACATTTTACTCCATAAGGAACTGAGTCGAATGGTATATGACACTCGGCTCTCCGGGCCTCGATTCAAAAGTCGGTTTTCACAGTGATTGCATAACCTTTCTATATGAGAAAGGTAAAAAGGCTGCACTTGATCTCGATTACTGTGAATTTCACACAGCGAAAATTGCACAAATCTAACCAAACTGTTCTAGATTTGCACTAAACTGAGCATATTTCCCCATCGATTTGTGAAGAAGAAATCCTAATAGTTCTTTAGAAAACTTGCAGAGCCATTAGAACGGCTGATTTTGTGTAATGCTCTCCACCGTTGCTTTTTACCAATACAAATGCCTAGCAGCTGTGACGTAATCGCTCTTGTCGGAAGCGAAACTAGCTTTGCAAACGACACAAAATACATCTGCTCGCAGTGGCGATAGAATCCAAACTGAACCAATTTTTGTTGAAAGGTTTGTTTTTACCTGATTTCGTTTGTAGCGTTTTCACTAATGGGCGGTCCTAACGGCTATAAAAATAGACCATATAGAATTTTAATTTCGATTATTTCATTTCGGATTTGCATTTCATTGAAAGAAACTATCCGGATGCTGTACGGGATTCATTTCTGCCTTTCAGAAGGACCAAATTGTGGAACTCACTACGAACATTTTCTCGAACGATTTGTTGTACAGTAGCAGATATTTTGTTCTCTTCCTCAGAACGCGTTCTGATTGGGTGGTGTTGACATGGGTCAAATGATACAGGTTTTCCAATAGTGTACTATTGAAATACTTCAATGCTTTTGCTATACACGTTTAAGTAGAAAAATTTCGATTCTATTGGTAGTTAGATTGTATAAATCCTTTCACAGATCACTGAGCTATGAGCTTTAAAAATACGAGAAAGGCAAACGCGCCTTATGAATTATCCTCTTTGGTACTCGTTTATACCAAATATTTCAGAAAAGTTTAATTTTGAATTATTTGAGATTATGTCACTCAACTGAAATTTTTATCATGAAATTGTGATCATATTTCCGATGGCATGTAGCAAAAATTATGTTTATTCGGTAGATACAACGAGAGATATTCAAGATCAAAAACTTATCACTCTTTTAGAGGGTAAATTTTGAAAAGGCACCCCATAGTAAAGTAAGTCGTATTCACGACAAAACAAAGTTTTCCAAAACTTTTGGAAATAATGAGGAAAGTTCATCATTCATTCATAGAAGGTTCTTTTCAGAACCACCATTATTTTATCATAAAGAACTATACTAGTTATATCGTAAAATTTAATTTAGTGTCAATATGTTTGGTGTAACTAATCTTTAGTTTAGTTTAGTTGTATCGTTTCAAATTCTATTAGTGAAAAAGGGAAAAGCTTGCACAATTCACATAATCGATCAACTAATTGATATTCGGAAGTATAAAGTGAAAGTGTCAGTTTTATTCGTTTCCACGACATCCAGTTAGGTTTCTGACATTACTCTCTCGAAATTGTCTAGACTGATCTCTTAGCACTATTTAATTGCTTAAGGGTTGGATTATGGGACTAAAAAATCTTTCATTTGTGAAAACCGCTTTGGCCATCTCTGATAAAATGAGTTCTGGCCGAAGTTGGCTAATTTGGAGAGCAACTAACATAACCAATAAATTTTAAATATTTTGAACTAAATTTAGAAAATTTTTCACGTTCTATACATCGTTGCTCTAAATGACTAACAATAAATTCCTGCATTTACAGTCGAACAACATTATACTTGAAAGTAGGTAACGCTTCATATCTGCTGATACTCGAATTAAAGACTTTAAATCTAACTATTGATCGGAACTGGTTACGAGCAACAGCCCGCTTAATCTTTCAAGTCATTATCAATGTAAATTTCCAGACCCTCAAGCAAACCGTCATGATCACGATTTCTCACCTCAGCTCAGCATCTGCCCGCATGTAGTTGACCTGCATAAAGCGGATGAAGCCGAGGAAGCCCAGTGCAGTGCTGGGCACTCACATTAAATCTAATCTAATTGATTTTCAATCACTTCCTGACCCCTCCAGCTACCGTCCGGTGTGTCTAAATCCTTTTCAAACAGTCTGGTAAAGTGAGAGTTTCTCTTGCTTCCGTGCAACACTTCATCTCATTTAATTTAATGCATATATTCACACATGATGTGGCTTCTGAACGTGCCGATGTGGTCACATTGTGCCATCGGTGGAGTTCCACTGCAAGGCTCACTTCCATCCAGAGTCATCGGTCCCTCACCTGAAACCCGTCGGTGGCATTTAAACGACGAAACATATCTCAGCAGATCATCAACGCAGACACGAGGTGTGATTCTAAAACCTTTAGTCTTCCAAAAACGCATGTTCCGGGTCGTTTCTTTTCCGCTACACTCCCTCTACTAGACTAGAGATGTACGTATCGATAATGACGACATCTTGGCGGTGTGGATCTGCGGTAGGGCTCTATGCCATATCTCCGAAACAGATGTCACCGTTGAGCTGGCTGGTGGTTGGTCGTGCAGCCGGCGGGATGGAATCGGGTGGACAATTGAAGAATGGTTTCACTTTGCGGCTTCGGAATCGTGCTCTTCGAGCCGCTTTCTTTCAAGCACGTTCCGACCCGAGCGACGATAGCAGCGACGCCGACCCGACATGATAGATCTTCAATGGCTACTCAGTTGAAGTGTCAATCGACTGCTGAAGTGGTTGAAATCGAGCAAATCACTGTCCCCGAGTGCCACTAGAGTACAAACTCGCCGTGGTCTTTGGTAACGAGGCATAAGCATTCGGGAAACTGAAACACCGAGTCAAATATAATGAGAACTATTTCAAGCGGAACTTTCAATAATGATAGCCAAGTGTACTACTGCTACTTTGGTTTACTGAGAGATTATTGGAAAATACCTGCACTTCTAGGTGGGATTGTATTGTTTTAATATTTTTTTCATTTTTATGTGGATTTTGATTCACCCAACCCCACAGTTTACTGTGCAATGCACGGTTTGTGTTGTGTGCTGAGGGTGTTGTTCCTATATTCATTTTATTATCAGAGGTACAGTCATAGTTTATTGATTTTTGTATTCATAATCTACCATCATTACCAGTGATTGATATCATTACACTTGCCTGTTCCCCATCAGTAAGACAATTGAAAGCAATACGCTTACCCTAATTCGAATCTCGGTCTCGTGGCCTTAACTTTGGAACACTTCATAAAGCAGCTCAAGTATCGTACTTTTTGCTTTTTCGTGTAGATTTTGTATGGCTTCAGAATCCTTCTCATTTCAAGGTGCACAAATGTATTTAAATTCGAAACTCTTGAAGCATATGCTATTGAACTATTCCCAATCCTACTACATATGGTAGTCGTGTGCTAAAATATGGTACAAATCTGCTCATCTCTCGTCCAAAAGTGCTATTTTTTGCTCCCATCGAGTCGGCAGATGATGTTTTGGCCTCAATCATATGAAATTTGATACGGTCTAAGCGAGTTGGAAGGTGTTTGAGCAAAATACAAGGAACAATAAGACCAAATTTTGATGTATCACAAAAAAATTGGTTTAAACAATTGCATCTGTGAAGACTTTCTTGGCTAGACGATGGAAAAGGTATTTTCAACATTAAAAGTTTCGTATAACTGTTCTAGTTCCCGACAATTGCACGGAAAAACCGAATGTGCAAATCAACAATTTTAACGCTGGCAGATCTGTATCGCTCCGTAATTTTTTATTTTATTTGACATTTGTATTCAGGTCTATTTGCGTACAAGCTTCACGTGGCCGATTGAGGCCCTTTTTCAAGGGGATAGGAGCTTCCGTTCACATCCACACGGAAAACGTTCCAATAAAAATATTACGATCTCGCAATTTTAATTTTTGCAGTTGTTGTTTTAACTAATAATTAGTTGATTCAACCAATTTGCTATTTGATTTGCACATATTGAAGTAGTTGAAAAATATATTGTTTTTAATGCTGTCTTATGTCAAAAACAGCACAAAGCAAATAAAAATCGCGATGAAAAATCAACCATTACTTTAGCTGAAATTCAAACGCGTTTCTTAAACATTTTCATGCAAACGAAATACGCTTATTATACGTTCGTGAAACTCGTGAAGAGTAACTTTTGAATGATAGTAAATTAATGTCTAATAATCATAACACTAGTTGTCAGAATATAAATGTGATGATAAATTATCTACATCTTTACTGCTCTGGTGTTACAAGAAGAAACGATTGATATAAAAGTGCTATGCACAGAATTGATAGCCGTTAGAGATATTGCAATTAACAAAACGTGTTTAACCAAAACTAGAACCCAGTGAATTGTATGCGTTTGAACTTTGGTCTTAAAATCAACTTGAATCTCCATCGTGAAATGCATGTTAATGAATAAGCATCATGTTATCTTCAAGTCATGTACAAATTTTGTATGAACAAAGTGATTTTATTGAAAATGATTAATAATCATTCATATAATTTGTTGAAACTGTAAGTTGGAATGGCTCAAAAAATAAAAAGCAGTGCATTCGGTTCGACTTTTTGCTCGTAAGTAATATAGTGGTCACACTTGGAAAGTTTCGTTGACACCAGCACTACTAAAAGACAATATATTAAAAACAAAAATGGTTTCAGTGAATAATTCATTTAATATAAAGTAAGGGCTGAGAAAGGTTTTATCATACCGATAGATGGAAGGTAATATCATTTTTCAGCTTCATTAAAAATAATATTTGGTTTGATAGGATATGAGTGTGATTCTTTACTGAAAACTAAAAATTGAAAATAAATTTTAGGAACATAGGATCTCATTAGACTTTGAATTGATATGTTAGTTTTTTCGCAAATCAGTTACCAATCATAGAAATCAATTAATTTGATGCGTTACTTCTGTACATGACCGCCGGTTTCAGCGCGTAGAAGCACTACGCGCAGAACTACAACAACATTAACTTTCATTTATAACGTCATAATATAATATATTATTTATATTAAATATTACATAATTTTGCCTTTCTCTATAGAAAGGTATTAGAACTGCTGGAAAACCCGACTTTCGAACGGAGCCTCGGAGACCCATAGTGTTATATACCATTCAACTCAGTTCGTCGAGTTCGGAAAATGTCTGTGTGTGTGTGTGCGTGTGTGTGTGCGTGTGTGTATGTGTGTGTGCACTTTTCGAAGATATTTGAACGCGCTCAATTTTCTCAGAGATGGCTGAACCGATTTTAACAAACTTGGGCTCGTTTGAAAGCTACTGTCAGGCCATTGATCAAGTTCAAAGATGAAATGGTTGTGACTTTTGGTTCCAGATATATGATGATTTGGTATAAGTGACGTAACCGACAAAACACGTTGATTTTTACCGCTCTTATATATATAAGGGTGCCAAAATTTTTGGATCACCTCTATTTTCGTTAAGTTCTAGTGCTCAAAAGTTTAAGCACCTCGAAAAAAGCCTTCATGCAAAATTTGACCTAAATCGGACATGCTTAAGGGGTGCTGCCCGGTGGTAAAGGTTTGACAATTTTCGATCTTGAAAAATCACCATAAGGGGGAGTACATGAAATTTCCGAAATCGAAATTTTTTTTTGATGCCGAAACTCTTAAAACTGCATGAAACATCGAAATTTAGTGTCATCTCAAAAAAAATTTTTTTTTGAAAATATCAACTTTCAGGGACTTCAAAAATTTTCATAAGTCCCAAAAAGTCGACTTTTTCAAAAAAATTTTTTTTCGAGATGGCACTAAATCTCGACGTTTCATGCAATTCTAAGCCTTTTGGCATCAAAAATTTTTTTTCGATTTCGAAAATTTCATGTACTCCCCTTATGGTGATATTTCGAGATATATGAAAATTCCACTAAGTGGACTAAGAAGGCTTTTTTTAGATTAGCATCACTGATTACAAATAGGCAACGCAAATGTCAAGCACTAGTTTGGAAAAATGATGCTGACTGTGTGACATAAACACTGAAGCGTGCTTTTGTGAACTACTCGAATCAATCGGAATCAATTGGTGACAAAATTAGTATCCAAAATTATTTAATAAATGTATGAAACATATTTTCATGGGACTATTATGAAAGAAGAGAAAGGCATTATCACACCACTAGGTGGATTAAAACAGGTTTTTATATATCTTAACATACCGAATTTTCATCTAAAAAATCAAAGCGTATATCAATAAGAAATATTTTATTGTCCTTCAAAATCAATAATTTTGCTTAAGTTGAGATAACTCATCGTAATATCCAAAACAACTAAAACCGATTTGTTTTTCAACTGACATAACTGTTAAATCAAAAACAAAGTCGGTTGTTGTAAATAAAACCTTTATTGAAATTGAAAGGTGTGTATCTTGACTAACTGACAGCATCTTTTTTTCAACCAAAAATGTTGTTATTTCAACCATCGTTTCTGTTGATCGAAAAACAAAAATGTCAGTTTAGAAAAAAACAACAACCGATTAGTTGTACCAAATTTTAACCAATCAAATTCACAAAAACAACTAATATTTTGGTTTTTGGATTGAGGGGCACTTTGTTCGTGGTTCGTTTCGTCATTCATTGCCTCACCATTTATATTGTTGTTGTCAAACGTATGTGGCTTTGGTTTTCTTTTTGCTGTTGTTCACAGTCTTGTGCACATAGCTAGTTGCTGTAGATACGTTTTGTTTTGATCGGCTGTCCTTGTCTTTTGTTGAAGATGTCCTTTGCGCAGTATCAGTGCATGGTTTATCGTAGTGTGCGGGTTGTTCACAAAACTGACATGTAATCAACAGATTCTCATAGGTAATCAGCGTTTTACAAGGAACGACTTGACCACAAATGATGTAAGATGGAAATGCCTTATGTAGTCGCATAAGGCATTTCCATTTTAATCGGTTCACAACGCCTTGTTGAATTGAATCTCAGTTACATTACACTAAGGTCTCTTTTTGCACGGGGTTAAGTACCGTGTTAAAAAATCCGTGTAAAACAAAACCGTGCTGATTGCGGAAACCTTGTAAAAAAACCGACGACGAAAATTCGACGTAATAATTCCAAAAACCATAGATTTGATTATTTGTTTGTTTTGTTTCGATTAAAATGTAACTTTTGATAATTTGAAGGTGGAAAAGCTTATTTTGATGTGAAACACATCCTTATTTTCTATATAGGGGTGCAAGCCATAAACCCAAGGAAAATTTCACGTAGCAATGTGGTCAGGTTTTGAACAATTACAGCTCAGTCTATTTTGTATCAATTATTCATATTATTTCATCATCTGATTGGAGATATTTCTAAGTTTCGATTTGAATGTATCAAGTCACGTATTTTCAATTATATATGATTGAAATTTTGATTAGTAGCGAGCAGTATATTATTTTGTCTGCTAAAAATCTCCGGCATACCGGATTTCTCTGCCAAAGACGACGGTTTTGAAGGAGAAAGCGATACATCAAAGGGAAAGCATCGCTCTGATTGGTCAATCGATGCAAAAGCGAAACTGCCGGAAGTACGCGAAGCTTTAAATGGAAGCGAAATTATAGCTAACGTTTCAGTCCTACGCGTCCTAGACAGCAAGACAAAAAGTGCAATAAAACAATTTGAAGCTTTAATTGCTATGTTCTGATCTTGTGTCATGCAAGCTCGGATTAAATTCCATGTTAACAGTTCGGCTGAAAAGTTCGTATCGTTTAATAGAAACACACATTTGTTTGCCAAAATTCGTTTTTATTATTCAACATAATAGCCATCAGAGGCGATACAGCGATTATAGCGATCTTCCAACTTTTCGATACCATTTTTGTAGTACGATTTGTCCTTTGCCTCAAAATAGGCCTCAGTTTCAGCGATTACCTCTTCATTGCTTCTAAATTTTTTACCAACGAGCATTCTCTTGAGGTCTGAGAAAAAGTCACTGGGGGCCAAATCTGGAGAATACGGTGGATGAGGGAGCAATTCGAAGCCCAATTCGTTCAATTTCAGCATGGTTTTCATCGACTTGTGACACGGTGCATTGTCTTGATGAAACAAAACTTTTTTCTTCTTCAAATGAGGCCGTTTTTTTGAAATTTTGTCCTTCAAACGCTCTAATAACGCTATATAATAGTCACTGTTGATGGTTTTTCCCTTTTCAAGGAAGTCGATGAAAATTATACCATGCGAATCTCAAAATACAGACGCTATTACCTTACCGGCCGACTGTTGAGTCTTTCCACGCTTTGGGTTCGGTTCATTGCGTGCAGTCCACTCAGCTGACTGTCGATTGGACTCCGGAGTGAAGTGATGGAGCCATGTTTCGTCCATTGTTATATATCGACGAAAAAAATCGGTATTAAACACTGCTCAGAATCATCAATTCGTTGTTGTTTTTGATCGATTGCGAGCTCACGCGGCACCCGTTTTGCACAAAGCTTTCTCATATCCAAATATTCGTGAATAATATGTCCAACACGTTCCTTTGATACCTTTAGGGTGTCAGCTATCTCGATCAACTTCACTTTACGGTCATTGAAAATCATTTTGTGGATTTTTTTCACGTTTTCATCGGTAACAACCTCTTTTGGACGTCCACTGCGTTCATCGTCTTCGGTGCTCATATGACCAGTAAGAAATTTTGCAAACCACTTACGAATTGTTGCTTCGCCCGGTGCAGAGTCTGGATAACACTCATCAAGCCATTTTTTGGTATCGGCGGCACTTTTTTTCATCAAAAAATAGTGTTTCATCAACACACGAAATTCCTTTTTTTCCATTTTTTTCACAATAACATAAGTAGCTTCACTCGAAATGCAATATCTCACAAACTAATAATCAGACAGCTGTCGAATTTATACACGTATCTTTTGAAGGTTGGTACTAACTGAAAATGGTATGGATTTAATTCTAGTGGCGCCCTCTCATTGAAACGATACGAACTTTTCAGCCGATCTGTTATGTCGTTTCGCCTGAGAAATTGACAACTACCCCAGGATAAATTTTGAGTGCTTAAGATTAATTTCTAATTTACATTAGATGAACTCGATTGATAATGAGAAAAAGTTTATCGTTTCAACCGAAATCGCAAAATGGTAGAGAAGCTTAACTCTATAAAAATCACTGCTTGCATACAAAACTTGAACACAAGCTTGTCGAAGAGAACCTTAAATATCGAAATTCGTATCGCTAGTGTGTACAAAGAAATGCTAGTAGTACCACCCATAAACACTTTCACTACAAATAAAGCTTGAGAATAAGTTCATTTCTATTCCGAAGGTGCGATGTGTAGTAAACACTAACGATCTTAGCAGTCATTTTCAACTAAACTAAGTGGGAAGACATGGGTATCGGCAGGGCCGCCAAGAGAAAATTCGGGCCCGGGAGGACTGCAATATTACGGGCCTCTAAACATGAAAATTTAGAAACATTTTGAGTATAAGAATGTCATCGTATCAAAAGGTTTTTAAATACATAATTTAAAAAAAAATAATTCCTGGCGGCCCTGGGTATTGGATGAAGATCTATGACCGCATCGACAGAAATAACGGGGAAGTTCACTCTTTTTCTTTTTTAACGACTAAGTTTAGTAGTCAATATTTCTTTTTTCTTTTTGCGATATTCTCCTAACCAGAGACCATTTTTTTTTTGTAGAAAACAGACAATGAAAATTATAGAATGATAGTACTCAAGGGAGAGCAAGGATGTGAATATATAGAACGGATAGTAAATGGTAAAAGACCTTTATCACTACTTTCCGACATACCAGAGACTTGGGTGATTCGCATTGTTCAGATGCCTAAGCCCAACTCCTCTGGTAAAAGGTAAAAGTTAAGTTACTAGAAGATTTCTGCTTGCTTAAATGATCCTCTGTCACGTCTCACCTTTCCGTTTTATATATTCACATCCTCGCTCTCCCTTGAGTACTATCATTCTATAATTTTCATTATCTGTTTTCTACAAAAAAATGGTCTCTGGTTAGGAGAATATCGCAAAAAGAAAAAATAACGGGGAAGAATTCATAGAAATTCCCTTTTTTTTAATTTTTCTCAAAAAACAAATGACAGTGCTTTTTAAACTCTCATTAGAAACCGTGTTAATTGCGAAAACCGTGTAAATAAAAACCGCGTTAATCTATAATCCGTGTAAAAAAAGCCGTGTATAAAAAAAACCGTGCGAAAAAAACCGTCTAAAAAGAGACCTCAGTGTATTAGCTTCTAGATGTATTCGTTCCTTAAGTAAGATTTCATTTTCATTTGCTGCTGGTCTAACTTTGCACCGTTCGAAATCAATGCAAGTTGAATTTTGTCTTACAGACCAAGTTGCTGGCCTTTGTATTTGCCCATTTCGTACACTCTGTTGTTCACTGCACTGCATTGTCTTCGTTTCTGTCGTCTCAAACGTAAGCTATTTTGGACTGTGTCGGATGAGATGCGAACACGAACTGTGAATGTATACGGATCAGGGACATTTCGCTGAAAGCCATTTCGCCGAAAGCCGTTTCGCCGAAAGCTATTTCGTCGAAAGGGTTATTTCGCCGAATGCCATTTCGCCGAAAGGGTCATTTCGCCGAATCCTGAAATCGTCCTAAAATCGTAATTAGAATTGATTTAAAATAAAGACAAATGAAAGATTTGTCTTTTGTTAACGTCCGTTTTGTTGACCTACAATTGTACTTTTTGAATGAAGATTGATCCATGAACCTCAGAACGGAGTTCCCAAGAAAACTTGTTGACTATTAGCTACTTAGCATCAAAGCAATTGCATAGGTGTATCTACTAGACAAATGTATGTGAAATTTTCCGTTTATTAAGTTAACATTAAAAAAATATATCTAATGCGGCTACGCCGGAAATATTTTTCTCAGTTTTTCCAGAAATATTTGAGCAGCGCGAGGAAAAGTTCTCCAATGAAGGTACAACAAGGGTAGATCAATTTCAACTCTTAACTGTACCGCCTAATTCATAAACAGCCGAGAAAATAAAGAAAGCATTTAATACGACAATATATACGGCCACAGAAGCAAAAAGATTACTGAATGAGAGCGGTGTACATTCTAGTATTGGATCGAGGGCAGCCAGTGAAGTATATGAAATTATTAAAGACACCACTATGCAATTTTAAGAGGGTGATGAAACCAGCGTTCAATGTGATTGTGTAACAATTAGGAAAGGCGGAAACGGAAAAGGTTAATGATCACTACATTGTGAGAAGCCTACAACCGATTTAAGGATATGAACGTCAATACGAATATTGCGTAAATCCAGCCTCACTGGAGAAGTTTATTAGAAGCAATGGACGAAAAATGTATTGGTGAAATTATTTTTGAATTTGGTGAACTACGTTCATAAAATAGAAGGTAGAGTTTGTTTCCGGTTTGGTTCAAAAGTTAGGTAAGGCCAAAAGAGAAAATGTATTTTTACATGCACTTTTTCCAAATCACTGTTACCCAAAATCTGTTAATTGTACGAAAACGATTTAACATTTAAATAAATACGAATCACTATATTATTTTCGATCGTTTTTCGGTTGAACCTGTTACCAAAACTAATACACTTGCTATTAATATGTTACGATTAGTGACTTTTCAGCAATAAAGAAATTATAACTGAGCAGCCCTAATCAAATAAAAAGATTAGTCATTCATTATTAAAAATACTATCATTTCAACTGACTTTTGTAACAGGAAAAGAGAATACCAGATGAGAAAACATTTATTTATGATTTCGTGGACAAGGAAAAGTCCAAATCTTGTACAGAATATTGAAAAAAACTGTTTTTTTTTATTTCTAATTTTTCATTGGGAAATACATAAAATAAGAAGTACCCGCAACCACCGCTTCAATCGTTCACCAAATTCGAAAGAATTAACTTGAATCTGCCGTGGAAAATTCGCAAACCATTGCCAATGGGTAGAACAATGTAATTTAAGTCTGATCACGATTCATTCCCCGGTACCCCTTCCGGCAATAAACTTCAATCTCAAATTGGAAAAATAATCAATTCAAATTAATTTTGGTATTCAATACCCGGTGGTAACTTATCCGCTTCGGTTCGTCGCTCAGTCCGAGCGGTTGTGTGCCATTCTGTTTCTTATTGGCCAAGTCCGGCGAATAATTGAACCCGAAGCCGATCATTGTCCTTCTCCCATCGGCGCCACCGCGCTCATCGCACAGAAATGACGAAGAAGCTGGGAAGAAATTCGAAGTGAAGCAGTTGTAAAACCATCCCGCAATCGATCTTTCCTGTCCGCAATGACTGGAAGGAAGTTGGTAAAGTTTTGTCGTGCACAAAGCGGTTGATATCAATTCCTGTGCCGTCGGTCGGTCGGAACCGTCGGTGGGTTTGGGATCCAGCCTCGGCGTGGAGGCAACGCAAAGGAAGCAACGCGGATTGGATTAAATGAACAACCAGTCAAGTCAGTTGGCTAGAAGACGTAGAAACAGAATCACTTCAGATGCGGTATCGAGCTTTGATTATACTTTTAAGGATACTCACGTTTTCTTTCCCAACAGGCGCATTTTGTAGTCCTCTTCTTCCGGCTGCTCACGGTATTCGCTTGTCACAGCACTCCGGCGGAATTCTACGGAATGCAATTTTAAATCACACGAAACATTTGCTGCCAGTTGGCATCGGGTTGTCTGGGACCGGCGGTGGAACCCGGGATCCGAAGTGTGCGGTGGAAGAGCTACATGTCACGATTTACACACGTGATAAAGTTCCATTGTTTGTTTATGGATTAGCTGCACGAGCGATCGCGATCAGGGACCGGACGTTGGCAGTGGCTTGTCCGATGCCATCGGAACTTCAAGAGGTAATTGCTTGTGTCTGGGTACATCTATTATGACCATTGACGGCAGGGTTTCATGAAATGTCTGTCGAAAAAATCGAACCCAACATGGTCGGTAGTTTGTATTAGTATTGCAAATCGCTTTGTGTGACAACCTTTTGAGGTAAGAATCATTTTGCTGTCGTGTTCCAAAACCACCAACGAAAAGTTGTAAGATCCATAGATTAATTAGCATTACTAAGCAATCAAACGGTAATCTATGCCAATCTAGGTCTGTTTCTATTGATTTGTTAGTTCTATTGAAAGACAGAAAACCGAATATCAGATTTCGAGTTGCCAAATTTCAATGACAAGTAAATTGATTCGAATCAATCAACAATCAACGCAAAACATCTTGCTTGGCACGTACAGGATATGTAAATCCTAGCGAGTGCTAATGTAATGAATGAAAAGCGTTCTCATTGAAACATCCATCATTCCGGCACTTCGGTTGTGAAGTGAAGCCGACAGCTTCCCAGTCGCTAGTCACACAACAACAGTCTACTGCTCGCGGTAGTGTTTCGTGGAAATATTCAAATGAGAGATTCTTGCCGCCTCGACACCAACCCGGAGCTGCATATTCGTGCCACTCTCTGGTAAGGACCCCACCGGGTGAGTGACGACGCCGGCGAGGCAGTCGGTCGGCAAAAAGCAAACGCTAGCGAGGAAGGCTGAAAAAAAACGAGCTATGTTCAACATCGTGTGACATTATGTCAGGGACCTCGCAAGCAGCTTTCGCTCCCCAAGTTAATACAATAAAGCATTTATTCACACATTTGGATAAATTGATGCGCGGTGTCGATAAGGATTCGCCTCGTTTGTGGCCGCACTCGGTTCGGAAGCGATGCCGCCGCGCGCCGTCTGCGATTCCTTTTAAGGGATAATAAATTTCTTCGCTTGGTGATCTGTTTCTGTGTCGGTGAGTTGCATCGTGTTTTTGCTCTTCATTGTCGATGCACTCTTCTGTCGACAACGCTAGCAGCTACCGTCGTTTTGTTGTTGGTGTTGTTGTCCTGTGGATACTCTACTGAATCCCAGAGGAGTATCAGTCATGACAGGAAACATAACAAGTTGGCAACTGAATACCACAGCTTCGTGTACAGTGTGAAATAAGAGCAATTAGTTTAGAACCAGGATTCATGGGTCTGTGCGATGACAATGAAAATCGAGAACGAGAACTGATCTTATAAAGTCTTGCATAAAAAATCGAGACAATCTATATCGTGATTCAAACTATTTGATATTGGTTTAACTGAAGCAAGATAATAGTGAGGAGAGAGTGCCACTTATTTCTGTTACTCAATGCCGATATCATATAAGCGAAACATCAACAAGTTTCGTACGAATTTCACTGCAGCGATAGAAAAGAACAGAAGAAACGTCACAAGCATTACAGTACGGAATTGTTTGGTTTCATAGAATCTAGTTAAGGTCGTGGGTATCCAAGAAATCTCTGGAAACAAGAAATCAGTGTATAAACGCGTGACTGGTGACTCGCAAATTGACATACTGTTATCATGTCTGGGGAATTTCTTGTCTATTTGAAACCTCATTGAAATGTAGGCCTTAAGGTCTACCAACGAAACCGATGACATTAATGAGTTTCTTTTTTTGTGGTCTCGTGGTATCACATTCAATTAATGGGATCATCGTAATGAATTAGGAACAAGTGCTTATTTCTCCAAAAACATAATTCCAAGTCCTTAGATTACAGAAAATAATCCTTAAACAGATCAGAAGTAAGCAATACGTAGATTTACGACTATAAGCAGCATTAGCAAGTTATTTATAAACTGCGGATTGCTCGACCGGAAGTCGTCAGCTTGGATTTCGGAACAATCTCAAACATTGTTTTCTCGCTTTTAATCATCAAATCCGTTCCAAAAGTTGTCAAAGAATATCTTTAAACCAGAAGTCGCAATCTCGGATTTCGAAACAACCCCAAACATAATTTTCCGGCTCCGGCTAATGAAATCTGTTTCGAGAACACCCATATTGTACTGGGTTTTAAAGGAATCGCCGGAAGTCGCCATCTTAGATTCTGGAACGACCCTAACCATTGTTTACCTGCACCTATTTATCAAATCCGATCTGAAAATACTTTTTCAATGGTTTTCAAGGAATATCAACAATTCGGACGTCAATCTTGGATTTCTAAAATACCTAAAACATCATTTTCGGAATCTAAGGAGTGTATCGATAAGTAGTTAGCAACATTCAAACAGTTATTACTCTGAAATGGCTAAATATTTTGCAGCGTGTTTTGCGGTGACATGTTTGTTTACATGTCAATAACAGCTGCGCAATCGATTGGTTTCGGTACGGTTTATCGTTTCAATGATGAGTCGAATTGATCCGGAAACGCGAAAGAAAATTCTGCACACTTGGTGCTCAGAAAGTGGTGTCACGTACAACGAAATTGCAAAACGGGTGAAAGTGCACCACACCAGTGTCAAAAATATTATCGAGAAGTTCGGTAAGACCCTTCCCATGAAGGATTTGCCCCGATCCGGTAGGACTTAAAAGTGGTTGAGTACATCAGGATAAACCCATCGGCGTCGACGCGGGATTTGGCCAAGCAGTTCAACACCAGCATTGGGATGATTCAACGGATCAAAGTTCGGAACTCCCTGAAAACGTACAAGAAACAGAAGGTGCCGAAAAAGTCCCTGGTACAGCAAGTTCAGGCCAAAACAAGAGCGCGAAAACTGTATAACTGGATTCTACAGAATAAAGACGGATGCATCCTGATCGACGACGAAATCTACGACAAGGAAGACTCTCGAGCGCTGCGCGGACCGCAATATTATACGAAATCGGTGTACCAGGACCTGGACGACGCTGACACCACGGTGGCGATGGAAAAGTTTGGGCAGAAGGTGTTGGTCTGGCAAGCAATTTGTATCTGTGGTTTGCGGTCGTCGATTTTCTTCACGAAGGGCACAATTAACGCCAAGGTGTACGAGGAAGAATGTTCGAATAAGAGAATGCTGCCACTGTACAGAAAGCATTAAGGCTCCTCCTCTCTTCTGGCCGGATTTGGCTTCAGCCCACTACGCCAACTCCGTTCTACAGTGGTTGTCAAAAAATAATGTACAATTCGTGGAAAAGGACATCAACCCACCGAACTGCCCGGATCTTCGGCCAATTGAAAGGTATTGGCAATTGTCAAGCGGCACTTTTGGAAGGAAGGTACAGTGTCCCAAAACATGCAGGAGTTCAAAACAAAACTGGACAGCTGGGACCAGGAAAGTCACAAAAGTAACTGTGCAGAATTTAATGAAGAATGTCAAGTCCAAAGTGCGAGCGTTTCACAGAAACTAGGATTTTCTTCAATATAATCAGAGAAATGCATAAAAATGTAATTTTTCTACAATATATCGAAAACTGATGTCAAAATAATTTTTTTTTCGCTTTTTTATTCAATAATCAATGTTGATAACTACTTTTCGATACACTCCATACTCTTTAAACCCGTTCCAAAAATATCCATTTTGTAATGGTTTCGTTTATCCAGTATCGTTTTCATTGCATGCAAAAACCTCTTTTTACGAAGTAGATTCGTAAAAAAAGTTTATGTTATTTGGGATTTGGTTCGTGAAAATAGCTTACGTAAAAAGGCGGGTGGATAATGTCAGAGACATAACTGCATGTTGTGAATACGAAAACAACTGACATGTTCCTTAACACTTCCGAATATCAATTAGTTGATCAATTGTATGAATTATGCAAGCATTCCCCTTTTTCACATTTTTCGCAAAAATAATGTGATCTCGGTTACTGTGAATTTCACACAGCGAAAATCTGCACAAATCTAATCAAAAAGTTCTAGATTTTCACTAAACTGAGGATATTTACCTTCGATTTGCGAGGAAGAAACCCTAATAGTACTTTAGAAGACTTTTAGAGCCATTAGAAAGGCTGATTTTGTTTGATGCTCTCCACCGTTGTAATCTTTTCGTTGTTTTTTTTTACCAATGCAAACAACTGGCAGCTTCGACGTAATCGCTCTTGTCGGAAGCGAAACTAGCTTTTCAAACGACACACAATACATCTGCTAGCAGTGGCGATAGAATCCAAACTGATCCAATTTTTGTTAGGAGGTTTCTTTTTACGTGATTTCGTTTGTAGCTTTTTCAATAATGAGCGATCCTAACGGCTATTAAAATAGCAGCATATATAATTTTAATGTCGATTATTTCATTTGGGATTTGCATTTCATTGAAAGAAATTTTCAGGATGCTGAACGGGATTCATTCCTGCCTTTCAGAAGGACCCAATTGTGGAACTCTCTAGGATATTAAACACTGTTCGGAACATTTTCCTAGAATGATTTGTTGTACAGCAGCAGATATTTTGTTCTCTTCCTCAGAACGCGTTCTGATTGGCTGGTGTTGACATGGGTCAAATGAGACAGGTTTTTCAATAGTGTACTTTTGAAATACTTCAATGATGTTAAGTTGAAAAATTTCGATTCTATTGGTAGTTAGATTGTATAAATCCTTTCACAAATCACTGAGCTATGAACTTTAAAAATACGAGAAAGGCAAACGCGTCTTATGAATTATCCTCTTTGATACGTGTTTATACCAAACATTTCAAAAAATTTTAATTTTGAATTATTTGAGATTATGTCACACAACAGAAAATTTTCAGTTCGTGCTTGCATGTCATCAGACACAGTCGACAATTGCTTACGGTCGAGACGATAGAAACAAAGACAATACAGTGTAGTGAACAATAGATTGTACGAAATGGGCAAATACGATTTAACAAACCCTGAAACTTGGCCTACAAGGCCAAATTCAATTTGTATTGATTTCAAGCGCTGCAAAGTTAGACCAGCAGCAACCGAAATTGAAATCTTGCTTAAGGAACGAATGCATCTAAACGTTACTGATGTAAGTGAGATTCAATTCAACAAGGCGTCTAACTGTGTGTACATTATATTCAAACGTGAAAAAGATGCAATTGCATTTACTTCGATTAATGACGGTATGCACAGTGTTGATCATGATAATGTTATATATAAAATCCCTGTGTACATGGTGGACAATGCCATAGAAGTACGCGTGCATGACCTTCCCCCGCCGATCAGGGATGAGTTCGTTCGGGAAAGTATGTCGCAGTACGGTGAAGTTCTTTCCGTCGAAAGGGAAGTATGGCGGAATTTTTTTCCGGGTATCCGGAATGGCGTGCAACTACGTAAAGCAATTCCATCGTACATCATTTGTGATCAAGACTGGATACACCCGTGTAAAAAGCTGATTACGTATGAAAATCAACTGGTTACATGTCAGTTTTGTGAACAACCTGCACACTACGGCAAACCTTGCACTGAAACTGCAAAAAGGACATCTTCAAACAAAAATAAGGACAACCGCCCAACAACGGAAACTAGTGAGCGCAGTACTCCTGTTGTACCATCAAACCCACCAGCAACTGCAATTAATGCACAACAAGGCGCGTCTACAGCAACTAACAACCAACCCAAAAATGCGAATTACAAGGAAAACGAAGAAAAAACGGAAACCAACAACGATACCACCGATGCGGCAATAGAGGACGAGACGAGCCACGAACAAAGTGCCCCTCACTCATCGCAAGATAAAAATGGAAGCTCCTCTCCCCCTAGAAAAAGGGTGACAACGAGATCCAACGGTAAAAAAATTATTTTATCTAATAAAAACATGGCTCATTCGGCCACGTAAAGCTTGTACGCAAATTGGCCTAAATAAAAAAAATTTTTATAAAAAAAAACTGAAAATTTTATCATAAAATTGTGATCATATTTCCGATGGCATGCAGCAAAAATTATGTTGATTCCTTAGATACAACAAGAGATATTCACGATCAAAAACTTATCACTCTCTCAGAGGGTACATTTTGAAAAGACGACCCATAGTAAAGTAAGTCTTATTCACGACAAAAGAGTTAACGTAAAAAAAGTAAACGGAGGTTTGGGTGTATTAACAGCAAACAAAAAAGACATTAGCTGTTGTAGTTCTTGTTGTGATACAGTGTAGTCTCTAAATAGAATATTCCAAGTAGATCTTGGATCTTGGAATATCTTCAATTTCGATGGTGCTAGATACTTTTAAGTATGAATGTGGCTAGATTTGTTTTGTTATATATACTACATTCGGTTAGAATTGAAAAAAACGTATTTTTTACACGAAAAATTTTAATTAAAGTTTATGTTTCATTTAATTTATTCGAAATTTAATACTCGCACAACCGACTATGCGCGTAAATTGAGGTTCCACTGTACACACTTAAAATCGATTCTCCAAATAGAATTTTTAGTTATCCAAATTATCATTTCCGATTGCTAAAACAAACATATCAAAAGTGGTTTGGGCGGCTCTGAGTCAGCTCTCGAGCTGCTCTGATCAACAAACGAAAACGGTATAACATATAAAAGTGAATTAATTAGTCCCAGGACTGACACATCGATGGCGTTGTCAAAAATCGATATTAGCACCAATCTTCTAAAGATTGCATGACGTTCTGATGCTTGGTCCTCGAGTTACAGTGATTTAAATGACGCTAGTCTAGATATTCGAATCGGAATCCGAAACAAAGGATAATAAGAACTGTACTCGAAAATAAGCAATTCTTTGAGATCGTTAATGCATCACGTCTCCCCTCGTATACTTTCGTCGACTTTTCCAAATACTGGTAGATAAAAATAAATTTTATAGTTTCCTTAGGGCTATTTTTGACACCGTTTGAGAAAAAAACATCTAGGTAAATTTAAAAAAAAGTATTTTGAGAACACTTCCAAATTGTGCTACTTATAAACAAAATCGGTCAGTTATGTTCGTGAATATTTTATTTTGAGTCTGCAGCAAAAACAAAAGCGAGTATTCTGTCTACGTTGTTCAAATAAAATATTTCATACTTGGTGAGACAATCACAGGTGATCGTTAAAAGTGGATATTGATGTACTTTAGTATTACTAAAAATACTTAAAAAGTGGTCAGCACAAAATTTTGTTCTTCAACGCCGACACCGGATACTGGGGTCGATCAACCACCACAAATTGAAATATTTTTAGCACAGTCTCTAAAAAATATTACGTTCATCGTTACATCGAATAGCGGTTTGAAATATTCAATACTTATCACTCTATAATACCGGAACCGGAAGGCTGATCCGGATGAAATTGAAAATGTACTTAGAAGGTCGAATCATCTCTAAGAATTTTGGACTAATCACATTCTAGAGTTTTTACCACTCCGGAAACTGAGGCCCTTATAACAGAAGTGGACGACTATAGACTATTTGGTCATCAGCTAACAAGATACACAAACTAGCGGAATTTGTGAATTATTTTTGAGGAAAATGTAGCTCTTTACATGATCAATTATGAAAAAAGGCGGGAGGGTAATGTCAGAGGCATATCTGGATGACGTGCATTCGGATAAAACTGACATGCTCTTTCCACACACCCGAATATCGATAATCGCACGTACAATCATCAAGTACTATGTGAATTTTGCAAATTTTTATGAGGTTGTGTAGCAGACAAGACCAATTAAATTAAAAAATTCAATGTCTCGAAACACAAAATTAAATAAAATCTGTAAACCGAATTTAAGAATGATATAGTATAAATTATTGAAATCCACTCACCACTCATATTAGTCAAATAAAAATGGTGTCTGTTTCACTAGCGAACAAAATGTGTCGGAAGCCCACTGCACCCAAACACTGAAAATATTCCGCATTTTTAGGTGTCGGTTTTGCGCGATACGCTTTGTGCGATGATTCGTCTAATTCATGCGGTTGGAACTTTTCGCGTCTTATTATGACACTAAATTTCACCTTAATGCTCATTCATACCAAACATTTCATAAACCTTCAATTTGAAGTTAGTTGTGGTTATTTGATATTACTGAAAAATTTCATCAAAAATTGCTGATTATATTTCTGGTGATATAAAGAAAACATTATGTGACTACTTTAAATACACCAAGAGAAATTCCACCCATTCTTGTATGGGGTACATTTTGAAAAGGCGCCACACAGTAAAGTAAGTCGTATTCACGACAAAAACTTTTGAAATCGGAATTTTTACACTAATAAACCTTTACTTTCGAGCTTTGTAGGATAGCTTTTCATTTATATCTAAGGTTGTAAAAATCGGTGAGAAAAGTGCACAATTTTTTTACAAAAATACATACATACACTCACATTTCCATACATACCGACGTTTTGCGTACATGACATACTGATTCGAATGGTGTACATCCGTTTCCACGGAGATTGTACAGGGTCCGGCACTCGAAGTGTAACCAATTAAAAAGGCCATAAATTCAGTTTGGAAAATTACTTTTATTTAATTCAAAGTACAAAATGTGTAAAAATAATACAAAATTCAGAATCAATTCACTTTTGCTCGATATGACCACCTTTTGCCTTGACTATGGCCTTGAGACGGTCAAAAAACGAATCGCAAGCTGTCCGAATGTGACTTGCAGGTGTATTTTGGCCCACTCGCGGACAATAACTTTTTTCAGCACCTCGAGGCTTGTGTATCTTTTAGTTCGGACTTTGCTCTCCAAAATGGCCCAAAAAGAATAATCCATTGGATTCGCATCTGGTGAATCCGAGAGCCATTGTGTGGACGTGATGAAGTTCGGAGCGTTGATTTTCAGCCATTCTTGATTCACTCGAGCTTTGTGAGACGGTGCCGAGTCCTGATGAAACGTCCATGGTCTGCCACCGAAATGCTTGTCTGCCCACGGCTTCAAAGCAACCTCCAGAATACTTTCCCGATAATATGTCGCATTTACCTTGACGCCAGGCTCGAAGGTCTGAAATTGGTTACACTTCGAGTGCCGGACCCTGTATTACCTTTCTATATGAGAAAGGTAAAAACTTAGTGCATATTTTTATCCATACACACACATACATGCGGCGATCTTGACAAACTGAGCAGAATGAATGGTATAAGACACTCGACTTATTAGGCCTCGGATGAAAAGTCGGTTTTCAAAGTGATTGCTTAGCCTTTATGAAGGATGTATGCAGTCAAATTGCACCACAAGAAAATAATTCACCCATTCAACCGTTCATCTTCGAACTTAAGATATTATTTAACTTGTTCCACGTTCGTTTTATTGAATTTCAATACCATACTCAAATGTACAAAGCTTCTTCTTAACACTATTATTCAGGGCTTGTACGGTGTTTGAAGCAACATTTTTTTTGCGAGGATATTCATATTTTCGTCATATCTTCCTCCAATCTTACTTCCTTAGAGTGTTTCAGAAGCGCCTGCTTCATGATGGGCCAGTACTTTTCAATTGGCTACAGTTCCGATGGATTTAGGTTCATTAGGCTTGTATCACTACAAAAAATAGGAAGACCTATTTCCTTGGTCTCTGTTTAATAAAGAATTGGAATTATGTTTGAAAATTTCTAGACTTTTTGCCGAAACCAATTTCCATGGGTTGGAAATTTGTCTTAAGATTTTTATATCATTTGTAGTGAAATCATGGTTTTCGGAAAAGGCATGCTCAGCTACTTTCGACTTGAAATGGTGTGATAATCCCCGTTCCAAATCCTTGGATGCTTTCCCTATTTCCGCTCTGTGTTCCTTGAAACGGGTATCTAATGATCTCTTTGTTTGTCCAATGTATAATTTATCACAATGAGAACATGAAATTTTGTATACCCCAGATTTTTTCAATTTGTCAGTAGGATCTTTAGTAGATCCTAGTAAAGTTTTCAACTGGTAGTTAGTACTACTGAACACTAAATCCAAGCCAAAGGGTTTTAATTTTGATTTATGTGGATATGCCATGTTAGAGTTGAAGTCTACCGATATTCTTTTCAAATTTTCTGATAGGGGGGTCAAAGTTGTAAGTGATAATTTTTTCAATGATCTTAATTTCTTATCGAGGAATGTTTGGATTGAGCGCTCCGGATATCCATTGAGTTTTCCAACTTCGAAAATAAAATTTTTCTTATTCACTACCGCATCATCTCTGAGGGGTAAGGTTAGCATTCTGTAAAACGTATGGTGAAATGCTGCCATTTCAAAGTCTACCTACTTCCGTTTCATATAAAAGGAACAACATTGCAGCATTCTTTCAATAATTAAAAAAACCGCTAATACACTGAAGATGAATATAAATTGTATTCAAAATACGTATATGTGATGTGACGTTTATTATACATGATTTATAGTGTTGTGAGATACATAGTGAATTTGTATAGTGACGTGATATACTTATAACAGAATTAAATGGTAATATTAAAAAATGTATCCTTGTACTTTTTCTTCCTTCCGAACAACAGTTAAACGTTCGTTGTATCGATTTAAAACACGAGATACCGTACATTGTGCAATTCACAGCATTCTACCGAATACACGATAAGAGAAATGCGGATTTTCAATATTTTACTCCGCTGATATTATTCCGACTCCAATTTCACAACGATTACAAAACTACTAATGTCACACACACAACGTAAATACTACACATTGAACTAGTTTCACCCAAAATTCTAGTTGAAAATACCTAATGGGTAAAAAGTTACAGGCATTTAAGAGTGATGCAATTTGAGTCCGTACATTCTTTGTATAAAAAAGACTTTTTTCGTTCAAACGTTCAGTGTCATTATATCGGAAACTAAACTGAAGGAAAATCTTCCATGGATTCAATTAAATATAATTTGTGAGGAAATTTCACAGAATAGTCCAATACTTTAAAAGAACACAGAATAGTCCAACACTTTTTAATAGAAAAGGCCTCTATAAAACTTTCGAGATAATTTTTGGCCTTTCGGCTCCGTTTCAAAGTCCAGCTTAAATGCCTGTTGAATGCTCGATAGCTTTCGAGCAGACGAATGCTCCGAACGGTGCTTTGGTTGAGCTTTGAAACATTTATTTTTTGCAATTTATTAACCACATTGGATTTCAAACGTGAGTATCCATAGTTGATTTATTTCTTTCGGCATTGCCCAGTCACAATTTCTCAAAATCATCTATCTAAACTCAAAAAAAAAAAAATAGAAAAAAACCTGCCTCTCTCATGTACATATAATATTGTGGTATTCTATTCAAAATTTTTCTCTTCGATTTTTGAAAGAAACCAAGAGATTGTTTATGCATAACAAGTTTGTTGCATCCGAAAATATTTTAGGTGACGGTGTACAATATTGAACACACTTTACCCTATAATTCCGGAACCGGATGTCAGATCCGGATGAAATTCAGGAATTCCGTATGAGACCGGAAGACCTTTCATTTGAATCTAAGTTTGTGGAAATCGATCAAACCAACGCTGAGAAAAGTGAGTGAGATCTATTTTTGTATATATGACCACTATTTCCGGTACTTCCGGAACCGGATACCGGAAACCAGGATAGCCGGAATCGGTTTGTTTAGTTGCCTACTGATAATGACTATCCATTTGTGTAGTTTTGAGACCAGTTTAGAGAATTTTTTACGTGTTTCGTTTCGCCGGTTTAAGTGACGGTGTACAATATTGAACACACTTTACCCTATAATTCCGGAACCGGAAGTCGGATCCGGATGAAATTCAGGAATTTCGTATGGGACCACGAGACCTTTCATTTAGATTCAAATGTCAGCTTGTCAAAATCTGTTCAGCCATCTCCGAGAAAACATAGTGAGATTATTTGACACATACACACACACATTGCACAGCTCGATGAACTGACTCGAATGGTATATGACACTTTGCCTTCCGGTTCAATTTTTATTAGTCGCTCGGTTTTTCAAGTGTTTGCATAACCTTTCTATATGAGAAAGGCAAAAACATCTGTATTTGCGATTCAATGCATAAGGTGCTGGCCTTAAAACCCTGTCTTATGTTCGAATCCCGATATGGAAGGATTTTTAGTGTTAATAGAATCGTAGAACCAGCCACGCTATGAATCGGTTGCTAATTCTGTTGATATAGAAGGCCAAATTCCACAAAAAGGAATGTGATATCAAGGCTTAGCTTTTGTCTAAACTCAAATGAAACCTTCCATCAGAATCTCTGTGAAAACTAGGCTGGGCGTCCATACATTATGGGATTCGAGCCTCGTATGCATTTTAGAATCAAATAAATTATTGATTCTAGCACACATCGAATCTATCAGTTGGTGATCGATTATTTCCATTAACGGTCATAACGGAGACTCCGTAGGTTCGGTCATGCCGTTTCCATTAACCATCCGTCTGTTCGAGGGCAAATAGTAAGGCGCCTGCACGAAACTACACGTGCTACTGAAACAATTGTAATCCAGTTTATTCGACGCATTAACCGAAAGCTGACTGGTTCAGCATAACAAACCGCATAATGCTTCGCTCGGACCATGCAATCTGCAAAGTGCATCCCGAATGCGTGATTTAATTCTCAACATATTGTCAATGCATGGTACTCAATTTGTTTTAATTAGCGCTACCGAAAACATCCCACTAAACACAAAAGCCACAATTGCACCCCTCCTCGTACCCGTGACGGGATTTTTTTTTTTGCTGCTTTTATGCCATATGGTAGGTTCTAGTTTCACTCCGGCTCAAAGCTCACTTTTGGCATCTTGTACCGTCATCAGCACCGGATGGTTTCCACACACACACACACCAGTCCAGCTCACAGGGACTCGCTTGGCCAGTGCGCAGGAATTGCACATTGCATAAAGTGAATTTTAATCCCACTTCGGGACTGCCGGAAAATAATGGAACCGCCGAAATGTTGGACCCCTCTCCGTGCGTCACAATATTGTCTCCTGGTTGCTTTTATTACGACATAAGGGATGAAATTTAATACCTATCCGGGCTATTCTTCAGTTGCTGGGCACAGTAAACCGAACAGGTTATCCACGGATGGCATAAAACAGCACAACAATCCGCAATGATGACGGTAAGTTCTGATTAAAGTACCACAGCACAGTTGCCAGCCGAGACACACCAAATGAAGAGTCCGGAATGCAATGAATAATATATTTTATGATCCGAGATTTTCTCCCCTAATGCGTATGTTGTAGGTTTCTTCACACTGGTACCGTGCACTAGATTCGGAATATGTACATCTACAGCTGTAGCTAGTGGTGCTGTTAATTTGAAAAACCTCAAAATTTTATTTATATGACTGGGACTTGACATGCACTCCCCGACGATTGTGCTCCGACAGGATTCGGCAGGATTTTCTCAGACAATAAAAATCACATGCGATGCAAGCGAAATTCCGAAGGCGCAAGAAATGGACCGATGATAAATTGTGTTTCCACCCCTAATGATCGCGGTGAACCCAGCCGACAGGTTCCTTATTCACGTACGGGCGAGATGCAAGCGGAACCAGAGGGAACTCTGATTATTCGTTCCCTCCGGTCACTCTTTGGCGTATGATAAATTAACAAAATAAACATAGGTTTTTGACCAAAATCATTAAATCTTTATTTATTAGACGTGGTTCGGTTTTTCGAGGCCAAAGGGTGGAGTGGATATATTTTCTTCTAATTTTGACTTAACAAATAAAATAAATCGCTTAACCGGAGAAGTATTCAGCTGTGTGTGTGTGCGTATTTAAGAATAACGCCAGACGCAGCCAGGAACCACATGGCGTCGAAGTTTCGCTAGAACAAGTGGAATCGAATAGAAGGATGAGCGGGGTGGGAAAACTGAGACACAAAGGATGAACGAATGTTTAGGATTAATCTTCCCAGTAGATAGTTGGAGAGTCATTCTTTTTACGTGAACTTAACTGAGACCAGCCGAGCAGACTGCAATTGGTTGAGCGTTTCAAACAACAACCTGAGGAACACGCTTCTAGGTGCTACGCCGATCGGGATCAACTGAACGCTAGACTAAACATCTGGAATTGCAAAGCCATTCGTCAATAAACTTCTTGTAATACGAGATCAATACCAGCCCTAGCCCAAATATAACTTTTAGTCCCATACATAATATAAAGAGAGTGTTACACGTCAAATCGTAATCGAAGTTAGTAGCTTTCTCTCAGAATTCAATCAAACTTTCTAAACATACAGACATGATCACAAGAAACCACTTTGTATACTTAGTTTTCCCAAAGTTGATCTGATATGTCTTTTGAAAATAGATAAACTTGTTTACCGATTCCTGTCAAAGGGATATAACAGAGAAAAATAGATCCCACCAAAATCCCAAAATCCCAAATGCAAAGCCTTGGTATTACATTCCTTCTATGAAATTAAACCATCCTGTTTCGACGGACCAAGCAGTTGATTCTCAGTGAATAGAACCATTGTGTGGCTAGCGCTACGATCCCTACTGACACTAGGAATCCTTCCAAATCAGGGCTCAAACATACGACAACTGACTTGTAAAGCCAGCGCCCTGAACACTAAACTGCCTGTTAGATATTCAAATTTTATTCGATATACTGATAATATTAGACTACAACAACAGAATATTATTCTCAACATTTGCTACTTAGCCATTGTAGACTAGCTGGTGCACCTTCTTGCGAACGTTCCTCATTAAATTCCGTACAGACTGCTTGGCGACAAGTTTTGACACTTTTTTCCAATCTTTTTCCCACTGTTGAATGGTTTGGTTGTCTGCCGAGACATGTTTCCTAAGATATGCCTTCGTTAATGCCCAAAATTCCTCAATTGGTCGAAGTTGTGGGCAATTTGGTCGATTCACGTCTTTTGGGACGAATACGTTTATCCAACTAACCATTTTTTCGACCCGTTTTCGGTTTATCCTCAAAGGTGTTATCTTCACCGAACTTCCTGATTGCACTTCTCACGGCTTTTTCACTTACTCCTTCAATTTTTGCTCTCTTTTTCAGTGACAGTGCACCAGTGCGTTCTGTGCACCATTTGTACACAATTTTTCGACGTTGTTCTGCTGAAAGTCCACGCATTTTGAAACAAACTAATGAAAACAAATAAACAACTGCACAAATGGTTAGAGAACTGTGTAAACAACAGGACGCAGCCATAAAAATTGGCAGATTCTGAACCATCGCGAAATGGCAGCGGTTTTTGGTTCCGTCCATACTTTCTGGGACAGTCTTTATACGTCTGCTCAGAAGTTTTTATTGAATCGATAGGTGACGTTCACCATTCAACATAAACAACTTATGTACTGATGAGTCAAAGACAAAACGTAAAAATTAAGCTTTGAATTCGATTCACAAACGTACCATTTATGATTTGGATGGAATAGGTACTTATGTTTCCTATCACCCGTTCATAAATTGTAAGATGAACACTATTAAGGGAGTCGGCTGAAAAATCTGCCCATTTTTTTGTTTTATCGCACAAAAACAGAACAAAACGTAAAAATTATTTCAATAGTAACTGTAGATTGTAAATTTACATCTATTTCCATGCACATGTTCGGAGCAGGCAATTAAATATAGTTACCCTACCACGCTGTATGTTTCAGAATACCGATACCGATTGCAAAACTAAGCGTTAATTGAGAGATGAGTACAAATTTATGGAGTGGCCCATCTCCCTTATTTTTTACGAGGTTGCCGATTTTTCAATAATTGTTATTGTTGTACTACAAAACACACACGGGTTAAGATTTATTGTCAGTACCATAATCATGAGCCATACCTTCTCATGAAATTTCATGAGCAATATGATTGATATCATAAAAATTTTCATGAAAGATGTGTTATTGTTTATGATATCAATCGTTTTGATCATGAAATCGTGAAAAACACGATTCATGATTTCATGATTTTTAATCATGGTTCTGGCTATAGTTTTTTATCCGTGTAGTATCTACGCACATGCTCGTGAAATATTTTGTCGAAATTCGAAATTTTTATACTATTTTTAGTTACATGAATGTTTAAACGCGGTATACTTTGCATGTAGCAGAAGAAGGTACTTTAATTTCGATTTCTTTGGAAAATTTAAAAAAAATGCTCAGTAAAATTAATCATTTTAAAAAAAAAATTTCTAGATTCTATGACAGAAATAGATGTTTATCTATTTCCAAAGTTTCGTGTAATTCGAAAAAAAACTTATGTTCAGGAAGCATTACAATAAAAAGGTGTATAAATATTCAGGCAACTAAAAACAGTATAAAAATTTCGAATTTTGATGAAATATTTTACGAACATGTTCGTAGATACCAGTACTACAAAACAACAACACTTATTGAAAAATTGAGGCAACCTCTTGAAAAATGGGAGGGACACTTCAGAAGTTTTTACTCAGATGGAGTTCTAAGAATTCCATGCTGGCGGCTCCTTCTCCGATACTTTCTGGACATGAAGACATTGTCATAGAAACACGCTTGGCATACTTTGTTTTTTTTTTGCGTAGGATTACATCATTGAATTCTCAGTTCGTGCTCGCATCGCAAACGACACAGTCGAAAATTTCTTACGGTCGCGACGACAGAAACAAAGACAATACAGTGCAGTGAACAATAGAGTGTACGAAATGGGCAAATACGATTTAACAAAGCCTGAAACTTGGCCTACAAGGCCAAATTCAATTTGTATTGATTTCAAGCACTGCAAAGTTAGACCTGCAGCAACCGAAATTGAAATTTTACTCAAGGAACGAATGCATCTAAACGTTAATGATGTAAGTGAGATTCAATTCAACAAGGCGTCTAACTGTGTGTACATTATGTTCAAACGTGAAAATGATGCAATTGCATTTGCTTCGGTTAATAACGGGGTGCACAGTATTGATCATGACAATGTTAAATATAAAATCCCTGTGTACATGGTGGACAATGCCATAGAAGTACGCGTGCATGACCTTCCCCCGCAGACCAGCGAGGGGTATGTTCGGGAATGTATGTCGCAGTACGGTGAAGTTCTTTCCATCGAAAAGGAAGTATGGCGGAATTTTTTTCCGGGTATCCGGAATGGCGTGCGAGTGGTACGTATGCAACTACGTAAAGCAATTCCATCTTACATCATCTGTGATCAAGACGGGATACATCCGTGTAAAACGTTGATTACGAATGAAAATCAATTGGTTACATGTCAGTTTTGTGAACAACCTGCACACTACGGCAAACCATGCACTGAAACTGCGAAAACAAACAAAACAAAAAAAAACAAAGACAACCACCCGACAACGGAAACTAGTGAATGCAGTGCTCCTGTTTCAAAAGCACCTTCACCATCTAACCAACTATCAACGGCAATCAATGTACAAAGCGCATCTACAGCAACTGCAAATGAACCCAAGACTGCGATCAACAATGAAAACAAGGAAACGGAAACCACTCACAATTCCAACGATGTAGCAATGGATGATATGAGCAACGGACAAAATGACGGACAATCTTCGCTAGAAGGAAATGGAAGCTTCTCTCCCCCTAGAAGAAGGGTGACAACGAGATCCAACAATAAAAAAATAATTTTATGTAACAAAAACATGGGTAAATCGGCCACGTAAAGCTATACGCAAATTGGCCTGAATAAAAATTGTTATAAATAAAAAAAAATCATTGAATTCTGAATATGGAAAATAAAACCATAAGAAAAGTGGTCAGGTTTTGAATGTATAGATCAACCAATTCTATACAGATTTTCGAAATCATGGACTGTTTCGAAAAATTTCAATGCATCGGTTCCAGTATTTAGAACCAGTGTTGATGATTGCCGAAAATTTGACAGAAGCTGCTATATTGCTATCTATATTGTATACAACATTTTCAATCCGGTTGAAGATGCTACAAGAACTCGAGTCTCTCAATGCATGAACCGTGAGAGAATTTTGCTACATTTCTTCGCTCCACTTCATACTCTGAGTATTTCACCCATAAAAAAAGTTTACAGTGAGATAATGATCGTTGCTGTGTGGAATTTTTCAAAAGAGAATCGCAAGTTGACAATTATCGCAGAAAATCGAATCGATGATTCAACTTGATGATTCTCATACTAGGTTGCAATATTTCAAAACCCTTGTGTGGAGCATTCACAGACATTTCATAGACACAACTTATAAAAAGGTTATATGCACATAGTTAGAATAAGCGGCAATAGTAAAATGATTCTATCGCAATTATCAACTGTCTGTATAGAATCGGATCGCGAAACGAGAATAAGCGACCGTTTGTTGCTTCAGAGAGGCAGCGTGCTAACCTTTGATTCTCAGAAATGACATCGAGAGAAATTCGCTCTCACACTAGTGTCGATTCTATGTTAAATGAACCATGCCGGGTTTTTGTTGTTGCGATGATATCCGTCTCTCATTGATGGCACTGATTCAATCGTGTGAAGAGTTGCCAGTGAGCGTTCTTTGATACGATAAAAGCCATCCTTGGTTAGAACTATATATCTTAAATAATTTCTTGTCGAACTATCAAATAATCACGACCAACATTTAATTTCCCTGTTTTCAGTTCAGTGTGGACATCAGCAAGTGGGCCTGCTGTGGATGTATTTGATACGCCGTTCATCTCCCCCGAGAGATACTTTAATCGAAATTCTGTTACCATAATTCCGTGATCAGCAGCAATCATCACCAACAAAGGAAACGGTCACATAAGCACAAAAAATGTGTGTGGAATACAAAATACTACTATTGCCTAAATATTCATAGCAGATCTTGGCAGTGATTTTTTAAATAGTTGTGTAGATCCACGTTAGCAGTCAAACAACTCCGTAGGGCTTGTAGTTTTTTTTTTAATTCCAGTGATTCCTCAACTGGTCCCTAAAGTCCACCGCGGCAATATCTTCTAAGGACTAGCACGTTTCGCTTTTTCATCCGGGTTCGCGGTGCAATGCATACGGCGCTGGTCTTACAAGCCAGTTGTCGTATGTTCGAGCCCCGACCTGAACAGATTCATAATGTCAGTAGGATCGTAGAACTAGTCGTGCAATGATTCTGTACGCTAAAAATTTGGAAACAAAAAAGCTAACTGTTGTAATGCCAACACTTGGCTACGTTTCGCTCTCGCAGTGGCAGGATTGTCTCTCGAGCAAACGGTTTTGCCGAATTTTTGTTAGATAGATATACTATAATAATATGGGCGACTCGCGATATTAGTATAGTTTTTGAATAAAAAATATTAAAAAAACCTATTCTTAATCCACCTAGTGGTATTATACTGCCTTTCTCTTTCATCGACACAGTCTCATTGAATATGTTTTGCCCTTTTATTCAGTTAATTTCTGACACTAATTCGGTTCTTTTTGGACACATTTTTTTGATTGATTTGGTTTGTTACGCGTTTTTGGTTTGCTTCAGCGTTTATGTTGCAAACATTTGAACAAGATCATAAGATCTGAAATAATTATAAAGATTGAAAAAATAATATTTTGTCGATTACGTCACTTGTACGATTATATCTCCGAAACTTGAAATGTCAGCTAAATAATCTTTGAAATCGACTCTCGGCCTAATTTTAGTCTTAAGCCCTTAATTTTAATCTCAAACGAGCCTTACTTTGCTGTAATCGATTCAGTCACCATAAGTAAATTGAGGGGAAAGAAAAGTGCATTTAGTTGGTTACGTCATTTATACCTATATATCTCCCGAACCAGAAATCACAGCCATTTGAAGTTCGAGCTTGACCAATGACCGAATATTAGCTTTCAAACCAGCCAAAGTTAGTTAATATCCAAAAAAATTGAGTGGTAAAAAATAAGGTACGTTTTGTTGGTTACGTCACTTTTATTATTGTATATCCAGAATCATAAGTGACAGCCGTTTGGGCTTCGAACTTGATCAATGATATAAAAGTAGCTTCAAAACGAGCTTAAGTTTAGTAAATGCTCGAGAGAATTGAACGTATAGAATGAATCTTCGAAAGTTGTACACACATAGACATTTACCGATCACGTCGAATGGTATATAACCCTATGGGTATCCGAGGAAGTCGGTTTTCCAGAAATTCTATTCACTTATTCTTCTATAGAGAAAATCAAATATCTGAAGTTCTCTATTGATGATTGTAAAACTTTCGATTTAAAAAAAACTGTATAATCGAAGTCGGTTCGTACGGCAACCAAATAACATGATGTACAAACTCTACTAGTTTTTATTCAAATTTGCAGGTTTTATACGATTTTGACATACTCTAAAAAACGGTTTAAATTTTTGTTGAATCCGAATCTATTCAGTAATTTTTGGTCGGATCATAAGATCTTTCATTTGACCCTTAGATTAGGAATATCGGCTCTGCAATCTCTGAGAAAAGTGAGTAAGATCCATTTTTGAGCATACGAATATTATCTCCCGTCGTTAATCGAAAACTGGGAACCAGGATTTCTCACAATCGGTTTGTTTAGCTGCTTACTGCTAATAGTTATCGATTTGTGTAGTTTTGAGTCCAATTTAGAAAATTTTTACGTGTTTTGTTTCGTCGGTGTAAGTGACGGTGTACAATATTCAACACACCATATAACTCCGGAACCAGAAGTCAGATCCGGACGAAAATTGGGAGTTTTATTTGAGACTCCAAGACTATTTCATTTCATTAAGTTTATAAAAATCGGTTACGCCATCGCTGCGAAAATTCAGGAACTTTATATGGGATAATTATACCTTTAATTTGAATCTAAGTTTGTGAGAATCGTTTTAGTCGTTTCTGAGAAAAGTTAGTGTACTTATATTCATTTTTTTGCACATATAACCCTGTAATTCTGGAACCGGAAGTCGGATTCGAATAAAATTCTCGTTTGATTCTCGAAAAAAAAAAAATTCTCGTTAATTCTCGATTGAAACATGTAGAACGAGATAGTCGAACAGTAATAATTCGACAAGAACAAAGGGTCTTCAATCAATCACTATAATGAAAGTAACTCTCATGGTCGGTCATAATTCGCATCGTTATCCTGCCACAACCTCAATAAAAGAGACCGAAGAATACCATGAAATGGAAAGTCATAAAACGATCCGCCAACGGATCCTCAATTCAAACGCTTCGTTAGAGTCCCGCTTCCTTCACCGCTTGGCATCCTCCTAGTGAGACTGATGCTGCTTCGCCGTGCCGATCGGAAAGGACTAACCGGTCGGCAGGTTGCACATTGTTTGTTTTTGGGTGAAAAGGGTCAGCCATTTCCAGTCCAGTAAGGTTAATCGGTAGAGGCTTAACCTGGTTTGTCTGAATGCGGCGTCTGAGCGCCAACTGACGAATTGAAACAAAAAATAAAACTTTAATGAATTGGGCAAAACCTTGTACCGGGGAGGCGTCTTGGATGTCAGATGTCAGACAGACACACAACAGTAAGGCAATCAGCCGACTTTTCGGGTCGGCATGTGATTCTCTCATGTTTCAATTTATCGAAAGGAGGTGTTGTGATGAAAAGCAGGCGGTTCGGCTCGACTCAGTTCGGTCAGGGATCCACTCTCCAGCAGAGACTGATCTAGTTTACGATTAGAAAAAGGTAGGATATGTTAAACAAACAGCAGGGTTGAATTAAATGTTTTCCGAAAACAGCTGGCTGGATGGGATTCATTTGGCGGATATCTGTAATGATTATTAATTTTTCGAGTTCGTTATATTTTTCTACGGACTAGAACGAGTGTGAAAGCCATAAAACGAAGGGCTGCAGTCTTATTCAAATAAACCCCTTTGCGTGGGATTGTTTTTCCGCACCGTCGGGAGGAATATTCGTTTCTCGCAGGCAACTGACTCAGTAGGGTTGAATGTTAATGGATTGTTTTGTTTTGAATATGTGAAGCAATTAGGAAAAGTCAAACATTGTGATTTGTTTCTGAAGTTTAGTGGGAAACTTCCAGCAGTTATTTTTTTTATTCAACTCATAGCAATATCGAGTTTCTTTTTTTTTCTCTTCTATTGGAAAAAGAAAGCAAAAGATGAACGGTTCTAAGCAATAGGGTTGACACCTAAATCTCATCTGGCAGTGTTGAACCTAGAGGACTTTAATGATTCATATCGTTTCATTCGTTGCTACACTTTCTCTGGTGCAGTTTTTTTTTCAAACTTGCTCATGATGGATTCACAAGTTTAATCGTTTCCCTCAAAATTTTACTTTGCAATTGGCTTTATCCTTATTAGATTCACTTATCTTCTTCAGGAATGGTGCAGTATGGTACACAGAAAAAATATAAATTCTACTGGTAACTAAATTCAACGTACGATGCAATTGATAAAAATTCAACTTGTACTATGACTGAAAAATAACCTTCGAAATGACTTTATGTCACATTCGAATTAATTTTACAAACTCCGACTGACATGTGCGGCTGTATGAATTTCTATGTACCATTATATCTGTCTATGTACTCCTTTGGCTCAGTCAATTACCGGACAAGCCATGTGATCTAATGATGTTCGATTCAAACCGCGGTTGGAACCGATAATTTGGTTTTCATCCCATTGAATTCATGCCGAATAATTTTCAAACCACATTATTTCATGTATTCTTGAATGTCAATTTATGTACAGCTAAAAAGATGTGAAATCCCAGCTTTCTACTTGTTTTACATGTGTAGTTATTCCATCGAGTAACATTTATTTTCCCGTATTAAAATAGCTTGCCAATTAAGCCGGTTACTGTGAGATTGAGTCAAATTTAGAAGAGTTTTTACGTTTTTTGCTTTCTCATATAGAAAGGTTATACAATGACTGACCTTTGAAAAAAAGACCCGAAGGGCTGAGTGTTATATACCATTCGAATCAATTCGTTGAGTATGTATATGTGTGTATGTACCGTGTTTGTACACTAGTTTTTCTCGATGAACCTCACAAACTTATATTCAAATGAAATATATTGGAATTCCATATAAAATTCCTGAATTTCATTAGTATCCGATTTCCGGTTGCGGAATCACAGTATTAAGAGTGTTAAAAATTTCAAACAGTCATATAAAGCGATGAAACGCGAAAACATTTGTCAAAATTGGGCCTAAATCCATTGCTATCAATAAGTCTTACTATTTAACGGCTAAAGAATCGAGTTCGGAGCTTCGGAAATATTAGTCACAAACTCTGAATGGAACGCATTCAATTTTCTCAGCGATGGCTTCACTTATTTTCATAAGCTTAGGTTCAAATGAAACATCTTTTGAACTCAAACGAAGTTCCTAAATTTCAACCGGACCCAACTTCCGGTTCCAGAATTACAAAGTGACGAGTGTTAGAAATTTTAGACCGTTACTTAAAGCGGCGAAGCAAAACACATGAAACATTCTCAAAACTGGATTCAAAACTATTCCATTCGGTACTCATTATCAGTGGACGGCCAAACAAACCGATTCTATACCTAACTATACCGGTTTCCAGTTTTTCAATTCCGAAAGCACGGGAAATGGTAGTCATATACTCAAAACTTAAACTCACTTACTTTTCTCAGATATGAATTGCCCGATTTCCATTCATTCATATGAAAGATTCAAAGGCAAGATCTTAAAGTTTCATACTAAATTCCAACATTCTGTTCAAATCCGACTTTCGGATCCAGAACTACAGGGTGATAAGTGCTAACAATTTCAAGACGTCGTTAAAAGCGACGATTTTAGTTGAGCTTAGAACTATTCCAATTTCTATGAGAATTTTGATGCTGATCATGCCAATCGACTTTGGCTTCAGAGGATTCCGAAATCCGGCTACCTAAGTACCGGAAATAGTAGTCAAAATTTGTTAAAATTATCTCACTAACTTTTCCCTGCGGTGAATTATTCGATCTTCAAAAACTTATCCTTAAATTCAGTATTAGCCTAAAATTGCGTTTATTGCGTATTCGGTGCTAATGACGGGTTAAAATTTCAAACACTCTTTATCCTGTAATTCCGGTACTGAATTCTACGTGGATTTTTCTAAGAAATTATTATTTTTACCTGGAGCTGTTAGCGGAATATATTCAATAGTTGCACTATTTATGTACCATTTAATTCCACTATTTCATTGTCACGTTATTACACTTTCACAAAGTCACTACACTTTAATGAAGCATAACAAACGTTACAATACAGATACGCGCATTTCGGAATGTTATTTACATCCTTCTTCAGTGTTTTATAAAACCGATACACTGAAGGAGGATGTAAATAACATTCCGAAATACGCGTATCTGTATGGTAACGGTTGTTATGCTTCATTAAAGTGTAGTGACTTTGTGAAAGTCTAATAACGTGACAGTGAAATAGTGGAATTAAATGGTACATAAATAGTGCAACTACTAAGAAATTAGTTTCTGAGAAATTAGAGTAAGTTCAGTTAAAGTACTCGACCACTATTTCTGTATTTCCGGAACCAGGAACTTAGATCCGGTTCATCCGAAATCAATGTTTTTAATCATCAACTTACCAGGCCTGCTCAACGGAAGAACTATACCTAAATGTATCAATATTGGTCGAATGATCTAAGAAAACATCGCGTGCATTTTTTTTTATTTTTGCTTGATCTATCCCGTTACTCCGGAACTGGAAGATCGATCCTAATAAAATTCAATAGACAGCTATGGGATTGTAAGTCTGCAGCCAGCAACCTTTTTGCCTTTCTCGTATAGAAAGGCTATGTAATCGCTGTGAAAACTGACTTTAAAACCGAGGTTTCATGTACCATTCGGCTCAGTTCATCGAGATCACAAAAAGTCTGTCTGTGTGTATGTGTGTGTATGTATGTATGTATGTGTGTATGTGAAAAATTATGTCACTCAATTTTATCAGAGATCGCTGAGCCGATTTTCAAAAACTTAGATTCAAATGAAAGGTCTTAAGGTCCCATATAAAGTTCTTGAGTTTCGTTTGGATCCGACTTTTAGTTCCAGAATTACAGGGTATTATACACAAAAAAGGAAAAAAAATAGTCACACACATTTCTCAGAAATGGCTCAACCAATTTTCACAATCTTAGATTCAAATGAAAGGCCTTCTGGCCTCATACAATTTCCTTGAATTACATTTGGATCCAACTTCCGGTTCCGGAATTACAAGGAAATATGTGCAAACTTATTAAAAATGCGCATTCAATTTTCTCGGAAATTTCTTAACCGATTTTCACAAACTAAGAAGCAAATAAAAAGTCTTCAAATTCTTTAAAAAATCCCCGAAAAAATGATCCAGATCGGTCTTCCGGTTCCGGTATTACAGTGTGATTAGTGAGAATTTCTATAGTGAGTATTTTTTCAGAAGCGATAACGAAACGCAGATCTTGTTAGTTAATAAATATACATAAAACTACTTTGGGACTACGTTCGTCAAATGATGAGAGAACTAAGTCCTCCAAGTTCCTATCTCGTGCCGCCCCGAGCGTCTATGATGACATTTGGTCAATAGAACGGCGTCGACTGGGTGCTATCCTTTCTGCGTCAGTAGCAGAATGAGAGGGTGCGAAATGGCTTGTAGTTTGAAGCACATCCTGAAGTGCAATAGTTATCATATCATACAATATTATTATTATTAATATAGAAATATTATATTTCCTGCAGTACTGCGACGAAAGAAGAGTTATGCTCTGCATAACTCAACTATTATTTATTTCGTCTTATAATATATATTTGTTATGTTATATTATGTTGTATGGTACTATACTGCATTGCATTATGTCATATTATATTATATAATACCAATATATTATATTATATTATATAATATTTTAAGTATATGTATTGTGTTATATTGTATTATATTATGTTGTGTTATATCATATTATATTATTTTATATTATGTTATATCACAGAGAACAGATATCCAATAGACATTCATGCGTACAAAGTCGTCAGCAATGGTGATTTTTAACGGATTTTCACTTGTATGCTTTTCATAGCTTTTTAAAAAAGTTTGTACTAGCTTGGATGTCTGTTCTCTGCAGTTATATTATATTATATTATATTATGTTATATTATATCATATTATATTATATTATATTATATTATATTATATTATATTATATTATATTATATTATATTATATTATATTATATTATATTATATTATATTATATTATATTATATTATATTATATTATATTATATTATATTATATTATATTATATTATATTATATTATATTATATTATATTATATTATATTATATTATATTATATTATATTATATTATATTATATTATATTATATTATATTATATTATATTATATTATATTATATTATACTATATTATATTATATTATATTATATTATATTATATTATATTACATTCTATTGTATTATGCCTAATTATATCGACAACGAGGAGGGGCAGGGAGTCTATCAGGGTATCTTTGGATGAGGGAGTGGATTGCCAACCTGAGTCACGTGGAGGAAGCTTTGTGTTTCTCCCTGAAGGTCTGAAATGAGTTAGACGTACCTTTCTAACAAACAAACCATCAGGTGGGTTTAAGCTGGTACAGCGAAATTTTTTATTATATGGCTGGATGTTCTTGCTGGAAGGCGCCGGGTCCTCAAAACCCATTTTGGCCTCCTTAACAGCAGTTATATGCAAGCTATCTGATAATCAAATTCGGATCTACTCTAAGTCTACCCGCATACACTGGTAATGCCTTGAATAGATGGTGGCTTCTGACATACATACATACCTTATGATCAAAAAAGAACCAGAATTTTATTAAAAACGCAAAATTTCTATTTTTAATAAATTTCTTTATTATCGCCTTCAAAGTACTCTCCTCCTGCGGTAATACATGCATGCCAACGCTTTATTCATATCCATATGTATGGCCTTTAGTTCACGCAGCGAATTCTGTTTTATGGTCTCTATGGTCTAAAAACGCGTTTCCCACAATGGCAATTTGAGTCTGGGGAAGAGAAAAAAGTCGCACGGGGCCATATCTGGAGAGTACGGTGCTTGGTTGACGATATTGGTAGAGTTTTTGGCCAAAAACTGCGACAAAACCAACGCTGTTTTTGAATGAAATTCAGCTTTTTTGGCACCAGCCGAGAAGTGACGCGTTTCAAACCCAAAACATCAGTTAAAATGTGTTCGGCTGATCCATAAGAGATGCCCAACAACACAGCAATCTCTCTAATCGGTACAGAACGATTTTGCAACACGATTTGCTTCGCCGATTCAATGTTTTCTTCAGTAACAGATGTTGGGATCTCATCTCATCCAGATCATGATCCAAGCTTGTACGACCACCTGTGTGCGTTTATACCACTCGCATGCCTGTGTTTTTCCAAGACACGATTCACCAAAGGCCATTTCTAACATTTTCAACGATTCGGAACACATAAATCCATTTGCAACACAAAATTTGATGCACGCACGTTGTTCTAAATTTTCATCCATTATAAAAATCGCCACACGAACATTTTTCAACTTCTTTGTATAGACGCCAAAAAAAACTAATCGTACGATATGCGTCAAAATTAGACAGAATGTGTATAAACGTGTTGCCAACGTTGAGAGAATAAAAGTTTGCCGATTGGACAAGCGCGGGAATTTTAAAATGAAAATTCCGGTTCTTTTTTGATCATAGGGTATAAAACTACTTTGGGACTACTAGTCCTCGGTTTCCGCCTCCGAAAGCACCGATAATAGTGAAGAAAATCTCCAAAAACGGAACTCACTTCGATTTCTCAAAAAAGGTTAAACCGACTCTCACGAATCATGATTAAAGTTCTTATTGTCTTTAAATATACTGTGCAACTTCATCCGACGTCCGGTTTCGAAATTATAGGGCGATGAGTGTCAAAACATTCGATTCGTCATTCCAAATGACGATGCAAAGTTGGTACGTGCAGCTTTGCTCCGTTCGCAGCGTGCTAAAATGAATGGTAATTATTTTATTCAATTTGTACCTACTTGTTAGTGTTATTACAAGATCATGATAACGATGCTTATCTATAAAAGTACACTTATTGCCTTTCCCATATAGAAAGTTTATGTAATCTCTTGAAAATTTGAATAGTGAAACTTGGCCCAGAAGGCTAAGTGTTCTATATCATTCGGCACAGTTCATCAAGCTGATCAATGTACGTGTCTGTGCGTGTATGTGTGTGAGTATGTGTCAAATAATGTCAATTATAAAATAAAAAATCTCATAGTCCCATAGGTTGCTATTGAATTTCACACCGTCATTTAGAGCGACGATGCGAAAAAGGGTAAATTTCTTTTAGATTTGGCCTTAAATTGATTCGGTTTGTAGGCTGTATTAGTTACTTACTAAACGAACTGACTTCGGCTATACTGGTTCCAAGTTTCCGGTTCCAGAAGTACCGGAAATAGTAGTCAAAAAGTTTAAAACGTGACTACCTCAATTTTCTCAGAGATGATTTGATCGATTTCCATAAACAGGCTTAAATAAAAGTTCCTATAGTCTCATAGGTTGCTGTTTAATTTCATCCGGGTCCGACTTCCGGTTCCAGTACTATAGGGTAAAGTGTGTTTAATCATTTAGTGCGACGATGCGAAATAAAGAAAAATTCTTATTGACTTTACAAAACTGTTTACAAATTAAAAAAGTTATGTTAGTATATGCCCACAGAAAGTTTCTTGTATTTTTCAAGATTAAAAAAAAATTCTTCACAGAATCTTCTAGTGATATTTTTGAAAATATTAGTAATATGAAAAAGACATCATTATACAACTAGGTGGATTAAAAAGGTTTTTTCATTTGTGTTGCACAATTTTTCTTGTTTAACCGAATCGGAAATTCGATCCTTATGAAATTCAGTAGCAGACTATGAGACCAAGAGACTTTTCATTTGAATTTAGGTTTGTGAAAATCGGTCCATCCATCTCAGAGAAAATCGAGAGCATGTTTCAATTTCATAAACGCTTACAGGCACACATAGACATTTTCCGATATCAATGAACTGAGTTGAGTGGTGACAATCTGCCTTTTTCTATCTTGCTATCTTGAAGAAACCCTGTGCATTTGTCATGATTTTATGGCATGTCAATATTGTTTATTACGACAGAGCCCTTTCCACACTCTTACATGCCGGTAAGTAATTATGCCCAGGGTCTTTCTGGTTGGATCTTTTTTATCCCTAACCAATTTTTTGAATTTCAACCAGTGAAAAAGTTATAAAACCTGTTTCATTTTTGCCTTTCTCATATAGAAAGGTTATGCAATCACTGTGAAAACCGACTTATTTTGAAGAATACCACAGTATTATATATGATAGTATAATTGATATGAGAAAGGCATCATTTCACCACTAGGTGGATTAAAACAGGTTTTTTAGTACTGTTTTAGTAAAATCTCGAGGAGTTTGAAATTATCACAACCACAGCGGAAGTCAATAATTAAATTTCATCAGACAGAGAAAAGATATAAACTTGTGAATACACTACGAGAGTAGCAAATTCACATTTTATTACAATGTCGCACATGACTGCTTTTGTTTTTACGTTTTGTATCAAGTCTCAAGTAGAGATGAGTTTATATTTACTTATCGGTTTATGTTGAACCGCTCTGTGGCGTGGCACTGAGTCGAAAACGAAACGTGAAAACAAAAATAAATCAGTGAAGATTTGAAAATCATTCATACTGTGATACTTGAAAGCCAAATTTATTCTGTATATTGTTAGTATGGTTCAAGCAAATTTTAATTTTTATAAGGATATGATTTTCGAACACATATAAAAATAATGCTTATCGTTCTTGAGGTGTTCTATTGAAAATAAGTTTCGCAAATTGATTGAAATATTTTGTCAATATTTGGAAAAGTAGGATCACAAATTATGTAAAGCTTCCTTTTAAAAGGGATAACAGATTCCAGAATTCGAAAACTATACTGATAAGCTGATTACTTACCATCAAAGATCAAATAATGAGGAGCAATTAGTATTTAGCTAGGTCGCTAACCTATGGCAGGGGGTTGGCAACCAACGGCTCGCGATTCACATGCGGTTCTTTTGATGTGAAACTGGGGCTTTTTAGTTCTATACTCAAATATTGTTAGTTTTATATAAAGTACTAAGAATGGATCTAAATCGATGAGTGAGGATAAGACACCATTTCTATCTATTCAAAGACTAACCAGCCTCCGGCTGAAAGTCTCATAAAATCAGAAAACTAACTAACCACTTCTTTCTCTCAACCATGTGTGTTCACTTTTCACCGAACCGCGTTGTTGATGTCGTCATTTCCGGTCGAAAAAATGAAGGTCAACGCGCCCTTTTGTAGAATTTCTAATAGAAATGGAGACTCAATTTTACAAACCCCTTCTTCATAATAAAGTGCAATGGCTTTCCGTATGTAATGGGGGTCAAAAATGCATTTATTTCAAAATAAGAAGAATTTAAAAATTAATCAAAAGTATCGTCCATCGCTGGTTACTACTTTTTCCATCCATCTCGAAAAAATGTCTCGACTTTTGAGGTGATCCAAGTATGAAGCCAATTTTCTAGTTCAGTGAAACAAATAAATATATGACCTACCAAATCGGGCTGCATCCACCGAAACAACCAGTAATCGGAAGGAGCAATGTCAGGAGAATAGGATGGGTGCGGCAAAATGTCCCCCTTGAGCGTTTCCAAATATTTTTGCTCGACTTTTGCGACATGAGGCGTTGTCATGCAGAGAAATAACTCTATCATGTTTTTGCTTTTATTCCGGCCGAGACACTGAAAGGAGATTTTTCACTTGCAATCAGCTGACCCTGGTCTATTCCAGTGTGTCAAGATACCACTAGGTCACATGTTACATGTTCGATTTCTGTGTGACTCATTCATTGCCACTCTCAATTTAACCCATTTAACTTTATCAAGGTTTCTACAATGTTGCTTATGTCAGTAATGGTACAGTGTTGCACTGTTTCAGGATTACGTTATGTAATCCTTTCCGCTCTACAACGGATAATCTCTTGTGCTATGAAAATTTACAGCTGAGTTGATACTTAGAAGGCCTAGTCGCTTTTCCGACACTGTTGTCGACTTAACTACCGCCGACATTTTTCCATCTCCTGCATCGTAGTAGGAAGGGTGTTGTTTATGCTGGCTAATCCTATTTCCAGTGCTCCGTTGCTTCCGTTTTTCTTACTTGCCGCCAAGGTTCGTGTCAACAATGGCCGACTTTTCTTCCCGTTCTAGTGCTACGTGCAATAGTTAGATGGTCCCTCGATTTTCACAACTTAACTCACAAGAGTAGGAGAAACAATGTGGACCCAAAACAATGGAACCTTCAAACAGTGCCGTTCGGAGAAAAATCCCTCTGTTCTGTTGACGTTGCGATTCCGGTGCTTGCTTCCTTTTTGTGATACACAAAAGACAAAAATCTCTAGATTTTATTTATCCTTCTATTATTCAGCTTGAGAAGTGCGTGCATTTGGCACAATGAGGATCACAGACTTAATACCATGGGAGATTTCGCGAGGGTGCGTCCATTAGGAATTGTGTGTCCAGTCCGCGCTTAATAAGGCATCCAAGCGTTTGGAATGAATTTAAATCTCATTGTATTTGTATTAATTAGAGCGACTATTCTTGTAACCTCATAAACACACCATTAATCACACATGACTAACGAGCGCAGGAGTGCATCTCGTTACATCGAGTTGTGGCACCTGTTCCGATTGCATAATTAAACGCTTAATTAAGATCCTACTTAAGGCACTGTTAATGTACTCGGAAAAGAAAGTCAAAGAGATCGATTATCTCGTCGTCAATCTTCTTCATGCGCCTACACCGACCGCTTGGTGTGGGGAATCAACCAAGGAGACAAAACATCAACTCATCGTTACAGTCCCATCGCCTTGTTCCGCAGGAGTGCTCGAAGATGGCATCTTTCCTGCACCTACGTACGGACTGATATATCTGCCGGTATTTTTGGACCAGCGATGCCAGGTTAAAAAAAATATCAAATTACTCTTGCCTCCAACTACTTTCGACAGCCATCAGCGAGAGCGTATTCGGGAGGTTTCGAAAAAAAATGCTTCCAAATTAGAAACTTGACTTCACTCATCTGTCAGTCTGCCATGACAACGTTGGATGTCGCGATGCTGCTACTGCTGCTGTTGGCGATAGAGATTGCGATGATGATTACGATGGTGCTCAACGTTCTTTTTTTTTTTTGGTTGTGGGCTTTCTCGGAAAATGTGACATATGAAAACGAACCAACCACATCAGTACTACATATTGTTTCGCTTTTCAGAATTTTTGATATTCGCTCCAGTTTTAACATATGAAAGCTTTTGTTTTTAGTAACATCTGTCAAAGCCGCGGGAATTATGTTCTTGTTTGAGTTGATAGCATGCTTGTATTCTGACTACTGGCATAGTTAACACAGCGTTGAAATTGAAATATGCCATTATTACTACGACTTCAAAGAAATCATGAAGCAGTTTTTTTCATTTGCACTTCAAAATTACAAAAGCCTCATATTCCAATTTGCTTTGGTTCCTTATCTGAAGCTGTCGACATAAATTGCTATTGTATGAAGTAATGGACGCAATAGGAGTCAGAACTAAGTCTCAAAAGGGTCAATTATTAAATTGAAACTTCAATTGTCTTTATGAAATGATAAAGAAGTTTCATGTAAGAAAAATTATGACAAGCAAGAATGTCTCGAACTGGGACATTGTATGGTCTACCTTGGGTGCGCAAAAAAAATTATTAGTTAAGATCTGACATAACAATACTCCACGCATGTCCGAACGACATGATCAATATCGCGATAGCCTTCACCACAAGCACAATGATTAGTCTCGGAAAGTCCAATTCGAAAGAGATGTGAATCTAACGTGTAGTGATTGGACATGAGTCTGGACATCACACGAATGAAGCTGGCAAGTGTTCTTTGGCGAGACGCGCTATAGAATTCGTTGAAAACAATCGGTCTCTCATAAATTTCACCCTCAATAGCACCACGTTTGGCAAAACCATCGGCTCTTTCATGGCCTGGAATGGAGCAATGAGCCTGCTGCTAACTTTGCTATATAAACAGATGCAGGTTCTTGAAGCCTGAATGAAGCTTACTTGTAAATAGTTTTGGAATTTCCATCGAGCGTTGGTGTTCCGGGATTCCACGCACTTCGCGCTGCATGGATGTGTCGAAAAATAAAGTTGAGTCAGGGACATTTAGGAGGCTGACATGGATAGAAATATCTCTTGAAGGGTTGATTTCCTGTGACATATGAATAAAATATACTGTCATAAATCTTGTTTGAGATTGAAGCTCTACTAGTTATTCGAAGTTACTAATAACCAGGGGATTCAGTACCTCACATCTTATTAGCAGTCGCGGTGAAAGCTTCCAAAAACGGTGCATTTGAAATCAAGCCACCACCCGAGGTATTTGAATGTCAAAACCTGTTGGATCATTCTTCCCATCATATGAAGCTGAAGCTGCGCGGGATCATGCTGTCATGAAAAGACGACCAGCTCTGTTTTCTCCACAGAGAATTCGATACCCACATGAACAGCCCAAACGGACAAGTTATCCAAGGTATCTTGCAATGGTTTTTGCAGATCAATAGCTTGGGGTCCAGTAACTGAAACCACGCCATCATCTGCCAATTGTCTTAGTGTAAATGTAATTACTAGACAGCTGTCAATGTCGTTTACATAGAAATTATACAGGAGCGGATTGAAGCATGAACCTTTGCGGGAGACCCTTGTAGCGAATTCTGATTGTTGCCAAATCGCCATGTGAAAAATACATGTACTTTTCTGACAATAGCTTGTGCAAAAAATTATTTATAACCGCTGGAAATCCATGTTGGTGAAGCTTGTCTGAAAGAACATCAATGGAAACTGAATCAAACGCCCCCTCTAATGTCTACAAATACAGATTCCATTTGTTGTTTTTGAGCGAAGGCAATTTGGATGTCAGACGAAAGTAATGCAAGGCTCATTCGTACCTTTATTTCTACGGAAGCCAAACTGAGTGTCTGCCAACAAACCGTTCGTTTCGACCCAAGTGTCGAGACGTCGAAGAATAATGTTTTCGAAAAATTTTCTGATGAAGGACAACATTGCAATTGGTCTATATGAGTTGTGATTGGAAGCTGGTTTCCCCGGCTTTTGAATGGTGATAACTATCACTTGCCTCCAATCAGGTGGAACAATATTTTGCTCAAGAAACTTGTTGAACATTTCCATCAAACGTCTTTTGCGAGATCGGGCAGATTCTTCACCAAGTTGAATTTAATTCTGTCCAACCCAGGAGCGTTATTGTTACAATATATGAGTGCTATGGAAAATTTCGTCATTGAAAAGGGGCTATCAATGAAACTATTATTTGGAGAAGACTCCCAAATAATGCTCTGCCTAGGAACAGAATCTGGGCAAACTTTCTTCACAAAATCAAATATCCATCGGTTCGAGTATTCCTCACTCTCATTTCCTTCGTTACGATTCCTCATTCGTCTGGCCGTATTCCAAAGAGCGTTCATTGAGGTTTCTCTTGACAAACCTTCGACAAAATGTATGTTAAACTAGCTGACTCGTCAAACTTCGTCTCGCCCAAAAATTATTTGTTCGTATTTATGTATTCGAACAGCAGAATTGTCGACTAAGTGGTTAACGTTTCTCTCCATTATTTTTCTGATTAACCTACAATCACAGAAATATCACCAAAAATGAATGTGAAAATGTGAAATACTTCTGTTAAGCAAAAATTGAGCAAAGGTACAGATTATCATCTCATCATTTGTATCAAAGAACGGAACAGAGATCTCTCTCTAATGGCTTCGACATAAAGGATATAAGGTGCCACGTTTTCTCTTCTTTCTTGCTTTCGCTAATCGATGAAAAAGCTTACTAACAAGAGTTTTGTATTGACCAACTTAACAATATGTTGAAGAGTTTCTTTTCTAGAGTTCTTCATTTAGTGTAGTAGGATATATTTACAATTTGTATTTAGCCAAAGTAACCAAAATTTCGTAAAAAAAGATTTGGCTTAAGAAGATTAACATACAAAGTATTCTGAACAGTCCGTTTTTAGGGAATCACTCATACTTGAATGTTCACCCAACACAACAGAACTAACTTTGAACAGTTCCTTGTAAAGCTTTCAAGTAGCGACAAAGTTTTCTCAGAAATGCGTTCAAGTTGCCAAAAAGTGCCACGCGTACTCTACAACTCTATTAAAGTGGATATTTTTCTGGTACTGTGTAACTTTTTGTTGCTTGGTGAGACGACAGTTAAATTTTAATTTGATATTGATCTTACAAATTTGAACATTCTTCACCGAATAATGCATAGAAAATGTCTGTCTCAATCCATTATGGTAATCATCTTGAACATTGATCTAATCAGAAAATCAAGGAAAATCTCTTAGTTTGATCTAGCGCTTCTACAGCACAATCTTTTCATTGATTAATTCAAAAATTTTTAGATTTGTTAAACTTACACTCACAATGACCAATATTATTCATCTGACTCCATTACACACAATCCATCAACTGGTGATCGATATCAGAACTTAATAATATATCTCCAGAACTTAATAATATATAGAATAGTATACATTCCGCCAGTCATTTAAGTCGTTTTCGTTTAATTTTAAATTTAACCCAGTTTCCTCTCTAACTGCTGTCGAACCGTTTGTTTGAAGCTAGTTTTGAACCTATTTTCAACATTGTTGAACTGATTCGATTTCAAACCTAGTTTTTACATCAGGTTTGTTCAGATCCTCGTTGCTAGGTAAGAAACCAACACAGTTTCGTTAAAAAGTGTTTCAGTTTTCTTAAGCGAAAACGACATTAGTAAGCAATAATGTTGACACTCAATTAGGCACGTGGCTCGGAATGACGAATACCATGCATCTAGTATGCATGCGAAAACTTCACACAAAACAACTCGTTACGCGACAAAAGATTCTTATATTCTTTCTTTCGACAGCCAAGCTCTTATGCAACTAGTTGCGCGCAAACATCAATCGTAGATCTAGCAATCATTGGCGACCTTTTCAACGAAAAATACTATTCTCCATAAAAAACAACTTTATGGATTTTTCCAATGTTTCCGGGAAATTTACCAAAATTTTTTGATGTGCGAACCCGGCGGGGGTAGAAACTAATCAAGCAAAAAAAGAATAATGTAAATCTATCCATCCGTTCTTACGTGATGCGATTACAAAGAGTGACTTCTGCATTTTTTTAAATATACTAGCTGACGTCGTGAGCAGAGTTGCCAAATGTTAATGTTTCTTTCCATTATTTTACTGATTACTTGGCTTACAATAAACGAATTACGACAAATTCATATCCAACACAATAACTTCGTCCCGAAGAAGAAATATCATCAAGAATTATGGTGGATATGTTCAATGCTTTTGCTACGCAAAAACTAAACAAATGCACCGTTTGCCATCTCATCCTTCGAGTCAGTGTATTGAACAGAGATTGTAGATCTCTCTCAAACTAAAGATGTGACATGTGGGATGATGGATTGGGTTGAATCATATCTGACTGGTCGCAGTATGACCGTGAGAATTGGCGACTGCGTTACTCCATCATTCATCGTGAGCTCTGGTGTTCCTCAGGGAAGCCATCTAGGAACATTCATATTTCTGTTATATCTAAATGATCTGAATTTCGCATTGCAATGCATGAAGCTATCATTCGCCGACGATTTCAAACTGTTTCATCTTATCAAATATCTGAAAGACTCAAACTTCTTGCAGTCACAGTTGGATGTATTTTCTAACTGGTGCAACGTCAACAGAATGGTTATTAACGCCTTCAAATGCTTCGTTATCTCCTTCTCTCGTAAACGAACCACGATCATGTATGATTACACTATTTCGCTAGCTGTACTAAAGCGGGAGACATCAATTAGGAATCTAGGAGTGCTATTGGATTCAAAACTTTGTTTCAAAGATCACATAGAATATACCCTCTCTAAAGCATTAAAGATGCTAGGATTCATCTTTCGCATCTCAAAAAATTTCAATAACATATACTGCCTGAAATCGTTATATTGCGCTCTAGTTCGCGAGTATGCTGTTGTTGTTTGGGCACCATATTATCAAACAGATAAGCTACGCATTGAAACTGTTCAGTACAAGTTCATTCGTTTTGCTTTGCGTCGCCTGCCCTGGAGAGATCCATTTAATCTTCCAAGCTACGAAAATCGTTGTAGACATACACTTCGATTTGCTATCTGTCCGCCGTGATACATAAAAAGCTTTTTTCGTCGCGGACCTCATCCAATCTCGAATTGATAGTGCAGATCTCCTACAACAGCTAAGTTTTGACATTCTTCGGCGTAATTTGCGGTTTAATCCCTTTCTCAGAATTCCTCGTGCTAGAACTAACTATGGGTTCATTGAACCGTTTTCGAGTATATGTCGCGTATTCAATACTTGCTCTGATGGATTTAATTTCAATTTATCTCGTAACGCCATTAAAACCCGTTTTCTCCAAATATTTTCCCGGTAGTTTTATTAGGATAATTAGTCAATATGAATAGTTGTTAGTTAGCTTTGTAGTTTAAATAAGGGTAATTTAAGATTTCGTTATGTATCATTTGGTCAAATGTTATTTGTTGATACAAAAGATTAGAAGGTTTTATGCCTGCTGGAGAAGGAGAACCAAAATCTCAGCTCCAGCAGGCTTTTCCCTTGCTCCCAAATAAACAAATAAATTAATTAACAGATGGATGAAAAAGAGATGACCAAGATAATTACTTTAAATTGACCCCCCAAATTTCCAAAAGCAGCCCTCGGGGATTGTTGTTTATCATTGAATATTAAGACTTATTTGTACTGAAGACGTTTAAAATTTAATAGCAAATCCTTAGGGATTATCGAAAGTAATAAACTAATTTTGGACGGTTGTCCATAACCTACTTCACCGCTAGTGATATTACTTAGTCGTGTTTGATGAATGTTCGTAGCAGGATAATGACAGGATCAATTTTCGATTAACGAATTAGCGATAAAAGGAAAAATACTTGGACATTCGAAAGTCCAAATTACCCTTTTATTAAATATTGTGTCCATTAACTTTGACATGAACGCTATATTCGTTCAAGAATTGTATCAAAAGGCCTCTCATTCGTCGAGCCACCACATCGGTTTGCTTAGTATTCAGTCTTGAGAATTAATATTCTGTTCTAGCGGAGTGAACATGAGGAGTGATTATACCAGTATTCTTCTTATCGTTAAAGCCAATGTATAAAACAGCAGATCTCACAACTAATGGTTCTTACATGCCACGATTTCTCCTTCAGATATGATATTCACGATTCGCATATGGTAATTCGTCAAGTAATCCAAAGTTCGGAAAATGAAATGATTTGGCTTAATCAGCTTACAAATGTCATGAATACCATCCGTTTTGAAGTAAACCACTCTTGAAAACTCACTCGAATCAGCTCAACAAACGTCAGCATGCTAAATGCAAGGAAAATATTTTCATCTGAACTCATTATTTCAACAGCAGAATCCTATCATTGATACGTAAAAAAATCGTTACATAATTTGATTTGTTCAACTCACGCCCACGATGGCCAACATAATTCATCTAACTACATCTACTGGTAAATGACATTAGAACTTGTGTTTCTGTTTACGGTATAGCTAAAACAGTCATTTGGCAAGTAATGATTTTGATACCCTATTAAGCACGTGTTTCCAAATGACGAATCAATCATGCATGTAAAATCTCCACCCAAATCTACTCGTTGCGCGCCAAACGATTTTCCAAAGATCTAGTATTCTTTTCTTCAACGGCGAAATACTGAGCATCTCCTTGCGCGCCAAACATCAATTGTAGATCTAGCAATCATTGGCGACTTTTGCAGTGGAAAATTCCATTGTCCATACAAAATAACTTTATTGGTTTTTCCCACTTTTCCGGTAAGTTTTCCTAATTTTTTTGATGTACGAACCCGGTGTGGGTAAAAACTGATCAAACAAAAAAAAAGCATCTCAATCCGTCCATCCGTTCTTACGTGATGCGATTACAAAGAATGATCTCTGCATTTTTATATATATAGATTGCTAAGTAAGAAACCAACAGATTATATATATAGATAATATGTAGTTAACAAATTATCTGATGTACGTACAAATCGATTGGAAGAAAATATCCTATAGCTACTTGACCAAAGCTGTAGCAGCTCACTTCTGTCGCACCGATGATATCGCACCTTACTAAACCCTGCCACACCATGCCGATTCGATTATGCGGTGAATGCAGCGCACGTATACAAAAAATCAAAAAAAATTTGTTATGAATTCGACCTACTTTGGGGCGCCTTTTCAGAATTTACCCTGTACCAGAATGAGCAGAACTTTATCGCGAATATCTCTTGATGCACTTAACCCATCAACATAATTTTTTCTTCAAGCCACGAAAATATGATCAGGAATTTGTGATTGAATTTTCAACAGCGTCAGATAACCATGAATGACAGAAAAACAAAGTTTTCGGAAACTTTTAGAAAAAATGAGAACAATTCTTCGCACTTGGACGACGGTTTTGAGATAGTCAGGCACATATCAGTTCCGATTATCTACTGGACGAGTATAAAAGGTAAACTTTGATTGAAAATCGTTCATTTCTTCTAGTGCTTCAGACGGAACTGGCTGTCGAGGTGTGTTTCTTCCACCAACATCAATAAGAACAAACCAAAGATAAAGCGTGAAACGCTCAGGCCGTGCTCTCATTTGGATTTCGATCATCGGAAGGAGAATTTAGTTTCAGGAACTTAGATCCAGAATACAGGTTCAGAATTCAGAACGTGCATGTTGGAACTAGTTTAATTCTGAGCCTAATTTCATAATTCATAATAATTAACATAGTTTATTGACGCTCATGGAATTCGGAACAATTGTTAAACGTGCGTTGAAATATTTCAGGAGCGTTGACAAACGCGTGCTTCGCAATACCCAACGTGTATGGAAACACCTTGCTGGAAGTTATACTTTTCATCATAGGATTTTAATTATTTGCTGATCCACGAATTTGTCAACGGATTCAGACTCTACGATGTTTTATTGTATTATTATATATTTTCTCGATTCTTTCAACGTCCACAACATTTAAAAAATTGTTTTCAAAAAAAGTGTTTTATTAGTATTATTCAATAAGTTTAGGTTTATTGTATTATCAATGCCACATGATCGATTCGATTTGCTCGTTGGGCTCCTCTTCTTCTTGTTCGAGTTGGATTAGATTCAAGAACAATTTTCACTGGGCTGTAGTCCGACAGCCTTTCTGACATGCCCAGAACGGATTTAGAATCTACGATAATTTATTGTATTTCGATATATTTTCCCCGATTTTTTAAACATCCGGAACATTGATAAAATCAAGAGTTTTGAATTATTGTGTACGAAAAATATGAAAACAATCTCGTTTTGGTAGTTTTATAAATTAAGTTTAAATTTAGTGTATTACCTACGATCTATGAAAGTTTTATTCAATTATGTTTATTTGTTAAAGAATGGTATGATTTTTGTTTTCAACTTTGTTTTTTTTTCTAGATAGTCATTTTAATTATTAAATAGAACCAAATTATCAGCACTTGAACAAAAAGGGAGATTCAACGAATTCTGACCCAATAGCTAAGGACTTATACTGAAAGATAGTTCATAGTGTTCAGTCACATTGAATGAAAATGAAGTATCTATAATTATCTTCATAACATAACTTTGAACTGAATCCATTTGTGAGTTACCGTTTCGCTCATTAATGGAAATACTAGTATGCACACGACTCCGTCGACAAATAAATCTATTTTTATGCGTACAATATTGAAGTAATGCTTTCGAATCAAGTTATATGTGACAAATCTATCAACAAATCACCGAGGTACAAGTCCTTCAAGTTAAGTACAAATGTATCGCCGAACTTTCTAAATTGTCTGTTAGTTACCGGAGAATCAAAATCAACAGGTAATTAATACTCAATATACCCAAGCAAACACGGTGTGCAGCAGATAGAAAATGGTATCGACACACCGCATATGATGCATTATCCTTCAGGCTAATAGATTGTCATTTGTCATCCACTCAGCAATCAAACAACTTGCCTCGCTGACGGTTCGATGCAGACTGCAGAAAAAAATAGTCGGGCCATATATTTATAGATTCCCTTTGGTACGATAGTACGGTTGAGAGGATGACATCATTATGGCATCTCTGATTAGCTCGTGGAAACATTTGTCAATTCCAATCGATATATCAATACCATACTATTGAAAAACATAAAAACAACGTCGCCTTATGTTTCAAATGTTTAAGTTTCCGAATCTATTGGTAGTTAAATTTCCTAAATCCATCAACAAATGACTGAGTTACGCATAATTTGATTTTCTTCTTTTTCTCAAAGGTTTACGGCGAAAACCTAGGAATTTTATAGTTTGAAATAGATTTTTAAAACCACGTACTCATTTTGCAGGTACTTTCTTCAGTTCGTTCTTCGAATAAAAGTAATTAAAATAGTCAAGTTTAGCTTGTAAAACTATGGCGAGTGATATGACAGCGTACTGCGCTGATGTAAAAGACTGTCACAACGAGTCGCTTTAATCGCTCTTTTGAGATGCGCAGTTAGAGTGCAATTCTTCTTATTATTACTCTGTTTGATTGGAAAGGTTATAATGACCATACATCCAGCGATTTCGTTCATGGTCACATGGACTTTACTGTTTTTGACTAGCGATTGTATCTCGTGGTGTCGCACCGTCGAGCAATTTCAGCTCGAAAAAACTTCCTTCACTTCCCGCGAATTACACGAATTTCTAACTATCCGTGAATCAACGTGCTGACACGTTGAGAGCTTCACCGGAAGTCCAAAGAGTGCGGTTAAAAATGTATTCAAGAAAAATTAAATATCTAACACTTAAGTATTATTTCCACTGAAAACTACTTACGTCTATACTTTCTGGAACGAAAGTAACTTTTAATAATAGTTAGAAAAAATTTTGAAAGTGACATAAAAAACTTTTATTTCGTCGGCACAACATGGGGACATACGAAGTGAAGGGTAAGACGATTGTCTTAAACGCTGCTTACGATTTGATTGCCATGGCATACGGGTAGACTTACAGTACATCCGAATTTGATTGTCAGATAGCTTTCAAATAACCGCTGTTAAGAAGGCCAACATGGGTTTTGATGACCCGACGCCTTCCAGCAGGAACAATTTCGCTATACCAGCTTAACACCGTCTGACGGTTTGTTTGATAGAAGGGCGCGTCTTACTCATTTCAGACCTTCAGGGAGAAACATAAAGCTTCTCAATCGTAATAATATTAACAACAACAATAATAATAATAATAATAATAATAATAATAATAATAATAATAATAATAATAAAAATAAAAATAATAATAATAATAATAATAATAATAATAATAATAATAATAATAATAATAATAATAATAATAATAATAATAATAATAATAATAATAATAATAATAATAATAATAATAATAATAATAATAATAATAATAATAATAATAATAATAATAATAATAATAATAATAATAATAATAATAATAATAATAATAATAATAGTAATAATAATAATAATAATAATAATAATATATAATAAATAATGTTATAAACAACAGAATTATATGCTGTAATATACTATGATAAACATTGCCCTATAGGATGGGCTTTAACTTATAAGTCATTTCGCACCCTCTCATTCTGGTACTAACGCAGGAGGCGATAGCACCCAGTCGCTCTATTGACCAAATGTCGTCATGGACACACGAGGAGGCACGAGAAATGAACTTGTGAGGACTTAGTTATCTCACTATTTAACGATCTCGATTGCCAACTCCACACATAGAGTCAGAAAGTGAGATTAAAATATATTAGACATGAACCAAAACAATCTGAATAAAGTAAAGATTTCGTGCGTTCGATTAAGAATTGATTTTAAAGAGTGCATAAATTTTTGATGGGTTGAGTCGGACTTCGAAAGTCATTTCGCAATTTATATATAAACAAACTAAGCAGTCTTAGAGCTGAGTTTTGACTTCGAATTTGACATTCTGTTTAATCAGCATTCCGGTGTATTTTAGTTTTTGTGTTTGACAGATAAGTACTCAGACTCACGATAACCAGATTATGAGCTCAGCACCTCATTTTCATAGCCACCGGTTCAGACCACTTTACACGCAACGTATTCAGACTTTAAATTACATGACTATTTAACCAAACAACCAAGCATCAAAACAAAACTAAATATTATCTCTCTCACTCCCCATCCACCTCTAATCATATTACCAGCTTACAATATAGAATAACTAACGCAATGACCACATTGTACGAACATCCTCGATTGCACACATCCTGTAGAGCTCATTTTTGCCACATAAAAACCGAACTATACAACCCCGACAGTTTCCACATCTGTACGAGCATGATGATGATTGTGATTCTGTGAGCCAATGGTAATTTGATCTCAATGTTTATTTTGCGCCGATATGTTTCTTGAGTTCCCGCCTGCCGAACGCCGAACGCCGACCGTCGCTCCCAGGAGCAAATGTAGCACAGCTCGTTGCGGAGTCCTTCAGCGTTCGTGTAGTGAGTGCACTTTGCAAACTGCTGAATTGTGAATGTGAATTGTGGGTTGAGATGAAACGAACCTCGAGCTCAACATTCTGCCAACCAGCTTCAATCGGTTAGAGATGGGAACAAGTTGGTACCTCGATATGGGCACACAATACAATCGGGAGATGTGTTCAGTTTTTGCACTCGAAGGGATAAAATTCCGGATCGTTTCGTTATCACAACATTATAATGAGAAAAAGCAAATAGAGCAGCGTGATATAGTTTACAATTGGAACGTGGTTCAATTTTTGCAATCTGCTGGCAGCAGAGTCCACTCGTGGAAGGAAAGGGTGGCAAACGGCCCATGTTTAACCATTATTTTTTGCAAAATGCAACACAGCAACAACCCGCCATCAGTGCTGATTGTGAATCTCCGCCTTGGCTCGTTCTTCCGTCCTTCCGTCCGTCGGTGCCATCCCACCCTTTTATGGTGTACCTTACCTTCAGATGTCGAAGCCTCCCTCCCCGGGTGCGAACTCGGGGACAATTGTCCTCGCACCATTTAGCTGTAGTACTACGTACGTTCGCTCAGTCAGCTCTCTTCGCGCATATCCAATTACAAATAACATCGCTCGGAACAATAAGTTTTAATTTAGAGACGTGTTCTTGTCTGACGCCTGCAGAAGAAAAAAAGTGGTCGGAGAACAGGTTTGCCTATGCGATTTGTATGCTGTCGATACACCATGCTGGCCCTACTGTGATATGACAGGTTATGTGGGATGATTTAAAATGGGGTGAATTTTGAATCGACCCACAGAACACGGTAGGAGGCACTTTTCCAACGATTGTAATGATTGGACTTAATCAAATTTTCCGAGTTTCGGTACTGATGAATGCTCTTTCGTAATACTTTACCGTTCATTTACATCGATAATTTTGAGTTGGGAAATAATTGAAAAACACTCATTGAATAATACAGCGAGGCGCTCAATAGTACGTATAGAATTATTTTAATTAGGTTCATTAGAATAAGTGGTACATACAAGATGGTAGCTCTATTACGAGCAGGCAGAACTATGCAGCTATAATAGGTAAACATTCTTCTTAAAAAAAACGAATATGTTATTTAGTTTGTTTGTATATGTTTAAACTTATTAACATTAAAAATAAAACAAATTTATGTACAATATTTACGTATGCTCTAATTCGTTCAGAGCATTTTAAATTGAGCTATTGCGAGGGTTACTCGATAAGCTTGAAGAAATCGCAACGCTTACTTCAATATTTTACCTATGACTTTAAGTGACATCTGTCGCCCTTCGACCAGCTTTTCTTTTCACAAATACTTTTTGGTGGGAAGGCTCGCTTCAACCACAAAGATTTCATTATTGAAGAGGCTATCTCAACTCTACGGGGTTTGAAGGTCATCTACGAAGAATAAAACTTTCAGCAGGTCAATACTGCTTATATCAGCATATATGAAAATTTTGCATGTTGAGTTTAAAAATAATGAAGTTTTGGTTTTTTTTTTCATTTCTTGTATTATACAGCAATAAATGACATTGAATATTTGTAATAACGCTGAGTTTGGTCTGAATCGCGCAGAAGTTTCTATTAGGTGAGTTTCTGGCACGTTTGGTGAATTTAAAATTTCTGCACACAACCAACATCGATGGCTCCATACCACTTCATTGCCGGCGTCGAGTTAGGGCATGATACCAGATTCCACCAAACTGCACTTTCACTTTCATGAAACCAGAGAAAAGAAGCAATAGATGCTCACTTGATTTTCTCAAATGACCAAAAAATGAACCTTAAGTTGCTATTTAATTTTATCCGTCATTTTGAGCACCGTCATTTAGAGCGACGATACGAAAAAGGGAAAAATTTGACTCATAATTGTTTATATATTTAAAAGGCTATGTTTGTTTATTCCCAAATAAACATTCTAGTTTTTATTCAAAAGTTTAAAAAAAATCTTTTAGAAGGGTACTCTAGCAATATTTAAAAAAAATATGAGTAACGCCAACGGAAACTCCAGACCGGGGATCTGCTTGGCGCCTACCTTAGTGTACACATCGTTGTCCATTACCATGCTTTTCGGCTGCAGAAACTGATCCGGGATTCGACCATCAGGCTTGAATTTTCTGCGCCCACGCCCATATCTTGCTTGGAAATTCACCACGATAATCATTTTATAGATTATAATGAAATTTTACACATGTTAACATTGCACTCTGACCTAGTTTTATTCGAAATTGCATCAATTTTTATCAATGTAATTTATTTTGTTTAGATTATAGAGGTTTTAAATTTAAGGTCATTCGCGTCTTTGGGACAGAAAAACTTTCTAACCCTATGTGCGGGGTTGGGAATCGAACCCTGGTGGGCTACGTGAAAGGCATCGACTTACCCATCTCGCTATATTCGTCCCCTATCAATGCACTATGGCTCGAAACGGGAAATTAGCGTGACAAAAATGTTTTCACTATTAAATATTAGTTTTTTATAGTTGGTGTCTTCACAAAAGTTCTTTGTAATCAAATAGTGCTCCTTTTCATAAAAAAAGTTACTAGGCTGGTCCTCAATTCAATTGAATTCTGATATCTAACTTTCTTAATTGAACTCAAAAATTATTTCATTGTACAATAAAGTTGAAGGAAATTTTATTGCGAGCAACTTTGTTGAAAATAGCACCTCTCTAGTTCTTCATTTAATCGAGCTACATAAATTTTCCCAAGTAAAAGTAGGGTGGCTTCTGAAAAATCACTTTTTTTATTCTAACTTTTTTGTGAAACGTTCCACCGAAAAGTTGTCTGTAGAAGAGTTATTCAACCAATCAATGCGCATAATTTTGCTCAACCAAGCTTTCTCATATGAGCTACCAGTAAAAAGTTATAATTGTTTTTTCATCAAAAACTAGTCAAGCTTCAAATATCGATATTCATTAGATGCCAGATCGGTAATATGTATCCTATGAGGTTCCTGAAAGGTCATATTATAAGTAAAAATTTAAGAGTAAATTGGAAGGGTGTTATTTTTTTAACTTATTTAAATTAGTTTTAAAAATATCTTCAAAAAACTCAAAAACATTGCATAACTCTTAAACGCCTAAACGTATCATCATACTTTTTCAGCAAAATAATAGTACCAAATTAGTTCTACAAATGTTCTATACATTGTTCTTTCGAGAAATGGGACACACAAAAACTACAGCCGAAAATAGATTTTTTTGTAAATCAAATCCTGAAACCCAAGAAAATCATTAGTTTGTTAAAATGAGTAGAATGTATTTATTCGAATTAAAACTCATTGTGCGTCGTTTTCCGGCTTTTACAGGCTATTCGGTACACAAGTGGATGAAAAAGAAGGGCCAGTGTCATAGGCGTCTTGGCACGATGAGGATAAAAATATTTGCATTTTACTAACTTGCACCAGCTTGTTGGAACGGTTGTCCAGATCATGAAAATTTCTGTTCATAAATTAATCATGGCCAACTAGTTCGAAAAAAACATATTACAAAGTGTCTCTAATCCTCAGTTGCTCAAACTCAATTGAAGTAGTTATTTTGGTAATAAATTAATTAAAATTGTTCTGCAATCTATTTTCGGCTGTAGTTTTTGTTTGTCTCATTTCTCGAAAGGACAATGGAACATTTGTAGAACTAATTTGATACTATTATTTTGCTGAAGAAAGTATATTGATACGTGAGGGCGTTTGAGAGTTATGCAATGTTTTTGAGTTTTTTGAAGATATTTTTAAAACTAATTTAAATAAGTTTAAAAAATAACACCCTTCCAATTTTCTCTTAAATTTTTACTTATTTTAAGACCTTTCAGGAACCACATAGGATACGAATTTTTATCGATCTGGCATTTAATGAATATTAGGTGGACTAATTTTTGACAAAAAAATAGTCATAACTTTTCACTGGTAGCTCATATGAAAAAGTTTGGTTCAGCAAAATTGTGCACAATAATTAGTTTAACAACTCTTCTGAATACAACTTTTCCATAGAACGTTTCACAAAAAAGTTATAACAAAAAAAGTGATTTTTCAGGAGCCAAACTACTTTTACTGGGGGAAATTTATGTAATTCGATCAAATGAAAAGCTAGAGAGGTGCGTTTTTAATCAAAGTTGCTGAAAATAAAACTTCCTTCAACTTTATTGTACAATGAAATCAATTTTGAGTTCAATTAAGAAAGTTAGATTTCAGATTTCAATCTAAATGAGGACCAAATGTTGTTTTCAACCAACATAAATGGTTAAATCGGTTTCTGCAATTTGCAGTTATATGGCGCTCTGTCACCGAAAACAAGTTCACACCGTAATGTCTACTAGCCACTAGATGGCACACTACTACCGAAAAAAATTTCAATATATATTTCAATGCCAATAGAGAAATTGACAGGTATAAATACGACGTTGTATTGGAGAAAAAGACATAAACGAAACGTAAACTTTTTCTTGAAAATGTTTCTTCTAAATCGCTGTTTTCTTCATTCGACTTCGCGAAATCGACTCTAATACTGAAAACTTTGAGTACTCGGAACTCAAAAACCAAATACAAGAAGGTTTTTGGATACAAAAAACATCATTTGACATATACAATTAGAGTGCAACATTCGAAACTCACTTCACTGTTCCGCGTAAAAACATTATTACGGACAATCGCTTCAAATGCGCACAAACTCTGAATAAATACACTTTCCATCAAGAGTTTACGTCATTTTTACATATCATTATAGAAATTTATATATGGATATATCGTAACACATGCAAAAAAAAATGAAAACAATTTGCAAGCAGTTTCAACAAGACTGTCCTTTCTAGCTTTTTAATGGGTTGTTTTGCTTTTACACTTCTCATGAGTTTTTGGTTAATAAACTTGTTAATTAAACCAATTTTATTTTTGTTTTCTTTTTGCTGTCTTTCTGCAATGATGGTGATAGATAAATAGAAATAAATCTTCTGATTTTAACAACAAAATTAGTTGTCAATGAGAATTCGTGTTGGATTGAAATATTGCTGGTTTGTGTCCAGGATATTCGCCAACTAAACATTCTTTAAAAATAAGAGTTTTTTCAGCAAAGTAAATTCTCAATTTTAACTAATTTCATTGTTATTTTTAAAATTTTGTAGTTAAAATCAACTAATTCAAAAACAGTAATACAAATTAGACGCAAAGCTAATTTCGGTCGTTCCGTGAACAAATAAATTTACTGATATTAGCTATTTTAGCATACATATACAGATTAAGTATTTTATATGTGGTTAATTTTAAAGTACGGGCCCTGTAAAATTAACCACATATAAATTAGTTAATCTGTATATGTATGCTAAAATAGCTAATATCAGTAAATTTATTTGTTCTGTATATGATATCTTACCATACGTTCCTAACCATCTTTGGGTTCAAGAATGTAATCATTCTCCTACCAATATCCACTATGAACGAATTAGTTATGTTCGGTTTAATAATTTCACCACAAAAATACAGTTAGCAGTGATTCCACCATATTCAGAGCAGGATCAAATCTACGCAAATAATTCACTTTGGCTGGCTCATCAGGATCGGTGTACATTGTTTTACACAACGGATCATAGTAATGAATACACACGGAACGACCGAAATTAGCTCTGCGCCTAATTCGTATGACTGTTTTTGAATTAGTTGATATTAACAACAAAATTTCCAAAATAACTATAAAATTAGTTAAAATTGAGAATTTACTTTGCTGAAAAAACTCTTATTTTTAGAGAATGTGTTTAGTTGGTGAATATCCTGGACACAAACCAGCAATATTTCAATCCAACACGAAATTCTCATTGACAACTAATTTTGTTATTAAAATCAGAAAATTTGTTTCTATTTATCTATCACCATCATTACTGAAGGACAGCACAAAGCAAACAAAACTGAAATGGGTATTATTAACAAGTTTATTAGCCAAAAACTCATGAGAAGTGTCAAAGCAAAACAATCCATTAAAAAGCTAAAAAGGACAGTCTTATTGAAACTGCTTGAAAATTGTTTTGATGTTTTTCGCATGTGTTCGATATATCTTTATTTAAATTTCTAAACCGATATGTAAAAATGTCGTAAACTGCTAGTGGAAATCGTATTTATTCAGAATTCTAATTCAATTGAACTGATTTGGATAGATGATGACTATAAATACATTGATTTTGGGTATAGTGGATCTGCGTATCCGGTTCCAAACTAGAAATCACTCCAATTTCTCAAAAACGGCAGGACTGATTATCATATCTTCATTATCATTCGTCAGATTCAAATGAAAGGTATTATTTTTTTTCCAGATCCGACAACCGGAAATCTTCCAAATTTGGTTTAAAATTGGTTCAAATTTTTAGGCTGTGTTAGTTGCTAATCAGAAGAAACGATTTCTGCTATGCCGGTTCCCAGTTTCCGGTTCCGGTTCTGGTAGATTTTCAAAAATTTGGACTCAAATGAAAGATTTTATGGTCTCATAGAAAGCTTTTGTTCGGAAGCGATTTCCGGCTCCGGAACAACAGGTTGAAATGTGTTTTAAATTTACAAAGTCATGTAGTGCCAAATGGAAAGAAAACGAAGAATCGACTCATAACTTTTTTTAAATTGGAAAGTTTAAGCTAGTGTATGCTCAAACAAACATTTTTGTTTTTATTCAATATTCAAATAAAAGTTTATGAAAGAATTCCTTAGTGATATTTATTGAAACATGAGTGACATGAGAAAGACATTATTACACCACTAGGTTGATTAAAACAGGGTTCTTACCATTTATATATATTCGGATTATTTGAGGTATTCGGTTTTAATAAAAACAAACTATTGATCTGAAAAGCTTTTGTTGTGAATACAACTTTTCAAAATTTACCCTCTGAGAGAGCGATAAGTATTTGATCGTGAATATCCCTTGTTGTATCTGACGTATCATCATAATTTTGACAACATGTCATCGGAAATGTGATCATAATTTTAAGAAAAAATTTTCAGTTTTGTGACATAATCTCAAATAATTAAATATTCCGAAACTTTTTTGAAATGTTTTGTATCAACGAGTATCGAAGAGGAAAACACATGACACGTGTTTGCCTTTCTCGTATTTTGAAACCTCATAGCTCAGTGATCTGTAGAAGGATTTATATAATATAACTACCAAAAGATTCGAAATTTTTTAACTTAAACATATGTTGCAACAACACAGAAGTGTATCAATAGTACACTATTGAAAAATCTGTTTGATTTGACCCATTTCATCTGCTATCTGCTGCTTCATCTATATAAAAGATGAAGATTTCACTGAGCAACACTCGAATTGAGATATACGAGGGAGAGAAACAACGAAACACACACACACACACCAAAAGCCTGTCAGTGGAACTCGTCAGTCGTCATGGAAGCGCTGCTCGGAGACCTCACGTTTTTGGAATGAAGCGAGCCGAAGAACAGTCCCAGCCGGGTACACAGCAAAACCACACCGAAAGCCTACCAGTGGAAACCATCAGCTGTCATGCAAAAATTGATTCCGCGCGAAATGGATTATTGCATTTTTGGAATCCAATTGGAAATCACAAAGAATTCCTAGTCAAATCTCGGACAAGTTTACCGATTGTACACGCCTAGAGCCATCTCAGTTCTGTCTAAATGCAGATCCTATTGCTCGTGACTATTCAAAACACTTTTCAATTCCACAGATCATTCAGAATTAATGGAAATTGCTATATTTTCTACCAAAAGCATCAGATTCATCAAGATGGAAGTTGAAAAGGTTTGCGCCGTAACTAACACATTCAGTTAAGACGACAAGGCAATTCTAAAATGAAAGTATTGATGATGAATATCTTCCTGATAGTATGGGTGTCGTTTCGAAATATGCCGTGCGAAACAGAGTTGCCACATATACAGATTAATCTATATTTTATTTCTCCTGAAAAATACATATTTAAATGTTGCGAAAGGATAGAATTTCTTAACACCACTGGATATTCACATATGTTAAAAAAGTGCTTGGGGTGTGCGGGATTCAAAATCTGGTTTTGATTGGAAGCCGACATGGTATGTTCATGCTAAATTTTTCTATTCTATCCGGCATACTTTGAACATAATTATTGATTTTAACAGTTTGTTTACTTATCTTGAACATACTTTTGATATTGTTATTATTATTATTATTATTATTATTATTATTATTATTATTATTACTATTATTATTATTATTATTATTATTATTATTATTATTATTATTATTATTATTATTATTATTATTATTATTATTATTATTATTATTATTATTATTATTATTACTATTATTATTATTATTATTATTATTATTATTTTAGCTATTACTCTTCAAAATACTATTGCATAACCAAGATCGTCGATACATTTCGGAACAGGTCATTGCAATTGTCTTTTACTAAAATATCGTGAAGAATCTTCGTACATGAAAGATTTTAAAATAAATAAACTACAAATTTGTTGTTCCTATCCTATATTAGCCAATTAAAAGGAATTTGTTTGAAGTTTAGAATATACAGTTTCGGAGTAGTAGCTGTTTAAAGTAACTAATCGGAACTTTATTGCATGTGCGTTATTTTGAATTCTAATAGTGAAAAAGAGGAAAGCTTGCACAATGAACACAACGATCAACTAACTGATAATCGGAAGTGTGAAGTAAACGTATCAGGTTTTTTTTCGTATTCGCGACATCCAGTTATGTCCCTGGAATTACCCACCAGCCTTTTTTATCTGGGCATCTTTGGTAAAGCACTGGAAACTTAGACGTATGTTTGAATATTTTTCCACAAATTTTGCAAATAGTCCGTCCTGTTTGAATAAATTTATTAGCATAATGAGTACTTTTTCATTCAAGCGTATGTAAGAAATCGATATAAGTTTCATTCGGTGTTTCCGGTTCTTTTGACTTGTAGTTTCGATATTTCCGAAATCGTAAATCGGTATAGTCGGATTGAGTTTTTCAAAAGCCGGAATCACAACATTTGTACGATTGTTAATCATAATAAATGTAGTAAATGGGCATAATGTCGTTGGCAAAACACGGACTTTTCACACAGATTACCTTAATCCGATTCCCTGCCCAGCACATTGGTTCAGAAAGTTTTTCTGATACGAGATCCAAATGATCAAAAGATAGCAATCGCTTTTATCGAAAAATATTACCAATGAATTGAAAAATTGGAATAAGATCTTAAACTGGAATAGTTTAATTTATACCGAATTTAAAACAGAACGGAAAATATAGTCTGGTTTTGAGCTACAGGGCCAAAATTAATTCCTGGAATATGTACAATTTTAATTACAATATTTTCAGTCACCCCTCGGCATGAATTTTTACTTCTCCGACAAGCTCAAACTTTATATTTTGCTGTCGTTATTGTCGAGCTTGTACGAGAGTAAACTGAATCTTTTGTTTGGGCCTATTAAAACAGTTATTCTCATGTGTTCGAATTGAAAATTTATCTAAATATTCGATCGATAGCCATTTACTATAAGCTATTATTATCAGAGCTTCTATCTGTTGGGGTGTGTCTCACATTGAATGTTTATTGGCTATTAAGTCGATAAATTTCCTTGATTCAAAACCAAGTTGATGAAATAAACTTACTTCACATTCCACTCCACTCTTCAGTTTTTGTTTATTTTATCCACAATTTCAACACTAGAAACACCCTGCCGCAATGCACTGACGAATCTCCAATGTCCAAGACCATCCCGGGTTCTCGCCGGATGAGCGGACGGTGAAAATGGCCAGGAAGCAATATCGTCATTTAAATCCTGTACTTAGTCCCCTGTTGCTGCCTCACCCACACACCTAGCTGCCAAATCAAACCAGGCACCATGGGATCAAACCAGTCACTAGTCAGTTACTGGTGTTAGTGGTGGGTTCTATCCCAGTTGCAACACCGTCAATGTTCCGGGGTCACACATTCCAACTTTCCATCAGGTCTGAGCTGTACAGGTCATAAATTGAATGGTAAAGACAGGCAACCATGACAGCACCGGGATCGGAAGCAGGCGTATGCCCATTCGAGGAGGGTGGATTTGACCAGTGAACAGGAACTTTGTCGTTCCGATCGGTTGCATTGTCTGCGTGTGGCACTTGGCTTAGTCCGAACAAGGTGCGGTACGGAGACGGGTTAAGTGCGTGATTAAATGTTTTGACCGGTAATTGTCACCCCTTTTTCGGTAGTACTCGGTGTCCCCAGGTTGGTATAGAATTGAAGGAATACAATTATGTAACATTTGTGCTACACAAGCTGCATTCATCGTTATCGACCTCGATGGAATTCAAAACTCCTTATTTTCGAACCATTCGTGCAATCTAGTTTAAAATGGCACCGACTGTTGCATCTATTGTTAATAAAATGATTAAGTTGAGTAATTTGAGTTGATTAGATTTGCAACACAACATAATCTAAGCCTTTAATTCAATTTATTATTCGTTAAATTCATCACAAAAATCTATATTTGAGATCGCTAATCAGCCAATTTCTTTTTTATCGTCTGACATATATTGGGAAGCTGTCAGTCGCTAAGCTACCACCAGGGGAAGTTAATTTCACTCCGGCTGAGTGAGCTCATTTGATTACGTCTGCCACTCCACGACCATTCGAATGTCCTTCCGCAAATGTTTACCAACCAAACATATTTTATTCTTCTCACGAATCCGCCCATCACACTCACCGGATCCGCAAGACGAGTCGGGCTTCCACTGAAATCGCAATCCAAACACACAAAAGCCAAAACGGCAATACGATATTTTGAAGCGGAGAAAATTTTTCCAAACCAAATACACACCCACAAGCTCGCTGGAACCCTTTGTTGGGGAAATAAAAGTTTTCCCTTTCAAACGTCAGTCAAAAAATGTTATTGTTATAATTTACAAATATTTACGTTCTCCGCCCGGTACTTCGAGCGTAGGCGGGGATCGTACTAGTGAAGCAAGAAGTAACCGTTCTGCGGGGAGCACATTTACCCTGTCGAAAACTCCAATTCTATATAATAGCGAAACGTGGGGAAAATTTGGTGTTCTTCGGACTGCGTGTCAGGTTATTAATTCAATATCATATTTAGAGAGATGCACCACGGTTTTGTTTGACCTTTGAAAATATTGCGGCCAATTGATCACCAAATTCCAAGTAATTTCATTTCTAAACATCTCAAAAATTATTACGTTCTGAAGACGGGTCATTATGCACGAATTGATTGCTCTTGAATTGTGGATTAATTGTGCAATAAAAACTCTTTGATATCATGAATTTGAAGGTTTCAAAATACTTATAAATTGTTTTATCCGGTCCAACAATTTGAAGAGAGTGCATGCAAAAAAGGTATTCGCCCTTTTCTTAAATATGCCTTGAGTCGACTTGGTCTCTATTTTCGTTTCAACTAATTCAAAATATTAAAGGCATATTTTTGATGTCCGAACCCAAAATAACGCGCAAGCAGCAGTTGCGAAGTGTAGGGAAAAGTCAAAGCAGTTCGAATGCAAGTGGGTTAATTGCATTCAAAAGTGATATCGATGATTTTCCTTGATCGTGATGAAAAATGACAAAATGATTCTCGCAGTGTTTTCGAAAGATCCAACTTTGATCCTAGGTAAGGTTGCTATGCAAATCCATATGAACTCGAAGGTCGATTTATTTGATTTGGTTAAAGTTTGGCGCAAGCACTCTTCATTACCAAATAAGACCATTTTCACCATCAGTTTGCCATTTTCGTTCTACCCTGAATAATTTCAAAACCTATATCTCATGAATGGATTTTTAGATTTGATGTTTACGGCAGTGATTTAGGTAAATATTGGGATTAAATGGAGAAAATTAATACACTTCATAAAAACGTCGTATTTTTATTTTGTTCTGAAAATAAAATCTAGAATCTGTACAATGATGAGTAGAACTTAGTCTTGAATATCTCTTGCTGCACTTAACCCAACAACATATTTTTTTCTCCGTGCTATCATAACTATGATCAGCAATTTATGATAAAATGTTCAGTGGTATGAAAGAACCACAAATAACTCAAAATTATAGTTTTCTAAAATGTTCGGTATCAACAATGCAGGTTTTGAAACAGAGAGCGGCAATGTATTCTCGCGTAACCAACTGAGTAGGTAGAAAAAACGCGTCTTATTCATTCTGGCATGCGAAGTTGAATTTTAATATGAGTAAATTAATTATCAAAGAACATAGAATCTTTTGTTATTTTCTTCCTTCGAAATTATTGTAATTCGTACTGTGTGTATTTCTGCATGCTAAGAATTTTGTACTCTCTTTTACCTACTCTAATAATCTGTGCGAAGCGTTATAATTATGAATTTCATATATTCTGAAGTGTGAAGAAACGTGTTTGTTTTATTTGTATTCATGATATTCAGTTATGTCCCTGACATTACCCACCCACGTTTTTCATTTGTGCCTTTCTCATTAAAAAAAAGTCTATGCAATCACTGCGCAAACCAAGTGTGGTATACCATTCGGATCAGTTCGTCGAGATCAGCAAATATTTCTGTGTGTGTGACAAATATTGTCACTCAATTTTCTCGAAGATGACAAAAACCGATTTTTATAGAATTCGATTCAATTTAAAGGTTTTATGGTCCCATACAAAGTTTCTGATTTTCATTTGGTTCCGAATCCGGTTCCGCAACTACAAAGTGATGCACCGAAAACCCCCATTTAGGGTAAAGTCTTATATCACGCCCTATCAAAGCAAAACGCCCCCCCCCCTCCCCTTAATTTTCAAAAATTGAGTAATTTTCAAAGCATAACTTTAATTGGCAACCCTGCCGCTTAGTATAATGTTTCTACTATTCACGTTTGACAGTTGTCATTTGTCGTGGAATATAAATAAACGAGAAAGTTCCTCAAGCTGTTTACCGCTGTAAAAATCGTGTTAACCCCGTTAAGCATTTCATCATTTTTAAATAACATACGTTCGATTGGTATGTTGAACATTTCGTGTAACAGTTTTAAAGTTTCTGTTCATTGACTAAAAAGGTAAGAAAACAATATCGTATCTTCAGAAAATTTACTTTTTATTAACAGTGCTTCTGCGGAAAAAAACACCCCATTTTTGATTCGGCTGTATGCCCTATATGTATTTTGACGTTTCTATTTCGCATTTTTTTTTTAAATTTTTGGTGATTTTCGTCATTTAGATGCCACGAAACACAACCCGGAAAAATACTCGCCGTTCATGGACTGTAGAACAGATGACACTTGCCATCAATTCGGTGCACTGTGGAATGTCCAGGACACAAGCAGCAAAAATTCACGGAATTCCGACACGTACTCTTAGGAGATATTTAGAAACAAACTCAGACAGCACAGGGAATTTAGAGCAAGTGGAGTTAAAATCATTGGGAAGTTTCAAAACAGTATTCACCTCACAGCAGGAGCAGTAGTTAGCCACATACGCCACTGAAATGGGAGAGTGCTTCTTCGGATTAAATGGTAGAGAAATACGCAGTTTAGCGTTTCAGATGGCAGAGAAAAATGGAATTCAGCACCCATTCATCAAGCACCTGAAGCTTGCCGGTACTGAATGGTTAAGAAGTTTTCTTCGTCGTCATCCAACTCTTTCTTTTCGGGCTTCGGAAAACACATCCCTTGCCCGAGCAAGAGGATTCAACCGAAAAAGTATCGCACAGTTCTATATTAATTGGGAGCGTATATACGGAGAGCAAACTTTTTCACCTAGTCAAATCTGGAATGTTGACGAAACAGGTGTTAGTACGATATGTTGTAAAATACTATATTTATTACTGTATATTTATTAGTGCTGTTATTTTGTTTAAGATTCAATCACGAAACTCGAGAGTTCTTGCTAACAAATGTCAACGTCAAGTTGGTAAAATGGTATCAGTAGAACGGGGTGTCAACACCATAGTAACGATATCTATTTCAGTACAGGGCCAATATTTACCATCTTTCTTTATATTTCCGCGACAACGAGTGAATGACTTTCTAAAATTAGGAGCACCTCCGCAATCAGATTTCACGTGTAATTTGAATGGATGGAGTTCTATGGATACATTTGCACTTTGGTTTGACCATTTCGTGTCTTTTGTTCGACCTACATCTGAACGCCCCATTCTACTTATTCTGGACGGTCACTCGAGTCATACTAAAAATTTGTATGTACTCGAAAAGGCTAAATCAAACCATGTTCGTGTCCTGTCTATTCCACCACATACTTCCCATAAGCTACAACCACTGGATGTTTCGTTCATGGGTCCACTGAAGACATACTATTCGAAAGCAGTAACAGACTACATAAAACGAAACAACGGAACTGGTATCACGGTTTATAATGTTGCGTCATTATTCAACGAAGCGTTCACTGCCGCTGCTACTGTAGCAACAGCTCGAAATGGGTTTCGAAAAACTGGCATATACCCGTTTAATAAACATACTTTTGTATAAAATGATTTTGCACCATCAGATTTTTTAATCCAGGCATAGGATCGAGCAAACGATACCGTTCTTGATGTGCATTCAAATCCAGCGAGATCTACTGAATGTTCAGTTGTAAACCCATACGATGGCAGTGTGGATCAGGATCTTGCTTCTCCGTACCGGAAACTGCTTAAGCAAGCACATGCATTAAAAGATATACAAAATATAAACAAAAAAACTCGCCGTAATCCTAAAGCTAAGAAAAACAACAATCAAGAAGATATTCTTTGCCATACTTGTGGTTCACAATTCACATTTTCATTGAATGGATCGGGATGGAAGAAATTCATTTATTGCTTGGAATGGTTCCATGTTGAGTGTCAAGATGAAAAAGTAGACTCAGTGAAATGTTTTCCATGTTAATCGGCCTAATAAATTCGTTACTTGCTTTATGATAAATTAAATCCTAATAAAATGAAAACTTGAAAAGAAAATAATTTCATTATGGTCTGAGGTTCCATGCGATGTTTTGTTCTTAAGTTTAAATGAAATAAATACCAAATTTGAATTAGTTCAATTTAATTTTTATAGGTAAATTCTATCCGAAATTCAGGAAATTGTGAATTTTGTTGTGGCATGTATATAGAAATGGAAGGATCACAGGCATTCTTAATAAGTTCTGAAAAGGGGTTGCCAATCGTAAAAAGAATATTGTTCTTAATGCTTAGAATCTGTCAGCAATAAACCAATATATAGGGCTATTGTACCAATAGTCATCTCATTAGTAGAGTCGCCATGTTATTTTAATGATTACTCAACTCTGCTTCGGCTCTAAGAAGCAATATCGCCAAAAACAATGTTTGACTGAAAGAATCAAAGAATTCTGCATATATTTCACATTGACATTTTATGCGGTTTTAATGGGGCATTTTGTATAATTGTTGTGGGGCATAATTCCTGTTTGTTATGGGGCATAATGTCTGTTTGTTGTGGGGCTTTTTATACAGTCGCTGGGGCATTTTGACGACGGTCCATGAAAAATTTCCAAAAATGATGCTTTTAAAAAATGTGTTTTTAAGATCTTATTTTCATTGTGTTTACAAATGACATAAAGCCACAGGATTATTCACATTAGTGTGACAAATTATCATATTTTTTACAGAAAATAGATCGAGAAGAACAGAAATTCAGGGATTTTTGCTTAAGGGGGGCATATTATAACATTTTCCCCTACTAACTAAACGAGGGTTTGTAAATCGAGTTAGCTGGTAAAAAAAAGTTATTTGGGAAAAAGGTTTCGTGTAATGAATATTGATATTTCCGGAATGGATGTGAATAGTAGATCCAACAAAATAATGTTTGGGGTCGTTCCGAAATCCAAAATGGCGACTTCCGGTTTATTGATATTCTTTAAAAACCCTTACAATATTGATAAATTCCGAACTGGTTTGATGAGAAGATACCGGAAAACGAAGATTGAAGGGGTTCTGAAATTCAAGATTGCGACTATATTGAAATTCAGTGAAAAACCATATCCGAATCTAAGATGGCGACTTTCGGTTTATTAATATTCCTTGAATATGGGTAATTTCGGAAAGAATTGGGTATTTTTGGAACGGATATGATATCCGAAAACGATATTTGAGTTCCTTCCGAAATCTAATATGGTGACTCTCGGTTTATCGAAATTCCTTGAACCCCCTTACAATATTATTTCAACGGATTCGATTAGTAGGAACAGGAAAATTATGTTTGTTGTCGTCAAATCCAAGATGACGACTCCCGGTTTATTGATTTTATTTGAATACTCTTTCATTTGGGATACTTTCGGAACGCAATTGATGATTAGATATCGAAAAACGATGTTTGAGATGGTTCCGAAATTGAAGATTTCAATTTCAGGTTTATTGATGTTTCTTGAAACTCATTACAATATGAATTTTTTCGAAACTTGTTTTATAATGTTTCTTTGAAACCCTTACAGTATGGATATTTCCGGAACTGATGTGAAAAGTAGGTCCAAGCAAACAATGTTGGGAGTCATTTCAAAATCCAAGATGACGACTTTCGGTTAATTAATGTCGTTTTCGCTTAATGCCAAACCTAACCCAGTATTCACTCAAACTGCTGTCAAACCGTTTATTTGAAGCCAGTTTTGGACCTAGTTTCAACGTTGTTGAACTGAAAATCGAGTCAGTTTCGAACCTGTTTTTTATATCAGGTTTCCTCAAACCCCCGTTGCTAAGTGCGAAATAAACACAGTTTCGTGAAAAGTGTTTGTTTGATGAAACTACTCTGGGTCAGTTTCAGCTTTCTCAAGCGAAAACGACATAATATTCATTAGCAAACCCTTACCGTAACGAAATCTACTCCTTAAACCGTTCCGAAATATGCATATTGTAAGGAGTTCCAAGACATAACAATAAACCGGATACCATCATCTATTATTTCGCAAAGGCCCAAAACAATATATTCTTGCATCTGCTCATCGAATCCGTTCCGTTCGCATTCACATTGTAAGAGCTATAAAAAATATTATTAAACCGGATGCCATCTTGAGTTTCAGAACCATCTCGAACAATATTTTTGGGCACCTTCTGATCAAATCCGTTTCGAAAACACCCGTATTGTAAACGGTTTCAAGGGATATCAATAGACCGGAAGTTATCATCTTGGATAAGAGTTTTCAATGAATATCTATAAGCCGGAATTCGACATCTTTGAGTTCAAAAATACCTCAAACATCATTTTCCAAAATCTACTCTTCAAACTCGCTCCAAAAATACTCATATTATAGTGGTATCCATGGAGTATCAATGAGCCGGAAATCTCTTCTTACTAAGTAAAAAAAGTTTACGTTATTTGGGATTTGGTTTTTAAAAAATGATTCCTTTATTTGAGATTTGGTTTGTAAACAGAGTTACTTAAAAGGAAGTAACATAGAAAGAGCAGAAATGCTCAAAAAGTTCCTGAATTTCATTCGGATCCGACTTCTGGTTCCGGAGTAACATGGTGTATGCGTTAAGAAATGGAAACAATTTCACCCACTTTTCCCGAAGATGGCTCATTCCACTATCTATAATTCAACTCAAGGATTCCCAAATCAAACTTCCGGTTGCGGAGATACGGGGGGTTTATTGTGAAGATGTCAAATTCAAGAATGTTTTGCCTTCCACCTATAGAAAGGCTACGCATAAACTTTGAAAACCGATTTTTCAACCAAGGTATTATCATTTATACACCATTCGACTCAAATGACTCACACTTGTTTTACCCTCTCAGATGCACCTGAGAAAGGTTATCAGAGATCATAACAATATCCCGATTTTTATTCAGATCCAACTTTTGGGTCCGGAAATAAGGTGCACAGAGTATTTTTTTTTTCTTAACCTCTTAATGATCAAGGGAAATATGTTTCCCTTCTATAAAAATCGTTAAAGATTCTTCAATTACTATTAAATCGATGTATTTTTTTACTGAATGTAAAAGAAAACTTATTTCCAATGCGACAAATGTGTTTCTGAACGAATAAGTAAAAAGAACTATCAATCTTTATTGCACTAAAAAAATTGTGCAAAATGACGTATAGAAAATAGAACACACAATAAATGTGTTATGTGCAACGTTCACAAGTACATGAAATCGTTTCGTAGAATGCCATAACTCTATTATTCTGATAATTAAATCAATTAAAGCATTAAATTAAATTACGATATAATAAACCAAACTCTTCTTTTATTTATTTCTATGAATCATAGGGAAAAATATTTCCCATGAAATTATAGGAAACTTATGCACCCTGCTATGTTTTCCTAGTGATATTCTCCTAGTTTACACCCCCAATAGCTAAAGTATTGTCTTGTACTGACATATTTCGTCCTGCACATTTTATGGTCGTGAAAGGGCTAAAGGTAATTAGAGTATTGGATATGATATGAGATTAGTAGCGAATTTTTTGAAATGGCTAATAAATAATTCCTTTAATTTGCAGATCAAGATAGTCTAGAGTCAAATAAACTCATATCAAATTTAAATAGAATTAAAATCAAACCAACAGGACTTATACGGCCGTTCTATGCATAATTGTCCCATATGCATAGGCAATCTCATAGAACATGCGCAGAACGGCAGTATAGTCCCATATAAACATGCAGGTCCAACTTCTGGTTCTAACATTACGAGGTGATAAGTTTTCAAAATGTCAAACCATCATAGAAAAACGAAAAATCTCACCTCACTTTCTCATATATGATTAAATCAAATTTCACTAACTTAAATTCAAATCTGGTATATAAATGAAGAAAGAAGTATTCAAAACTAGGTTCTGTACTTTTTTAATTTGAAGTATTTGAATATTGCTGTATTATATAGCAGATACTGAATAATATAGAAAAAGGCTTTACAGCATTGGATTAAAAAGGGTTTTTCATCTTGATTTTCCCAGCCCTGATCATAATACTATACGGAACTCATTTCTGCCTTTCGGAAGTGCCAAATTAAGGATGTATGTGTATATGTAAAAAATTTTTGAAAAAATTTAATAACTTTGGAACTTTGAAACTTCGGAAATTCGCGAAGAAAAAAAAGCAAAACTGAAGAATTTTGCTGTACTTTTTGTATGCCAAATGTCTCATAAATACATGAAACGTTTAAATAAGGTGTAATAAAAAAAAATTAATATATAATTTTAAAAGTGTCAGAGAGATGACTCAAAACAAAATCAGGATAACACCAGATATCGACGTTTCACGGGAAAAATTTAGATTCTAGAAATGAGCAAAGAGTGTCATGATTTGGGGAAAATAATATATTTTCATGTTATGATAATACACCACGATTAAAACTTCTCGGATCATGATTCATTTGAACTGATTTCGCTGAAATTTAAACGTAACGCACTTGACGTTGTTGGGTATAATTTCAGGCGTGTTTCTGCTACGATGGAATTTTCACAACATAAATTCAGGCGTTATGTGTGATTTTTGCAACGATGGTATTTTTGCAACATAAATTCAGTGAAAAACACGACGAACTTCTTTTAATCAGAATCATTAACAATTAAAATATTATGTTTTTGACAAACGACGATGCCCAAAATAACGTGTTTACTTAAGTTCATTGTTTCAGTTTCGATTTTGTGTTTCAAAATTTAAACACTTAAACGAACTGCATGAAAAAACACGTGTGAATCAATCCTCTTAAAAAGAAACTCTATGTCTAATTCTTGCAAATACCGCGGATCGATTTTTTCTTTTATGTTTTCAAAACATCGTTTGCAATATCGTCTTATTTAAAATATTTAGGTTAATCAATACAGTTTGTGTTGTTATATCTATGAACCAAACTAATCAAAGTGGTTCAACAAAATATTTTTCTGATATTCGTTAGATGGTGTTCCAAATTCGCAATCTAATTTGTTTTTTGGTTTATGCTGACTCTCGGAATATTATCCTTGCAACAACGGTCACATCAAATATGTAAGATTACATTCGAACAAAATGTAACATTGATATTTGTCAAATGAAAAGTGTAGCCGTGCTTAGTCTCTTATGATGTCAATTTTCGGTTTCTTATCTTTGTTTTCATGTTATGTTTAATTCTCTATCAGCCGGTGCGTAAAACAACACGATTATTAAATGAACATGCTTCAGGATCAAGTAAACATTTTCAGTAGATCTTGCTTTTCAATGTCTGCTTTTTGCTTTACCATTAATCTATTTAGCAGTCGATCACATCACTTGAGGCAGAGGGTTCAAAGCGATATCCGGGTAGAAAATTGGAGTTACGAACATTGAAAGAATTACATTCCTCAAGTAATGCATTTTCGAACCATGATTAATTTTCATGGGAGAGGATTTATTACTCATGGTTTCATGAGGAGTTAAAATGGTTGGTTTCATGATTTTCGAATAATGACAGCAGTAATGGATTTCTTTCCGTGTAAGAAAACCGAATAACAACGGAAATCTGCGTAACATCGGAAATCCGCATAAAAAACGCGTAGCTTCGGGAACCCGCGTAAAAAGAACCGTGTAACTTCGGAAATCCGCGTGAAAAAACCGCATAAAAAACAGTTTACCCCGCTTCACAAAAAAAAAACATTTTTTCTCCCGACTCCTAGGTGAAAATACTCGGAAACGAAATACATAATGCATTATAGAAGTGCAAAAAAGAGCTGTATGAAATACTACGAAACATTTTTTTTACAATTGAAAATTTCGAACGATTATGAAAATAATACTTCTGAAAGAAAATTGATAGAAACGCATGGTGGAGTGTTTGAAAACAAAATTCCAGTTTTTTTTTTGATAGATGACAACCTACACAAAAAAGATCAAAAATACTCCGCTTCGCTCCCCGTTGCCCGATACGAATTCATCAATCATCTCGATATCCTCTTCTTCTGTAAATATATATGATATGAGGTGCAATGTTTCTTCTTTAGAGCCTCATGCTCCCAAGAATTTAGTTTTCAACGCATTTATAGCCCATACAATCCGTTTAGTTTCGGTTTTCAGTCCTAGGTATAGTTCCATCATCTTCTCAAAGTTACGTATCGCAATATCAACGTCGTCAGTGTAATCAAAAGGTGTAATTTTTTCTCCTTGTCATTGAAGGTACAAAACCCACTAGCAATGGTAAGGATCTGTATGGACAGATTTTTTTCCTCCCGATTTTATGACTCCAATCGCATATAATTGTCAAGCTGCTACGTGTGAATGAAGAGTAATACGAATTTGTAGAAGATAGTGATGATTATCTTAAATACATTTTCCGGCTCTGCGGCGACATCCAGATTGACATTGATTTCATTACAATGACGTCTTTTTATTAGCCTATAATTCTTATCACTGCAGTATAAAATAACCATTAGCATGCTGCTACACCGACTATAGCGGCTTAATTAAATTAACACATTCGCCGACCAAGTTTTCCTACGCGGATTCCTAGTCCCGTATGCGGGTGCTATTCCGAGCCAACAGAATAAGTAAAAATTCAACCAAACAGCTAGCAGTTCTAGTCAACTCAATTGCCACACTCCATGAAAGCGCCCATTATCGAATGGAAGTACAGAAACCCTCCGTCGCACCGAGATTGTAACAAACCTTCACTGACTTAGAGGAAACAGGACCCTGAAGTGGAGGAGCCTCGCACGGTTGGTCGAGGTGTCGTGCAAGTGCCGGAACGTGCGCTTTCAAATTGCCGTACTTTACTTTTATGATTATTGCCTTTCGTTGTTTTCCGATTGCTGCTTATTATCACTATTTATTTAAGGCCAACGCGGTAAGCAGAACGTCGATGGTGCTATGAAGCGCATGGAAGGATACTGTTCTCGTACAAATTCTCCTAGATTTAACGTTCTGCTTGGCGTATAGAAGTGACCATAAGGTGCATTACCGTGTGGACCGTGATACAATTACATTACGTGTTCTACGGATAGTTTAAATAATATCTTCAGTTTGATGCCAGAAACCCAGAAGAACTATTCATTTTTATTTGTGAGAGATACAAACCAAACATTACTGATATGAAATTTCTTGGATCGTCGTTTCATAACAGCGTGGTTCAATTTTAACTTTGTACTAACTACATTAACAAATATTCCGAGATCGTTTATATGATTCTAGCCTCCAGAACTCGGAATACAAGATTAATTGCGCCTGTGTGATTGTTGCAAAAAGCCAAGTGAATCGTTTCTTAATCCAAATCATACCCAATCTACAAAAATATCAAAACAGAATTAACTGCAATCTGAGTTAGAAAGTTTTTCTATGACTTTCGAATTTTCCCTGAAAATAAAACGAATACAAATTCTCCGCTTTCCAAATATGCAAACTATTCTAACAAGTAATTAAAAAGTTTATTGTTCCCGGTAACCACTCGCAAAGCAGTATTTATTACTGGCGATAAAAATTTCCTCTTCAATAAAGTCCGAATCAAAATTCTCTCTCTCGCATTATGCAGTACCAATGGTAAACTCCTGTTCGGCTAAGGCCCGGGTGCTGTTTTCTGTCGGAAAAATTCGTTTCACTCTCCGTTCCGTTTCCGTTCGCCAGAACAAAGGAAAGCAGCAGACAGTTTAGCCGAAAGTGGGACGCCCAAGGGCGTACAATTTTTGCTTTGTTTTAACCACTCACTGAAAATTTCACCCGCTCCCCTACCGTGCTACTACTGGAGGTCGTTTTTACAATCGTTGTAATTAAATTGGCTCCCAAATCGAGTTGGCACAGTAAAAGCGCTCCCGGAAGACTTTAACCCACGGTCAACCGACCGTCAGCGGAACGGACGGCCCAACAAGACTCGGAAGGGTCGCATTTTTCCATCAATTGGGGAGAACTTTTTCTCGCTCTCTCTCTCTCTCTCGCTCTAGTTTTTCACCACGTCCCCAAATTTCCTCTAGGAGCTAGGTTGTTTTTGATCTTCAATGATTTGCCTGGAGTCAGCACCTTTCCCCGACCTCGATGATTGGTTAGAATTTCGACATTCGGGTCAGAGTAAGGAAACAGGTACGGGAACGAGTTGGAATGCAGCCTGGCGCAAAAAGGCCCAAACTTTACCGCATCACTCGAGCATGAAATTAACTCCAAACTATGACGAACAATCAGTGAGCATTGAAGTGGTTCACTGCACTTCGATGTGTTTGCGACGCACTGCGGCCGGCGGCGGTTGATTGCGGTTTGCGATCAAATGCCAAAGACTTTCGATTCAGGGTAGGCTTGTTTCAGACTGATAATGAAAGTTTGGAACTGAATTTATCCGAGAGACTTATGGGCTTAAAAGAAGATCAGAATAAATCGCATTCGATCACAAAAACTGAAGAAAAAACTTTCTAAAAATTCAATTTTAAATTTAAGATTATTCGCAAGCTTCTAAATAAGTCAAAATTTTACTTTCAGTTACTGTAACTTAATGTAAGTGACTGAATCAAATGAAAATCTATTACATGCACAGTGGGAAAAAAGTATCAGAAACTCGACTTTATTAATTTCAATAATTTCATAGAAATCTATATAAATATTTTTACAGTTGCTGTCCTTATGCAAAAATTGTCGTCGAATCGACTAATGATAATTAGAATAGCCGTAAAGTTTACTATCATGCCCCTTTTGCCCCAATTTCTCGTTTTTAGAAAAACTGGCTGTTAAACTCTGAAAACAAAAACTAAATTTGACTAATTCCTGATATGTTCATAAGGTTCATTGCCGTTTCAACCTTCCGAGCGAACGGACGTGATTTGGATTTACTGCGAAAGCATTGAAAACCAGTTGTGTGTGTGATAAAGTGGTCGGACGATATTGTGTGATAGACAATAGTGCTTTTTCCTCTGAAAGGTTTTTTTTCGCATTATATACATAATAGAACAGTGCCTTATTGCGAGCGGTCGATCGAAACGGTACCGTTAGCCGATTATTGTTTCGCCGATCAAGGCCAAGTGTGAGGATTATAAACAAGCGGCCATTGTGTGAGGATTATAAATAAGTGTGCCTTTTCCTCTCGGAGGTTTTTTGCACACCATCAAAGCGGCGATACGCCGATCGACGAAGTCCAGCTTGGTGTCCCCCGTTGGATCTTAGTTAAGTACCTTTACGTCGTTTATTTTTATTTCTTTATTTGACCATTATATTTCCCCCCGAATCATTTGTTTTTGCGCGGAAGTAGTTCCGCTATGCCTATTTTAAATCCTGCCCCCCCCGCTCCCGATGTTCAAATGGAGACCTCCCTTGTCAGTAAAAAGTCCCGCATAAAGAGCTATCCTGATGGGCTCGCACTACCGGCCGGGCCTTACGCGGTCTATTTCCGGACCAAATCAAAGGAAAAAAAACTGAATATTTTAAAAATATCGCGGGACCTGAATTCGCGATATAATACCATAAAAAGTATAGATAGAATACGGCCAGACAAGCTCAGGGTCCTGTTTACCAGCTCAAAACAGGCTAATGAGCTTGTTCAAAAGGATCCTTTTACGCTGGAGTACCGCGTCTACGTGCCAGCTCGTGAAGTCGAAATCGACGGTGTGGTAACCGATTCGAGTTTGACTTGCGAGGATATTCTTAAGTACGGGGCGGGTTGTTTTAAAGACCCCTAAGAATGTCAAGATACTGGATTGCAAGCGATTGCATTCAGTATCGATCGCCGGGGATGGAACAAAGTCTTATCCCCAATCAGACTCTTATCGTGTGACCTTCGCCGGCTCGGCATTGCCCAACTACATCCTCTTGGACCGGGTTCGTTTGCCTGTTCGTTTATTTGTACCCCGGATAATGAATTGTACCAATTGCAAACAACTGGGGCATACAGCTACTCATTGCAGCAATAAGCCACGTTGTGCTAACTGTGGGGAAGCTCATGCGGACGGCTCTTGCGGTAAGGATGCTGAAAAGTGTCTCTACTGTAAGGAGGGTCCGCATGACCTCTCTGACTGTCCCGCTTACAAACTGCGAGGAGATCGGATGAAGCGTTCCCTGAAGGAACACTCAAGCGTTCCTTTGCCGAGATGGTTAAGAGTGCCACCCCTCCTAAACAGGCAACGAATCCATATGCCTGCTTGTCAACTGACGAGAGCGATTCTGACGACCCTTTGGAAGGTCCATCTTCAGCGGTCCCTCATAGCTGTAGGAAAAGAATGAATAAATCTTCTCATAAGCTACCTAGTAAGGGTTCGAAGGTGTCTTCCGAAGGGCTTCGAAAAGTTACAGCTAACGGGAATCGGGAAAAATCACCGAAGCAAAAAGCTCCTGGTCTCGGAAAACTCAATTCCGAGATGGAATTCCCACCGCTTCCAGGGACTAAAAAATCCCCAAGCGTCCCTGAAAATCCACCAGAGAACCAACTAGGTGCTGGACTTATAAAGTTCTCTGATGTTGTGGACTGGATTTTTACAACTTTCAATATTTCAGACCCTCTTAGAAGCATTTTAATTGCTTTCATGCCAACAGTAAAAACATATTTGAAGCAGTTGACTGCAAATTGGCCCCTTCTTTCAGCGATTGTATCTTTCGATGGCTAAATCATCCACCGAGGTCACGGATCTAATCACTGTTTTACAGTGGAATTGCAGAAGTATTATCCCAAAAATAGATTCATTTAAATTTCTAGTAAACAATCTGAAATGTGACGCATTTGCATTGTGCGAAACTTGGCTAACTTCTGAAATACCCTTAAACTTTCACGATTTTAACATTATTCGTATGGATCGAGATAATCCCTATGGAGGAGTACTTTTGGGGATCAAAAAGTGCTATTCTTTCTATCGCATTAACCTCCCCTCGATACCAGGTATTGAAGTTGTCGCATGTCATGTTACAATCAAAGGTAAGGACCTTTGCATTGCTTCCATCTACATTCCCCCAAGAGCCTCGGTTGGGCATCGGTGGCTCAGTGATATCGTAGAGCTCCTTCCTGCACCGACGTTTGTTTTAGGAGACTTTAACTCACACGGTACGGGATGGGGCTGTCTTCACGATGATAACAGATCAACTATGATCCATGATATCTGCGACAACTTCAATATGACAATCTTGAATACGGGAGAAATGACACGGATTCCTGCACCACCAGCAAGACCAAGTGCGCTGGATTTATCCCTTTGCTCGACATCGCTACGGTTGGATTGCACGTGGGAGGTAATTCCTGATCCCCACGGTAGTGATCATCTACCGATCGTAATATCAATCACCAGCGGCTCAAAACCATCGAAGACAATCAATGTTTCGTATGACCTCACACGAAATATTGATTGGAATAGCTATGCGACCTCGATATCTGAGAAACTTGAAAGAACTCAACAACTTCCTCCGGAGGAAGAGTACACGTTTTTGGCTGGCTTGATTCTCGACACCGCGACTCAAGCTCAGACGAAACGTGTACCCGGCGCGAAAACTAACATCCGTCCTCCCAACCCGTGGTGGGACAAAGAGTGCACAAATTTAAACGCGGAGAGAGCCTCCGCGTACAAAATATTCAGAAAAAATGGAACACCTGATAATTACCGGAATTACGCGGCGTTAGACGTTAAAATTAAAAACTTGATTAGAGCTAAGAAACGCGGTTACTGGCGTCGGTTTATAGACGGCTTAACGAAAGAAACATCTATGAGTACTCTTTGGAACACAGCCCGACGAATGCGCAATCATAACACCACGAATGAAAGCGAGGAATATTCCAACCGCTGGATATTCGATTTCGCTAAAAAAGTATGCCCAGACTCTGTTCCGGAACAGAAGATCACCCGCGCCGCGACACCAAATACAAACGAAACACCGTTTTCGATGGTAGAGCTCTCACTTGCACTCTTGTCATGTAACAATAAAGCCCCGGGATTAGACAGAATAAAATTCAACTTGTTGAAAAATCTGCCAGACCCCGCCAAAAGGCGCTTGTTGAGTTTATTCAATAAGTTCCTTGAGGACAACATTGTTCCACATGACTGGAGACAAGTGAAAGTGATCGCCATTAAAAAACCAGGAAAATCAGCCTCCGATCACAATTCGTATCGGCCAATTGCTATGCTTTCCTGTATCCGGAAATTGTTCGAAAAAATGATTCTGTTTCGTCTAGACAATTGGGTCGAAACTAATGGTTTACTTTCAGATACACAATTTGGTTTCCGCAGGGGCAAAGGAACGAACGATTGTCTTGCGTTGCTCTCAACAGAAATTCAAATGGCATTTGCTCGTAAAGAACAGATGGCGTCAGTTTTCCTAGACATTAAGGGGGCTTTTGACTCAGTTTCTATAAATATCCTATCTGAGAAGCTGCATCAGCATGGTCTTTCGCCAGTTTTGAACAACTTTTTACATAATCTATTGTCTGAGAAACACATGTATTTCGCGCATGGTGATTTATCGACAATACGATTCAGTTACATGGGTCTTCCTCAGGGCTCATGCTTAAGCCCCCTTCTATACAATTTTTACGTAAACGACATCGATAAATGTATCAACACATCTTGCACGCTAAGACAACTTGCCGACGACAGCGTTGTGTCTATTATAGGACCCAAAGCTGGCGATCTGCAAGGGCCGTTACAAGATACTCTTGTCAACTTATCCACATGGGCTCTTCAAATGGGTATCGAATTCTCTACGGAGAAAACTGAGCTGGTTGTATTTTCGAGGAAGCGAGAACCAGCACAATTACAGCTTCAACTAGGGGGTGAAACCATAGCTCAGGTCTTCACATTTAAATATCTCGGGGTCTGGTTCGACTCCAAAGGCACCTGGGGATGTCACATTAGGTATCTGAAAAGAAAATGCCAACAAAGAATCAACTTTCTTCGTACAATAACCGGGTCGTGGTGGGGTGCCCATCCAGGAGACCTGATCAGGCTGTACCAAACAACGATATTGTCCGTGATGGAATACGGATGCTTTTGCTTCCGATCCGCGGCGAACACTCATTTCATCATGCTGGAAAGAATTCAGTATCGTTGTTTGCGTATTGCCTTGGGTTGCATGCAGTCGACTCATACGATGAGCCTCGAAGTGCTGGCGGGTGTTCTCCCATTGAAAAACCGGTTCTGGGATCTCTCATATCGTTTGCTCATTCGATGCGACATTTTGAATCCTCTGGTGATTGAAAACTTCGAAAGGTTAGTTGAGCTTAACTCTCAAACCCGTTTTATGTCCTTGTATTTTGATAACATGGCTCAGAATATTAATCCTTCTTCGTTTGTTTCCAACCGTGCTCATTTCTTGGATACTTCTGATTCTACTGTGTTTTTCGACACATCCATGAGAGAAGAAATTCGTGGAATTCCGGCTCACGTGTGCCCTCAAGTGGCCCCAAATATTTTTTATAATAAATTTAGAACAGTCAACTGTGAAAAGGTGTTTTACACTGACGGATCAAACATCAACGAGTCCACAGGCTTCGGCATCTTCAATCAAAACATCACCGCTTCTTACAAACTCAGTGATCCGGCTTCAGTTTACGTCGCAGAATTAGCTGCTATTCAGTACACCCTCGAGATCATTGAAACGTTGCCCAAAGACCATTACTTCATTGTCACGGACAGTCTAAGCTCAATAGAAGCTCTCCGGGCAATGAAGCCAGGAAAGTATCCCCCATATTTCCTGGGGAAAATACGGGAACATTTGAGTACTTTATCTGAATGGTCTTATTTAATAACGTTAGTCTGGGTCCCTTCGCATTGTTCCATTCCGGGCAATGAAAAGGCAGACTCATTGGCTAAAGTGGGCGCATTAGAAGGTGATATTTATGAAAGACCAATCTGCTTCAATGAATTTTTCAGTATCTCTCGTCAGAAAACTCTCGAAAGTTGGCAAACTTCATGGAGCAATGACGAACTGGGACGATGGCTACACTCCATTATCCCTAAGGTATCGACGAAACCTCGGTTCAAGGGGATGAACGTGAGTCGTGATTTCATTCGCGTTATGTCACGACTCATGTCAAATCACTATACATTCAACGCACATCTCCGGCGTATCGGGATCGTGGAGAACGGGCTCTGCACCTGTGGCGACGGTTATCAGGACATCGAGCATGTCGTGTGGTCGTGCGTAGAGTATCGCGACGCCAGGTCGAAGCTACTGGAATCCCTCAGGGCCCGAGGTAGACCGCCTGAGGTTCCGGTTCGGGATGTGTTGGCGAGTCGGGATAGTTCATATATGCTTCTCATATACCAGTTTCTCAAACACATTAATATACAAGTGTAATCTGTTACATCTGGCTTAGAAAGTTCCTCCTATTTATCGACGTTGTTTCAACTGTGGCTAAGAATTATTTCTCAACTGCAGGTTCGACACTAACTTCCGCCGATTATCCCGATTCCTCATCTGTCCACCATCTTCATCGGAACTAACAAGATCTTTTTGCTGTCACTAACCTTCGCTTCCCCCCTCCCCGTCTCTTCACCATCTCGATGTCAACTAATTAGATCTCTGTCGTTTTAGTCATTTCATTCCCATATCCCCTTTTTACTCCGTTTTCCGCAATATTTACTTCGCTATATTTTTTTTTCATTTTCTTCTGTAACAACACCATCATCGCCCACGGAAACTTATCAACAGCATGCGGGCCACCCGCCGGGTATTCGTAACCTGGGGGTGTTTCTCGCGGACCCACACGGACCGAAGAATGCGGCCAACATGAATATTCACCAACGCCATATGGAAGACTCTCATGAAATATTCAATTCACCGGCCGATCACCACATGAAGGCTGGATCTGCCAAAGTCAACCACTGCGACCCAAATATGACATTACTTAATGATACAACCCTAGTTTTAAGTTAGTCGTAAATTTTAAATTAGTAAAAGCCCTTGGCATCTTAGAGCTTAAGCAGTGTGCCTTAAACATTATATTCTTGAATAAAAAAAAAAATGTTCATAAGGTTTACAAATGGATTGTTGTTAATCAGAGCGACCACAAATAACTGTATTCTGTTTTACTACAAATCTTCATCTTCCATTAAAACTTACTGAAAAAGAGCTCTACTGATCGGTATTTAAGCCAATTATGGCTAACCAGGACAGTTCTATGTTTTGTATCTAACCTCATAAATTAATTAACAAAGTTTTCAAGATACCATGAATCGTGCTAAATACTCTTAAATCAACTCTTCTTAAAACTGCATCAAATATTCGCTTGTAAAGAAAATGCGTTATGTAATGCAATGAAACATATTATGAGTTATCAATACATACGCTTCAATTGTTGAAAATTTCCCTCGAAATAAAAGTAAAGTTATAAAACGCGTACGAACTTTATCGGCAGGAAAAAGACGGATAGGCTATTGTTTAAAAATAACTAACAAATATAATAGAAATACATTTATGTCTAATCTTACCAAAAAATTTGAATTGCATTTGTACAATAAATGGCGACATCGGCATATACTATTTCTTTCTACAGAATGATGGCGACGATCGGCATATACTAATAATAAAAATAAAACCAAATATTTTCAATTTATAACGCAAAATGTTGTCATGCCGCAGCTCATAACAAGAATGTTTGCAGGAATTTGTTTCAATGACTTTTGATTCACATGTTTTTCACGGAGCAAAGAATATAAAACTGTTTATAGAACACATCACTTTTTAAATTTTCAATAATGAATCAGATGAAATGAATTCAATTTTTAAAATTATTTTAATTTATGTTTGGCTATTTGATATTACCTATTTCGCTACTTTAAAAATATTTGTTACAGAAAAAAGGTAGGTGGATAATGTCAGAGACATAACCAGATTGACGTGAGCACGAATAATTTCGTCTAAATGAATGCAGATGTAATGAATTTCCCAATCCTGAAATCACCAAATCGCTTTCAATAGAATAAATACCATGCATTTTTCTGAAACGCAAGGCAGCTGAATGTTAGATTTATTTGCGCTCGTTTGGTGCGACATTCGCACTGCAGACGGTTCACCAATCTGATTATTTTCACTTTCAATTTCCATATTTCAACAAATGAATAATTCTTAAAGTTCTTCTGTAAACATTTATACTCCTTAAAACTATTACCAATGTTTGAAATGAAACTTACACTGCGAACGGGTACAAAATAATGCATTCGGATCTTTCTTGTTTTCAGAATAATTTTTGTTTAGTATAGTCCGCTTTTTTTATTATAATCAAAGTTGTCAGTAATCCACCAACAAGAGAATTTAAAAAAAAAATTTCACGCAATACGAGATGGAGCATTTATGTCCTTGAAACAGTTGTAGATCGTGTTTAAGCAAGAAAACATGTCAAAGACATTAACACTTGATAAAGCATTGGTGTCCAGATATAATACTTTGTTTAAAGGGGACCCCCAAGAATGTTTCTGGCTTACTTTGATCAATATTGTATCAAGGTTAATAAATAATATTTCAGGGTGCTACATAGTGTATGCATTGAACCCCGGGTTGGCGGTTCAATGCATACACTCAGGCAAAAAATATATGGAATTTCATAATGATTTCGTATGGTTTTTAGCCACAAGAATATCAAAAGCGAATCATAAGACCGCCTTATGAAATCACGAAAATTGGAATTCCAATACAACGCCTTATGAAATTCATACGAACTGTTTAGGAATATTGTGCGAAATTTCTATAACAAACATAACTTCTCTCATATATTGTGGAGTTCATAAGTTGTTCGTATGAAAACTATTATAGTGATAGATGAGATGTATGTTGCAGAGGTATATTGTTCATATTAATCTTATGAAATTATGATTTTGGTGATTTTTGATGCATCATAAGATTTGCCTTATGATTTTTACTACTCAATTTGCTTGAGTGTAGGGCGCTGGTCTTACAAATCAGTTGTCGTATGTTCGAGCCCCGACCTGGAAGGATTCGTAGTATCAGTAGAACCGTAGCACTAGCCATGCAATGGTTCTGTACACTCTGAATCGGCTGCGAAGTCTGTCGAAACAGAAGGTCAAATTCCACTACAGGAATGTAATACCAAGGCTTAAGTACATATATACTGGGGAATGATAGAACATGCGTTTTTCAAAGAGTGCTTCCATATAAATTTAAGCAAATTCAAGTTTTGACTAATAATTTTTGTAACAGCGTTTTGATCACACTTCCAAATTTTGTTGAAATTGGTTCCACATATTCCCTCATTTCCGAGCTATTGAAACTTGAATATGTAGTATTTTGTAATTAAATTGTTCAAAACCTGTTTACTTTGTTATCATAAAATTATGCAATTTTTGCCAAAAATATTTATTTTGATAATTAAAGTATAATTGTAAAGCATTCGAAAAAAGTCATTCATTGAAAAAAATTAAAGGGTTGTATGCAAGACACGACCGAGCACGATTACATTAAAAACGAAATAATTCTGAGGTATCCATAACAAAAACAAAAATAAAGATGATGGTGGATGCACTAAACAGCGGGATCCCTTCTATAAGATTCTTAGTCTGGATCTCTTCTATATGATTCTAAATCAATTTCTAACTATGCAATTAGGTTACACGATTATTGTTTAGCTCACAAATAGGGCTTAAGGAATTATGCTGAGAAACTGATAGATTTCATTGTGTTTAGGAACATTTAATGAAAAACAAGTACCTATGATTATCATCATAATACAACTTTATACTGAATCTATTTGCGCGCCACCACGTTGTTCGTATGTAAATGGAGATTTCAGTATGCACACTACCCGTTGACACATTCGAACATTTTTAAACTTTTTCTAATCAAGTTAAACGAGAAAAATCCATCAACAAATCACCGAGATACAAGCGCTTCAAATTAGGTTCGAAAAATCTATCGCCGATAGTTCTAAGTTGGCCTGTTAGTTACCGGAGAATCAAGACGAGCCTTGGGTAAACTAAAGCAGAAATGTATTCGGGCATATATTTATAGATTTCCTTTTGTGTTATATTTCATACTGCGCAAATCGGACGAGAGTTTGACATCATTCACTGCGACTGTCATTGGCTCGTGAAAACATAGGTCAATTCAATCCAATATTTCAATGGAATGCCATTGAAATACTTAAATGACGTTAGCGCATAAGTTTAAGTTAAAAGTTTCCGATTCGATTGGTTGTTAAATTGTATCAATCCATCAACAAATGACTGAGTTCTAAGTGTTCTAAATTATGACAGAAAAAGGATACGTGGTTAGTTTTGTATTTTTTTAAATTGACACCCAGACTCTTACAGCGAAGATACAATCTAGTCATCACCTCACTGGACAAGCTACTTGTTTCATTCACAGTTAAGCATCAACTGGAATCAAGAAATGGTTTGCAGCATATATTTATAGATTCCTCTTCGAACTACGCAGAATAATGCGGTGTTTTTATGCATGACGCAAAGCCTCCTATGCTGAACAACAAAATGACTTCAATTTGGTCAGCTGGGATTGGTGGATGAAAACATAGGTCGATTCTAACCATTTTTTCAACAGTATACTATTGAAATACTGAAACGACGTTGCCATACAAGTTTAAGTCAAAAGTTTCCGATTCGATTGGTTGTTAAATTATACATTTAAATTTCGTCAAAATTATGACAAAAAAAGGTTACGCGGCTATTTTTTAAACTTTTAATTGACCCCCGGCCCCGTATAGTGAAGAGTATGGCATTTTTAATGCCAAAAGTTATGACGGAATAATTTGATTTTGGGGGTCTCTAATAAACAATGCATCATAGCTCGACACTAATGCTGTTTAAAGTGTTTATATCTTCGACATGTTCTCTTGTTCAATTATGATCTACAATTTTTCTAATATCATTCTCTATCTCGTATAGTATACAAAATATTTTTTTCAACGAACTTGTAGGTGGATTAATGACTACTTTGATTATATTAAAAGAAACGGTCTATATCGAACAAAAATTCTTCTGAAGACATGGAAGCTCCTAAATCAACCGCTGAAGCATAAATAAAAAAACGCGTGTTTTGATATGATTGGGACCACTGTGCGATGCGAGCACTGCGTGGGCTATTGACGCCGTACAAAGCCAATATGCAAAATGCCGATTTGCTAATACTAACGAAATAAAAACTGGTGAAAAATGTTCTAGGCTCCTAAAAGAACCGATTAATTCAGTTATTTTGCTCTACAATATTGATATCATTTCCCTCGATTACATTCCAGGAAGAGCAAAATATTTCTCTTCCATGTGAAACTGAAATCTGGATCTAAGTTCTGAACTTGGAACTGTAACTATATTCAGAAACTGGATTCTTGATGCAGAAACTGGATTCTCAAACTAAACTTTGTCCTTTTACCACACTTATATAAGCTTTTGCTACGAAAACAGCTTTCTGTTATAAACTTGTTACGGTGTGATGATCGGGTTGCTTTTAACGATCAAATTCGTTCAATTTATGTGCTCATACAAAATTGTGAATACACTTTTGAAATCTTTTCGATGTCAGTTGCCTCCCGTAATTTCACATTTCGATTTCCGCAACGATTGAATGAGCTTTTAAGATGATTATCATTTTAGTTCCATGGTTTCCAATTTTTCAAAAGTTGCGTTACTGAAAGCACATTAAATACCATACTAATGAACCGACTGTCATGAAGTTTTGACAGATGACATCTGAAAGAAGTCTCAACTGGACGCCGTATAGATGTTTATTAAGTGGTGCCATATGTATGTCATAGTGGGATATAAGATTCGAAATGTGATATTCCTAACTATAGGTGCAAAACAGACTATTAGCTAACTTATTCATCAAACTCAAAACGGATTGGTCTGCCCTGAGAACTGAACACCAAACACGTATTGGTTCAACAGAATATATTTTGTTTGAATGAGTTGGGCAAAATTCTAAGTAAACGAAAAAATAAACCTGTTAATAACTCCCCGCGCGGACGTCCCACGAGTGACGTAACACTCGTGACAGGTTACGTGACGAAAACCCGATTGAATCGACGCAATCGCTAATTAAATCAATCAGTGTCAGCTTCACTTGCCGGCATCATTCCTTCGTTCACAGTTATTGTCATTTAATCAGATAACAGCAACTGCACCATGAACCCCTTTTACGTTTTGTTTGTGTGGAGATTGCGCTATCGAATAAACTTGGAACATGACAAGCAAGCTAATATCAATCATCTACAGTTCCCGATGTCCTGCCGATGGTCACGCGAGAATTATCTGCGTCTTGGCCTTGGCTTCAGTGGTCCAACGCTTGGGTTGCTAGTTAATCTGAAGGAAAAATTAAACGCAATCGTGGATGGGATGGGAATTCAACGATTGCAAAACAAAACGTCACACTTGCAGCCACATTTCAAATCTCCTGTTTGTATCCCGGGGCGAGGATGAAGTCCTGTCACGTCGGTTGATAATCAATTTTTACCGAAGGGGTTCCGCCGATGGGAAGGATTCGAAGATGAAGATGGATGGGATTGAACGGAAGGCGAGCAAAAATCCGATAATGGTGTTCAATCAAGAATTAATAAAGTCACCGACTGTGTCATTTCGGTTTTACCCGACCGGCAGATGCATCCGGGGCTGGAAAAAAGGGGACCTTTAGTTTAATGCATATATTATTTGTTCAATGCCGCGCAGTAATGGGTTGCATACGTGGGACAGAATGACAGGCTGAGGTTGAGGATTCTCCGTAGGGTCGTCCCGGACCGAGGCAAATGTGAGAAGGTACGCTTGTTGGATGTCAAGTGACTTTGATGGATCACCCGGTGGTCTTTAGCCCTCCGAAGGGGTGTTGTGTTTACTGATGACTTTTGAAAGCATGAATCGAATTGGTTGCATACGTAACGTCTGATGCATTTTGTTCAGGTTCTAGTTCAATGGATTGGTTGGTTTGGGCTTTGTGTTCGAACCGAATGAAATTCTCGGTTGTTCAATCGAATGTCATTCTTTTCACATACAAGAAGCATTCTTCATTCGCAGGCGCAAAATGAAACGGCTCTCGTGTGAAAGAACTAAATCGTTTCGTTATTTCTTAACACGGATTGGTGCCATTGTGATGCGTTACAAAGATTGATGAGTGTTTAAATTAAGATTGAATCACTAGTACTCTTTAGTTAACATCTTCAACACTGAATCGTAAGTGCTACGCTTAAACGATATTAAATCTCTTTACAAAAATGCCCCTCCCTGAATTCAATTTTTCTCATTTTTTATTTCAGTTTGAATTAAAACCCTCTGGTAAAAATGTTTTTATATTCGGCAGATAGAAAAATATAAAAAAAACATTTGTACTAGTAAATGAAAGCATGACTTCGTTTTAATTAAACCACGTTGCCATGTTTGTGAATATCGATAACCGCCTTTCGATCGACTCAACTTGGAAAGGATTAAACTTGTTGAGGTTGAGTACGTTTGCTTATCGCATCGAATTCAACTTTTGTGGAGCACGCCGTACAACGAATGGATATTTACCGGATGGAACGCAAACAGACTGCCGGGAGACGGTAAAACTTCACTCGACATGACTGTACGGAACATTGTACATTCATTGCTGGAGTAGACAACCTTTGGCACGCAATCCGGAAGTAAGTTGTACTCCTTCCAGAGGGGCGTTGCGATGTCTTGCCGTTTGTTGTTTGCTACTGCTGGTGCTGCCATCGGGGCTTATTAATGCAGGAAGAAAGTTATTCAGTACACACTATACTGCTGTTGTTTGTTGGTATAGCTTTTCTAGCTATTTCGAACAACTTCCGTTCTGTTTTAATGCACTGTGCTCTTAATTAAATTCATTTCAGTAAATAAAAAAACTTCGATAAGCTTGATATTGATCGCAATTTATGGTACGATGCCAGTGTCCGGATTATTATTGATTACTGTGATACTCTTCTTTATACCAATCTTGTTTCTTGTTTCTTGTTTCTTGTTTCTTGTTTCTTGTTTCTTGTTTCTTGTTTCTTGTTTCTTGTTTCTTGTTTCTTGTTTCTTGTTTCTTGTTTCTTGTTTCTTGTTTCTTGTTTCTTGTTTCTTGTTTCTTGTTTCTTGTTTCTTGTTTCTTGTTTCTTGTTTCTTGTTTCTTGTTTCTTGTTTCTTGTTTCTTGTTTCTTGTTTCTTGTTTCTTGTTTCTTGTTTCTTGTTTCTTGTTTCTTGTTTCTTGTTTCTTGTTTCTTGTTTCTTGTTTCTTGTTTCTTGTTTCTTGTTTCTTGTTTCTTGTTTCTTGTTTCTTGTTTCTTGTTTCTTGTTTCTTGTTTCTTGTTTCTTGTTTCTTGTTTCTTGTTTCTTGTTTCTTGTTTCTTGTTTCTTGTTTCTTGTTTCTTGTTTCTTGTTTCTTGTTTCTTGTTTCTTGTTTCTTGTTTCTTGTTTCTTGTTTCTTGTTTCTTGTTTCTTGTTTCTTGTTTCTTGTTTCTTGTTTCTTGTTTCTTGTTTCTTGTTTCTTGTTTCTTGTTTCTTGTTTCTTGTTTCTTGTTTCTTGTTTCTTGTTTCTTGTTTCTTGTTTCTTGTTTCTTGTTTCTTGTTTCTTGTTTCTTGTTTCTTGTTTCTTGTTTCTTGTTTCTTGTTTCTTGTTTCTTGTTTCTTGTTTCTTGTTTCTTGTTTCTTGTTTCTTGTTTCTTGTTTCTTGTTTCTTGTTTCTTGTTTCTTGTTTCTTGTTTCTTGTTTCTTGTTTCTTGTTTCTTGTTTCTTGTTTCTTGTTTCTTGTTTCTTGTTTCTTGTTTCTTGTTTCTTGTTTCTTGTTTCTTGTTTCTTGTTTCTTGTTTCTTGTTTCTTGTTTCTTGTTTCTTGTTTCTTGTTTCTTGTTTCTTGTTTCTTGTTTCTTGTTTCTTGTTTCTTGTTTCTTGTTTCTTGTTTCTTGTTTCTTGTTTCTTGTTTCTTGTTTCTTGTTTCTTGTTTCTTGTTTCTTGTTTCTTGTTTCTTGTTTCTTGTTTCTTGTTTCTTGTTTCTTGTTTCTTGTTTCTTGTTTCTTGTTTCTTGTTTCTTGTTTCTTGTTTCTTGTTTCTTGTTTCTTGTTTCTTGTTTCTTGTTTCTTGTTTCTTGTTTCTTGTTTCTTGTTTCTTGTTTCTTGTTTCTTGTTTCTTGTTTCTTGTTTCTTGTTTCTTGTTTCTTGTTTCTTGTTTCTTGTTTCTTGTTTCTTGTTTCTTGTTTCTTGTTTCTTGTTTCTTGTTTCTTGTTTCTTGTTTCTTGTTTCTTGTTTCTTGTTTCTTGTTTCTTGTTTCTTGTTTCTTGTTTCTTGTTTCTTGTTTCTTGTTTCTTGTTTCTTGTTTCTTGTTTCTTGTTTCTTGTTTCTTGTTTCTTGTTTCTTGTTTCTTGTTTCTTGTTTCTTGTTTCTTGTTTCTTGTTTCTTGTTTCTTGTTTCTTGTTTCTTGTTTCTTGTTTCTTGTTTCTTGTTTCTTGTTTCTTGTTTCTTGTTTCTTGTTTCTTGTTTCTTGTTTCTTGTTTCTTGTTTCTTGTTTCTTGTTTCTTGTTTCTTGTTTCTTGTTTCTTGTTTCTTGTTTCTTGTTTCTTGTTTCTTGTTTCTTGTTTCTTGTTTCTTGTTTCTTGTTTCTTGTTTCTTGTTTCTTGTTTCTTGTTTCTTGTTTCTTGTTTCTTGTTTCTTGTTTCTTGTTTCTTGTTTCTTGTTTCTTGTTTCTTGTTTCTTGTTTCTTGTTTCTTGTTTCTTGTTTCTTGTTTCTTGTTTCTTGTTTCTTGTTTCTTGTTTCTTGTTTCTTGTTTCTTGTTTCTTGTTTCTTGTTTCTTGTTTCTTGTTTCTTGTTTCTTGTTTCTTGTTTCTTGTTTCTTGTTTCTTGTTTCTTGTTTCTTGTTTCTTGTTTCTTGTTTCTTGTTTCTTGTTTCTTGTTTCTTGTTTCTTGTTTCTTGTTTCTTGTTTCTTGTTTCTTGTTTCTTGTTTCTTGTTTCTTGTTTCTTGTTTCTTGTTTCTTGTTTCTTGTTTCTTGTTTCTTGTTTCTTGTTTCTTGTTTCTTGTTTCTTGTTTCTTGTTTCTTGTTTCTTGTTTCTTGTTTCTTGTTTCTTGTTTCTTGTTTCTTGTTTCTTGTTTCTTGTTTCTTGTTTCTTGTTTCTTGTTTCTTGTTTCTTGTTTCTTGTTTCTTGTTTCTTGTTTCTTGTTTCTTGTTTCTTGTTTCTTGTTTCTTGTTTCTTGTTTCTTGTTTCTTGTTTCTTGTTTCTTGTTTCTTGTTTCTTGTTTCTTGTTTCTTGTTTCTTGTTTCTTGTTTCTTGTTTCTTGTTTCTTGTTTCTTGTTTCTTGTTTCTTGTTTCTTGTTTCTTGTTTCTTGTTTCTTGTTTCTTGTTTCTTGTTTCTTGTTTCTTGTTTCTTGTTTCTTGTTTCTTGTTTCTTGTTTCTTGTTTCTTGTTTCTTGTTTCTTGTTTCTTGTTTCTTGTTTCTTGTTTCTTGTTTCTTGTTTCTTGTTTCTTGTTTCTTGTTTCTTGTTTCTTGTTTCTTGTTTCTTGTTTCTTGTTTCTTGTTTCTTGTTTCTTGTTTCTTGTTTCTTGTTTCTTGTTTCTTGTTTCTTGTTTCTTGTTTCTTGTTTCTTGTTTCTTGTTTCTTGTTTCTTGTTTCTTGTTTCTTGTTTCTTGTTTCTTGTTTCTTGTTTCTTGTTTCTTGTTTCTTGTTTCTTGTTTCTTGTTTCTTGTTTCTTGTTTCTTGTTTCTTGTTTCTTGTTTCTTGTTTCTTGTTTCTTGTTTCTTGTTTCTTGTTTCTTGTTTCTTGTTTCTTGTTTCTTGTTTCTTGTTTCTTGTTTCTTGTTTCTTGTTTCTTGTTTCTTGTTTCTTGTTTCTTGTTTCTTGTTTCTTGTTTCTTGTTTCTTGTTTCTTGTTTCTTGTTTCTTGTTTCTTGTTTCTTGTTTCTTGTTTCTTGTTTCTTGTTTCTTGTTTCTTGTTTCTTGTTTCTTGTTTCTTGTTTCTTGTTTCTTGTTTCTTGTTTCTTGTTTCTTGTTTCTTGTTTCTTGTTTCTTGTTTCTTGTTTCTTGTTTCTTGTTTCTTGTTTCTTGTTTCTTGTTTCTTGTTTCTTGTTTCTTGTTTCTTGTTTCTTGTTTTTTTGGTATTATACTATTTTGACGATTATCATCAGAAGCCGAATATAATCAGTTTGAATAGAGTTTATAAGATGTGAAGTGTGCGTTTACTAAATGAACTATTTATCCGCATAAATTCACAGCAACTCGGTTGGTATTTTAAAATTTTAATTTTTTTTGGTGTTGAGGATTGTATTATTTGTATAACAATGGAAGACGAAGTCACTCGCAAACGACCACAATTCAGTTAAAGCTGGCTCAAAATTAACCATACGATGAAAGAGTCCAAGTTTTCATGCAGATAAAGAGCACCTATTCGGTTCCTGATAACATGAGGTTTTATCAATAAATTTTTATTGTTCCTACATTAATCAATAAGTTCAACTGCTCTAATGACACGAAATAACCGTATTTTGAAATAATAAATGGTCTTTGGGAGTCATTTCATTACACCTTACTCTACCTGATTGGATTGAATATAACTGACAGGGCACCGCAATATTTTTCATCCTCCCATTTAAGAACAGGAACAGTTTTCCGCCGCCTCACACAAAAAATACCAACTCTGTTTTTGTTGGTGATGTTGCCTAATGTACTGAACCACGCTGAAAGTACGCTCGAGGGCAAGCATGTAACCGTCGTCAATTACATCAAAGGGTTTTGATGAAACATTCCTAATATTTTTCCATCGGTTGAAATCTGCCATGGCATCTCCGAATACAAACTTCCATTTTCTATTTCGTTTTTGTACTTGTCCATGGAATAAATTAAATCGATGTTTCAGGATGTTGTCTCACCATTCGAAAACGACCCGATGGTTTTTAGTAAAATAATACAGGTTTTATAAAACTCATGAAAATTTTATCATTACAAATTAAAAGAGAGCTAAACATCATTTCCTCTTTCTCGCTTCGTTGTTGCAAAATTGAAACCCTTGGAGTAGATTGTAGATTGCCTAATAAATCCTGTCACGATGCGTGAATGAGAAGGAAAAAACAAAAGCTTCTCTTTCGGAGCATTTTCCACAAAATAGATTTTCCCCTTATTACGATTGCTTCCACTGCCTGGGAGGATGGGACAATGAAAGCGAGATGCTCGGTGGATTCCCGAAACGACGCAACAGCACGTTTCTTCCTGCTAATCCGTAGGCTGAAAATTTTCCATCGAACAGCGACTCTGCTTCCGGTTCTTTTCATTTCATTTTTTTTCCGGTGCCTTGCATCATTACGGTAGTGCGAGTTTATATAAAGTAATTTTCTATTCTTTTATGGTTCGTTTTTTTTCCGTTTCGAGGCGGCGTGTGTTCGAACAGGATTTTTCTTCCTTTGAGACACGCTCCCTAATTTGTAAACTGGTTGTTTGGGTGTTTATTAAATTATTTCAAATTTACTCGGTGGAATTAAATTTTCTTCCGGACTTTGATATGTACGTTTTGTCTTTCCGATTGGTGCACCTTTTCTATAAAACGTCATGAGAAGAAACTTCGCCTCATAAAAATTATAGAGCTTCGCATAGTATAGCAAAAGAACCCAAAACCCCAGCAGAGTTCAAGAAAAACCATTTCTCGAGAGGTTAGGGTCCGTAATGACACCATGAATCCCATTCTATACGAACATCGTTAGCTCTAAATGTTGTTTAATGAATAAAATTTACTTCTTGTTGTTTCCAGTTTTAGAACACAGACAAATGATTTCGCCGGTCTTTTAAAGGGAACATGTACTGTCGGTCCCCTTCTCCTCATTAGTAGGACAAAACACAAAAAGGGACCCCGAATCCATCACCGGCAGACATGTGGCTTATTTTCCCCCCAGCCGTGTCCGTCGAGTGTTTTAGACTTTCTGATCTATTGAGAAAGTCCTTCCAGGCCAGAAGTCCATGCGTTGGCATGGCACTGAGCGATTGTCGTGGCAGTCCGAAGTGTGGTTTGCTTTCACTTTTCATTTGCTCCATGGATGACGCACGGTAGAATCTCACACTCACTGCGGTTTACTTTTTTCCGGTGTTTTATTTTTTTTATTTTTTTTTTCTAAAGTCCTCCCCCGCCTCACTGGACCAGCTAATCAAAGATAAACGGGAACTATTCGCTTCGTTTCCCACTCGGCACGACTCGATGGCGAATGCAGTAACCATGGAGACATCCCGGTGTCCGGGTGGCGTTGGTTGATAAGTTGAAAACAGACCGGATCATGCTGACGTTGATAAGAATTTTCTTTCTGAAGTCCAGCGACAGTAGGCGACTGCTGCGGTGGAAACAGCATCCTGATAATTAATGTAATTTTGTTTCATTTCGTTTTCTGTCGGGATCGGGATGTTTTTTTTTTGTTTTTGATGATATATCTTTAATTTAGTTACGTTTATAGTCGACTAAATAACGTTTGCTATGCTGGTCACAAACGAATCGTGATCAGATAACTGATGGGAAATGCGATTAAATACAAACCTTCCTATTATGAATAAACTCGTATGAGTATTATTTTTAGTTGGAAATGTTTGCTTCCGATGTTTATTTCGTATATCGATAATAATTATTGTTGAAAACATGTCACGATGGTTTTGCTGATACTTGGATACAATCTAAAGCATTTTTGTAAAGAGTTTTGGTTGTAGATCCCATGCTACTATATTTATTTTTTCTCTCTTTTAAGCGAAAGATCTTTTCGAACGCCGTGTGGAATCCGGCGGAAAAAAACGTTACCAAGAATATATCCACTGGGTTCCTGCTTCCACGTAGTAAAAGGTGACCATTGCAGGAGTTTCTTCTTACTTTCAGTTATCGGATTTTTTCAACTTTTCACATCTGATTACTCTATTTTACTAAATTATTTATTCATTCCACTTATCAATTTCCGGATAGCTTCGGAGAAAAGTGTTATTAGGTTTATTTTCTTCCATGTTCAAGATTATAAATTGAATAATAAAATTCTACTATTTCACACATTCGTTAATGTTACTATGTTAATAACATAGATAACATATATCGGTATTTTTAATAAATAGTGCAAAATACTTGTTTGTTTGATAAATTAATCACTTTTTCCCGGTAGCCCAGATAACCATTTAAATAAATAATTAAACTAATGAAGTGGAAACAAGAAACAATCAAGACGCGCGTGAAATCAGTTGACCTTTGTTCGGTGATTTAAAATGATACGATAAAATTTATAGAATATGTCACTACAATTATTCAACTATTTTGTCTAAATCCTAATCACTCGTTTATTTTGTAGCAGGTAATTCCATTTATAAAAAATAGGGAAGGAAACCAGAACATACGAATACTATCATCATCGTCTAGGTTGGACCACTTTTTGAATTTGCTCTGTATCTTTTGTTTATATTGGAATATTCTCAATATTGATTTTTTTTTATTCAATATTATAATATAATTTTAAGGCACACTGCTTAAGCTCTAAGATGCCAAGGATATTTACTAATCTTAATTACGACTATATTAAAACTAGAATAGTATCATTATGTAATGCCGGTGAATTGGATATTGCATGAGGGTCTTCCATATGGCGTTTGCAAATATCCATGTTGGCCGCATCCTTCGGTCCGTGTGGGTCCGCGGGAAACACCCCCAGGCTACGAAGGCCTGGCGGGTGGCCCGCATGCTGGTTTTCGACTGGAGCGGTCTTCCCTGGACGATGATGGTGATGTTACGGAAGAGATGAAGAAAAAAAAAAGTAAATATTGTGGAAACGGGGTAAAACAGGGGATGTGGGGACAAAATGTCTGAAAACGATAGAGATCTAATTAGTTGCCATCGAGATGGTGAAGAGACAGGGAAGGGGGAACGAAAAAGTTAGTGACAAAAAAAAGATCTTGTTAGTTCCAATGGTGGACAGGGACGGGGATCGAGAGAATCGGGCGGATGTTAGTGTCGAACCTGTAGGTGGAGTTTATACTTTCTGAACGAGGATAAACACATTACACTTGTATATCAATGTGTTTAAGGTACTGGTATATGAGAAGCATATATGAACTATCCCGACTCGCCAACACATCCCGAACCGGAACCTCAGGCGGTCTACCTCGGGCCCTAAGGGATTCCAGTAGCTTCGACCTGGCGTCACGATACTCTACGCACGACCACACGACATGCTCGATGTCCTGATAACCGTCGCCACAGGTGCAGAGACCGCTCTCCGCAAGCCCAACACGCCGGAGATGTGCGTTGAAGGTGTAGTGATTTGACATGAGCCGCGACATAACACGAATGAAATCGCGACTCACGTTCATCCCCATGAACCAAGGTTTCGTCGATACCCTAGGGATAATGGAATGTAGCCATCGTCCCAGTTCGCCATTGCTCCATGAAGTTTGCCAACTTTCGAGAGTTTTCTGACGAGAGATACTGAAAAATTCATTGAAGCAGATTGGTCTTTCATAAATATCACCTTCCAATGCGCCCACTTTAGCCAATGAGTCTGCCTTTTCATTGCCCGGAATGGAACAATGCGAAGGGACCCAGACTAACGATATTAAATAAGACCGTTCAGATAAAGTTCTCAAATGTTCCCGTATTTTCCCCAGGAAATATGGGGGATACTTTCCTGGCTTCATTGCCCGGAGAGCTTCTATTGAGCTTAGACTGTCCGTGACAATGAAATAATGGTCTTTGGGCAAGGTTTCAATGATCTCGAGGGTGTACTGAATAGCAGCTAATTCTGCGACGTAAACTGAAGCCGGATCACTGAGTTTGTAAGAAGCGGTGATGTTTTGATTGAAGATGCCGAAGCCTGTGGACCTGTCGATGTTTGATCCGTCAGTGTAAAACACCTTTTCACAGTTGACTGTTCTAAATTTATTATAGAAAATATTTGGGGCCACTTGAGGGCGCACGTGATCCGGAATTCCATGAATTTCTTCTCTCATGGATGTGTCGAAAAACACAGTAGAATCAGAAGTATCCAAGAAATGAGCACGGTTGGAAACAAACGAAGAAGGATTAATATTCTGAGCCATGTAATCAAAATACAAGGACATAAAACGGGTCTGAGAATTGAGCTCGACAAGCCTTTCGAAGTTTTCAATCACCATCGGATTCAAGATATCGCATCGGATAAGCAATCGATATGAGAGATCCCAGAATCGATTTTTCAACGGTAATACGCCCGCGAGCACTTCGAGACTCATCGTATGAGTCGACTGCATGCAACCTAAGGCAATACGCAAACAACGATACTGAATTCTTTCCAGTTTAATGAAATGGGTGTTCGCGGCGGATCGGAAGCAGAAGCATCCATATTCCATTACGGACAATATCGTTGTTTGGTAAAGCCTGATCAGGTCTCCTGGGTGGGCACCCCACCAAGTTCCGGTTATTGTGCGAAGAAAATTGATTCTCTGCTGACATTTTTGTTTCAGATACCTAATGTGACATCCCCAGTTGCCTTTGGAATCGAACCAGACCCCGAGATATTTAAATGTGAAGACCTGAGCTATGGTTTCACCCCCTAGTTGAAGCTGTAGTTGTGCTGGTTCTCGCTTCCTTGAAAATACAACCAGCTCAGTTTTCTCCGTAGAGAACTCGATACCCATTTGAAAAGCCCATGTCGACAAGTTGTCGAGGGTATCTTGCAATGGTCCTTGGAGATCGGCAGCTTTGGGTCCTATAATAGACACAACGCTGTCGTCGGCAAGTTGTCTTAGCCTGCAAGATGTGTTGATACATTCATCAATGTTGTTTACGTAAAAGTTGTATGAGGAAGACCCATGTAACTGAATCGTATTGTCGACAAATCACCATGCGCGAAATACATGTATTTCTCGGACAACAGATTATACAAAAAGTTATTCAAAATTGGTGAAAGACCTTGCTGATGCAGCTTCTCAGATAGGATGTTTATGGAAACTGAATCAAAAGCCCCCTTGATGTCTAGGAAAACTGACGCCATTTGTTCTTTACGAGCAAATGCCATTTGAATTTCGGTTGAGAGCAACGCAAGACAATCGTTCGTTCCTTTGCCCCTGCGGAAGCCGAATTGTGTATCTGAAAGTAAGCCATTAGTCTCGACCCAATTGTCTAGACGAAACAGAATCATTTTTTCGAACAATTTCCGGATACAGGAAAGCATAGCAATCGGCCGATACGAATTGTGATCGGAGGCTGGTTTCCCTGGTTTTTGAATGGCGATAACTCTTACTTGTCTCCAGTCATGTGGGACAATATTATCCTCAAGAAGCCTATTGAATAAATTCAATAAGCGCCTTTTGGCAGAGTCAGGCAAATTTTTCAACAAGTTGAATTTGATTTTGTCTAACCCCGGAGATTTATTGTTACACGATAAAAGCGCAAGTGAGAACTCGACCATCGAAAAAGGTGTTTCGTTTCTGTTAGATGAGGCGACGCGCATGATCGTCTGTTCCGGAGCAGAGTCAGGACATACTTTTTTAGCGAAATCGAATATCCAGCGGTTAGAATATTCCTCGCTTTCGTTCGTGGTGTTTTTGTTGCGCATTCGTCGGGCTGTGTTCCAAAGAGTACTCATTGATGTTTCTCTCGATAATCCGTCTACGAATCGACGCCAATAACCGCTTTTCTTCGCTTTAATCAAGCTTTTCATCTTAGCGTCTAATGCCGCGTAGTTTCTAAAATTATCAGGTGTTCCGTTTTTCCTAAACTCGATAAATGATGAAGTTCTCTCCGCGTTTAATTCCGAGCACTCTTTGTCCCACCACGGGTTGGGAGGACGGATGTTAGTTTTCGCGCCGGGTACACGTTTCGTCTGAGCTTGAATCGCGGTGTCGAGAATCAAGCCAGCCAAAAACGTGTACTCTTCCTCCGGAGGAAGTTCTTGTGTTGTTTCTAGTTTCTCAGATATCGAATTTGTGTAGCATTTCCAATCAATATTTCGTGTGAGGTCATACGAAACATTGATTGTCTCCGATGGTCATAATCCATAGGCGATTGAAATCACGATAGGCAGATGATCGCTACCGTGGGGATCAGGGATCACCTTCCACGTGCAATCCAACCGTAGCGATGTCGAGCAAAGGGATAAATTCAGCGCACTTGGTCTTGCTGGTGGTGCAGGAATTCGTGTCATTTCTCCCGTATTCAAGATTGTCATATTGAAGTTGTCGCAGATATCAAGGATCATAGCTGATCTGTTATCGTCGTGAAGACAACCCCATCCCGTACCATGAGAGTTAAAGTCTCCTAAAACCAACTTCGGTGCGGGAAGGAGCTCAATGATATCACTGAGCCGCTGATGCCCAACCGAGGCTCTTGGTGGAATATATATGGAAGCAATGCAAAGCTCCTTGCCTTTGATTGTAACATGACATGCGACAACTTCAATACCTGGTATCGATGGGAGGTTAATGCGATATAAAGAATAGCACTTTTTGATCCCTAAAAGTACTCCTCCATAGGGATCATCTCGATCCAGACGAATAATGTTAAAATCGTGGAAGTTTAAGGGTATTTCAGAAGTTAGCCAAGTTTCGCACAATGCAAATGCGTCACATTTCAGATTATTTACTAGAAATTTGAAAGGATCTATTTTTGGGATGATACTTCTACAATTCCACTGTATAACAGTGATTGTATCCGTGACCTCGGTGGGTGACTTAGCCATCGAAGGATACGATCGCTGAAAGAAGGGGCCATTTTGCAGTCAACTGCTTCAAGAATGTTTTAACTGTAGGAATAAAAGCCATTATCAGGCTTTTAAGAGGTTCAGAAATATTGAAAGTAGACATGATCCAGTCCACAATATCAGAGAATTTAACAAACCCAGTATTTGGTAAATTCTCTGACTGATCTTTAGGGACTTTCGGGGGTTTTGAAGTCCCAGGAAGTGATGGAAATTCTTGCTCGGAATTTAATTTTCCAAGGCCTGGAGCTTTTTTCTCTGGTTTTTTGCCATCACTACCAGTTGTTGTAATTTTTCGAGACCCATCAGAGGACATCTTCGAACCCTTACTAGGGAGCTTTTGAGAGGATTTATTTCTTCTCTTTCTAATTGATGAGCTATGAGGGACAGCCGAAGATGTACCTTCGAGGGGGTCATCATATTCGCTCACGTCAGTTGACAAGTAAGCGTAAGGATTTTCGGTAGGTGGCGTAGCACATTTCAACATTTCCGCAAATGAGCGTTTGGAATGTTGCTTGAGTGAACGCTTCATTTTATCCTTACGCAATTTATACACGGGACAATCAGAGAGGTCATGCGGCCCCTCCTTACAGTAGAGACACTTTTCATTGTCTCCACTGCAGGAGTTATCCGCATGACTCCCTCCACACTTTATACACCGGGATTTATTGCAACAATGGGATGCTGTATGTCCCAATTGTTTGCAATTGGTGCAGTTCATGACCCGCGGTACATAAAGACGAACAGGTAAACGAACTCGGTCCAGGAGGACGTAATTAGGCAAAGCCGAGCCAGCGAAAGTCACCCGATACGAGTCTGATGGGATATAGGACTTAGTCCCATCCTCAGCGGTCGATACTGAACGCAATTGCTTGCAGTCCAGTATCTTAACGTTCTTGAGTAGGGGGTTTTTAAATCCGCCTGCCCCATGCTTAAGATCGTCCTCGCAAGTCAGACTCGGATCGGTGATCACGCCGTCTATCTCGACTTCGCGAGCTGGTACGTATACGCGATACTCCCGCGTGAAATGCTCACTTTGAACGATCTCATTAGCCTGTTTTGCACTGGCTAACAAGACCCTAAGCTTGTTCGGGCGTACTTTTTCAATTTTTTGTACAGTATTGTATCACGAGGACAGGTCATTAGAAAGTTTTAGAAGGTTCAATTTTTTACCATTCGCTTTGGTCCGGATGTAAACCGCATACGGTCCGGCCGAGAGTGCAAGCCCATCGGGATAGCTTCTAATGCGCGATTTATTGCCATCTGAAGCATCCATCTGATCATCAAGGGGAAGGTCAGGCAATTTGATATCGCCTGTCATGTCACGGACTTGTGTCCGTGCGGTCAGATTCGGGGTGCAATTGAAGTGGTATTAAACAACAGAGAAAATAAAGTTTTACTTAGCTTAAGCTCCAAAACGGTGAACGGCTGCCAATACCCAGTCCGAGGCAATGGGTAAATATTCCTTCCAGTAGAGTGCAAAAAACCTCTTTCAGGAAAAAGCACTTTTTTTTGTCTCTCACTACACTGTCCAATGAAACGTTTCTCTTTTTATCACTATATATATTTATCACTGTTTCTAATGTACAACGATATATACGCAGCGCCCAGCGCTGGCGCTGGCTAACGGTACCGCACGCAGTGCTGCTTCACACAAGCTCACAGTCGGCCTTGAGAACGGATTAATTCGAATTATCACTGATGCAAACAATAGAATACGGAATGACCTTGATAACGGAATAAAACAATTCACCACGCGATTGGAGAAAGCCGAATTTACGTCCGATCGATCCGATAGTCACGGCACGAATGGCTCAATATTGATGTCTTATTCAAAAGTTTGGTCCGCCATAAAAAACTTCTAATTAGAGTAAATTTCTGCGCATTATATAAAAAAAAGTTATTAACAAAACGAAAAAATAAAAAAGTAGTCTAGGTTGGGCGACTTTTGGATGCCGTCAAGGTTGGGCCACTATTGATATTGAACGAAAAATGTACTTGAATAATTCGAAATCATCAAACATGGAACTATTTATTGTTAATTTAATAGAACATCAATCAGTTTTAATAGACTATCAATAAGAATTTGAAGGTCACTGAAGAAAAAAAGCAACCGCCCTGCAGTAGCTCTTATGGATTCGTTTTCCAACATTAGAGACTTGATAGCCCGAGAAACGTCGTTCACATGAAATTTGCCCTTTTCAGATGTACCGCTATTCTGAAAACAAGCGAAAAACGGTCTCGAGGCACTAAACGAAAAAAAGTGATGTGACCTAACCCTGACTAAATGAGTGGCCCAACAAGCGTTTTGTTCTAGTTGCGAAACACAACATGCGAACAGATTAAAGAAATAATATTTTCTCTTTAAAAACTTGTTAATGGTTAACAACATAATGAAAATAGGTATATACCTTATGATAAAAAAAAACCGGAATTCTCATTTTAAAATTCCCGCGCTTGTCGAATCGGTAAACTTTTATTTTTTCAACGTTGGCAACACTTTTATACACATTGTGTCAAATTTTGACGCATATCGTACGATTAGTTTTTGTTTGGCGTCTATACAAAGAAGTTGACAAATTTTCGTGTGACAATTTTTATAATGGATGAAAATTTAGAACAACGGCTCGCCTTCGAAGCGCCATTCGGTCGATTGTTGTGCGGTTTCGACGTCATATTCATAGATCCACACCTCATCACCAGTTGTGATGCATTCGATGAATGTGGGGTCACTATCTGGGTTGGAAATCATCTCTTTGGCCACATCAACACGACGCTGATTTTGAATGAAATTCAGCTTTTTTGGCACCAGCCGAGAAGCGACGCGGTTCAAACCCAAAACATCAGTTAAAATGTGTTCGGCTGATCCATAAGCAGAGATGGCATTTCACCAGAGTGATAAACGCTAGAGTCAGATTTCTGTCACACCGAGGATGAAAAAAACGAAGCACCGCACAAAGAGGATAGCGCACTTCTTCTCAGTGTCGAATAGACAGCATTTGAGTGTGTGCTTGTGGTTAAAGAAGCTGGCGCGAGTGAAACACATTCTCTTCGCATGAATCGCTCACACGCGCTCTCGTCTAAATACACCCAAGTGACCACTGGCGCGTGATTGTGAGCGAACACTTCTGTGAACTTCAATTAATAGAGAGTAGATCTGGCCTTGCTATGAAAAATTTGCAAGGAAAACCGAAAATTTTACGATAAATTGTTTTATTTTGCTGATTTTGCGTGTCCACGCTTCATCTACGAAAACCATACAGCAGAGTGCTCACCGGCGTGTACACCTCTGTGAAAGTATCTGCATCCACCTCAGAGAATTTATTAGCTAATGCTCTAGCACTTCGGTGCGATTCAGTGGAAGAGGTAAAAGGAAATAAACAAACGCACTCATGATGCGTGCACACTTACACAACAGTGGTGTATAAATGTGAAAGAGAAGAGCTCTCGTTGAAGTTGTCAGTGCGAGGGGAGAAATTTTGCTTGCTCTTCGTCACACAGAGGAGATAGACATCTCTGTCCATAAGAGATACCCAACAACACATCAATCTCTCTAATCAATACAGAACGATTTTGCAACCCGATTTGCTTCGCCGATTCAATGTTTTCTTCAGTAACACATGTTGTTGGGCGGCCAGGGATCTCATCATGATCCAAGCTTGTACGACCACCTTTGAAGCGTTTATACCACTCGTATGCCTGTGTTTTTCTTAGACACGATTCACCAAAGGCCTTTTCTAACATTTTCAACGTTTCGGAACACTTAAATCCATTTGCAACACAAAACTTGATGCACGCACGTTGTTCTAAATTTTCATCCATTATAAAAATCGCCACACAAAAATTTTTCAAATTCTTTGTATAGACGCCAAACAAAAACTAATCGTACGATATGCGTCAAAATTTGACAGAATGTGTATAAAAGTGTTGCTAACGTTGAGAGAATAAAAGTTTACCGATTGGACAAGCGCGGGATGAAAATTCCGGTTCTTTTTTTATCTTAAGGTACTTACTTTGAAGGTGTCTTCATTTTTGTCCAAGCTTTGAGCTGTTTTTCACGGTTATTCCGCAACTTTTAGGACTGCCAAAAACAAGACAAATGCACAAAACTTTCACAAAACATTCTTCGTGACAAACAATGCACTGAAAAGTTTGCTATCATTGAGAATAATACTTCCATGATATAACATCGATGGCAGCACATGTCATATAAAAGAAAAAGCAATGGCCCAACCTAGACAGTGACCCAAACCTGACGACATTCCCCTACTGAAATTTTTACTAACAAATATCCCGTGACACTTGTGAAGTGTACAGTAGTATATACGGCCTCTAGTAATAACAAGTGTTGGACTAACATCCCTTCCCAGTTCTTAGTCGATCTATGATCGGGCCAGGCAGGTGCCGGTACTGATCAAAAAACTAAGGTATCTGTACATTGAAGGATGATTTGCCAGTCACTGGTCTGATTATTGGTTGGTAAACGACTGGACAATGTATAATGTGGCTCTTAGCCTCTTGTCCAGTAAGTCGCTAGGTTTCGCCGGCAGCGACAGGATTATATACGACGAACTAAATCCTCGCAACTCCGACGTCGTAGCACTAAGGGGCTGGGGTCCACTAGGAGATTGATAGTACCTATTAGCTCTCTCCGGACAGTACCAGCCTAGATGTCGTGTGGAAAGCGGCGGAAAAGAAATGAACCAAGAATAGATCCACTGGGTTCCTGCTTCCATGTCGTAAAAGGCGACAATTGCAGAAATTTCTTTTTCTTTTCAGTTATCAGATATTTTCAATATTTCACTTCTGATTACTCTATTTTCCTAAATTATCTCTTCATTCGAGCTATCAATTTCCGTCTAGCTTCGGAGAAAAGTTTTATTTGGAATGTTTTTTTGTTCTTCTATGCTATTGATTGTCTTTCAGGAATATAAATTGAATTGATTGATAACTATTGCGCAAATCCGTTGATATTACAAAGTTAATAACAGAAATAACATATATCGGTATAGTGAATACATAGTAAAAAACACTTGATATTAATATTTCAAACAACAAAATTATATTTTTCTCGGTAGCCGGCTGCCCAGATCAACCAATATAACCAATTAATAATTTTATTAAATAATTAAAATAATATAGCGGAAGTAATAAAGACGCGCGTGAAATCTTTTTACCTTTATTTGGTGATTTAAAATGATTTTATAACAACTGTTTAGAATATGTCATAAATGAATCAACTATTTTGTCTAAATCCTATTCACTCGTTTATTTTGTATCACGTAATTTCATTTAAAAAAAATAGGGAAGTTTTCATTCTTTACGCGATAGTATTGCAAATTTTTCTTTAGTTTCCTCGAATAAGATCTGTGAATCAAGACTTCCCGGGACTTCAATATGGGATATTGTTGAAACGTTCACTCGGGAAGTCAGTGAGTTTAGTGGTGCATCCGAGCATCTTGAAACCGGAACATACTGAGTCGCGCGCGAAACCAATACTGAAATTTTTACTAACAAATATCCTTCTCCCGTGACACTTGTGGAGTGCGCAGTAGTATATACGGCCTCTAGTAACAACAAGTGTTGGACTAACATCCCTTCCCATTTTTTAGACGATCTACGTTCGGGCCTGGCCGGCACCGGTACTGATCAATTAATTCTGGGATTACCAGAAGATGTACATTGAAGGATTATTTATCAGTCCCAGGTCGGATCATTTAGAAACTCCCTGTACAATTTCAGCTAATCCTGATCAGTAACGGAGTAGCAACCAGGGGTGGTCGCTCAAGCTCAAGCAACTCAGACGTCGTAGCACTGCAGGAGCTTTGTTGGGCGGGACAGAAGGTGTGGAAAAGTGAGCATCGAGCGGCCATCTTATACCAAAGTTGGCACACTAAAAGAGCTGTGAATTTGCTTTATAGCGCTGGGCAAGATACGTCAGCGAGTGATTGGATGGCACCCGATCAACGCTAGGATGTGTAAGTTGAGAAATAAAGGCCTTTTTTTCAATCACAGCATCATTCACGTGCACTGCCCACACGAAGAGAGACCCGGTGACGAGAAAGAAGCGTTCTACGTGCAGTTGGAACAAACCTATGAAGACTGCCCATGCAGGGACGTACAAATTATCATTTTTTTTTCATAAATACGTTTATTTCTTAAGGCAGTTTACATAAGTTTTTCTTCGCCGTAGCATCACTTTTACATAATATTCTTACCCTAATTTAATTCTAACATAGTCACAACGTTTTGAATTTATTAAAACATATTCTCTTATAGCTTAAATATCATCTTAAGTAACTCGTCATTAATTATGAAATCTACTCGGAAATATTATTTGAACCAAACGATTACCTTCTATAAATTATAAAATAAGCTGTTTTTTTTGACATTTTGTTGATAATTTCATAAACTGTTCCGAGTTTATTTGTATCATTACATAATTTTTATTCTAATTTAGCTATTGGTTGAACTCATGGACGCAGCTGGGATCAGAGCTAAGTCTTAAAAGGGGCCTTTATTAAATTGAAACTCCAATTTTCTTTATGAAATGATAAATAAGTTTCATGTATGAAAGGTCACGACAAGCAAGAATGTCTCGAACTGGGATATTGGATAGTCTACCTTGGGTACGCAAAGAATTTATTAGTTGAGATCTGACATCACGATACTCCACGCATGTCCAAACCACATGATCAATATCCCGATAACCTTCTCCGCAAGCACAATGATTAGTCTCGGAGAGCCCAATTCGAAGGAGATGTGCATCTAACGTGTAGTGATTGGACATGAGTCTGGACATCACACGAATGAAATCCCTACTCACATCCAGTCCCCTGAACCATGACTTTGTCGATATATTCGGAATAATTGAGTGCATCCACCGACCCAGATCATCTCTATCCCAAGAAGCTTGCCAGCTGGCAAGTGTTCTTTGGCGAGACGAGCTATAGAATTCGTTGAAAGCAATCGGTCGCTCATAAATTTCACCCTCAATAGCACCACGTTTGGCTAAAATATCGGCTCTTTCATTGCCTGGAATGGAGCAATGAGCCGGGACCCAGACTATAGTGATTAGATAATTATTATTCAATATGTCGTTCAGACACTGTTTTATTTTACCCAAGAAAAACGGTTCATTTTTGCCAGCAGCGATTGAGCGAATGGCTTCAATTGCACTCAGACTATCTGTGAAGAGGAAATAATGGTTTGGAGATAATGTGACGATTACACTCAAACTATAATGAACTGCTGCTAGCTCTGCTATATAAACAGATGCAGGTTCTTGAAGCCTAAATGAGGCCGAAACATTATTGTTGAACATACCAAACCCTGTCGCTTCTTCAATTCGCGATCCGTCCGTGTAAAACATTTTCTCAGAGTCAATATGCCTGAACTTACTTGAAAATATTTTTGGGATTTCCGTCGAACGTAGATGATCCGGGATTCCACGCACTTCGCGCTGCATGGATGTATCGAAAAATAAAGTTGAGTCAGGGGCACTCAGGATGCTGACACGGATAGGAATATATCTTGATGGGTTGATTTCCTGTGACATATGGTAAAAATATACTGTCATGAATTTTGTTTGAGATCGAAGCTCGACTAGTCGTTCGAAATTATTAATTACCATGGGATTCAGCACCTCACATCTTATTAGCAGGCGTGATGAAAGCTCCCAAAATCGATCTTTTAATGGAAGAACTCCCGCCAGAACTTCAAGACTCATTGTATGTGTCGAATGCATGCAGCCTAAGGCAATTCGCAAACAACGGTACTGAATTCGCTCAAGTTTGATAATATGAGAGTTTGCAGCGGAACGAAAACAAACGCATCCATATTCCATCACTGAAAGTATCGTTTTTTGATACAATTTTATTAGATCTTGCGGATGAGCACCCCACCAAGATCCTGTTATTGTTCGAAGAAAATTTACTCTTTGTTGGCATTTCGTTATCAGATACCTAATGTGTCCTCCCCACTTGCATTTGGAATCGAACCACACCCCGAGGTATTTAAAAGTTAAAACCTGTTGGATCATTCTTCCCATCATATGGAGCTGAAGCTGCGCGGGATCATGCTTTCTTGAAAAGACGACTAACTCTGTTTTCTCCGCAGAGAATTCGATACCAAGATGAACAGCCCAAACGGACAAGTTATCTAAGGTATCTTGCAATGGTTTATGCAGATCAATAGCTTTGGGTCCAGTAACTGAAACCACGCCATCATCTGCCAATTGTCTTAGTGTACATGGGGTTACTAGACAGCTGTCAATGTCATTCACGTAAAAATTATAGAGGAGCGGACTGAGTCATGAGCCTTGCGGGAGACCCATGTAACTAATTCTGAGTGTTGCCAAATAGGCATGTGAAAACTACATGAACTTCTCTGACAAAAGGTTGTGCAAATAATTATTTATAACCGCTGGGAGTCCATGTTGGTGAAGCTTGTCTGAAAGAACATCAATGGAAACTGAATCAAATGCTCCTTTAATGTCTAAAAATACAGATGCCATTTGTTGCTTTTGAGCGAAGGCAATTTGGATGTCAGACGAAAGTAATGCAAGGCAATCATTCGTCCCTTTATTTCTACGGAAGCCAAACTGAGTATCTGACAACAAACCGTTCGTCTCGACCCAAGTGTCGAGACGTCGTAGAATAATTTTTTCGAACAATTTTCTGATGCAGGACAACATCGCAATGGGTCTATATGAGTTGTGATTGGAAGCTGGTTTCCCCGGCTTTTGAATGGCGATAACTTTCACTTGTCTCCAGTCAGGTGGAACAATATTTTGCTCAAGAAACTTGTTGAACAATTCCAACAAACGTCTTTTTGCGAGGTCGGGCAGATTCTTCACCAAGTTGAATTTAATTCTGTCCAACCCAGGAGCGTTATTGTTACAAGACAAGAGTGCTATAGAAAATTCCATCATTGAAAATGGGTTATTAATAAACCCATTATTTGGAGGAGATTCCCTTATAATGCTCTGCGTAGGAACAGAATCTGGGCAAACTTTCCTAGCAAAGTCAAATATCCATCGGTTCGAGTATTCATCACTCTCATTGCCCACGTTACGATTCCTCATTAGTCTGGCCGTGTTCCAAAGAGTGCTCATTGAGGTTTCTCTTGACAAACCTTCGACAAAATGTCTCCAATAGCTACATTTTTTGGCTCGAAGTATGCTCTTGTACTTGGTTTCTAAGGCCATAAGTTTTTCAAAATTCTGAGGAGTTCCTCCTCCCCGTTTTAGAAACGTCTTGCAAGCATTTTGTTTTGCGAGTTTAGCCTCTGAGCACTCTTTGTCCCACCAGGGGTTGGGAGGCCTTCTGTTAGTCGTTGGCCCAGGAAAGCGTTTCGTTTGGGATTGTTCTGCTGCCTCCAGAATCGAACAAATGAGGAAGTCATATTCTTCAAGTGGAGGGAGCTCTTCCATTGAATTCAAAATACTAGAGATACTACTTTGGTATTTAATCCAGTCGATATTTTTTGTCAAATCATATGGAATACTAGCTGAAGTAGCAATGCAATTGCTATTGCTAATTGAGATGATGATTGGTAAATGATCGCTACCGTGTAAATCAGGCAATATTTTCCAGGTGCAATCTAGTCGAATTGATGTTGAGCAAAGAGATAGATCTAATGCACTTGGGCGTGCAGGAGGTCTTGGGATCCGTGTCATGCTACCCATATTTAATACCGTCATGCTAAAATTGTCACAAATGTTTTGTATTAAAGATGATCTGCTATCATTGTAAACGGAACCCCACATCATTCCGTGCGAATTTAAATCCCCCAGAATCAATCGTGGAGCAGGAAGGGCTTCAACCATTTCATTAAGCTGTCGCTGTCCAACTTGTGCTTTTGGAGGAATATAAACCGAAGCTATGCAAATATCTTTGCCTTTAATGTTTATTTGGCAAGCAACAACTTCTATACTAGAAGTTGAAGGGATGTTTAATCTATAAAAGGAATAGCATTTCTTAATTCCCAAAAGCACTCCACCATACGGAGAGTCTCTATCGAGACGTATAATGTTAAAATCATTAAAATTTAAAGCTATGTTTGAAGTAAGCCATGTTTCACATAAAGCAAATACATCACATTTTTGGCTATGCAATAAAATTTTAAATGAATCAAGTTTTGGCATGATACTTCGACAATTCCACTGCAGGACAGTGATTGTATCATTTGCGGCGGGTGATAAATTATCCATCAAAAGATACAAAACCTGAGACAATTGGCCATTGAGCTGATAACTGCTTCAAAAAATTTCTAGCTATTGGAAGGAATGCCATTATGAGGGTCTTTAAGGGTTCAGATATATTGAATGCTGAGAAAATCCATTCAACAATTTCCGAAAACTTCAGTAATCCTGTTGGTGGCTGTGAAATGGAGCCCACTGGATTATTATCTTTTTCTGTACTAGATCCTGGATTGGTTTGTGAATTTGACAAACCAGGAGGCACAGTCTTTGGTTTTGACTTTTTTTGTTTAACACGGGGATCTTTTTTTGAAGATGAAATTTTAGGTGCCTTTTTTGGTAATTTGGAAGAAGACTTCTTTCTCTTAACTGACCCTTGGGTAGTGATAAACGAATTACCTTCACTATTTTCGTCAGAGTCAGAGTCCTCTGGTTCCTCTAGATTTGAAAACCCGTTTTCGGTTTCCAAAGGGGGGACATCAATGACCGTTTTAAGCATTTCTGCATATGTGCGCTTAGACCGTGCTTTTAAAGAAAGCTTAATTTTGTCTTTGTGCACTTTAAATGCAGTGCATACTGAAATATCATCATGAGGACTATTCCCACAATAAATACATTTTTCAATTTCCTTGTTGCAATCATTATCTTTATGAGGCCCTTCACACTTAATACATTTTGGTTTATTACTACAGTAAGTAGCTGTGTGGCCGAATTTTTTGCAGTTCGTACAATTCATTACATTTGGAACAAAAAGCCGAACAGGGAGGCGAATTTTATCGACATAGACATGGGACGGCAACGCAGACCCGGCAAATGTCACTCGAAACGAGTCTGATGGGCGATAAACTTTCTTTCCCTCTTCATGAACTACTGAGTACAGTTGTTTGCACTCCAGTATTTTCACACCCTCAAGCATAGAGTTCTTGAAACGACCAACACCATGCTTGAGTAAATCATCTACCGAAAGACTCGCTTCGGTAACAACACCGTCAATTTCGACATCTTTGGAGGGTATGTAAACTTTATACTCTTTATTGAAATGTTCCGAAGAGACAATATCATTCGCTTGTTTCAAATTATTTACTACAACACGAATTTTATCATTATTTACTTTTATGATCTCTTTGATTGAAGAGTATCGTGATGTCAAACCTTTATTAATTTGTAAAATGTTTAATGGCTTTGATATACGTCTAAAAAAGACTATCCAAGGCCCAGAAGAGCTCTCCTGATATTTTTTCGTTCGTGGGGGTATAGGATTCATGCTAGGATTTACGTCCATGGATTCATCCATCACATTAAAATTTTTAATCAAACTTTAAAATAAAAAATGAAACCAACACTACACAGTACTCAATCAAAAGGAAAAGAAAAAACTTCTACCTTGAAATTGTTGTCTATCTCCGTTGCACTGCCGTGTAGATCCTCGTTGCTCTAGATGTTCTTGTTGGTTGCTGATTGTTGGATGTGATGCTACTGCTACCTGACATCAAGCACCACTCGATTTCCGATTTACTTTTGTCTTCGCCAGCTGTAACCAGCGCAGGTCACCGGTGTATACCTGCGTGTTGTATGGCAGTGGAAAGACCGAGTTGTCTTGTCTCCTTCTTCCTAGTGCTCCGCACCGATATGCTTCTGCACCGAAGTGCCTTCGCACCGGTGTGCCTTTGCACTCTCCTGCTTCTATGTGCCTTTGCACTCTCCTTCTTCGATGTGCCTTTGAACTCTCTTGCTCAGCACTTGTGGCTGTATATTGTGGCCTGGGTAGAGCTTGGGAAACGCCCTTTGTTGTTTCCTTCACCAGCTTGGCCCAGCACTAGGGCTCTCTTATGCAGCACGACTATACTTTTTAACGGCTGCTGCCAACAGGTCTCTACCTGTAGTTCAACCGTTGTCGTATTTAACGCGTGTAAACTAACCAGCGTTGTTAAACTGTACGCTTCTATACACAACCTTCTCGGTTGAACGGCTATTACTGAATGACAAATTATCATTGGTGACATGAATGTGTCAACTTTGCGGCCTCCCGAGGAATGGTAGTTAGAAGCACCTTCTTTCCCCGCAAGGATATACACAAAGCTCCCTGGAGATCACCTGACCAATAGACCGAAAACCAAATCGACCACGTTTTGATTGATGGAAAATTTCTCTCGGACATCAGCAATGTTCGCACCTACCGCAGTGCGAATATAGATTCGGACCACTACTTGGTTGCTGTATGCATGCGCTCAAAACTTTCGGCGGTGGCTACCAAACGTCGAAACCGAACGTCGCGGTTTAACATCGCACAGCTCCGGGATGCTGGAGTAGCCCAAGATTACGCGCAGCAGTTGGCAGTGGCACTACCAACGGAAGAGCAGCTTGGTGCATCTACTCTTGAGGATGGCTGGAGAGACATCCGTTCTGCCATAGGTAGCACTTCATCAGCAACGCTAGGTACGGTTGCTCCGAACGTAAGGAACGACTGGTTCGACGACGAATGTGAACAGTTAGTGGCCGAAAATAATGCAGCTTGGGCGAGCAAGCTGCAACACCGGACGAGAGCAAACGAGGAGCGATACAGACAGGCGCGGAACAGACTAAACTCGGTATCCCGTAGAAAAAAGTGCCAAGAGGAAGACCGAGATCGCGAAGCGATGGAACAGCTGTTCCGTGCTAATGACACAAGGAAGTTCTACGAGAAGGTGAACCGTTCGCGCAGAGGCCATGTGCCACAGGCCGATATGTGCAAGGACATCAACGGGGATCTTCTCACGAACGACTGTGAGGCGATCAAGAGGTGGCGGCAGTACTTTGACGAACACATTATTGACGATGAGGCGGAATACGAAAGTTACGACGCGGTAACGAACTTGGGAAAGAATGCGGAGGACGATAGACGGCCGGTCTCAGACCTACAAGAAGTCGAGGAGGAGGTAAGCCGGTTGAAAAATAATGAGGCCGCTGACGTTAACCAACTACCAAGAGAGATACTAAAACACGGTGGTAATGCACTAGTAAAAGCACTGCACTGGGTCGTTACTAAGATCTGAAGGACGAGATTTTACCGGATAAATGGATGGAAGGAATCGTGTGTTCCATTTACAAAAAGAGCGATAAGCATCACCACGCGATCATTCTGCTGAACGCCGCCTACAGGATGCTCTCCCAAATCTTATGTCGTCGACTTTCACCGATTTCTAACGAATTCGTGGGACAATATCAGGCAGGATTTATGGGCGAATGCGCTACCACGGACCAAGCGTTCGCCATCCGCCGGGTGTTTCAAAAGTGCCGCGAATACAATGTGCCTACACAACACTTATTCATCGATTTCAAATCAGCCTACGACACAATCGATCGAGATCAGCTATGGAAAATCATGCACGACTACGGATTCTCGGACAAATTGATACGATTGGTCAAGGCTACGATGGATCGAGTGATGTGCGTTGTTCGAGTATCTGGGATAAACTCGAGTCCCTTCGAAACTCGCAGAGGGCTACGGCAAGGTGATGGCCTTTCGTGTCTGCTATTCAACATTGCTTTGGAGGGTGTGATAAGAAGAGCGAGGATAGACACGAGTGGCACGATTTTCTGACAGTCATTGACACTATTGACATTATAACACGCAACTTTTGATGGAAGATACTTACATCGGACTAAACGCTGAGACTAAGCGGATCGGACTAGTCATCAATGTGCCGAAGGCAAAGTACATGAAAGGCAGGGGCTCAAGAGAAGATAATGTCAGCCACCCATTACAAGTTCTGATTGGCGCTGATGAAATCGAAATGGTCGACGAGTTCGTGTACTTAAGCTCACTGGTGACTGCCGATAATGATACCAGCAGAGAAATTCAGAGACGCTTATTGTCAGGAAATCGTGTTTACTTTGGACAGGACGCTTCGATCGAGCAAAATTCGCCGTCGTACGAATTTAACTATCTACAAAACGCTGATTAGACCGGCTATCCTCTACGGGCACTAGTCCTGGACAATGCTTGTGGAGGATCAACGTGCACTGGGTGTTTTTGAACGGAAGGTGTTGCGAATCATCTTCGGCGGAGTGCGAATGGAAGACGGTACATGGAGAAGTCGAATGAAACATGAACAACGCCAGTTGCTGGGAGGACCAACCCTCGTCCAAACGGCCAAGATCGGACGGTTACGGTGGGCCGGACATGTTGTTAGAATGTCGGAGAACAACCCGATTAAAATTATCCTCGACCGGAATACGAAGAAGAGGCACACAGCAGGCAAGATGGATCGATCAAATTGAGGACGATCTGCGGACCCTTCGCAGCTACCGAGGCTGTATACAGCAGAAACCCGCGTGGTCTACGACTGAAAGAGTAAGAGTAAAGTCTGGATTTCTCTGTACAATTTCAGCTAATCCCGATCAGTAACGGAGTTGCAACCAAGGATGATCGCTCAAGGTCAAGTTTTCAATGTTTCAAACCATGAAACTATATTTCACTAAACTATCACTTCGTTTAACAAAACAATTTTTCTTTTGTCTCTGATCACAAAATGTTTGTCTATGTATGTGTGTTTAAAACAAAAATTTTGATTTGTTCGGAGATGACTAGGACGATTTTCACAAACTTAAATTCAAATGTCTCATGATCCCTTAGCCTGATATTGAATTTTATCGATTTTTACAAGATTAATATCGTTTTAAAGAATTCCACAGTAATGTAAGAAAGGCATCATCGCACCACTAAGTTGATTAAAACATGTTTTTAATATTTGTTCTAGATGTTTTATTAAAACTCTTTCTTGTCAAATGCTTCGAGAAAAGTTTTACATATTTAACATTAACTCTCATCGTTCAAGACTATAACTTGAAATATAAAAATCATCTCTCGCAAAAGTCCGTTAATATCTTAACGATTGTCAAATGAGATGAATAAAAGAAAAATACTTGATATGTTTTATCATCGCACTACATTTATTTGCACTACATCACATTTAAGATAATACGTAATCAGCAATAGGACACTCGGCTCGAGTCTCCCGCTCTCAGGGTTGCCAGCTTTGGCCATTTTGTGGTCTGGCTGGGTTCGCGTAAAATGAAGCGTACTCGTAGTTCATCCTTCGCCATCACACACCGTTATCTTGCACACCACCGAATATCGTCCATTACACGCGTCGCTTGAAAACTCTGAGTGCTAGCAGGTTCTCTTCGAGCATGATCCGTGTGTCGTGTCCGTATAGGATCACTGGGCTCATGATCGTATTATACATGTTACGTTTGGTGCGGAGGTGAATCCTTCTTGAATACAGTTTCTTTGGGAGCCCGTAGTAGACACGATGATGCGTATTTCACGACTCACATTGTTGCCAATCGTTAGTAAGAATCCGAGGTAGACAAATTCCGCCACTAAATGAATCCTGTCGTGTTTTCTTCCGCCGTCTAGAATGTACTTTGTTTTTGAGTTATTCACCACCAGTCCGACCTTTGCCACTTTGCGTTTTAGGTGTGTTTACAGCGCTGTAACTGTTTCAAGTTTCTGGTCATAATGTCCATGTCGTCCGATTAGCACACAAATTCACTGGATTTCGTGAAAATTGTTAAACCCGGCACATCGCATTACACCTTCCAGGACGATGTTGCATAGTAGGTATGAGAGTCCGTTACCTTGTCGGAGTCCCCAGCGACATGCTCATTCTAGTCAGCTTCCCAGGGAAGCCGTTCTTGTCCATGATTTTCCATAGCTCTGTGCGGTTGATACGGTCGTATACGGCCTTGAAGTCAATGAACTAGTGATGCTTTGGAGGTTGAACTTATTCGTTTCATGTGATAGACGATGGAAGATGATCTATGATACTAACGGGTGATTTTTTAAGAGCTTGAGAACTTTTTTAAACAATAAAACGCATAAAATTTGCAAAATCTCATCGGTTCTTTATTTTAAACGTTAGATTGATACATGACGTTTACTTTTTGAAGATAATTTCATTTAAATGTTGACCGCGGCTGCGTCTTAGGTGGTCCATTCGGAAAGTCCAATTTTGGGCAACTTTTTCGAGCATTTCGGCCGGAATAGCCCGAATTTCTTCGGAAATGTTGTCTTCCAAAGCTGGAATAGTTACTGGCTTATTTCTGTAGACTTTAGACTTGACGTAGCCCCACAAAAAATAGTCTAAAGGCGTCAAATCGCATGATCTTGGTGGCCAACTTACCGGTCCATTTCTTGAGATGAATTGTTCTCCGAAGTTTTCCCTCAAAATGGCCATAGAATCGCGAGCTGTGTGGCATGTAGCGCCATCTTGTTGAAACCACATGTCAACCAAGTTCAGTTCTTCCATTTTTGGCAACAAAAAGTTTGTTAGCATCGAACGATAGCGATCGCCATTCACTGTAACGTTGCGTCCAACAGCATCTTTGAAAAAATACGGTCCAATGATTCCACCAGCGTACAAACCACACCAAACAGTGCATTTTTCGGGATGCATGGGCAGTTCTTGAACGGCTTCTGGTTGCTCTTCACTCCAAATGCGGCAATTTTGCTTATTTACGTAGCCATTCAACCAGAAATGAGCCTCATCGCTGAACAAAATTTGTCGATAAAAAAGCGGATTTTCTGCCAACTTTTCTAGGGCCCATTCACTGAAAATTCGACGTTGTGGCAGATCGTTCGGCTTCATGATGAAATGTCAGAGCATACTGAGCAAATAATAATGCATGAAAATCATAACCTCAAAAAATCTGAGCAAATACTAATGCATGAAAATCCTAACCTCAAAAAAATCACCTTTTACTTTGTAGGCGGCAATCAGAATGGTGATCGCTCGGAAGATCACGCATTGCAAATGGTCGCCTTTCCTTCCACTCATCCGGCAGTTGTACAGTTTCCCAGATCCTGACCATTAACCTGTGCAAACAGATAACCTACTTTTCTGGTCTCATCTTGATGAGTTTAGCTGCTTTGTTGGTTTTGAGCTGATGAATGGCATCTTTAACTTTCCTCAGTGTTGGAGTTGGATCAATTTCTACCTCTGCGGCACTGACGAAATCGTTTCCTCCGTTACCTTGAACCTCCATGCCTACGTTCTCTACGCCGTTCAGGTGCTTATCTAAGTGCTTTTTCTGCCTTTAAATCTCCTCACGTCCTTCGGCTGCCGTCGTAATTCCTTTCTCCTTTCGTTTTCGCGGGTCGTTGCGGAAATTGTTTAATTTCTTGAATAACTTTCGCGTTTCTTGAGAACTTCCTTGCTTCACTTGTTTTTTTACATGAAACCCTTGGAAGTGGACCTTCCAAGTTACCATGCCAGATGCAAACAGATTGACCTCGATTTGTTAACTGTCAGTCGCAATGTCAGCAAGGCTACTTTTGTGGCTGAGATCCTCCAATCAAGAATAGACTGCTCCGAGCTCTTACAGTGTTTACAAATTAATATCCATCGCCGTAATCTTAGACACTACTCTTTCCTTAGGACCCCCTATGCTAGAACTAATTATGGGTATAACGAGCCTTTTGCAGCATGTGCCGAACATTCAACACTGTTCCAATTCATTCGACTTTAATCTATCACGAAACGTTGTCTAAAAATTGTTCCTAGGGTTATTATCTAATTAGTTTTAGTTTTAGTTAGTTTATAAATGCTATGTTTAAGTGAAATGTATCATTTGGATGATTGTAATCTGTTGATGCTAAAGATGAGGAGGTTTTATGCCTGTTGGAGAGCAAGTTTGACAGAAACTAAGTCCACTGGGCTTTTCCCTGCTCCAAATAAACAAATAAACAAAGGCTACTGTGTCCGCTTCTGTGTGCATCGTTCCACGTTCTACCAGGTTTCATGCGGCGGCATTACCATTACTCTGCACTCCTCGTCGTCAGTTTTTCCGGAGTGAAGGCTGTGCACGTTGATTACGCTGAAGTTAACTTCAAATCACTCATTACGATGATAGCAACTCGCGAGTATTGCTGCAGCTCTGGTAGATGATAAGATTATCTCTAAAATTTCGCACCATGTATTCTCTCTAACACGCCTTGTCGCATTAACAATGGAAAAAAGTTACATTTAGAAATTTCGTTTGAACGGCAAATTATGAAAAGTGGAATATTCCGAAATGTTTTCGCGTAATTGCACGAGGTTCGTCATCAAAATGTAGGTTGAACTTATTAAACTTTTCCGTTGTATCCAGATGTTTTCAAATATGTGGTGGAGAACTAGGAAACTCATCCCATCGAGAAAATGTTTCACTATCCGAAGCATGTCCAATTAAACTGCACAATATTCGGATTCAAAGGCGCGTCCGGTCGGTTTCAACTTGCAAGACGAAATAATTGGCTGTCTTATTATTAATATTTTCTTTGTGAGTTCGTCAGACCGCGAAATATTCTCATTTCACGCACCACGTCAAAGGCCGTTCTTAAATCCGCATCTGACTCTACGGTTCGTTAGATATTTCTCTGCAGCAGCACAACACGTGGAAGGTTCGGTACAGCAAAAGCACGCATAGAACCATTGAACGAAAGATCTGGTTACTTTTAATATGAATTTAATTGCAAAGTGACCGTTTCGGACTGCCATTTTGGGTATTCTGAAAATTAATTTACCCCTGCCGTACTTCCTTTTTGGCACATGAAAGAACGCCAGTTTAATTTTGGTGCTCTTCTGAATGGTTTGAAATGCTTCTAAAAATTGAATGATTATAAAACTTTCCAAGCCCACGTTGACTACGAAAGCCGGTCAGTGGTGGCTGTCCCCGCCAGGCTTCTCATGACCAAGTTTTTCCTAATTATTTCAAGGACATTTTATATTTGCATTTCTACGGAGCGGTTGGCATAGAATGCGCATTCTACTTGTCCTAAAAGAACATGATTTTAATTTTAACGAAACTGTTATTTGGAGCAAAAACCTCATTAGAATTTTTATGGCATCCAATCTGTTTTCCTTTAATTAACCATTCCAGAAGGCAAGTTAAAGTAGCCAGCGGGTGATATGCTAGACTCGCCAGTGAAGTAAGTGAAGTTAGCGTCCAGGACTGCTGTTCCAGCATCCAGAAAATATGCCTGTGGGGCTTCTCAACGCACAGGCATACTGCCGAGATGATTTTTATTACAGATTGAAGAATTTTATCGGTAAAAATTACCAAGCAGAAGGAATGCTTTAGGCGTTCACGGGATTGGAAAATACGAAACCAACGACTAGGAAGTACTACATTGCGCTGAAAACGTTATCACGTAGTGGATATTGTCACGTTTCTAGGCACTAAAGTTGTGAAAATTCAATTGTGATATCGAACGTAACTGATTGCCCAGAAAGAAATAGAGAATAAAGATAATCTTAAATTAAAGTAAACTTTCAAGAGTTAAGAAAATTTTTAGACTGTTTCCAATGAACGATATAAAACTAGGGTGGCATTATCAAAATGTCTTTGTTTCTGAAATTTTTTGATGTAATTGATGAGTTAATTGGCGTATACAGGTAGCGATGTTGTGATGTCAAGTGAAAGGAGAGAACGCAGCCACCGCGACTAAACAAAATTTCAGGTTTCAGTACTGAACGGAGGGGTGCCATATCAATGAGTGTTATTGAATTTCAAATTCTGTTTTATTATCTGTTTTATTTTATTCCCGCTTTGGGTTTTTCACGAATGACATATTACCGCTTAATTTCTTGAAAACATCAGACACATTTTTCTATTCGCCTGCGATTTTTCTTACTTGACTAAACGGTATATTACTCATCAGAGATGCCAGGTACCTAAGTAGCAAATGTAACTTATTGAAATTTCAAGTTAGATTTGTTCAGAAAGAATTTTAAATATATTAAAATTGATTGTGCAACTTATCTTTGTTAAGCTTCACGATACTGCCGAAAAAATAACTATAGCACAACTTTAAGTAACAATTGTGCAGCAAATCATCAACTTGCTCATGTTTCATGTAAAACGGGAGTGTAACAATTGTGCAACTTATCAAAAAAATTCCAAACGGATACAATATACGTCGAAATTGCTATCAATCACTGGTGGAAGAAAAATAAGCAAAATGATGCTCTCCGCGAGGCAACAAATGATAAGCCGAATTGAGAACCTTGCTGTAAAAAATATGTTTCTGCTGAGTCCTCATGAATTTTTAGGTCAGTGTGTGCATTTTTAGAAAAACAATGATATAAATTTGCAAACAAATTTATTTGTTTGAAATGAGCGCAAAACTTGCAGATATGAGAATATTATCATAAAAAGTTGCAGAAATACAGCATTACATACGCAATTAAAACTAAAATCAATCTGATAATTTGTATTCAGTTTTTATCTCGCGAAAAAAAAATGAGCTGACCTGACATCACTTTTTAAAGATATTGAACGAAAAGATAAGTTCATCATAGGTACAGAGGGGTCTCGTATAACGCGGTACACCGGGGGCGTGAAAAGTGAATCCGCGATAAACGGGACCCAGAGCATATGGGATTTCGACTGATTGGGGCTGTGAACGATTAAATCGCTTCGGTCAACAGATAGAGCTATACAATCTTCGGCAAACTTGTTGTAGATACTTAGACCAACAATTTAGTGTAGTTTGATCGACAATTTGTGGAGAACTGCTCCGCCAGGGGCGCTTTGAAAATAGCATGAAATAATTCATATGTTCACAATAGAAAAACAGTTTGAACATGAAATATCGCGAATATTTTACTTTTGGTGGTGTCGGTGTTTTCGGAAAGAATGTTCCGGAGATCAAAACAGATCAAATGGTGTAATTGAAATTTCTCGCATGGCTGACTCTAGTGTGCAATTCAGTGTTCGAAATTCCTGCAACTCAAAATCATGTTGACTTATTAAGATGGTTTCTTCGAGAAGGTGTTTTAAGGTTCCAATACCTATTGAATGATTGATGAAACAGTTCTTATTGTATCTACAATGTGATCTTCTGTAACTGAATACCATACTTGTTTATGAGAGTGACCTTATCGATCAGTTTTTGAATAAGTATCTGAAGGAGAGACAGATTTTAAACTGTTTTTCTAGGAGGCGTTAGTAAGTTACTAAAATATTAAGATGAATAAGCTATCGACATCTGAAATCTGAGGAACTTGATAGAGTGAAAACTCGAATTTAATACCTAATGTTTTGATTATTAATACAATTATATATAATGTTAAATACATAAAATGTGACATATATTGCTCATATAATTTCATTTTATTTTTTGTTTGAATTAAACCTTTTTTATTGAACAATAAAAAGACCAATGGAGCGAAAATTTCATAGTCACACTCTTCATCAGGCAGTAAATCTCTAAATTAAGGTTTTGTAACAAGTGCGGATAACCAATTCGAAATTGTAACAAAATCGCTACGTAAACGACCAAAGACATATTTCGGTGAACTGATAAAAAGTAAAAATCGATAAATTTATAACACTCCTGACAGCTGGAAAGTTTATAGGGATCACTGCAAGGGAAACTACGAAAAGCAAACCGAAGAAGTTTATTCTGAATGGCTTCGACGCGGTGGATGTCGAGTTAAAAATAAAGAGCCAAAAAGACAGTACCATTTTCAAGAATCGCAAAACAGTTCACAATATAGTGCCTATAGGCAATACATGTTTTTAAAGGTCTTGATACTAAATGTAATCCCTAGTTCTTCGAAAATTATGTATTTGATGTTATCCTCAAAATTAAGTTTTGTTTACAACAGGACTCTCAAATCCTCTACGGTCGAATTCCGTTTGAAAACATTCCGGGAAACGATATGGTCGAATACGACTGTTGAGCGTTTGCGATAGAAAGAATAGAATTCTATTCAGACCGCATCAATTGGAGAAAAAATCAAACTGTTCCTGCGGGAATTTGTTATTATCCAGATTTTTGAAAGGATTAATTAATTTAAAATCATTGGCTAATGTTAGTTTTAGGAATTGTTGTGGAAGGTTGAATTGATTTAAATATCAAATACTATCAAAAATAGTCGAAAATGAAGATATTATTCAAATTATTAATCGTACAGTAAGTTATATTTGTGGTTAGTTTTGTTCACTCTGATCGTTCTTCCATTCAATCAATAAGTTCTTTAGTTGTGTATGTTGTTATCCAAAGAACAAAAGTTCTCCAATTCGTTGAGTAGCAAAATTTTTGAATTGATTTCTTCAGCGCTTGTTTGTGGAATAATAATATCGTCTATATCATCTGTATCTGCGTAACATCAGCGACAATTTCTTCTGCCGTAATCAATTTATCAGCGATGATGTCATCAATTTCCTCACGAGAAAGATGTTTAGCACCCATCTTTTCACCGAAATCCTTAATTTCAGAAATTTTTCTTTCGTTCTCAATATCATCGATTTTTGTACCAGGTTAAAAAAAAAGATGGAAGTACTTTTTTCCAGCAATTTTTCAACGTTGATGGCATAATTTGAACTAAAACTGATTGAATGCAATCAAAACAATTCCGATGTTGCGATTTAAGCAAAAATGAAACGGGAATGAAACAGTTTTGCACCCAATCTTGGAAAATTTCTCGTCATCCAGCCTTTTTAATTGCTCCGGTAGTGTACTGGGAGATTCGAACGCTGGAAATTTTTTAAAGCACGTGGATTAGCTACATTATTAACACTCCAAATACCAAGCCTGAAAAAATGCCCTATCTGCTTAATTTCTACTAGATGATCAGAAAGCTAGCTACAACGTATTTATAGGAATCAATTATAAATTCACGTCTCTAACACAACCAAACGAATGAAAGAATCTATGATCGTTCTCTCTGTTGCATTGTAGTTATTTTTATATTAGTAATCATATTTCTGATCAAGTTTGTCCGCGACCAGACAGCTATTAATTCCTTTACAAGCATTGTAGAAGAAATTTCTACTGTCAACTAGTATAAATCACGAAACAAACAAATATAATTTTCCCAAAAAATAGCTTTCTAAGCCATCATGATCGCAATAGCGCAACCTTTTTTTCGAATACTGAACTACTGTTCACATTTTCGAATACTTTTTGATATCCCAAGCAATGTTGAGGAAGATACAATGCTCTTAAATTATCACACACAAGCTTTTATAAATCTTCTAACCAGTTTGTAAACCCTCGAAAAAACGATCTTAATAAATCCAAATAAATCAAGATTACAGGAATTTCCAACCCAGAATTGCACACCAGCCTCACCAAGCGAGAAAAATTTTTACAACTGTTCACACTATTTAATCTGTTTTTACCTCCTCTACTTTGTTTCCGAAAACACCGCCAATCTATATCATCAGGTTTTAGAGATATCACATAATAAATTTTATATTGTAAGATTGTGATCACACTAGTGCCATTCTGTGGGAAAGTTCTCAACTAGCACAGTTTTCATAATGTAAACTATAACATTCCTAACAACTTTCCAACAAACAAAACCGCTCTATATCTTTTAGTTTTTTTATAAGAACATAATTCTGATAATTGATATCTAGTCCGAGTTAATACTTTTGCTGTTTGACAAACTTCCGAGTTCCCGCATTCTTCAAAATACTATAATTTGCGAGTTACTTGAAGCTCAAATCGTTTTGTCTGTATTAAGCGAATGATTTATATCATGCATATTTCAAAGCGCTCCTAGCGGAGCAGTTCTCAACTAATGGTCTGTCAAACTACACTAAATTGTTGGTCTAAGTATCTACAACAAGTTTGCCGAAGATTGTGTGGCTCTATCTGTTGACCGAAGCGAGAAAACCGTCCACAGCCCCAATCAGTCGAAATCCCATATGTTCTGGGTCCCGTTTATCGCGGTTATCCGGCAATAACGAATCCGGCAACAACGAATACCGGCAAAAACGAATCCGCGTTGTACGAGACCCCACTGTACTCTCATAGTTTTATATTACCGCTTGAGCAACTTGTTTTCGCAACTCCAGCACATGTAAGCCCACATATACTACATACAGTGCGTATCACAAAAGTCGGGCCCGCTAAGATGAATGACTATACTGTTTTTTTTTTCAACTAGAAACTTGGAGCATTTCTTTCCGAAATATTAACATGTTAATGTTTCCTGTTATTTAGATAACATGAGTCATTACATTTGGTGAACCATTTTCTATTTAACCCATTGTTACCATCGATGCCATATTGGAAAATATTCAAGAAATTCACTTCGAGATTTTTCAGGTTCAATAAAACATTAGTTTGATCAAAATCGTCTGAAAATTTTAAGAATATTTGAATACACGTATTTTAAACACTATTCCGATAATTCTCATTAAAAATAATAGACTGTTATTTTCACAGAAATTGGTGTAGAATTATCAAAACACGCTAATTTAAAAGCGCTTGAAAATTTCGGGCATGCGAATACATGTTTCACCATAAAACTGCAGTTCGTTGTCGATTTATTATTTACAAAAACACATTTTTCATGTGCAGATTATTTTACAAGATCCATTAATACAGAGTAGTTGTATTGAATATCAAATTTGAAACATATTCATTAGAAATTAAGTTTGTTTTTGTAAACGTCATTCCATTTCTTGTATACATCACGTTGTAGTTTTCACGAGTTTTAAAATTGTTTTTTTTTTGCTGATTTTATGACTGCCTTTGTGGTGGGATCGACGCATGAGTTTTTGTATCAGTTGCACAATCGTAGTGAATAAATATTCATAATAACGGAAGAACTTAATGAGATGTTGCACAACACAGAAAAAATGCGCTTTTTCCATACCACAACAATTACTAGAATAGTAATATAAACTAACTTCATAAATTTCACAATCAGTAGAAAAATATAGGACAGCCACTTAACATGCTACTTGGGTAAAAAATTAAAATATCTTCAGGCTGAATAGAAATAGTCAGTAGAATTAAAAAATAGTCTGCAGGCTTGAAGTTTTCGATCATTACGGTACTATTAGCAATTCATCTTCCAGGTCGGGAATCGAACATACGACAGCTGGCTTGTAAAGACCAGCGCCCTATGCATTGAACCGCCAACCCGGGCGATCCCTACATATGGGTATTTTGGAATATGTTTTCACATTAGGTTCACATTAGGTAGTGCATTATATACCTTCTTTCATTTTTGACTAAAATGTTGAAGATAATCTGCATCTCCAAGTTTCATTAGCTTGTGACAAATCTATATACACAATGGTTTGTATATAGTATTGTCACAAGCTAATGAAACTTGGAGATGCAAATTATTTTCAGTATCTACGTCGACCCTGCACTATTCTTTCTGATAATACCCACCCGTTAGTTTTGCTATTAAAAGTCAGAATCAAAAGCAAAATCTTGACATTGCATTCCTTTTGTGGAATGTGGCGCCTTTCGGTTTCAACAGACTTCGCAGCCGATTTTTATTAGTGTACAGAATCATTGCATGGCTAGTACTATGGGATCCTACTGACACTAAGAATCATTCCAGGCCGGGGCTCGCACATACGACAACTGGCTTGTAAGACCAGCGTCCTATGCATTGAACCGTCAACCCGGGACAAAACCAGAATCAAACGACTCGTTATATCGTTCGTTGCTTTGTACTTCGAATATCCTACAGCATCAGTGATGCCAGTTTTTTCTGATATCTATCTAGAAAACTACCCAGAAAATACACTATTAGAAAATGGATCGTCATATACTACTTATTTCGAAGGGATAAATGCAGTTTATCAGAAAGTAGATATTAGTGTCAATTAGATTGTAGATTTATGATAAGGAAGCCCGGGGAGAAATAATTTTCGTTAATTTGGGATTAAAAAATTCTGTGATTATAATTGACTAATTCTCAATATCAATTTTCTGTCGAATTCTAAAGAAATAAAACAAAATACCTAAGACCTAACAAGTAGATCTGTAAGGATAACATTAATCCGTAGATATACGGATCGGAACAGTGTTGGAAATTTTCATATAGCACATGGGCTGAAAAATCCCCGGTCTAACAAAGAGAGCAGGTTTGTTTTGTTCAAAATTAACTTTTTTTATCATCGTAATCTCCATCAAGAGCAACGCAATCATTCCAGCACCTCTCTAACATTTCAATACCACTTTGTAGAACGATATATCTTTCTCTTCAAAATAGGCCTTAATCTCAATTCGTTTATTCAGGTCTGCGAACAACCAGTAGTCGTTTGGATTGACTTGTGACTCGGTGCGTTATGAAACAATTTTTTTTTCTTTGTCATATGCGGATGTTTCTTTGATATTTTAGCCTTCAAATAACGCTATATAATATTCACTGTCAATGGCATTTCCTTTCTCAAGATAGTCGATAAACATTACACCACACACTTCCCAAAATACCGAGTCCATAACCTTTCCAGACGATTGTTTTACTTTCGGGCGCTTTGGACGAGGTTCACTATGTTTCATCCATTGTCACATATCGACGCGATCCGGTTTGTTACGTTTAAATATGGCCAAACACTGCTCAGAATCATCAACACGCTCTCGTTTTTGGTCAACAGTGAGCAAACTCGGCACCTTCTTTGAACAGAGCTTTTTCTTTCGACATCTTTACGATGTAAGCTAACTCACGCAACTTCACTTTTAGATTATTCAAACGATTTTGTGATTTTTTTCATGTTTTCTACTATTATCCCTCAATTGGACGTTCACTGCGTTCTGCATAATCGGTGTCTCTACGAGCACGTTTGAAGTTAGCAAACCAACGTTTTATTGTTGTTTCCGATGGTGCGGAGTCTCCATAACACTTTTCAAGCCATTGCTTTGCTTGTACAGTATTTCTTCCCGTTAAGAAGAAGTGCAAAATTAAAACACGAAATTGTTATTGATCCTATGTTCTGAAAATAAAAAAAAGTAGCGTCACTCTTAGCACAATAACTCACAAACTAATAAATTGAATATCATGAAGTTTTAACAGCTGTCTTTTAAAGGTAAGTATTGACTAAAAAAGGTTACTGCAATAAAACTAGCGCTATCTATGTGTTAGGTCCGGGACATTTCAGCCATGTGTTAGGTTTACATCAAGAACACCAATCTGTTGTGGACTGCACGTATGACCATTAATAAATGTTAACCAATAACATTTTTATTGCCTTGCTCGTATAGAAAGGCTATGCAATCACTGTGAAAATCGACTTTTTAACCGACGCCCGAAGGGCCGAATGTGATATACCACTCGACTCAGCTCGACGAACTGAGCAAATGTCTGTGTGTGTCCGCCCGTGTGTGTGTATGTAACAAAAATATGCACTCTCTTTTCTCAGAGATGGCTAAACCGATTTTCACAAATCTTAATTTGTATTCAAGTTCATACTGTCTTTTAAGCTAAGGTGAAATTTCATCCGGATCCGACTTCCGGTTCTGCAGTTACAGGGCGATGAGGGTCAAAGTTTTTAAATCGCCATATAGTGTGACAATATGTACAACACCGAAAGAAGAAGAAAACACAAAACGAACAAGGCGTGCTTTGTTCTATTTCGTACACGTTGTGTAGTGATGTCAATAATAATAATAACAATCCTACTACATGTTTCATGCTGCTGATTCATGTTGTTTAGCACGCAGTAGTAACAGAAACGCAGGTTCGTTTCGTTAGATTTAGTTTAATTGGTTTAAACGAAATAAAGCATGAGATAGTAAGTATAATGCCGGGTCTGCGTTGCCGTCCCATGTCTATGTCGATAAAATTCGCCTCCCTGTTCGGCTTTTTGTTCCAAATGTAATGAATTGTACGAACTGCAAAAAATTCGGCCACACAGCTACTTACTGTAGTAATAAACCAAAATGTATTAAGTGTGAAGGGCCTCATAAAGATAATGATTGCAACAAGGAAATTGAAAAATGTATTTATTGTGGGAATAGTCCTCATGATGATATTTCAGTATGCACTGCATTTAAAGTGCACAAAGACAAAATTAAGCTTTCTTTAAAAGCACGGTCTAAGCGCACATATGCAGAAATGCTTAAAACGGTCATTGATGTCCCCCCTTTGGAAACCGAAAACGGGTTTTCAAATCTAGAGGAACCAGAGGACTCTGACTCTGACGAAAATAGTGAAGGTAATTCGTTTATCACTACCCAAGGGTCAGTTAAGAGAAAGAAGTCTTCCTCCAAATTACCAAAAAAGACACCTAAAATTTCATCTTCAAAAAGAGATCCCCGTGTTAAACAAAAAAAGTCAAAACCAAAGACTGTGCCTCCTGGTTTGTCAAATTCACAAACCAATCCAGGATCTAGTACAGAAAAAGATAATAATCCAGTGGGCTCCATTTCACAGCCACCAACAGGATTACTGAAGTTTTCGGAAATTGTTGAATGGATTTTCTCAGCATTCAATATATCTGAACCCTTAAAGACCCTCATAATGGCATTCCTTCCAATAGCTAGAACCTTTTTGAAGCAGTTATCAGCTCAATGGCCAATTGTCTCAGGTTTTGTATCTTTTGATGGATAATTTATCACCCGTCGCAAATGATACAATCACTGTCCTGCAGTGGAATTGTCGAAGTATCATGCCAAAACTTGATTCATTTAAAATTTTATTGCATAGCCAAAAATGTGATGTATTTGCTTTATGCGAAACATGGCTTACTTCAAACATAGCTTTAAATTTTAATGATTTTAACATTATACGTCTCGATAGAGACTCTCCGTATGGTGGAGTGCTTTTGGGAATTAAGAAATGCTATTCCTTTTATAGATTAAACATCCCTTCAACTTCTAGTATAGAAGTTGTTGCTTGCCAAATAAACATTAAAGGCAAAGATATTTGCATAGCTTCGGTTTATATTCCTCCAAAAGCACAAGTTGGACAGCAACAGCTTAACGAAATGGTTGAAGCCCTTCCTGCACCACGATTGATTCTGGGGGATTTAAATTCGCACGGTATTATGTGGGGTTCCGTTTACAATGATAGCAGATCATCTTTAATACAAAACATTTGTGACAATTTTAGCATGACGGTATTAAATATGGGTAGCATGACACGGATCCCAAGACCTCCGGCACGCCCAAGTGCATTAGATCTATCTCTTTGCTCAACATCAATTCGACTAGATTGCACCTGGAAAATACTGCCTGATTTACACGGTAGCGATCATTTACCAATCATCATCTCAATTAGCAATAGCAATTGCATTGCTACTTCCGCTAGTATTCCATATGATTTGACAAAAAATATCGACTGGATTAAATACCAAAGTAGTATCTCTAGTATTTTGAATTCAATGGAAGAGCTCCCTCCACTTGAAGAATATGACTTCCTCATTTGTTCGATTCTGGAGGCAGCAGAACAATCCCAAACTAAACGCTTTCCTGGGCCAACGACTAACAGAAGGCCTCCCAACCCCTGGTGGGACAAAGAGTGCTCAGAGGCTAAACTCGCAAAACAAAATGCTTGCAAGACGTTTCTAAAACGGGGAGGAGGAACTCCTCAGAATTTTGAAAAACTTATGGTTTTAGAAACCAAGTACAAGAGCATACTTCGAGCCAAAAAATGTAGCTATTGGAGACATTTTGTCGAAGGTTTGTCAAGAGATACCTCAATGAGCACTCTTTGGAACACGGCCAGACGAATGAGGAATCGTAACGTGGGCAATGAGAGTGATGAATACTCGAACCGATGGATATTTGACTTTGCTAGGAAAGTTTGCCCAGATTCTGTTCCTACGCAGAGCATTATACGGGAATCTCCTCCAAATAATGGTTTTATTAATAACCCATTTTCAATGATGGAATTTTCTATAGCACTCTTGTCTTGTAACAATAACGCTCCAGGGTTGGACAGAATTAAATTCAACTTGGTGAAGAATCTGCCCAACCTCGCAAAAAGACGTTTGTTGGAATTGTTCAACAAGTTTCTTGAGCAAAATATTGTTCCACCTGACTGGAGACAAGTGAAAGTTATCGCCATTCAAAAACCGGGGAAACCAGCTTCCAATCACAACTCATATAGACCCATTGCGATGTTGTCCTGCATCAGAAAATTGTTCGAAAAAATTATTCTACGACGTCTCGACACTTGGGTCGAGACGAACGGTTTGTTGTCAGATACTCAGTTTGGCTTCCGTAGAAATAAAGGGACGAATGATTGCCTTGCATTACTTTCGTCTGACATCCAAATTGCCTTCGCTCAAAAGCAACAAATGGCATCTGTATTTTTAGACATTAAAGGAGCATTTGATTCAGTTTCCATTGATGTTCTTTCAGACAAGCTTCACCAAAATGGACTCCCAGCGGTTATAAATAATTATTTGCACAACCTTTTGTCAGAGAAACACATGCATTTTTCACATGGCGATTTGGCAACACTCAGAAATAGTTACATGGGTCTCCCGCAAGGCTCATGCCTCAGTCCGCTCCTCTATAATTTTTACGTAAATGACATTGACAGCTGTCTAGTAACCCCATGTACACTAAGACAATTGGCAGATGATGGCGTGGTTTCAGTTACTGGACCCAAAGCTATTGATCTGCATAAACCATTGCAAGATACCTTAGATAACTTGTCCGATTGGGCTGTTCATCTTGGTATCGAATTCTCTGCGGAGAAAACAGAGTTAGTCGTCTTTTCAAGAAAGCATGATCCCGCGCAGCTTCAGCTCCATATGATGGGAAGAATGATCCAACAGGTTTTAACTTTTAAATACCTCGGGGTGTGGTTCGATTCCAAATGCACGTGGGGAGGACACATTAGGTTTCTGATAACAAAATGCCAACAAAGAGTAAATTTTCTTCGAACAATAACAGGATCTTGGTGGGGTGCTCATCCGGAAGATCTAATAAAATTGTATCAGACAACGATACTTTCAGTGATGGAATATGGATGCGTTTGCTTTCGTTCCGCTGCAAACTCTCATATTACCAAACTGGAGCGAATTCAGTATCGTTGTTTGCGAATTGCTTTAGGGTGCATGCATTCGACACATACAATGAGTCTTGAAGTTCTGGCGGGAGTTCTTCCATTAAAAGATCGATTTTGGGAGCTTTCATCACGCCTGCTAATAAGATGTGAGGTGCTGAATCCCATGGTAATTAATAATTTCGAACGACTAGTCGAGCTTCGATCTCAAACAAAATTCATGACAGTATATTTTAACCATATGTCACAGGAAATCAACCCTTCAAGATATATTCCTATCCGTGTCAGCCTCCTAAATGTCCCTGACTCAACTTTATTTTTCGATACATCCATGCAGCGCGAAGTGCGTGGAATCCCGGATCATCTACGTTCGACGGAAATCCCAAAAATATTTTCAAGTAAGTTCAGGCATATTGACTCTGAGAAAATGTTTTACACGGACGGATCGCGAATTGAAGAAGCGACAGGGTTTGGTATGTTCAACAATAATGTTTCGGCCTCATTTAGGCTTCAAGAACCTGCATCTGTTTATATAGCAGAGCTAGCAGCAGTTCATTATAGTTTGAGTGTAATCGTCACATTAATTCCAAACCATTATTTCCTCTTCACAGATAGTCTGAGTGCAATTGAAGCCATTCGCTCAAACATGACTGGCAAGACTGAACCGTTTTTCCTGGGCAAAATAAAACAGTGCCTGAACGACATATTGAACAATAATTATCTAATCACTATAGTCTGGGTCCCGGCTCATTGCTCCATTCCTGGCAATGAAAGAGCCGATATTTTAGCCAAACGTGGTGCTATTGAGGGTGAAATTTATGAGAGACCAATTGCTTTCAACGAATTCTATAGCTCGTCTCGCCAAAGAACACTTGCCAGCTGGCAAGCTTCTTGGGATAAAGATGATCTGGGTCGGTGGATGCACTCAATTATTCCGAAAATATCGACAAAGGCATGGTTCAGGGGACTGGATGTGAGTAGAGATTTCATTCGTGTGATGTCCAGACTCATGTCCAATCACTACACGTTAGATGCACATCTCCTTCGAATTGGGCTCTCCGAGACTAATCATTGTGCTTGTGGCGAAGGTTATCGAGATATTGATCATGTCGTTTGGACATGCGTGGAGTATCGTGATGTCAGATCTCAACTAATAAATTCTTTGCGTACCCAAGGTAGACTATCCAATATCCCAGTTCGAGACATTCTTGCTTGTCGTGACCTTTCATACATGAAACTTATTTATCATTTCATAAAGAAAACTGGAGTTTCAATTTAATAAAGGCCCCTTTCAAGACTTAGTTCTGATCCCAGCTGCGTCCATGAGTTCAACCAATAGCTAAATTAGAATAAAAATAATGTAATGATACAAACAAACTCGAAACAGTTTATGAAATTATTAACAAAATGTCTGAAAATAACAGCTTATTTTATAATTTATAGAAGTTAATCGTTTGGTTCAAATAATATGTCCGAGTAGATTTCATAATTAATGACGAGTTACCTAAGATGATATTTAAGTAATAAGAGAATTTTTTTTAATAAATGCAAAACGTTGTGACTATGTTAGAATTAAATTAGGATAAGAATATTATGTAAAAGTGATGCTACGGCGAAGAAAAACTTATGTAAACTGCCTTAAGAAATAAACGTATTTATGAAAAAAAAAAAATAGTAAGTATAAGTTTAACTACGTTCAAAACTGTTCCAATTTGTAGGTCATATTTGTTGGTAGCAAACGAACCAACTTCGGCTATTCCGTTCATCTGAATCCGGTTTCGGGAGAATTGGAAATAGTGATTAGAAACTGCAAAAAGGATCTCACTCACTTTTCTTGAAGATGGTCGAATAGATTTTCACAAACTTATAGGTTCAAAAGAAAAGTCTCACAGTTTCATACGGAATTCCATAATTTGTTGTGGATACTACTTTCGGTTCCGGAACTACAGGTTAAACAGGATTTATAGAGTTTGTGAGATTAGATCCGAACAAATTATCCTATTCCTATTCAATAAACAGTTGTTTTTGCGAATTTCACGGTTATATTTATGATATGATGAGTAATATGAGAAAGGCATCATTACACCACTAGGAGGATTAAAATAGTTTTTTTTTTATTTTATTCTCATTCCTTCTGACTTGTTATAGTCTCCATGAAGCATTGGAAGGGGAAAAGTCCAATTGAACCCAACAATGATTGAATGTGACAAATAATATCACTCAATTTTCTTAAAGATGGCTGAATCAATTTTCACAAAACTCATATTCAAATGAAAGGTCTTATGGTCTTACAGACTGCTACTAAATTCCCGCTCCGACTTCCGGTACCGAAATTACAGAATCATATGCACCAAAATGAGGAAAAAATAATCATAGATGTTTCTTAGAGATGGCTGAATCGATTTTAAAATTTTCAAATAAACCTTAAATTTAAATAAAAGGTCTTATGGCATCATACAATTTTCCTGAATTTCATTCGGATCCGACTTCCGGCTCCGGAATTACAAGGAAATATGTGCAAATTTTTTTTTCACAAACTAAGAAGCAAATAAATGGTCTCAAAATTCTTTAAATAGTCCCCGAAAAGTTGATTCAGATCTAGCTTCGGGTTCTGGTATTACAGTGGGATTAGTGAAAATTTTCAATTTCATGAATATTTTTTCACAAGCGATGGCGAAACGAGGTGTACATTTTTATAAAACTTATTGCTAAATTAATCTAATTAGTAAATATGGTTAGTGAGTGAATTTATAAAACTACTTTGAGACTACTAGTACTTGGTTTCTGCTTCCGAAGGCACCGATAATAGTGGAGAAAAGCTCCACAAACGGAACTCATTTCGATTTCTCATCAACGGTTAAACCGATTTTCACGAATCATGAATCAAATCAATGCTCTCATTAGGCCGTATGAATAAAACGTAGCATGCTTGAATTTCGGTAGTAAACGTTCCTGTCAAAACATGCTTAAAACTGTAGTATTTACTACAAGTTTTCGGTAGGTAGCTCTAGAGGTTGCTGCTCGTGTGTTTGTTGATAAAGTGAAGTACGGAAATTAAAAAAGTGGCATTTTTACAGATGTAGGTACGTTCCTTGCTTTGTGCATGCTTATGCCAGCTTTCCCGGCTCTGTGTCGTTACGGTATGCAGTAAATGCTTGAATTCGGAAGTAGCATTAACTACACGTTCGAACTTGTTTTTTGTTCATACCAAACCGCGTTACACTCTGTGGACTTTGTTTTTGAGAAGATACTACAAACAACAGACTTTACTTCATTTTATTCACACGGCCCATTGTCTTAAAAGATACTGTGGAATTTCATCCTGATCCGACTTCCAATTCCGAAATTATAGGGCGATAAGTGTCAAAACATTAAAATCGTCATTCAAAATGACGATGCAAAACTGGTACGCGTCGGTACGTGCGGCTTTGCTTTGCGTTCGCAGCGTGCTCTGTTCAATTTCGTAAAGCGTGCAGGGTTGCCACATTTAAATCGATATTTTCCAGTGGGAAAATATGTAAATTTGTAAATCTTTAATTCAATTTGTACCTACTTGTTAGTGTTATAACAAAATCATGATAACGATGCTTTTCTATAAAAGTACACTTATTGCCTTTTTCATATAGAAAGTTCAATTACTTGAAAAATTAACTGGTAAAAATTGGCCCGGAGGGCAAAGTGTTCTATATCTTTCGACTCATCGAGCTGAACAATGTCTGTTAGTGTGTGTGTGTGTGTATGCGTGTGAGTATGTGTCAAATAATGTCACTCATGAAATGAAAAATCTCATAGTCCCGCAGGTTGCTATTAAATTTTATCATAATTTCATAGGGTGAATTATGTTTAAAGCTGCACACCGTCATTTAGAGCGATGATGTAAAAATGGGTAAAATTCTTCTAGGTTTGACTCAAAACTGATTAAATTTGTAAGCTATATTAGTTACTTACTAAACGATCCGACATCGGCTATACTGATTCCAAGTTCACGGTTCTAGAAGTACTGGAAATAGTGGTCAAAAAGTTCAAAACGAGACTCACTCAATTTTCTCAGAGATGATTTGATCGATTTCCACAAACTTAGACTCAAATAAAAGATCCATTAGTCTCATAGGTTGCTGTTTAATTTCATCCGGGTCTGATTTGAACGGCTGAAAGCAAAAGTCGGATAAGTGCAACTTAGTTTGGAAAACCCGTTTAAGTATTTTTGAATGCAAAAACCGGATAAAAACATTGAGCGCAAAAGTCGGACACGGACTTTTAAATGCAAAAACCGTTTAAAAACATTTTTATTGCAAGAACCGGACAAAAATACTTTGAATGCAAAAACCGGACAAAAACTTAACCGGTTCTTTCAAAACAAATGTATTTATCCGGTTTTTGCATTCAAAGTTATTTTCGGCCAACTGTCGCTGCGGGATAAAGCATGGGTCGCTAGTTTACTACGGGTGGCGTGATACGTAAGCACATTTTCTTTGAGTCTCGTCTTGTTCCGCAGGGAAAAACGAATGTGATGTGATTGATTATGTCAACTCTACTCTATAAATTTTAATGGAAACTCTTTGCAATAAGTTATTAGAGAATAATCATAAATGTACAAAATTCTTGGTCGAAGATGAAACGTGAAATATAGCTTGGTAAACATAGTTCGTATCTGTTTTCATACGACGCAACTATATTTTCCATAATAGATGGAACTGATATACTTTATTAATGGCTCGTAGCTATGATGCATAAATGTTCACTAAATTCATAATGTTTTCACCAATTAACAAGCAAACATGTATTAAGGATTACTGGAAAAAATGAAAACAGATATGTGTTTCTTTTGATACTTCTGTTAATCATTTGTGCAGTCAAGTATGCGTATTAGTGGTTTCAATTCGAGGAACATCATAGTTGTATCAGTTCAATTGTGAATATAACAACAGATTTGAAATTAGAGTGAAATATTCAACATATCTTAAACCTTTTTATAGATATCTGATAACTATGCTATATTCATGTCGGTACTTCTATTCATTCAATGTACTCATAACATGCAATCCTTTGATTGTAAATCGAGTGATTCAGTTTATTGTTTCGAATAGTAAGGTAACGGTACCCCCGTTCAACTCATCTCCAGTTCGCTTCTCGTATACTATAATCATTGCTTAAAGTAAGAACTGCTGTCTTTGTTCGAGCCACTGGCTCAAAGGGAATGGACGGAAATAGGATCATTCGCATCGAGTTTTCGCGTTGATAAAACAGTAGTATTGCTCAATTCTCAAGCCTTTTTTTTCTGAGATACTGTTTCTTAGAGCCGAAGCAAAGATTTTGAATTCGATTTTATCACAATTTGTTGATTGAAAGTCGAGTTATTAGCTAAAAAATAAAGCGAATGAACAAATGAGATGACTGTCGGTATATTAGTCTAACTTATAAGTCATCTGGTCTAGTTTCATTTTCCCTTATCAACAATCGACTTTGAGTTTTGCTATGATTCATGACTTCTCAGCGTATACCTTGGATTTCAAATAGCCTCACAAAAAAAGTCTTGTGGCGTCAAATAGGGTGATCTCAGGGACCAGTCAAAATCATCGTTATGACTCGTAATTTTCATAACAAATCGATTGTTAGTCAAACTGTATGGCATGTTACCCCGTCCTGTTGAAACTAATAGCCATTGAAACCGTTTTTTTTGTGTTAGGATAATCTAATGAAGCTCAAGCTCTCCCTCCGTTTTTAACTAACAGTTTATGACTACAATGTACTATTGAATATTACGAGCTAACAATGCAAATTTTGCAATGATACCCGATCATCAAGCCTTAATGCAAAATTTAAGACAAATAAAAAAATAAATTCGAAATACATGTGTTTTAGTGAAGATAATATTCAAATCAATCCTTCCGATTTTTACTTGATCCTTTGAGTTAACGCCATGCACACATAAACATATTTTGTACAAATATTTTCATGCACACATGTTGAAAAGGATATTAAATTCAAAATTACTTTACAGTTCTTTATTTTTCTTTTACCTAAGAAGCAAACCTGCGCGTTGATTGAAAAACAAAGTTTCATTCATTTAAAATGAATGCATTCGTATTTAGTTTTATATCGATTATGTTTGCCAATCAAATTGATGTCCATTTCATATTACTATTGACTTACATGGTTATAAGTTTCTTTTTTTTTTGTGCATAGATAGTGAATCTTACTCCAACTGATGGTTTGAATGAATTGAATGAATAGAAGATGTTGAACATTTCACTCTAATTTCGTTTGAATAAAAATTTCAAATCTGTTGTTATATTCACAATTGAACTGATACAACTATGATGTTCCTCGAATTGAAACCACTAATACGCATACTTGACTGCACAAATGATTAACAGAAGTATCAAAAGAAACACATATCTGTTTTCATTTTTTCCAGTAATCCTTAATACATGTTTGCTTGTTAATTGGTGAAAACATTATGAATTTAGTGAACATTTATGCATCATAGCTACGAGCCATTAATAAAGTATATCAGTTCCATCTATTATGGAAAATATAGTTGCGTCGTATGAAAACAGATACGAACTATGTTTACCAAGCTATATTTCACGTTTCATCTTCGACCAAGAATTTTGTACATTTATGATTATTCTCTAATAACTTATTGCAAAGAGTTTCCATTAAAATTTATAGAGTAGAGTTGACATAATCAATCACATCACATTCGTTTTTCCCTGCGGAACAAGACGAGACTCAAAGAAAATGTGCTTACGTATCACGCCACCCGTAGTAAACTAGCGACCCATGCTTTATCCCGCAGCGACAGTTGGCCGAAAATAACTTTGAATGCAAAAACCGGATAAATACATTTGTTTTGAAAGAACCGGTTAAGTTTTTGTCCGGTTTTTGCATTCAAAGTATTTTTGTCCGGTTCTTGCAATAAAAATGTTTTTGAACGGTTTTTGCATTTAAAAGTCCGTGTCCGACTTTTGCGCTCAATGTTTTTATCCGGTTTTTGCATTCAAAAATACTTAAACGGGTTTTCCAAACTAAGTTGCACTTATCCGACTTTTGCTTTCAGCCGTTCATTTCTGCTTCCAGATCTATAGGGTAAAGCGAGTTCAATCATTTAATGCGATGATGCAAAATTAAGAAAATTTTTTATTAACTTGACATAACTGTTTACAAACTGAAAAGTTTATGTTAGTGTATACCCAAAGAGAGTTTCTAATTTTATTCAAGATTGAACCGAATCTTCTAGTTAAAGTTTTGGAATTATAAGTAATATGAGAAAGGCATCATTGCACCACTACACGGATAAAAATTTATTGCCGGTACCATGACTTTTTAAACATGAAATCATGAACCATGTCTTCGCATGAAATATCATGAGCAAAATGATAGAAGTCATGAAAATTTTCATGAAAGATGTATTTTTGTTCGTGATATCAATCATTTTGCTCATGAAATCATGACTTATTGTTCATGATAGACATTATTCGTGATTTCATGAATTTTAATCATGGTACCGGCAATGGATTTTTATCCGTGTAGTTTTTTACTAAAATTTTTATCTTGAAATATTCGAATTTTTTAAGAATCTGTTGGTTGTTGGTTTCTGTGCATCGTAACGACGATTTTATTAGTATAAAAGATCATATCATGCTGAATATTGATTATATTCCATTTCGTGGAAAATCGTTTCCACGTATAGTTTCATTTTGAAAATGAATTGTCTGTGCGGGGTTAAGCCGTACGAAAAAGTAGGATTAGAATGTACACATAGCTTTTGACTTTCGAAATTTCTAAAGGATTCTGGAAACATGCCTGAATATAGATAACAGTTCGGCTGAAAAGTTCGTATCGTTTAATAAAAAACACACATTTTTTTGCCAAAATTCGTTTTTATTATTCAACATAATTGCCATCAGAGGCGATACAGCGATTTGTAGTACGATTTGTCCTTTAACACCATTTATCAACCATTATATTTACTATAAATTTCAGCAAAAATCGTTCATTGTACATAGTGAAACTATCAAATAGTCTTCGATGAGGACTTTAAAGTCAATTTCAGCAAAAATTATTTGGTACTGCAGGGCGTCAAGTTTCGAGACAGTACCTATATTAGGTTTACGTCTCACGAATGGTTGAAATCCACAGATAATCCATTTGAGCGTGGTTTCATTTTTATCGCGCTCATTAAAGTATCTTGAGATTTGACCCTAATGTATACGTTCTTCTATTTTGTGTAAAAACTTTACATATAGTCCAGTTTAGTTCCACGGATTCCAAAATTTTGGTTTTTGAGTTCGTCACTTCATCTCAACATGGTACGAAAACTTATGTATATATTTCCAAATCACAAACTGGGAATTGTAGCTGAAGATTGAAACTAACCAACGGTATAGATAGTTTGGGTAAAAACCTAGTGTCATTCACCAACAAGTGTCCGGCTTAGCTCCGGTCTGCTCTATATTTTTAGAAAACTTTCTAGGATTCTTTTTCAGGGCCTTTTCAAAAGAAAGGCTAGAGTCAAAATGAAAAGCTGATGGTGCAGATTATCCCTTTTAGTCATGAAGTATGACTACACAAAACTCGAGCCAAATGAATCGATCTACGAACTCAAACAAAATTGCTCAGAAATCGGCTCAGCTATCTCCAATAAATGCGCATTTGTCACATTTACATACAGACATTTTGCGATCCGAACTCATGCATAAAACAGATGTTTTTTTTCTAAATTTTAGTGAAGATAAATCACGGTGAATGATCATTGAAAAGAATAATTATTGGTAATACCAAATTGTAATTACAACTTTTATTTTCAGTTTCAGTTTCCAAAGAGCCTCTTTGACTCTAACGATGGAACTAATCCTAAGTGTACTATAAAACGATGGTCAATTATCTACGGTTCGCTTCATAAATAACCCAAATCAAAGATAATAAATGTAACGTTCATTTTTCATCGCCGGATGCTTTTCGAAACAGAAATGCGAACATTAATTACGCCCACTAACCAAATATTTATTTATTAGTTATTTACATTTCCTGGCGGGTAACATCCTCTTCTGGTGCACCCAAAATAAATCCCTCTGCTAACAATGCCAAATTGAAACCTCATCTTCCGGAATAAGGACACCCCGGAGATCCGAAGTCAATCGAAAATTACTCGAAATTACTACCACCTGAGAACGAGGCTGATGAGGAGGACAAAGGAAGGAAGGAAGGAAGGAAGCACCTCCATTTATCATCCCGATACGACCCGTCCCGTCCCATCACCGGCACAGGTCATGTGACGCATATCGATTCCCTTCGGGCGACCGTTTATCAGCGGGAGCCTTATTTTCAAGACCATAATAATTACCGGCATCCTTCCTTCGTTGCTTTTTTTGGGTTCCGTGCTCGGCCCAACGCAGCTGAAGGTAACCAAAAATTCTCGACTCCACCGCCGGTTGGTGGGGGGTATGTAATTGTCCCGAGTCATAAATGTACCGAGCAAATTCTACCTGAAGATGCAGAACAACGGCAAAAAGCATCAAGTAATAAATTGAGCTGTTTGGCTTAATGATTTCTGATGTTGCTGCAGATGGAATTAATTGAAGGACTAAAATGGCGAACCCCGCAGTTAGGAGGAAAGCAAGGGCTTTGCGGTTTGAGCGGAGGGCTTCGGTGGCAGGTTACTTCGTTAATCACGGCTGTCACAGGTTCAGCTGGATGCTTTCATACCGACCGTAGTGACCGGTAGGTAGGTTTGTTTGAAATTACAGGTCTCTCGTTCTTTTACTTTATATATTTCATTTTTACCATTGATTTGCCTCTAACTGGAATGTGATTCGGCTGCAGCAGCAGTAGGTGCTTTGACAAATTTTATCCGAGTCAGGCAGCTTTTGAGCGACACTCGGAAGAATTGATTGCAAACTAATGAACTTCCGAAATATTTACATTCAGTCATGTAGATTATATTGGAACATCCCCTGGTTGAGTTATTAAAACAATAATTTCAATTTCATTTTTCTCTTGTACTCAAGCTCAAATATAAGTGAGCCTCAAATTATCGGAATTGTTTGCGAAATGGTCCCAGTTCACTTAGTACTTGATGATTACCTGGAACATTTGGAGACCATCAATTCACTTCACATTCGCTTCCAAAATTTCCTCAGTAGTCACAGTTTACGACCGATACATCGTAAAACTCAAGCACGCAGAAAACGTGCGGAGTTACTTTCAACTTTCAACCACTTCCAGCAGCACCCACATTCAATAAAAGAAATGCCCAGAAGTTGGTAGTCCCCACCCACAAAGAAACAATTAAATTTAACGATTCGCGATTTTTCCTCCGAAGAGTTTTCTCTCCACAGCAAATTGTTTCCTGCCTGCATCGCTCGGTAGAAAATGAGTGCTAAAATAACCAGCATCACTTCGTAAAAATAAAAGACCGTCCGGTACGGAATAATTGCAGTAGCACTGGCGTGAACACTCAGCGGACCGTAGCACGTTAATCATATTTAATTCTCCTATAATAAATTCATAAGCACTGACAATTTCATTAAACTGCTCCATAAACTAACATAAACAACATGCGTGCGGTTCCTTTCCACAGATCCTGCTGCCAGGCAGAAGCTGCACAACACCGCACTCTAGAAGAACTCAACCCGACCGGTCGACTTCTTGGCTCCTGTCTGTAGCTGTGCTCTGAGCGGGGGCATCCCTGGGTGATGCTTAGCTTGTGTAATGTGCTTGCTGCTGGCTGGCTGGTTGGCTGACTGGCTGAGAGGTGCCTTGTGACCGCAACCGTGCCCAGTATCCATTCGTAACCACTTGACTCCTGTTACGCCAGCAAAAGGAAACTGCACCCGTTCTGGATTACACCTATCGGGCCAGCGCCGCCACGAACTACTCGACAGAAGCGAGCTGGAGCCAAGTGGAGGAAGCACTCGCTCTGGCTGCTTGATGAGCTTCAATTCCCGGGGTGAAGTTCCGAACACCACAAGTTGTCTTTGTGTGTATTGCAACCGCGACGGTATCAAGGCGGAAGAAACTGTATTTTATTTCATTTTTTACTGCTTTGCGGTTACTGTGGTTATGGGTAATTAAATTTAACGCTGCACTCATTTGCTCACTCTCGGCGATGGACTCTTGGCGGCCATTGCATCGGCTGGTGTCTTTCGGGAAGCATATTGCACCGATCGTAATTTGGGTCCTAATAGAATGGGGAGGATACATTATTAAAAAGTTGACTGGTTTGAAGCAATCGGCATTGTTGGGGCGTGTTTCGGAATGCAGTTCAATACCGTACTATTTTCTAACCTGGCTGCATTTGTTAGGGCATCTGACGACGGTCCCCCCACCAGTTTGAGAGTACAGCAATGGAATGGGAACCAGACACGCCATCGTATCTTCGAACGGGAAAGTCACAATCGGTTTCAGAAATAAATTGTATTTACAAAATAGCAACACATTGGACAATGAAATCCTTTTCCATTCGATGACAAAAGAAACCCAATCACGGAACATATTGAGAAAGCGGAGAAAAAAATCACACCGGAAGCAACGATTTTGCTTCCGTATTGTTATCTGCTCCGATTATCACTTCATTATCCAGCAGGAGCAGAACCGCCGCCACAGCATGAAAGCAGAAATTGAGTCCACATTGGGAAATGGCAGCCGGAAAAGAAAATTGCTATTCAGAGTTTCCATTCGCTTCCGTTTCTGGTGTTCTCCATCAGACACAGAAAAAAACTGTCCAGTTTTCTCGTGATGCTGCTGCTGCTGCTGAATCTACGAAACGAAAGAATCACGATCCAACCTTCCCTTAGTCTTCTAACCTTCGAAGTTCCCACTCAGCTGTGGTAAACCGGAAAGGTCACTAAGTGGCAAAGTATCAATATCAATAGCTTAGAAGAATCGGGCATGTTTGGTTAGATGATTTTCCCGTTGATTTAAGCCATAGTTTGGTTTGCCAATTTCGCCTATCCGGATACCAACACCAATTTTGTTATGAAAATTTTACTCTTACCACACTCAAATAAAAAAATTGCCCTCAATCCTTGCACCAGATGTATTAGTTTGGTAATCACCGCCTATAGTCCAACAATAATTTCTCACCCTTGTTTTGGATATTTAATATTAGTGGTATTAAACATGTTGCTTCTGAAGAAATCTACTAAATCTATACGATACGATATACGATAGCGAATAAAACCCGAAAAAAGCTTGTTTTCAATATAAAACAGTTAAAAGAAGACCAGTAATATTAAAAAGAAGAATAATTGTAAGAAATTAACTCTAAAGATTTCGATGAAATCAACCACTGATTTAACTCTCAACTCAAGTGACAGTCCAAATCATTAGAGAGCTTGGGGTAGTGAATTGTAGACAGCATTTTTTAAACATAGACCATTAAGTTCATATACGTAGACCGTTAAATTCAAACACATAGTTTTGGCTTTCAAATTCCACGGGGTGTGGTTTGATTCCAAACGCCCGGGAGGGGGCTCATTAGGTATCTGACAACAAAATGCCAACAAAGAGTAAATTTTCTTCGAACAATAACAGGATCTTGGTGGGGTGCTCATCCGGAAGATCTAATGAAATTATATCAGACAACGATACTTTCAGTGATGGAATATGGATGCATTTGCTTCCGTTCCGCTGCAAACTCTCATATTATCAAACTGGAGCGAATTCAGTATCGTTGTTTGCGAAGTGCTTTAGGCTGCATGAACTCGAACACTACAATGAATCTTGAAGTTCTGGTGGGAGTTCTTCCATTAAAAGATCGTTTTTGGGAGCTTTCATCGCGACTGCTAAAAAGATGTTTCACTGGTACTGAATCCCCTAGTTATTAATAACTTCGAAAGGCTAGTTGAGCTTCAATCAATCAATCAATTCGTGACAGTTTATTTTAACCATATGTCCCAGGAAATAAACCCTTCAAGATATATTCCTATCCGTGTCAGTCTCCTAAATCTCCCTGACTCAACTTTATTTTTCGACATATCCATGCAACGCGAAATGCGTGGATTCTCGGATGACCTACGCTCTATGGAAATCCCAAAAATATTTTCAAGTAAGTTCAGGCATATTGACTTTGAGAAAATGTTTACACGGACGGATCGCGAATTGAAGAAGCGACAGGGTTTGGTATGTTCAACAATAATGTTTCGGCCTCATTCAAGCTTGAATGTAATCGTCACATTTCCGTCGTCATTTCCTCTTCACAGATAGTCTGAGTGCAATTGATGCCATTCGCTCAAACATGACTGGCAAGAATGAACCGTTTTTCTTGGGCAAAATAAAACAGTGCCTGAACGACCTATCAGGGGACTGGATGTGAGTAGGGATTTCATTCGTATGATGTCCAGACTCATGTTCAATCACTACACGTTAGACGCACATCTCCTTCGAATTGGGCTCTCCGAGACTAATCATTGTGCTTGCGAAGAAGCTTATCGGGATATTGATCATGTCGTTTGGACATGCGTGGAGTATCGTGATGTCAGATCTCAACTAATAAATTCTTTGCGTACCCAAGGTAGACTATCCAATGCCCCAGTTCGAGACATTCTTGCTTGTCGTGACCTTCCATACATGAAACTTATTTATCATTTCATAAAGAAAATTGGAGTTTCAATTTAATAAAGGTCCCTTTTAAGACTTAGTTCTGATTCCAGCTGCGTCCATGAGTTCAACCAATAGCTAAATTAGAATAGAAATTATGTAATGATACAAACAAATTCGGAATACTTTATAAAATTATCAACAAAATGTCTGAAAATAAGAGCTTATTTTATAATTTATAGAAGTTAATCGTTTTGTTCTAATAATATTTCCGAGTAGATTTAATAATTAATGGCGAATTACCTAAGATGATATTTAAGTAATAAAAGGAATATGTTTTAATAAATTTAAATCGTTGTGACTATTTTAGAATTACCTAAGAATTTTATGTAAAAGTGATGCTACGGCGAAGAAAAACTTATGTAAACTGCATTAAGAAATAAACCTGTTTGTGGAAAAAAAAGATATGCAGAAATCAATTGCATAATCAATTAATTACAATTGGAAACCAGCAGTTTTGATCCTCCCAACGCTACTTTTCGTTTTAATAACCGTTTTAAATGTTTTAAATAATATTTTATACTGAAAGTTAATTACTAAGTAGCAACCGACCATTAGACGTTTTACACGGTTAAAATGCTTCTTTAGTCGAAGCAAAACCTCACATCGAAAAGCTGCCTAATGATATTTTCAGTTTTCTCATGTTTTCCTGCAAACCACAACTGCCAAATTTGCATAGCAGAAAGACCTTAGGAAAAGAAACTGTTAGTGATAAAACTTTTGTGTTGAAAAGTCTTGAATGCTTAAAAAAGGTAGGGGGGCAGGAACGCTTTATAACACTTTCCCCTAATTATCAAATTTTTATCTACATTCCCTTTTTCGAATACCAAGCCATCGACAAGAATGAGAAGAGTGCGTAGAGAAGAAAATAATACTGTCGTTCAGACCAGTGTCGAAGACGACGACAATTTATCGATTTGTCATCGTGCGCAAAAGTTGGACTTTGTTCATCGACTTTAAGGATTATGCTTGGGTTTGGTGTCACACAAAATTTAATTGGTGCAAAAATTGAAGCAACACGACCATCGTATGTGTCGTGAGTTCGGCAATTGGTCGCTTAATCAATTGGATCCGCTTTTTTACCGCAAAATTCTCTTCAGTGATGAGCAGTGCGGTAAAATTTCAGTTTCAATCGAATAATATCAAATGAAAATGAAATTTATGGTCTCTGACCGTCAGTATGTCGATAGAAATTCATTTAAATTTTACTGCCATTTTCAAGTGAAGCTCCCAGAATTCATCGTTAGTTAAATAATCGTACCTGGTCATTTGAAGTTTTGCTTGCTCAGTTTCAAGTGTCAAGTAGTCTAGCTGCTTCATTGTTTTCGCTGTTGGTAGTGAGCAATTTCGAATGAATTGAATTACAAATAGAATAAAGTATTAAAAATTAAAACTGTGTATTCTGTAATTGATATTTTAGCGATACGGTTTGCCTTTCATCTATTATTTGGACCAATGCGAATGTTCACATGAACCTCATTTGAAGGCCGCTCTCACACTATTGAAAGAGATATGTTGTTACTTCAAGAGATCAACTGACGGTGGTTATACTGAGCTTTGTTTTGAAGAGAATGGATTGAAGAATTGAATGCTGCCTGTTCGGTATGTCAGTGAACGTTGGTTAAATGAATACGTCATCAAGTACAATTACCGTATTTGGAGCAAAGATAATCCACACGCCGTTCAAGAATTACCGATGCATCCCGATAAATGTACTGTTTGGTGCGGTTTATGGGTTAGTGGAAACGAGAGCGGGTCAATTTGCCGAAAGCCATTTCGCTGAAAGTCGTTTCGCCGAATAAGTCATTTCGCCTAAAGGGTCATTTAGCCGAAAAGGACATTTCGCCGAAAGGGTATTCTCGAATACATCATATAATTTTTTTGTGTCGTTATGCCTGCTGTATAACTGATGTGGCACAGCCACATAACCAAAGTCAAGATGGCTCGGCCGGCTGAGTTGGCCGCCGACCCGCCGTCGGAAACGGCGGCCTCTTGCATACAAACCTCTAACCGCCTCATTTACCCGGTCTACTCAAAGCTAGATTTCTTTGTTTTAGTTAGGTCCGAAATAGCGGTAGCGAGGTCCGACAGCACACGAATCAAATCGATATGGCGAAGCCGCATTAGATATTTTTTCACTTAGTAAACGGAAAATACCACATACATTTGCTTTGTAGATACACCAATTATAATAATAATAATAATAATAATTCCAATTATAATATTAAGACAATTGCAAGAATCGGTGAAATGACCCTTTCGGCGAAATAACCCTTTCGGCGAAATGACTTTCGGCGAAACGGCTTTCGGCGAAATGACCCTGATCCGGTGGAATCATCGGACCTTATTTCTTCAAAAATGATGTAGAACGACGAGTTACTGTGAATGGAAATCGATTCAGAACCAGAATCAATGAATTTTTGTTGCCAAATCTTCAAAATGTGGACGAAATGTGGTTTCAACAGGATGGTGTCACTTGCCATACTGCGGGCGGAACGGCTTATTGAAAGAACATTTCAACGACAACACTATTTCGAGAAATGGACCGGTTAATTGGCTTTCGCGCTCGTGTGATTTGACGCCACTCGATTGTTTTTTTTTTGTCGTGAATACGACTTACTTAACTATGGGGTGCCTTTTCAAAATTTACCCTCTGAGAGAGTGATAAGTTTTTGATCGTGAATATCTCTTGTTGTATCTAACGAATCAACATGATTTTTGCTACACGCCATCGGAAATATGATCACAATTTTATGATAAAATTATCAGTTATGTGACATAATCTCAAATAATACAAAATTAAACTTTTCTGAAATGTTTGGTATAAACGAGTAACAAAGGGGATAATTCATAAGGCGCGTTTGCCTTTCTCGTATTTTTAAAGCTCATAGCTCAGTGATCTGTGGAAGGATTCATATAATCAACCTACCAATAGAATCGAAATTTTTCAACTTAAACGTGTATAGCAAAAGCATTAAAGTATTTCAATAGTACACTATTGAAAAACCTGTCTTATTTGACCCATGTCAACACCAGCCAATCAGAACGCATTCTGAGGAAGAGAACAAAATATCTGCTGATGTACAACAAATCTTTCGAGAAAAATGTTCCGATAAGTGGTGAAGATCGCAGTGAGTTCCTAAATTTGGTCCTTCTGAATGCTAGAAACGAGTCCCAACAGCATATTGATAGTTTCTTTCAATAAATTATGCAAATCCGAAATGAAATAATCGACATTAAAATTCTGTATGCGGCTATTTTTATAGCCGTTAGGACCGCCCATTTGTGAAAAAGGTACAAACGAAATCAGGTAGAAACAAACCTCTCAACAAAAATTAGATTAGTTTGGATTCTATCGCCACTGCTAGCAGATGTATTTTGTGTCGTTTGCAAAGCTAGTTTCGCTTCCGACAAGAGCGATTACGTCACAGCTGCCAGTCATTTACATTGGTGAAAAAGCAACGGCGGAGAGCATTACACAAAATCTGCCGTTCTAATGGCTCTAAAAGTTTTCTAAAGAACTATTAGGATTTGTTGTTCGCAAATCGAAAAAAAATATCCTCAGTTTAGTGCAAATCTAGAACAGTTTGGTTAGATTTGTGCACTTTTCGCTGTGTGAAATTCACAGTAATCTAGATCAAGGGAAGCCTTCTTTGTCTTTGCGTAAAATGTGGGAAAGGGGAATGCTTGCTTAATTCATACAATTGATATTCGGAAGTGTTAAGGAACATGTCAGTAGTTTTCGTATTCACGACATCCAGTTATGTCTCTGACATTACCCACCCGCCTTTTGTGGAAATACGTGAAACCATTGGTTTATGTGGATAAACCAGCAACGATTGATGCTTTCGAAACCAATATTCAATGTGTCATTGCTGAAATACGCCCTCACACAAAGTAAAAAAGTGGGCGAGGATACTACTGTTTGTTTTTGATGAACAGAGAAGATGTTTGGATATATGGATTTGGACCATTGTTTGATGTACACTTACCAACTCGGTGCTGTTGTCTACCACAGCTCAGGATGGCGGAAGCGGTAAACTCGTAACAGTTCGGCTGAAAAGTTCGTATCGTTTAATAGAAACACACATTTTTTTGCCAAAATTCGTTTTTATTATTCAACATAATTGCCATTAGAGGCGATACAGCGATTATAGCGATCTTCCAACTTTTCGATACCATTTTTGTAGTACGATTTGTCCTTTACCTCAAAATAGGCCTCAGTTTCAGCGATTACCTCTTCATTGCTTCTAAATTTTTTACCAGCGAGCATTCTCTTGAGGTCTGAGAACAGGAAAAAGTCACTGGGGGCCAAATCTGGAGAATACGGTGGATGAGGGATTTCGAAGCCCAATTTCGTTCAATTTCAGCATGGTTTTCATCGACTTGTGACACGGTGCATTGTCTTGATGAAACAAAACTTTTTTCTTCTTCAAATGAGCCCGTTTTTTTGAAATTTCGTCCTTCAAACGCTCTAATAACGCTATATAATAGTCACTGTTGATGGTTTTTCCCTTTTCATGGTAGTCGATAAAAATTCTACCATGCGAATCCCAAAATACAGACGCTATTACCTTACCGGCCGATTGTTGAGTCTTTCCACGCTTTGGGTCCGGTTCATCGCGTGCAGTCCACTCAGCTGACTGTCGATTGGACTCCGGAGTGAAGTGATGGAGCCATGTTTCGTCCATTGTTATATATCGACGAAAAAAATCGGTTTTATTTCGATATAACAGTTCCAAACACTGCTCAGAATCATCAATTCGTTGTTGTTTTTGATCGATTGTGAGCTCACGCGGCACCCATTTTGCACAAAGCTTTCTCATATCCAAATATTCGTGAATAATATGTCCAACACGTTCCTTTGATATCTTTAGGGTGTCAGCTATCTCGATCAGCTTCACTTTACGGTCATTGAAAATCATTTTGTGGATTTTTTTCACTTTTTCATCGGTAACAGCCTCTTTTAGACGTCCACTGCTTTCATCGTCTTCGGTGCTCATATGACCAGTACGAAATTTTGCAAACCACTTACGAATTGTTGCTTCGCCCGGTGCAGAGTCTGGATAACACTCATCAAGCCATTTTATGGTATCGGCGGCACTTTTTTTTCATCAAAAAGTAGTGTTTCATCAACACACGAAATTCCTTTTTTTTTCCTTTTTTTTCACAATAACAAAAGTAGCTTCACTCAAAATGCAATATCTCACAAACTAATAATCAGACAGCTGTCAAATTTATACACGTATCTTTTGAAGGTTGGTACTAACTGAAAATGGTATGGATTTAATTCTAGTGGCGCCCTAAATTCAGCAAGCTCTTTAAAAAACACTTTAGGTCTAAAAACAATCCCGAACAGTTTTTACATACTTTGAATGACTATTTGAAATTTTCAGCATTCATCACTTTATGATACCGGATGCGGAATCCGAGTTCAAATATAATTAGGAAAGTACTCAAGGTACTACACAACCTTTCATTTGAATGTAAGTTTGTAAAAATCGTTCCATTCCAGAGTAACTTTTATGACTTTTTCTTGTACTTTCGAAACCGAAAACTGCGTGCCGGTATGACTGAAGTAAAATTACTTGGAATTCTCAAACAAAACCAACAAACTACGTGATCATTTAAGTAAAAATCCTCTTGAAGTTTTACACTAATCACCCTGTAATTTCGAAACCGGAAGTCATATTAAATGAAATTCAGGAATTTCGTATGGCTTTCATTTGAATCTATTTTTTTTAATCCCATACAAATCCAAAAATGCGAGTGCACAAAATTCATGCACACAAAAAGACATATATGACACTCGGTTCAAAAGTCTTGCCAATGATTAATGATTAGAATTAATCTCCAACCCTTCAATTAATGTGGGTTCAAGATAGGGTTCAAGGAAGAGTTCAATGGGGTGGTGGGGTATTCAAGAGGGAGGGAGGGAATTTCGAAAGGTGGGGAAGGCTCAAAAATTTGAATGAAAAGTCAAGTTATTTGCACTTTTACATAGTAAGTACTTTATTGTTTATGGAATTTAATGTTGAAAAATCTTCCATAAGGGGGGGGGGGGGGGGGGGGGGGAATGTTTAAAACCCTCAAAGCCCCCCTGCGCGTGGACGTGTTTCCACTAGCTGTTTGCTCACTGTTTTAAGAATCAATTTTCATGTTTTACCATTATATCACAAAATTAATTGTTTTCATGTCTGGCGCTTAATAGTAGTTCATCAAGAAGCGCTAGACGGTCATGAAGTTCTATCTGTAATATTTGCAGAATTGGTAGTCTTCATCCTTCGCAACTACATTTTGTATAAGAGATTAAAGTAATCATTCGATCATTTCGCTGAAGCAAAGATTGAATATGGAATATGTCTCTCCATATAAATTTGTAAGAGATTTTGGAATTTTCTTTGGGCTGTTAACGTCGTCTGCATTCATGGACCAATCCAATGGACTTTCACTAAATCAAAAGATAGTCATATTATTAAAATTATATTATATTGAATCCAAACACAGTCAACAAATCAATTGAAAACACCAAGCAATAAACTTAACAAAAATTAGTTGTTGCTGTTGGTTTTTATTTGTCATGGTAATCCAAACCCGGTCAATAAATTATGTTTTATTTCAACACTCAACATTAAAACAAACGATTCAGCCATCAAAATCCCCATCCGAACCGGCTGGACGGACATCCAGTGCATGCAGGGCAGTCAGCGTCCTGCTCCAACACGCACTCGGGATAAACTCACTACACATACATAGCCGGGGCCATTAATTTATGACCCCTCTACGGTGGAGTCCGGAGGTTTCGAATTCTTGAATTTGAATAAATTTCCGATACTCACTGGCGAGCTGTGACGGAAAATGTCAAATGATTTCAACAGTTTTATTGGATCTGTTTCTGAACACGGAGACTTCCAAACTTCGGTGCCCGAGTGCTGCCGGAGAGGTGAGAAATCTCGACTGATGGGACACCAAATAAATTAAGTGATTTTAGGATGACGGAGCAAGATAGCTTGACGTTTCGGAAAAAGCGTCATTCGATCGTGAATGGTTTTGATGCGCTGCGGCTGCGGCTGCTGCTGTTGCAGCTGCGGATAGATGCCAGAAGAATTTTTCGATTTTATTGACCAAACAGACTGCATACCACCATTGGTGGGATTGAGTGAATTTCACTGGAACCAGCGGGAAATGTGACACCGAACCAGCGGTTTCAGTTACCATCCTGCAATATTATTGATCAAAACATGCGTTCGATTGACCATTTTGTGGTTAGAAATCATAGAGTCAGTGTCACAGAAAAATAATATACTTCAAAATGATACTCTGTAATAGCTGGAATTTTTTTGTTAAAATTATAATTATGCGTTCGGGATGCTAGCAAGCCTAATGGTGAATTGTAGACACAAATTTCACCCAATCATTGATCTTTTAAATAAATCACTCGAGTGTTGATGTCCAACTTATTAACATGTAACAAACTTCAATCAGCCTGCAATCTGAATTGTTGAATAGTGCCCAACCAATCTGGCGATATCTTGCTCATTGATCTAATTCGACGGAAAAGAAAGACGATGAAATGAAATTTCATAGCAAGTCCGATTAATTAGTACATATTAGCGTCAATGGACGGAGTCTGTGTGGGCGCGTGACAACCGGTCGGAATGAAATAGATACGGGGGAAGTCCGTATCTCTCCACATCATCGCTCATCGATCGGCTACAATTTCCTCTAACACACTTTAATCCAAATAAACGAAACAAGCAGAACAGAAATTTATCCGGCTCGATTCCCGGCTAGGGATGTGGAGAGTGTAGCCTGCACCGAGGGCCAGAAGATTGATTGATTTATTTGTGGCTGGAGTAGAAGAAAGCTGCCATTTTCAATCGTCCAACCCGTAGAAGATTGGTTTCATCGCACTCGACCGAGCCGGATCGAAATCATATCTGGACTTGGTTGTAAAATCCTGAACTGATCTATTCGAAATCTCCGATCGTGTGACGGTTGACTATTCGACCAAAATATATAAAAAAAACTAACTGAGGAATTTGTCACGATCGCTTCGCGTAGGTTGGAATTATTCCGATAATCGAGTGTCAATCGATACCCATTCGAATGCGTTATCCCCCACTCACACAAATCAGCTGGCCCGCATTAGTGTTTCGTTGACGCGGAAAAGATTTTATTGTTGTCGCGAGATGATGAAGATGATGATGGGCTTTACAATGCCCGACCGTCATTTAAATTAACATATCAAGTTGCCTAGATAGTCATTCACTTGTCGATACCTGACGTTCCAGGGAGGCGATTAGAGTCAAATCAAATCAGTGATGAGCTTATTATGACGAAGTTTAGACGCTGACAGGGACACAGATCACGAAACAAGAAAACTGACTACGAAGAAACGAAGCAATAACAGCTCGAATATTATTAGATTAAAGTGGGTAAAAATGTCATTATTACTTTGAAGTGACGAGGGTAAAAGTTATAGGTAATAGTCGTAGATCTTGTTCTGAAGTTAAAAAAAAATATAGACTATTTCTTGGAAGAATATTGGTCACCTTGGAGTAATAATATTAAGTTACGTTTTCCAGCGTGTTATTGTAAGGGCCTTACTAAGAAAATAAAATTATGATATACGAATTGCAAATAAAAATCAGTCTAACTATATCCTGTTTTCCATTGCAGTATGAAACATTAACACTTAGGTGAAGCCATCGGCGCTGCGCTTGCTCATTACTAGGCACAGGCATTTCTTGCTCTTCAAAGATGATCTTAAGGGTATTTTAATAGGGGAAGGAGCGTTGCAAATATCCTTAACAGGGCGAGTCATGGCAAAATTGATCTATTTTGACAGTTTTTGCACAAATTAGGTATGATTAAATGGTATTCGTGGGGAGGTGGATGTAGTAAGTGCCTCTAAAAAGATGGGTTTGGTATTAAATTGATAGACTTTTCCTTAAAACGATACTTAAAAGCCAAAGCCTTGGTATTACATTCCTGTAGTGGAATTTAACCTTCTGTTTCAACAGACTTCGCAGCCGATTCAGGGTGTACAGAACCATTGCATGGCTAGTGCTACGATTCTACTGACACTACGAATCCTTCCAGGTCGGGGCTCGAACATACGACAGCTGGTTTGTAAGACCGGTGCCTTATGCATTGAACCGTCGACCCGGTTCTGCTGGGTACAGATATTATTTGCTCTTCAGTGGGTCATAAAGTCAATTTTAGGGAGAGAGCATGAAGTAAGGGTCCCAACCAAAGCAGGGGGGTACAAAGGTTAAATCGTTTATATGATCAAACACAACTCCAAAATACATCAATACATTACCATTTAGGGGAAGATGGGGTAAAACGGACCCCCGAGGCATAATGCACCATTTGCTTTCCTCAAAAGTTACTAATTTTGTTCACTGAAATTTTAATGAAACTGAAAGCCCGCCATTTATTTCTTTATTTCTTTATTTCTTTATTTATTCCATTTATTCATCTAACAATATAATAAGTCTTAATGAATATATCAGTCAAGTTATAAAATATTCGATCGTAACACTTTCTGAATAAACTTATACGTCGGTTCATTAAAATCGAAAAGATTTTCAACAGTGGAAAATGTTCTTATACATGTAGTTATCGGTTCATGGAATCCGAACGTCGTTCGATGATATCTCGGTTGAAGTAGATTAGTAGAACGCAGCAAACGTTGCGTGGCACGGAAATCAAGTAGAGACAAAAGTTGTGGTGAGTCGATATCGCCATTGATTAGTTTTGCCACAAACACAGTTTGTTGAATTTTCCTTCGCCGTTCCAATGAATCAAGACCTATCAGACGACAGCGATCGGGGTACGGTGGAAGGTCAAGCGGGTTTTGCCAGGGAAGACTTCTTAGAGCTAGTCGGACAAATCTTTTCTGGACACGTTCAATCCGTAAGTTCCAAACAATCTGATACGGGCTCCAGACTAAACTAGCATTCTCAAGTAGCGGTCGAACCAATGAACAGTATAATGCCTTCAAGCAATGGGGATCTTTGAAGTCACGTCCAATTTTGGCAATAAAACCCAGTTGCCGTGTTGCTTTTGAAATCAAAGTTGAGCGATGTAGGTTGAATGTAAGTTTGGCATCCAACAAAACACCAAGGTCATTAACATGATCAACTCTTTGGAGCGTTTGTCCTTCAATTTGTTAATCAAAATGCAATGGATTCTGTATTCGGTGGAACGTTATGACCTGGCATTTCGCAGTACTGATAATCAGCCAGTTTCTTTTGCACCAAGCAACAAATGTATCGAGAAGCTGTTGGAGCCGGACACAGTCGTCAATAGATCGAATTACATGGTACAATTTCAAATCATCAGCGTAAACTAATCTGCAGCCGTTACTGAGCAGCAAAATAGCATCGTTGAAAAACAAAGAGAACAGAAGCGGACCCATGTTGCTGCCTTGAGGTACTCCTGACACATTCGTAAACTGAGATGAAACGCTCGAGCCAAATTTTATTCGTAAAACTCTACCACACAAGTAAGAGTATATCCAATCAATGAACTTTTGAGTTCCTCCTAATCGCGACACCTTTCGAAGGAGTATTTGGTGGTCTATTCGGTCAAACACTGCTTTTAGATTCGTGTATACCGCATCGATTTGTACCTTTTCCTCCATACACGAAATGCAGGTCGAAGTGAAATCTAATAGATTTGTGCTGACCGAGCGTCCAGGCATAAACTCATGTAGTTTCTTACATTATGACGGTCACCACTCTTGAATACAGGGAACATGAAGGATTGCTTCCAAATCTCAGGAAAAATGCCTTGCTCGAAAGATTTGTTAAAAATAATGCACAGAGGCTAAAGCAGCAGTACAATTAGTGTAAACTGCAGCGGGTATTCCATCAGGTCCGGCTGAATACGATTTTTTCAGTTTCTTCGCAGCGGCAAGAATCATTTCAGGAGTAATTATAAACGTATCCATACGTACTAAATTTTCAGAAACGTCCATAGCCACAACAACAGATTACTATGAAATTTTGATAACGATGGTTCAATCATATCTGGAAAAATTTTAAAAAACCAATTATATCTCTGTTATAAGTAATTTTTGATGTTCGTTCCATAGTAATTTTCTAGGGTGAGGAAGACGATTTTAATTATGTAACCAGTGAACTTCTTTGCCAATCATTCTGGTTTCTAAAATTAGTTCTAATGCAGACGATGTATTTGCAATTGTATAGAAAAATCATCAAATTTATCGTCTCATATTTTTGTTGGGGGCAAAACGACCCGAATTGTGTGAGGCAAAAGGCTCAAAAATTCGCTTACAAAAATTATCTATAAGTTATCAATTTATTGAATAATAGTCGACAAGTCTAAAATAGTAGTCGAAAAGTCTAATACTTTCTTTAAATAAGAAGAAGAAGCTTTATGAGAGTGCATATTGCCCCGTGGTTGTCACGAGCTTTGGATTTTTACTCATTGTTTAAGATCATACAGCCTGTATGTTCAGTTAATCGTCACTTCGCGTAATTTAAAATGTATATTTTTCATGTTTTCCACGATCGGGCGTCATGCCCCGCATATATTTCAATAGACAATTTTAAGGGTTTTGGAAAATAAGATATTTAATGTATTTTTCAATGCATTCAGTGAGTATTTGTACGTAATTTTGAGAAATAATGATTACGGAAGATAGTCATGCATGAAACTCATCCGTGTTATTCTCTATAGTTAAGATATAGCTACATTTCCTTAGGGGGTGCGTTTTACCCCATCTACCCCTAACTGTGCTAAGTTCATTCTAGCTGTTCATAGGTTGCTGTAAGAATATTTTAATGGGAAGGGTGGAGACAGAGGCGCAGTAAGAGGCTGTCCATAAAAAACGTCACGCTGCAAGGGAGAGGGGGCTGTTACACAAAACTTGAACTTTTATGACAGGGGGAAGGGCGGAGGGTTATTAGAATGTGACGTCCAATATTTTCAATGAGCGCATTTTTGAAATACCTAATTATATTACTGCTTTGCCCTATTTCCTGAAAAAATTTCCACAATAAACGTTTACATTCTATAGGAAAACCTGTATTTGTTGATGTAAAAGCTTCTTCTTGTGAATTCGGAAATGAATGATGCAGGAAATCATTTCTGTTGTGATCAGCAAAAGTGCACGCAGGGGCGAGTAAATTAACGAAATTAATAAATTTGATCAATATGAGTAAAAATAGAGATGCTTTCAAACGGTTCAACTTAAGTTATGCACTAACAATTCTAGTCAATGTATATGTCGATTGGAATTATGGATTTTTTAACTTTCGGTGATCTAATGACAGGTAGTAAGCAGATGTGGATTATAAACCAAACAAAGAATGAAAGAATTTCTTTGTTTGGTCAGTCGCATCGAAATTTCATGTATTAAAAATTCATTCAACAATACCACGTTGGGGGAGTAATATCAATAAAACCAGCAAATAACATTAACATATACCCGATCAGATGGAAATAACAGAATTATAACAACTGGAGTAATTTATTTCAGAATTAAATAAGACTCTAGCGGGAACAAAATCGTAACAGATTTTGAAACGTTTGTATCACAATTATTATTGAATTTGATATAACTACAAAGGTCCGAAATCATGAATTTATAACAAATTAATAAATTAGGAATAAATTAGATAGCAAATTTAACACAAAAAAACTATATCACAGCCAACTTTTAGCATCGTTTCAATCCAAAATTGTTGAGTGATTTTTTTCAATAAATGAATAATTTATTTAGTAATCTGGTTTCTTGTTTTAGTTTTTTGAAATTCTGATCATTATATTTCGATATAAAGCTACGGAAGAACTCATTTTTGAACTTCATCATGAGTCTTGAAAATGAAAATAAAACATCATAACTGATATTGTTATTATATTGGTATCATAAGTTTTAACTTTCAACTGTTTTCTTTCGTTAAATATCTCAAAATAACACAAATTGTTATACATATCACCTACTGATATACTTGTGTTATGATTTATTTATGTGCATCTGATCGGGTATGATGTGATTATAAATAATTATAATGATAAGAAAAAACATGTTCAAACATAAATCATGTCATGCAGCTGATTAATTTACCCTGTTTAGCTTGAATATCATACATAGAAGTAACTGCCCGGGTAGAAGTGATTTGCAAACCAATTATTAAAACCAAACATCTCAATGGTAGAAAATAACATTATTTAGTTTGAAATAAGAGTTAATATATAAAAATTCATTGCAAAGTCTGGTTGAGAAAATAGGAACAAAAAAAAAAATTCTGCCATTGTAACATCAAAGCAAGAGCAAAACATTCATAGAAGACGAATTTTTCAGTAATTTGATTTTCTAACATTGAGAATAGTATATCATAAGAATTTCTCTTATCTGATTCTGATGCAGTTTATTCAATTGTATTCCATTTGAAAAAGAAACCACTGGATCAATTGTACGTAAAGAAATTGGTATGCCTCATCAATAACGAAATAAGATATAACAACAAATCTTGATGCTAAATAGATTGTCTAATCAATCAAAAAGATTACTTCGATTAAATTTGTTATTAAATTTGTTATTATTTTGATTTTTGTTTACTATTCACATCTACCCGGAGGAGTGCAGGTTTTGCTACGACAATTCAAACGCGCTTTTCAAACGCAGCGCCTGGTGTGTGCTCAAACCCTGTGCTCCTGTTACTTCCATAAATTAAATTCATGTCAAAAAGCATTTAAATGAGTTTAATCAAAATGGTGCATCATTATAAACATCATCATCAGCATCAACCAGTTGGAAGAAAAACAAAGTATTTTGTCGCTCTAATCACTATGTGGTGTGAAATATTTTTGCCTTTCTCTATAGAAAGGAATTAGAATTGCTGAAAAAACCGACTTTCGGACGGAGTCTTGGAGACCCACAGTGTTATATACCATTCGACTCAGTTCGACGAGATCGGAAAATGTCTGTGTGTGTATGTGTGTGCACTTTTCGAAGCTATTTTTACCGCTCAATTTTCTCAGAGATGGCTGAACCGATTTTAACAAACTTAGGTTCGTTTGAAAGCTACTGTCGGGTCATTGATCAAGTTCGAAGATCAAATGGCTGTGACTTTTGGTTCCGATGATATGATGGTATAAATGACGTAACCGACAAAACGTGTTGTATTTTTTACCGCGCAAGTTTCTCTGAGATGGCTGAACCGATTTTAACTAGTCTAGGCCCATTTGAAAGCTATTGTTAGGCCATTGATCAAGTTTGAATACCAAACGGCAATGACTTTTGGTTCAGGAGCTATGATGATATAAGTGACGTAACCGACAAAACACGTTGATTTTTACCGCTTTGATATATATATATATATATATATATATATATATATATATATATATATATATATATATATATATATATATATATATATATATATATATATATATATATATATATATATATATATATATATATATATATATATATATATATATATATATATATATATATATATAAGGGTGCCAAAATTTTGGGATCACCTCTATTTTCGTTAAGCTCTAGTGCTCAAAGTTTAAGCACCTCGAAAAAAGCCCTCATGCAAAATTTGAGCTATATCAGACATGCGTAAGGGGTGCTGCCCGGTCGTAAAGGTTTGACAATTTTCGATCTTGAAAAAGCACCATAGGGAGGAGTACATGAAATTTCCAAAATCGAAAATGATTTTTGATGCCCAAAGTCTCAACACTGCATGAAACATCGAGATTTAGTGTCATCTCAAAAAATTTTTATCCCCCGATTAGACTTAGTTGCAAATAAATAAATGCTAGCAGAGAAAACCGTGCACATTTGGCGCAGTTCGTAGCGAGAGATATATTCAAATCGAAGATACTGTATTCGGTACTCGTTAGTGTGATTCTGAAATGCTAAATAACGAATCAATCAATTTTCCAATGATACATTTTATTCGATTGCATAGTAAGTAATGATCATTAGTTGATTACATATTTCAGTATATTTATGTATTCACTTCGTTTGGAAAACCCTATTAAGTATTTTTGAAACAAACAATCTTTCCATGTCAGGAAAGACGCCTGTCTTGTTGGACCAACGTCTTATACCCTAAACCGCAAATCGAATAAAAACAAAAACTGGACACGAGTTCCGCAATGCAAAAATCATTTAGGAACAACTTTTTTGCAAGAACCGTAAAAAAACTTTCTGCAAAAACCGAATTAAAACTCAGTAAGTCGAAATAAGTGTTTTTTATATCGTTCTTGTATTTATAGTTATTTTGTCGACATTGCTGATAATCTGGGAATCATTTTCTTCCTGTTTTTGCAAAGAACTAGAAAGTTATACTGGTATGGGAAAAATCCTTGCAGATTTTTCTTTTCGCCTATCTCTTCAAATGGCATATTAGTTTGCAGTTTTTATTGTCATGAATTCCAGAAGTTTACGAAGTTTCATCATCGTTTCTTCAAGCAGAATCTTGCATTCAGTATATTTTGAATTCCTTAACTTAATGTCGCTGTCTGCAACGAACATTTGGTTTCCGTATAATAGAAACTGTTGCCCAAATTTATTTAACAGCTGCCAACAATATTATTCATGTAAACTTCTAAAAGTCTCTTGATCATGCCTTCTTTTTCCAGGCTCTATCCTTTTTTGGAAATGTTGCAATCACTGGGGTTTCTTCTGCTATATACTTTAAAAACATATACACTGTTTAGTTACAAAGCTGTTCCTTTAAACTAAAGTTAAGTCTCGTAATGAACTAATGAATGAACTCTCCTTCGATTCTTATAACTCTGCACTGATTCTTATTACCAATCGTTCGTGATATGTAACTTGAAATGGCCCTTTTAATCAGCAAAGCGTCGTTCCTACCGATTGTTCAATTTTAAGATTCATCATACATTTGCTGCTACATATTTAGACTGCTTCTCACAATCGCAATAAGAGTTTTAATAAAGTCAATACCCTAAACAGTCGAGCAAGAAAATGAATTATAATTTTGAATAGTTATACCTACAAATTGTAATAAATCCCGTCAACACTTCCAAAACTAAACTATCGTTGCTATTTGATTCTGTTACCGACTTTGAAGGGGAGATAAAACGAAACCTTTGGAAAAATGTTACGGCCCCAATAACATTTTCATTTTTCGTCACCTGTTTTTCCATTAATCGATTACAGATAATATAACATATTAGGTTTTCTTAGTGATCGTGACAAATATCGTGACCTTTTTTTTCATTTTTGAGCATAATTACCGAATCATTAAAGAGTTTTTGAAATGTACATAATTTACTTTACTTTATTATGAAACACGTGCAAGGTTCTTCTAGAATCAGGATTCATAAAAATATGTTCCGCTATTCCTGAGAAACCGATAAAAGTTAAAATTGGAAGCCAATAGATTTTATCAATTAGATTAAAATATTTTACTTACGGACAAAGCTTTATTCTATGAGTTGAGTTAAATAAGTTTTCAACACCTCAAAGATTTTTAACCACGTACAATGCTTGCAGGTTTTAACCTTAAGGTCATTCACCCCTTTGGGCCAGAAAAAGATTCTGACCCTATGTGCGGAGTTAGGAATCGACCCAGGCTGGATGCGTGAACATAATTCTATATATAATGTTATGTTATGCCAAATATAGTAATATAAGAAAGAAACTGAGTTACTTTTGGGTTCATCGAAGTTTTTATATGTAAAAAGATTTGTGGTTATTTATTTGTAAATTCAATTCTGCTACTCTGTTTCAATTGTATTAAAAATGCTCAAAAGTTTCTACAGACTGCATCATAATGTAATAATAAGAATTATTCAACATTGGACAATAGTACCAATATTAATCCTTTCTAACCACCACAACATTTTGCTTATTAATCGATATACAATCAATAGATTAATATTCAATGAGTTCCAATATCTTCGCCTCGCATTTTATATTATTTGCACATAACCGCTGATATCATATAATATGCGGATTTACTTGATAATGACTTGTCATATCACTTGATATTCCATACAATTTTATATACACGCATAGCACCATTTCAGCAAATGCATTGCAACCATAATTTGAGTCAATGCCATTAGCTGCGATGGAAAATATTGTTCTTAGGAAGGATGCATTAATAATGTTATCTCCAAAATTCATACCAGAATCAATTTATGAAGATTATTTTATTTTGAAATCGATCGCAACTCTCACCAACAACTTGCACCGTGCGACACAAGTCGCACAGTCTACTCTAGGGACGAAAAAATAATTTTAACAACAGCTCTTACTGTTGCTCACATCGCGCACAAGCTGCGCTCATAAAAAATCTCGTGCGCTGTCTCATGAGACCGAAGTGCACGAGTCGCGCGCAGAAAAAAATGTGATGCTCTAAAATTTCAAGCAGCATATCCCATTCCTATGTGCTCGCTACGCGTCTCGTATACGCTTCTGGTTTGCTCTTTGAGTCGGCGCTCACGCTCACAGAATAAATATGCGACACACACATTTTCGGTGCGCTCTCACTGTCGCATTTGTGCACGCATGAGCATTCGGAAGGCCTGCTCACAGGTGGTCATAAGTGCTTTTTTTGCACTAAAAATTCTAAAAATTTGCACTAAAAAAGTTTTTTTTTGCACTAAAAATTCGAGGATTGGTGTCAATTTAAAAAATGAAAAAACTAACTGCGTAACCTTTTTCTGTCGTAATGTTGAACGCTTATAACTCAGTCATTTGTCATTTGAATTTATATAATTTAACAACCAATCCATTCGGAAGCATTTAACTTAAGCTTATGAGGTAATGTCGTTGAAGTATTTCAATTACATACCATTCAAAAGTTGGTTTGAATTGACCAATGTTTTCACGAGCCAATCACAGTCGCAGTCAATGATGTGATACTGTTGTCCGATTTGTGCAGTATAAACTATAGCACAGAAGGGAATCTAAAAATATGAGCCCGAATACATTTCTGCTTCAGTTTACCCCTGGCTGCCAGCGAGGAAGGGTGAGTGGACGGCAAAGCTGAAAGTTACGTTCATTCGATCGCTGGATAATTGCTTTTGTATGTGTGCGGTGTGTTGGTACCATATTCATTGGTATCGAATATAAGTAAGCTGTTTATTTTGATTTTCCGGTAACTAGCAGGCCAATGTAGAACTATCCGCGATAGAATTTTCGAACCTAATATGAAGCACTTGTATCTGGGTGATTTGGATTTAACTCATTTAACTCGATTCGAAAGCTTCACAATTGTACACTTAAATATGTTTTTAGTTTGTCAATGGGTCGTGTACACACTGAAAACTCCATTTACATACAAACAACACGGTGGTGCCCAAATAGATTCAGAATAAAGTTGTGTTATGATGATAATCATGCATACTTATTTTTCATTAAATGTGGCTAAACAAAATGAACTATCTATCAGCATAATCCCTCAGACCCAATTATTGAACCAAACAATAATCGTGTAACTTAATTGAATAGTTAGACATTAATTTAGTTTTATAAAGCATAATGTATTGGTCCAATCTTGCTTCCAAGAATTTCATAGAAGAGAATTTCAATTTTCAAATCGTTATGCAGTATTAATTTGAAAAAGTGGTAATGAAATCGTTTCGTTTGTCCAGGTTTATATCTTGAGGTTGTTCGTATCCAAAGTTGATCTTTTAAATAACTTTGAAACCATCACAATTGATGGAATGGAAATTTTTTGAAATCTTTACAAATTGTGGAAGGCATCAAAATAGAATAGGATCAATTATTCTGAAAGAATCTAATTGTCAATTTTATCATTCATAACAAATCTATACGCTTAAAGTAGAGTAAATTTGTAATTTATCACAGTTTAGTGCCATATCTACCATCTACCATAGTAGTTATTTTTGTATTTATTATTGGAACTATAGAATGATTTCATTTTTCATGTAATCGTGCTCGGTCGTGTATTTCATACAAGCCTTTAATTTTTTTCCATATTTAACAACTGGTACCTCTGAAGTAAATTTAATTGATCCTAGATGTGGGCTGGAATTGAGCCCAAGTTGGATGAGCGGGAGAATATTTTTACCTGAAAACTAAAACCATCTTTTACGGTGTAATAAAAAATCATTACTCTTTTTGATGTTATTAGATCTCATTTTGGATATTCCGGTTCTAGGATTCTGGTTTAGTAAGCACCGGAAGTAGTTGTCAAAAATTACAAAATGGATTGCATAGATTTTTCTAGAGATGGCCGGCTGGATTTTCACGATTTTTATGTATTCCGTACTGATGAAACTGGTTGGACGAAAATCAGTGATTGAACTCGAATCTGATTCGGTTAACTAAAACAGGAATGTAAGCGGGCATATATTTATATATTCCTTTTTGTGTGATAATTCATACTTCGCAAATCGGACGAGTGGATTACATCATTGACGCACTGTAACTGTGATTGGCTCGTGAAAACATAGGTCAATTCAAACCAATTTTTCAATGGTACGCAATTGAAATACTCAAACGACGTTACCTCATAAACTTAAGTTAAATGTTTCCGGTTTTTAAATTATATTAATCCATCAACAAATGACTAAGTTATAAGCGTTCAAATTTATGACAAAAAAAAGGCTACGCGGTTAGTTCTGCATGTTTTAAATTGACACCCAGCCTCGTATAGCGAAGAGTAAGGTATTTTTAGTGCGAACTTCATAGTTTTGATAACCAGAAGCTATAGTAGTACGTTTATGATATCTCAATTCAGAATGCAAATAATTCGTAACATTTGGAAAATTTGGATTCTCATTCTAGTTTCTTTTATCGGTTATAACAAAAGGGTTATCTTAACATCTATTATATTATCTAAAAGTTTTTGAATATTACTTTTCATCTTAAAGATTAATAAATAATTTATATTCGCAGTTTGCTTTTACATCTTATCCAAGTCAGTCGATAAAACAAAACCACTTACGTTCGGGACAGAAGAAACTAAGTACAGTATTGTGTAGTGAACAATAGAACGACCTCGAAAATGAGTGAACCAAACGAACAAAAGCTACCGCCGACACGAAAGAATACAATTTTGTTGACTTCAGGCAGTGCAAAATTCATCCTTCGATACGAGAACTTGCAGGTTTGCTTAAGAAGCAAATGCATCTTGACATTAAACGTGTGCATTTACTTCAATGCAATAAGACGAATAATGTTATTTACATCCAGTTCTATAAAGAGTTGGATGCAATTCAATTCGCTTAAGACAATAATAATGTGCACTATGTGGAGCATGAAAATATCAAGTACAACATTCCAGTACATATGGAAGATAGTGCTATAGAAGTGCGTGTGCATGATCTTCCCTCAAGCGTCACCGATTCATATATTCGCAAAACTATGTCCCAATACGAAGAGATTCTCTCTATCGAAACAGAAAAGTAGAAGAATTTTTTCCCCGGTATTATAAATGGTGTAAGGAAGTATAAAGGACAACGGTGGTTCCTTCACACCAACCCCAAGCAACCCAGGTACACCTGTGACAGCCACCAACAACAATGAAGCATCCCTTTCAACGAATCCTTCATCATCCCCTATAGAACAAAGTACACCAGCTGCAGTCAACAACTCACCCTCCAACCAACCAGCAATTGCAACCAATGTACAACAAGGTGCATCTACAGCAACTAGCAACGAAAAGATGACGGAAATCGACAACAATACCATCGAAGCGGCAACGGATGACAGGACGAACCACGAACGAAGTGCCCCTCAATCCTCGCAAGAGGGAAATGGAAGCTCATCTCCCCCTAGAAAAAGGACGAAAACAAGATCCAACACAAAAAAAATTTATTCAAAAAATCGGCTCAATCGGCCACGTAAAGCCTGTACGCAAATAGGCCTGAATAAAAATATCTTTTTAAATAAAAAAAAACTTATGTTTGCAAACGAATCATCTTGGTAGATGTTTAAATATTATCGTTCCAGAAAAAGTAGAGAAAAAGTTAGTAAAAATGAGAATTTGGCTGTTGATAATACACCACTAATAGCAAACCATTTCTGTTTTTGCAATGACTGAGCGGAAATATATATTGGAGAAGCCAAGTGAAAGAAAAACTAACAGAAAATATGAATTTTTGGAAAAAGATACGCTCAGAGACAGGACTCGAACCTGCGTTCTTATGCATTCCGTGCATACGCGCTACCATTTCGCCACTCTGATATTGTTTTAGCCACTCTAAATTTCGAAACAGACATAGTAGCAACGTACATCGAACATGGTCTACATCCTGTCCGTCACCCGACCGATACCTTACATCCAAACATCTTCTCTGTCCATCAAACACTAGTCCTCTCGCTTTATACCTATTTCTCCGATCAAGCATTGAGTAGAAGAGTGTATTTATAATCGCTTGTCACCTTCTAAAGTGGCTAATACAAGATCAGAGTGGCGAAATGGTAGCGCGTATGCACAGAATGCATAAGAACGTGGGTTCGAGTCCTGTTTCTGAGCGTACCTTTTTCAAAAAATCATCTTTTCTGTTAGTTTTTCTTTCACTTGGCTTCTCCAATATATATTTTCGCTCAGTCATTGCAAAAACTGAACTTAGTCATGGCGGCTTTACGTTAAACTAAAAATTAATAAATCGTTAAAACCATTTCTGTTCTTTAAATTTATTTCACAATCCACACCTGATAACAAAAAACATGATGAAAAGTCGCATCATTCACTTCTAGTGAATCCTAGGTCTTATTGTACTCGTCGAAATCACTGACGAAAGTTTTGTGCATACTACTTTACGAAAGTGATGCAAGAACATTTTTTCCCTTGTATATGTTTATCAAACAAAGCATGTTTCGTCTGAGATGCCAGATCAAACATTATTTTTCGCAATAGTGTAATACATCAGCTTAGTGGTTAATGTTGAAATTCTGAATCGCGTTAGCAGGTCAATATAAAATGCTAATGAACTGATGAGTGTAACACGAAACGTGAAACAAGTCGAAGCATATTTAAATAAAAACACAAAACGAAAAGAAAAGTTATACTTGTTCAAGCATCTTTCGGCAATAACAAAAAAAGTAACGATTACTTGGATTAGTTAAGCCCCTTTTAGCAAATGTGAGCTCAAGAATACCTTCGATAAGCAATTAAATTTCAATTTAAACTTCGCAAATCGAATTAACGACAACAGCCACAATACATAATCCTAGTCCTTCACGATGCAATACGATATCCTGAGAAATCCTGTTGCACATTAAGATTCCACAACAAGCTTCTAATTATGCACACCCACCCCTGGAATGGCAAATTCGCTTGAATACATAATTCACCAATCCGAAGAAGATCTATCGCGGTTCGAGCGATTTATTGCCCCACCTCGGACGGCAATCTATTACCTTAGTATGCAGATCTCGCACGCCTCTTGAATCGGCTTCCTCTCTCTCCGGTTTCGGTTTCTCATCCCCGAAACTTGGCAAAACCCGACCTTGTTCGGTGGTGATCACTTCGCAAAGTCCAAGTTTCTTGCGACTAATTAATCTTCACTTCCAATGGCGGTCGGCCAATCCACGCCGCTACGCGCAGTTAAATATTTATATCTTCCCGCAATTTCGTGGAAATGTCAGTCATTCACACCGATGCGGTGCGGTGCCCGCATCTTCACCAAACGGCAACGTTAGCAGCACGGAGCGGTAGAAGAGATCTCATTTCACAGAACCGAGCAAACCTTTTTGGCACCATCAATTCTTGCTTCAAGTCTTTTTTAAGCCAAGCGAAAAAAGAGTGTGAACCTGGTCGTAAAACTTGATTTATAGATCGTGCCTTAATTCTAAACTTCAAATTATCCGATAGGCTGCTGGACTAGCCCGCGCGGTGGAGCCTCCCACGTTTGCTGCAGCCAAAATCACGTTCCAATTATTTACCATGGATAATGGGACACAATCTGTTCGGCTCGGTTACCGGCCGCGGACGTGTTGGAGTTAAATCTAATAACACAAAACAAACACCTGTTGGAGATAATGGGCTGTGATAACGTGTCTCAAAATATTTTCGACACTCAAATAAAACTCACACCGGTTTTTGGGTGATTGCGTCGGAGCCTGTGAACCACCGGAGAGCGAAACTGGAGTGCTGCTGGAGAATGACAGAAGCTGATTTACCAGGATGATATCGCAACGCGTTTGGCGTCACCCGGCCCCACGGAACACGGTGGAATGTCGGACAGAAGCAAACATGTCTACGTCGACTATTCGTCGACACGGTCAGCAATAGGGTTCTGTGGGATTTCGAGTTTATGAAATGATAATCAAATTTGTTTCTTTGCTTATTATTTGATGACAATCAAATGCTTAATTAACGATTGATTTAAATTCCGTGCTATCTTTCTATTTTGCACTTTATGTCAGTTGTTAATTTTGTTTGAATTGGAGTAGAAAAGAAGGAAATTTGTTGACTCACAGTAAATGAAAAGTGAATGGACAAAAAACGCAACGTGTTTTTCAGAGCCATAATACAGCTGATCACAAAGCATTTTTGTGTTGAATGATCTGGAAAATCGTTTCCTCATATTTAAAAGGACCGAACAAAATGCTAGCATATTCATTTTACCCTACGTACCCTTTTAGTATTGGATTGTGTTCAAGTTTGAATATATTTAACATAAAACCGAAGTACTTGCGGAAGATTGAATAGAATATTTATGATGGGAAAAAACTCATACAAATCGATTGAATGTAGTTTCAATGACAGTCCGAAACTCGCTATACCCATTTTTTTTCCTTTTATTATAATGGAATATTATATTCAGCTTAAATTTGATCAACAACCCTAAAGATGGTACAATACGACCTATCAAGTAATGACAGTACTAATCCTTTTTTACCCATTTTACCTCAATTAAGCCGTACCTTTAGTTCCGTAGAGCTTCCGCATTCCGAAAGGCGATTGATTAACATTGTTTTTTATCACTCAGAAAACCCTAAAATGATGATTACAAATAGATAGATGTTTTAAATTTTCATGAAATTATTCTAATGAGTCGTCGAAGAGCAAATCGGACGAAACACTTTTAGACCCTTTCGATCCGGTCGATGTGAACATTATGATGCGGAGCCCAAATTGTAACTCCATATTCCAAAATACTTCGTACTAAGGCGATGTAAATTGTTTTTAGACAATACACATCGTTGAAATCTTGCGTGTTGCGTTTAATGAGTCCCAAAACTGCAAAGGCTTTCGCAGTCACAAAGGCAAACTGTTCGATGAAGCGGAGCTTGCGATCGAGAATGATGCCTAAGTCTTTAACAGATAAAACTCGCTTAATTGTAGCAGCCATTATTGAGTAATCGAATGAAATCGGTGAATGTGCTTGGAGAAGCTTATTGAATTACATTTCTTGATGTTCACTGTCATGCCGTTTCTATCACACCAGTCTAAAACCCTCTTAATGTCCATTTGTAGAGCACAACAATCTAAAATACTTGTGATGATGCGATAGAGTTTGAGATCATCAGCATACATTACTTTAAATGACGACAATACACTGCAAAGATCGTTAACGAATAGAACGAAGAGGAGTGGGCCGAGATGACTCCCTTGTGGAACACCCGATGTAACATTGAAGGATTCAGAGAGTACAGTTCCGACTCGTACGGTAGCACTTCGATCAGTGAGATGCGACATAAACCAATTAGTTATCCAATCAGGGAATCCGTTTCGTCTCAATTTTTCCACTGCGAGCTGATGAGCAGAGATGGCATTTCACCAGAGTGATACACTCTGGCGTCAGATTCTTGTCCACACCGAGGATGCCCAAAAACGAAGCATCGCACAAAGAGGAAAGCGCACTTCTTCTCAGTGTCGAATAGACAGCATTTGAGTGTGTGCTTGTGGTTAAAGCAGCTGGCGCGAGTGAAACACATTCTCTTCGCATGAATCACTCTCACGCGCTCTCGTCTAAATACACCCAAGTGACCACTGGCGCGTGATGGTGAGCGAACACTTCTGTGAACTTCAATTAATAGAGAGTAGATCTCGCCTTGCTATGAAAAATTTGCGAGGAAAGCCGCACTTTGGTGCGAATCAGTGGAAGAGGTAAAAGGAAATAAACAAACGCACTCATGATGTGTGCACACTTTATACAACAGTGGTGTATATATGTGAAAGAGAAGAGCTCTCGTTGAAGTTGTCAGTGCGAGGGGAGAAATTTTGCTTGCTCTTCGTCACACAGAGGAGATGGAAATCTCTGCTGATGAGGAACACGATCGAAAGCTTTTGAAAAATCAAAGTAAACCGCGTCGACTTGTTGCCGTTTTTCAAGTTTGTCGATCAATATAGAAACGTAGCTCATTAGGTTTGTAGTAGTAGACCGCTTTCTGACAAACCCGTGCTGATCAGTGGATATGATATGTTTTACTGAGGGGTAAATAACAGATCGGCTGAAAGGTTCGTATCGTTTCTATGAGAGGGCGCCACTAGAATTAAATCCATACCATTTTCAGTTAGTACCAACCTTCAAAAGATACGTGTATAAATTTGACAGCTGTCTGATTATTAGTTTGTGAGATATTGCATTTTGAGTGAAGCTACTTTTGTTATTGTGAAAAAAATGGAAAAAAAGGAATTTCGTGTGTTGATGAAACACTACTTTTTGATGAAAAAAGTGCCGCCGATACCAAAAAATGGCTTGATGAGTGTTATCCAGACTCTGCACCGGGCGAAGCAACAATTCGTAAGTGGTTTGCAAAATTTCGTACTGGTCATATGAGCACCGAAGACGATGAACGCAGTGGACGTCCAAAAGAAGCTGTTACCGATGAAAACGTGAAAAAAATCCACAAAATGATTTTCAATGACCGTAAAGTGAAGTTTATCGAGATAGCTGACACCATAAAGATATCAAAGGAACGTGTTGGACATATTATTCACGAATATTTGGATATGAGAAAGCTTTGTGCAGAATGGGTGCCGCGTGAGCTCACAATCACAATGTCACAAGTCGATGAAAACCATGCTGAAATTGAACGAATTGGGCTTCGAATTGCTCCCTCATCCACCGTATTCTCCAAATTTGGCCCCCAGTGACTTTTTCCTGTTCTCAGACCTCAATAGAATGCTCGCTGGTAAAAAATGTAGAAGCAATGAAGAGGTAATCGCTGAAACTGAGGCCTATTTTGAGGCAAAGGACAAATCGTACTACAAAGATGGTATCGAAAAGTTGGAAGATCGCTATAATCGCTGTATCGCCTCTGATGGCAATTATGTTGAATAATAAAAACGAATTTTGGCAAAAAAATGTGTCTTCATTATTTTTACGTTTCGTCTTTGACTCATCAGTGCAGAGCAGTTCAAATTGAACTGCTTAGTGCTTAACTCGGCTAAACGTTTAGCACTAAGCAGTTCAATTTGAACTGCTCTGCACTGATGAGTCAAAGACGAAACGTAAAAATAATGAAAACGGTTATGTGCCCTAGCACAAAATTTGGTTAACCCCTAAATGAAAAAAAAATGTGTGTTTCTATTAAACGATACGAACTTTTCAGCCGAACTGTTAAGATCTAACATCATGCGCTCGAATACTTCAGGTAAGCAGCTCAAAATTGAGATGCCTCTGTAGTTTTAATCCTTTCCTTTCAATCTAAACGTGAGACAATCGATTATGCATTCCATGAGATCTAGAAGTTGCAGTTCTTTGAAGTTTTTATCATTATTTGTGGTATTTCCAGAAACGGTATTCAGAGACCAGCATAACCAAAAACAGTTTGTATGTCAATGAATTAGTATGACGAATGAATTAAAATAGTTTGAAGCCCAACTTTGAACATTTTTTTGGTATGGCATCTTCTATAACGGTTTGAATTTTAAACACTCGTCACCCTGTAATTTCAAAATTTGAAGTCGGAATCGAATAAAATTCACCAATTTTGTACACTTTAAGTTAATTTTAATTTGAATTTTTGTTTATATCATTAGTTTTGCCCTTCTTTTAGCTTCTTTATTCCCGATACTTTCGAAAACGGAATTCGGAAACCGATGTAACCGATGTTAGTTTAATTCGCCTAATGAATTGTTAACCATTTCTTTAGATTCGAAAGTTTTGAAACTCAATGAAGCTTTAAAGAAATCGTAGTGCGTTCGAAAACCGAATACCGATAGAACTGATATAATTTTATTTGGTCGTCGAGTCTCAAAATCTGTGAGCCCGATAAACCACATAATTTTATGTGAAATTTTTACACTAACCTCCCTCTATCTCCTGAACCGGAAGTGGGATCTGATTAAAAGTAAACATCCAATCTCAAAACCATTCACTAGCGTTCTGGGTGACGGGGAGATCTTTCATTTGCGGCTAGTCCGATGAAAATCGGTCCAGTCATCTCTGAGATCTCGACCTCTTTGTTGACAACACACTAACGGACATTTGCTCAGTTCGTTGAGCTGAATCGGTTGGTATATGACACTCGGCCCTCCATGGAACATTTTTAAAGCCCCCTTCGCCCCCCTAGAAACACCACTGCCGCAAGATCATTGAATATATTTGTAATCCTTTTTTAGGGCTTTCTATTTCTTCAATATGTTCCAATGAAACCTAATCACTCTTCTTCCGTAATGCAAAATCATATTTCCCTGAAGTCACAGTTTATAATATAAATTGGTAAAACGTGCTAAATAGGCTTGTACTGTCATTCCTACTGTATAGTACTGGATGTTTTCTACGTAATATTGAGCACAATTGAAAGGTCGTATTGGATCTGCTTCAGTGTTGAAATTAAGAATTCAATTCAAAGTTAAGTTTAAGGGAACATTGGAGGGAAAAGATAAAGCACGATTCATGCGATCATGGAAACAATCTCTTAAGCAGAGTTGCAATTTGTTAGTCACATCGAAAGACCTTCACAGACCGACTAAAACCATCGTTAACCGCAATCTGTACTGTGAAAGTGACTGTCAAATGAGATACTCGATAGTTTCATGACCAAGTAGAAGTACACTCAGTCAACGACAGTCGACTCTTTTTGTTTTCTCTCTTATTTTCCTATTTCTTGCTGATGTTGAAAAAAAGAGACTACAAACACAAACAAAAATCTATAAAGTTCATTATTCTTTGCTAAAAGTTATCGGACTTAAAGTTTATTGTAAATATATATATTTCAATATTAATGCTGTTCGATTATTATTCAGTCATAACGTAATTAAGCAGGGACAGGAGAAATGAAAATAATATCAATTGCATTGGCAATCAATTAGCATTCTGACGAGTTATGTATCAAGAGAATTGTAAGTTTTACATACCAGCTCTCAGATACTCAATACATGGTAATTTGAAGAGCCTGGTTGGCAGCTGTCCAGTGACATATCCAATCATTATCGTACAACGTTGCTAGTTGATAGTGACAGCTCTGCTCTTAACTAATTGGTGATGGGTGTTGTGGTTACATACGAAACATAGAACTGTCTTGGTTGACCATAATTGGCTACAACACCAATCAGTGAAACTTTTATTCTTTTTCTAAATTCATGGAAGAAAATTTGGGATCAATTAGTTTACAGTTATTTGCGGTCGTTCGAATTAACAGCAATCCATTTTTGAGCTTATGAAAATGCAATGATTTCTACGAAAATATTTAGTACAGTTGTGTTTTTTATCCCTTTTCCCCGCTGTGCAGTTGTAGCCTAGAATTCATCCACTGGTTTCCTATTCCATGTCGTAAAAGGCCACTAATACTTTCGTACTGATGACTAAACGGCTGCAGAAGCTTAAATAAGACGATCATGGATGGAATATCTTGGGCATTCCCCTTATTGTGTGAAGTGAAGCTCTGTTACTGTCGACGTTTCGGTTTTTCGCAACTTGTATTAAATTAGTTTGCATTATACTTCAGTGTAAAACAAAAATAACCTTTTTTAATCCACCTTTCTCTTACTACTGATGTTTTCAAAAACCTCACTACAAGATTTTGTCAAGATTTTTTTTTTTCAAAACAATAATAAAATCAAAAATTTTCTTTGGTGTTAACTACCATCACCTTTCCAATTTGTAAACAGTTATATCAAGTTAATATAGATTTAAATGTGGCAACCCTGCACGCTATACAAAATTGAACAAAGCACGCTGTGTGCTATGCGGATGCGTTTTCTTCTTCTTCTTCGCGTACTGATTTTGCATGACAGTTTGAAAGTTTTGCTACTCATTGCCCTATAATTTTGTAACCGGAAGTTGGATCTGGATGAAATTGTACAGTAGCTTCTAAATCACTAAGAGCTTTAATTGAATCATGATTTGTGAAAATCGGATTAACCGCTGCTGAGAAATCGAAGTGAGTTCCGTTTTTTGAAGTTTTTTTTCACAATTACCGGTGCGTTCGGAAGCGAAAACCGGGCACTAGTAGTCCCAAAGCAGAATTATATATCTACCAACTAACAAGTTATGGCAACAAGATGAATTTACCAGTACATTTTATATAAATATGCACCTCGTTTCGCCATCGCTTGTGAAAAAATACTCATGAAATTGAAAATTTTCACTAATCACCCTGGATTACCGGAACCGTAAGTTGGATCTGGATCAACTTTTCGGGGACTTTTCAAAGAATTTCAAGACATTTTATTTGCATCTTAGTTTGTAAAAATCGGTTGCGAAATTTCCGAGAAAATTGAATGCGCATTTTCTCATAGATTTGCACATATCCTTGTAATTCCGGAACCGGAAATCGCATCGGAATAAAATTCAATAGCTATCTCTGGCACCATAAGACGTTTTATTTGAACCTAAGTTAGTGAAAATCGGTTCAAGTAGAACCAATTAGTTCTGATGATGATCTATGACGCTGAAAAATGCCTTGATATGCAACAACCTACGGAATCCGCGTTTAGGAAGAAGATGAGATGAGATGGCTCTTGGTGTGTATACTCGGTAAAATCACCCGAAATATAACACGGAATTCAATGATTTACAAACGGATTCCGATTCAGATGAACAACCAATTCCAGGCGAAATCGATAGTCGCATTTGATGCGGAATTCATTTGGAACTCTCAAACAAAGCGCTCCCATCAAACTCGGACTACTTCTACTACTGCACACTGAAAACGCATATCGCTGTAAAAAAGTGTTCTTCCAATGAAGCTCCTTTGCACACTTCTGCTACTCGCTTCATTCCAAAAGCGTAAGAGTTGTCGGTGTTACTCTCCCGAATATCTTGCTTTGACAACTGTTTCACAGAAAATAATGGGAAATAGTTTAATTTTCTTCTTCTATTCCCACACAGTTTTACAGCGGCACTGATATTTTTTCCTTCAGAACGCGTTCCTATCGGCTGGTGCTGACTTGGGTAAATTCAGAAATGTTATTCAATAATTGAAACACTTTAATGTTGTGGCAATACATGTTCAAATTAAAAATATTCGAATTTGGATTACATAAATCCTTCAACAGATCACTAAATTATAAGCTTCTAAAATTATGACTGCAATCTAACGCAGAAATGAGACTGCTTATAGTATAACATAAAAACCGTCGTCGCAGGTCCGAAAAAGGCAAACACGCGAGTTTTCCGCCTTGATACCAGCTGATACCAAACATTTCAGGAAATTATAATTTTGAATTATTTGTGATTAGTTCATGCAACAGGAAATTTTATAATAAATAGCTGATCATATTTCCGATGGCATGTAGTAGAAAATGTGTTGAAACGATGGATACAACAAGAGATATTCACGATCAAAAACTTATCACTCTCAGCATGTAGATTTTGCAAAGGCGCTGGCCTATAGTAAAGTAAGTCGTATTCACGACAAAACGGGAAACTAAACTTGAGCGTTCAACGGCTATTTTGAAATCTCCAAATTCCCAAGCTTATCAAAGTCAACAAGCGAATACAAGAAAATTACATTTGATCAAATCATTTTGAATCATTTCGATCAAAGAAATAGGAAACTGGAAATCAGACATTTTTGCTACTAAACCTTTGTGCCAAACATTGTCGAATGCTTTTTCTATGTCTAGAAGGGCAACTCCAGTGGATAACCCAGAAGATTTATTTGCTTTTATCATGTTCGTTACTCTTACAAGTTGATGAGTAGTTGAATGTTCATGACGAAATTCAAATTGCTCTGGTAAAAAAATTGTATTCTAATTTATATGAGACATCATTCTCAACAATATAATTTTTTTAAAAAGTTTACTGATAGGAGAAAATAAGCTAATTGGTCGATAACTTAATGCTTCTGCTGGATTTTTATCAAGTTTAAGGATAGGAATTTCATTAGCGTTTTTCCATCTTTTTGGGAAGTAAGCTAAAGAAAAAAACACTTGTTTAAAATTATAACCAAGAGTCTCAAGGCAACATCGGGAAGATTTTTAATAAGAATATTAAAGATTTCATCAATACCAGAAGCCTTCATGTTTTTAAGGTGACTAATAATTGACTTAATTTCATCAAAATTCGTCTCAATAATGTCATCTTGTAATAACACTTGAGTTGAAATATGATAATATTTCAGTGAGACTTTATTTTCAATAGGACTCACAACGTTCAAATTAAAATTGTAGACACTCTCGGACTGCTGAGCAAGTTTTTGAGCTTTTTCGCCATTTGTAAGAAGTATTTGGTTTCCTTCCCTGAGAGCAGGAATTGGTTTCTGTGGTTTCTTAAGAACCTTAGAAAGTTTCCAGAAAGGTTTAGAATATGGTTTAATTTGTTCAACTTTTTTAGCGAAATTTTCATTTCGCAGAAGAGTAAATCTATGTTTTGTTTCTTTTTGTAAACCCTTAACTATGTTTTTCAAAACAGGATCACGATAGCGTTGATATTGTCGTCGACGAACATTCTTCAACCGAATGAGCAGTAGAAGATTGTCATCGATGATAGGAGAATTTAATTTAGTTTGAGCTTTGGGAACTGAAAGATTTCTAGCTTCGATAATGTAATGATTCAAATTATCAATTGCTGTGTCGATATCCGCAGAATTTTCTAAAATAGTTTCATGATCCACATGATTTTCAATGTGAGATCTGTAATCCAACCAATTAGCTCTATGATAGTTGAATATAGAACTAATTGGATTAATTATTGCTTCGTTGGAAAGTCTGAATATTACAGGAAGATGATCTGAGTCAAAGTCAACATGTGTAATCGGTTCACTACAAATGTGGCTTTGATCTGTTAGAACCAGATCAATTGTAGAGGGATTTTTCACGAAACAGAAACAAGTCGGATTACTGGGATGAAGAACTGTGAATTAAAAATCTGAGAGTTGATTATGAAGTATTTTTCCGTTACGGTTATTTTGCCTACAATTCCACTGGACATGCTTAGCATTTAAGTCCCCTTTTACGAAAAATTTCGGTCGATATCTCGTGAGTTTTTGTAAATCGCCTTTAAAGAAATTTAATTGTTCGCCGGTGCATTGGAATGGCAAATATGCTCCAGCGATGAAACAATATCCATGAATGGTTTCAACTTCGATTCCCAAGCTTTCAATAACTTTAGTCTTGAAAGAAGGTAAAATTCGATGTTTAATTTGCCGTTGGACAAAAATGGCAACTCCACCACCCATTCCAGTAAACCTGTCAAAACGATGAACCACATAATGTGGATTGCTTTTCAGTTTCACATTTGGTTTAAGAAATGTTTCTGTCACAATGGCAAGATGAATTTTGTGAACTTTGAGAAAATTATAAAATTCATGTTCACTCGATTTTAAAGATCGAGCCATCCAATTTAAAATATTCAATTAATCATTTAATAATCGCTGTTAAATTTTAATCCATTATAATATTGTTTGCGAATTGCCATCCGATTTGAAATGCTTCAAAAAGTGATGAAGTCGAATTCATTCGGATGATCGTTTGAAAAAGTTGATCTTGTAGGTAGATCATTTTATTTTCCGTTATATAGCCTAAATCGACTTCGTTTAAAGAAGCGAATGGCATTGAAGGAATATTGGTAGGTAGATGTCTACCTGATATGCTAGTGTAACTGTCATTAGAAGAAGATGACGTGGCCGATCTTACCTATTAATAAATTGTTTTCGTTAGAAGATGATCTGGAAGGCGGTCCTGTTTTTGTTTGTTTACATTAGAAGAATTTAGTGGTTGTTGTCCTTCTGTTACAATAGCGTAACTGTCATTAGATGTAAACATATGTTTGCTTCCTTTCTAACTTGTATTGTTTCCATGGCATTTTGTCGGAACTAGTCGACGTTTATTAACGAAGGCTCAATAAAATTACATTATTACTGAACAAACTGATTCACGATTACTGGCCCAACATTTTTCAATGAATCGTATGGGACATTGTAATCTTGAGTTTACCTTTGGCCGATCTACCTGTCAATAAATTGTTTTAGTAAGAAGACGAATTGGAAGGCGTACATGTTTTTTGTTTTTCATTCGAGGAAATAAGTGCCTTAGAAGACTCAGACGTGGCATTTGCATCGTTTTTTTTGATTTTAAATTATTTTCTGTAAATTTAAGGTCGTTGATTCGACTTGCGTTAAGTTTGCAATACCATTATGCCGTTTATAATATTCCCAATGAATTTTAATGTGGAAAATGAAACGTACTTTTTCTAAAGTTTTCAAATTGTTTACCACACTTCGATTTAAGTGTAGTAGGTAAAGTTCATGGGAAATTCCAGAGCGTGGTTTAGAAGTACCATTCGCTCTTTTTTTCATAAGTAATACTTGGGAAGGGGCAAAACCAAGCAATTCTTTTAGTTTATTTTTTATTTCATAAGTACTTTGATCATTTGATAAGCCTTTCAAGAGAGCCTTTAAGGGTCTGTCTGATTTTATATCATATGAATAAAATTTATGGAGTCAATCCATCTAGTTATTTATAACAGGTTTTATTTTATCAATGTTCCAGGATAATCGTTGAGGAGAATAAACTTCTTTCAACACCCACTTATTTGCACATAGTACGGTCAGTACAATTCAATGGATGTTGATTGTTAACATTTCTATAGTGTATCAACTATTTGATTTTAATGTAATCAAAAACACTGTTAAATAAAATATTTCTTTAAGTTGACAAATATGAGAAGTTATACAGCTACGATTACTTCTAATAGAAAGCAATAAAGAAATGTCGAATATTTCAGGAATAGGAATAAGAATTTGGTTAACTCTTTTCACAGTACATACTTGAGCACGATTTCCCAACCCAACAAAGAGTAAAACAGTTTTCCCGATTACGTAATGATCCCAAGATCAAAACAATTACAATCGAAGCAAAGGAAAATAATCCACCCTACCGACGCCTTCAATCAATAGCAAACGGTTGATAAACAAAATCTCAAATATCATAAAAGTTACCGGATGCTTTAATTGATTGGCTATGTTGTCACAGAGCGAATATTTTATGGATGCTCATCATAAACTGCTGACACACGCCTCGACGATTCATTTGCAATTTCATCCGTATCTCGCACGCAACGGAATGTTGCACCCCTACTCATCCAACGGAGTGCCATCGCTTTTAAGATAATTGCTGGAAGATCGCTGCATAAGAACTTCCGGAAGGCCGTGCGGTAACAAGATTCTAGTCACACTAACTAGGTCGCGTGCCATCACGTTTCCCCAGAACATGAAAAGAATTTCTATTCGAAAATTTGATCGAATGTGACCGTCCGGAGAGAGACGCCTCGATGCACCACCGAAGCAACTGGCACCCCCGACACTCGTTCCTAAAAACCGCAACCGCGAAAGTCTGTAATCGAGACGAGACCGATAATTTATATAGCAAAAGAACAAAGACGACGACCGGGAAGGTGGCCTAGGTTCTAGAGCCGTACGCCATTCATTACGTGTCCTTCCTCACCCTAGTTGTGGCTCTGCACCGCATCCGACCGATCGTCGACTGAGAAGAAACCAGTCGAAAGCGACGGTGACGACGTCGACAACGACGAAGACGACTAATGTCGATGGAAATTTTATGCAAATTATCGCGGCAAACAAAACATCTCTCCTCAAATATTTATTCGATAAATTCCTTTGCCAACCACAGTTTCCCGAATAAGACGGTATCGGCGCTAAACGGTAGAATGGATCCCCGAATTTGGACACATTGCGTGGAGGAACGCAATTCGCTGCCGGTTTGCAGGATGTCTGCGCCATCGCCATCGGATGGTTTGCTAGGGAAGGCCGAGAAAAGGAACGTTGATATTGACTGTTTGTCCCATTCAGTGTGAAGAACCTTTCTTCGGAACACAACATAGTCAATCGTCGGTAACGAAGCGTAAAAGTCGCAAATTCGTTTGTGTTCTCAACACTGCTATTTCAGAGGTTATTTGTCTTTCCCATCTTGGTATGATTCTGTAAAGTTTTTCTAGTGTCAATTATATGTAAACTGAGCACTGCTGGCATCAAAGCTATAAAAGCGTATACAATTGTGGATATTTCCGAAATTTACAGTAGACAGCACATCAGAGATCCGGAAAATCGGTGTCAAAGAATGAAATATTGCGCACGATAAGAAGCCTTATTAGAGATGCTGCGAACGCTTTAATGTAGTTTCGAAAGTTGCTTTCAATGAAGAAATGTTTTGATCCACCTTGTGATGTTATGATGCCTATTCTCATATATATTACAGCGCAATTTATCAAAATGCTTTTCTTTGACACTTGAATGAGAACGAAAAGTTCGTTTGAGCATAAACTAAAATGACCTACTAAGTGAAACAGTTTTGAGGCAAAAATCGAAGAATATTCACATATCTTGCATCGTCGCTTTAAATGACCGGAACCGAAAATCGGATCCAGATAGATCTCAATAGCAATATATGGAACCATAAGATGGGCTCTCACGAAGAGAGAACTCTCTGAGTGTAAATAACAAGGTATAACTATATAAAAATCTCAAAAATGTTGAACAAAAGCAGATAAATCGGTTCAAGAGAAGTTTGCACAGACCCTAATAGCTGGAGTAAAACTAAAAGTTCGTAGTTTCATATGCTGCCCAATAAAATAACAGTACAATAAGGTCCTTTTTAAAATGAGATGGCGGTTTATTGATATTGCTTAAAACCCATAACATGGCTATCTTCGGAACGGAATTGATGAATACATATCGAAAATGATGTTTGAGGTAATTCTGTAATTCAAGATGGTGACTTCCGGTTCCTCGATATTCCTTGGAACCCTTTACAATATGGGTACTTTCGGAACGAGATTGAAAAGTAGACGTCGGAAAACGATATTTGAGGTGATTTTGAAATGCAAAACAGTGACTTCCGATTTATTAGTATTTTTTGAAAGTTTTTGCCGTATTCATTGGACTTAGAAGTCACCTCATTGAATTTTGAAACAAGCTCAAACATCGTTTATTGGTATCCAATATGTTCCGGAAATTTCTTTGTTTTAAGGGTTTCATATATCGCATATCGGAAGGATGTTATAGTACAATTCGAGACGACATCAAACCTAGTTTTATGGAATCCTTTTATTAAATACTTTCCAAAAATACAAATATTGTAAAGGTTTTCAAGGAATATCAACCAACCGGAAGTCGCCATCTTTGATTTCAGAATCACCTCAAACATTGTTTTCCGACATCTGCTCATCAATTCCGTTCCGAAGATACTCATTTTGTTATGGATTTTAAGCAATATCAATAAACCGGAAGTCGCCATCTTTGATTTCAGAACCACCTCGAACATCGTTTTCTTACATCTACTCATCAACCCCGTTCCGAAAAAACCCATATTGTAAGGTTTTTCAAGGAATATAAATCAACCGGAAGTCACCATCTTGGATTTCAAAAATACCTCAAACATCATTTGCCGAAATCTACTCATTAAACCCGTTCCAAAAATACCCATATTGTAGTAGTTTCCATGGAATATAAATGAGTCGGAAATCGCTTCGATGTATGCTAAAACCTCTTTTTACGAAGTAAGTTCGTAAAAAAAGTTTACGTTATTTGGGATTTGGTTCGTAAAAAGTGTTACGTAAAAAGAGGTAACGTATAAAAAGTGTTCTTAAACGGAGGTTTGAGTGTAATCAAATTCCATTCACATCCCAAAACACAGATCTTATAGCCTTACCCGCTTACGTTTGAGTTTTTGAAGGCTATAATTGACTTTCACCAGCTTCTGTCCACCTGACTGACTGTCGATTTTTCTCAGGCTTATAATGATCCTACAAGGTTCTCAATCTTTTAGGTCGGTATGTGAATTCTGAATAACTTTCGGATTTACCAACCGAGCGATTGCATCCGATATGTTTTGGAAACGTCAATTCAGTACAATTTTTGCCTTGGATCGTACAATTACAATTTTTACCTTTGTAATAATTGTAGATATAGCAAGCAAATAAACAATTCATGGAAATATAAAAAAAATGGTGTTATAATTAAATATCCAAGTATCTCCAGAACAACTACTTTTAGAAGAAAGGATATCATGAACACATTTATTGTCTTTAACCTGTAGAATAATAATCTACTGTTTAAATGATTATCTTTCAACGAGAAATTGAAATTTCGAATATATCTGTAAATTGTTTTAGCTGAAACTTCTTCATTTTTCGAAAGGCACGGATGAGATAGCCATCAATTTGTAGGTAATAAGAGCTTTAAAATAAAAATTATAAAAAAAAATCGAAACCCTGATTTATTTTTATTTATTTTTTTTTATCATTTTGAAATTATTGAGAAAAAAAAATTAAATTTATTTTTTAGTGTATATTTTTTTAGAGTGCCCTATTGATTCCCTACAACTTCTTCTTGGACGCCATTTTTGTACGATGAACGATTTCCGAGTTAAAACGATTTGAAAAAGGCAATTTTGGTGAAATGCAAAAATACATACGCCCTTTTCAAAAATCAGTCATGAGTCGGATTGACCTCTCCATCGGTTCAAAAACTTATGGTTTGCCATACTGAAGCCATGGGCAAAGTTTCATCCAAATCGGAGAAGGTCGAGTCTAATGATCTGCTAAGCATTTCTGGAAATGCTCTATAGAAATAACTGCTTGCATACAAAACTTGAACACAAGTTTGGCGAAGAAAAGCTTTAATATACAAATCCATATCGCAAGTATGTACAAAGATATAATTGCATACATTCTAGATATTTATGTAATTTCGTCGGCTATAAAACAAATACAAATCAAGACAAACGATGTTCAGTGTTGGTTCCTAATCAAGATCAGTCTAGGCAGACTCTCGTGCAATTGCTGATTCACAAGTGTGACGATTGATTGAACGGTTTGATTGTAGATCATTAGAAATTTTGGTTGCCTTGTTCCACATCAATGGCTCGAACAACCCTTTGTTGTTGATCCTTGTAGTTTTTTTATTCAGAACCTGAATCGAACATCACTCTAGCGGAAGGTGTTAAAGGTCTCCGAGTAACTATTGAAAAAGCAATGCTCATAGTCAATCAAGTAACTCAAGCCCCTTGAATCGGAGTTTTGATTTCGAACGTTCAGAAATAGATCGTTCAAGATAGATGAAAAAAATAATTGTAATGACTGTTTTGGTAGAAACCGAAATTGAAAATTTAGACTCAAGGGTGAGCAAAGATGTGAATATCTGTTCTTGAAGTATGTTGTATATAAAATTCCAGTAGCAAATTTAATGCATGCTGATTAACCAATTACCTAGTTGATGTTTGAACGGCGCATCAAGAAGAAATATTAAAAATGTCTAAAAAAATTACATTATTAAAAAGTCGCTAATATTAATGATACGATTCATACCAAATTACATATTTTTTCCTTCAATTGCCAGCACAAAATAATCATGCAGGTCAGACAAATATTTCAACGGCAATAACAAATTTCCAGTGTGATTACCGAATCCGAACTGAAGTTGCGGCCAGCAGCCGAACTCGACCGCATAGCATTCTCACAGATTCAGTGTCACCAAGCGTTAGGATCACGGCATCCTGGACGCGTCATACCCATAAGCAGATTTCGGGATGTGCGGAACCAACGATGAGCATCAGGATCATCCATCGGTTTTGCCGTGGTGCGGAAAACAAGACAGACAGTCCCTGTGTGTATAAAACCACAACCATTCCGAGACATGAAAGGGAATGTTTTCCCATTTTGTTTGCCTTTTTGTTTCGTTAATTAGTTTAATCTCTTTCTCTTTGTCTGATCTAGGATCTGGCATTTTTCGGGGACCGATTGTGTGTCTGTTTGAACTTTTCAATTAGCTAGCTTGTTACGGTTTCGGGTGTGCACTTTTTTCCGGTCGGTAGAAGGGAGACAGTTCGCTTTATGCCGCTCGATTTGTGCGATTTTGCATGATGTTTCCGGGAGGGAGTGCTTTCAACACAGCTGGTTTCATTTTCTGTTTTCGTATGGTTGATTTTCAGCCGAATAGAGCCTGAACAATGGTAGGGTAATAACTTCCATACTTGTCTCATTAGTCAGGAAACTGCTCAGCTTTTTATATGAAGTGCTATGTAATTGTATTCTTGCTTCGGTCATAAAAATCAACTTGGAAGAAAAATCGGTGTTGAGAATTCCAATAGAATGTTTCCCAAATTTGGACTAAAAATTTGACGAAACAGAAACAGCACATCTCTCTTGATGCTTTGTAATATAAAAAACGTTTGAGTTTATTTTGTTAAACGATAGTTCGAAAATCACAAAAACGATTTATATATATATATATATATATATATATATATATATATATATATATATATATATATATATATATATATATATATATATATATATATATATATATATATATATATATATATATATATATATATATATATATATATATATATATATATATATATATATATATATACCGTTTTTCATCAAACTAGTCGCAAATGAATGGTCTCTCCGTCACCCTGAACGCTATTGAATGGTTTCGAGATCGAATGTTTACTTTTTGAGTTATACGAAGTTTTATCTCAAAATTTTCAGTACTTTGACATGACCTTGAAAACAGCATATTATTTTAGACAACATCCGTCCATTTGTGTAAGCGCCTTATTCCAGTAGTAGAAATTTTGAGCGTTGTATGATAAAGAAATGCTTGGGAGCAACGTAAAACACGATTTTTTATATTGTTACATGCTCGAGATTCGAACACACGACAACTGGCTTGTGAGACCAGTGTCCTATGCATTGAACCGCCAACCCGGACATAACTGCTATACTGTTACATACAATTGTTTTTAAGTGCCTCTAAGACAGTGTACAGTATCCTTTTCCATGACATTTTGCTTCGGACCGATTTTAACATGGTTTTTGGCAACAATACACCCAAATCTCCGTTTACGAACACTTTTTTTACGTTACCTGTTTTTACGTAACTCTTTTTAGGAACTAAATCCCAAATAACGTAATCTTTTTTTACGAACCTACTTTGTAAAAAAGAGGTTTTGGCATACATCGAAAGCAATTTCCGGCTCATTTATATTCCATGGAAACTACTACAATATGAGTATTTTTGGAACGGGTTCAAAGAGTAGATTCCGGAAAATGATGTCTGAGGTGGTTCTGAAATTCAAGATGGCGACTTCCGGTTTCTTGATTTTCCTTGAAAACCCTTACAATACGGACAGAATTAGATTTCAAAACGATCACTAACATCTTTCTTTTTTGGTACCTACACACCAAATCTGTTCAGCAAATATCCATATTGAGAGTATTTTTAAAGAATATCAATAGAGCAGAAGTGATAATCTTGGATTCAGAACGATCATAAACATCGTTTTTATGGCACCACATCAAATCCTGTTCGACAATACCTATACTGTAAGGGTTTTCATGGAATATCAAGAAACTGGAAGTCGCCATCTTGAATTCCAGAACCACCTCAAACATCGTTTTCCGACATCTACTCACCAATCCCGTTACGAAAATACCCATATTGTTAGGAGTTGTAAGCAATAGCAATAAACCGGAAGCCGCCATCTTGGACTTTGGAACGAGCGCAAACTTCATTTTCTTGCACTTACTCTTCACATCCGTTTCAAATAGAGCCATATGATGGGTGGTTTCCACATTCATTACACAAAACTTTTTTAAATCCCAAATAACGTAAACTTCTTTCGCGAACTACCTCTTTTTAAGAACCCCCGTTTAGTTCGTAAATGGAGGTTTCGATGTATGTTCGTTTGAACAGACTGCTTGGCGCAAGTTTTGACACTTTTTTCCAATCTTTTTCGAACTGTTGAATAGTTTGGGCTGCCGAGACATGTTTCCTAAGATGTGCCTTCGTTAATGACCAAAATTCTTCAATTGGTCGAAGTTGTGGGCAATTTGGTAGATTCATGTCTTTTGGGACGAAAGTGACATTTTTGGTAGTATACCATTCAACCGTTGATTTCGAGTAGTGGCAAGAAGCAAGATATGGCCAGAAGACAACAGGATCCTTGTGGCTTCGAATCATGGGTAGAAGTCGTTTTTGTAAACATTCCTTGATGTATATTTCGCTATTCATTGAAGCAGTGGTGATGAAGGGTTTCGAAATCTTACCGCAGCTACAAATTGCTGCCAGACTATAGCTTTCTTACCAAATTTTTCGATTTCAATCGATGTTTTGGACTGGTTTAACACTTGCCCTTCTCGCACCGTATAGTATTGTGGTCCCGGCAAGGATTTGTAATCGAGTTTCACGTAGGTTTCGTCGTCCATGATTATGCAGTTCAAATTTCCAGCAAGAATCGTATTGTACAGCTTTTGAATCCTCGGCCTGATCGATGTTTCTTGTTTCGGACTACGTTTAGGTTGTTTCGTAGGTTCGAAAATTCAAACGTTCTTTAGCACGAAGAACATTTGACTTCGAAGTGCCCACTTTTTTGGCCACATCCCGAACTAAAACCTCCTTCTTTTGCTCGAACGCCTTCAGTATACGTTTATCCAACTGAGGGTTAGCAGGACCTTTTTTTCGACCCGTTTTCGGTTTATCCTCAAAGGTGTTATCCTCACCGAACTTCCTGATTGCATTTCGCACGGCTTTTTCATATACTAATTCCATTTTTGCCATCTTTCTCAGTGACAGCCCGCGTTCTGTGCACCATTTGTTCACAATTTTTGACGTTGTTCTGCTGAAAATCTACGCATTTCGAAAAAAAACTAATGAAAACGAATAAACAACTGTATAAGTGGTTAGAGAAGAGTGTAAACAACAGGACGCAGCCATAAAAATTTACAGATTCTGAACCATTGCGAAATGGCAGCGGTTTTTGATTACGTCCATACTTTCTGGGACAGTCTTTATGTAAACCAGATGATGCACTGAGAGACCGGAATCAGCATTTTGAGAAAAAATTAGTTGAATTTTTAATTGTAGTTAGTTATTTTTTGAGACAACTAAAAAAATCTTACTTTTGCTAATTTAGATTTTTTAATCCTCATTCCCTGAATAATAATAAAATATTTGTTGAAATGGCTATTTTTTAGTTGATTTCACCAATTCAATGTGCTGTCATTTCTTAGCTAGGGCACACTTAATTTCCATTCAACTAATTTTTTAGTTGAATTGGAGAAATAAAATGTTGTTTTCAACCAGCATAAATGACTACTAGCCACCGAAATGACTACTAGCCACTAGATGGCACACTACTACCGAAAAAAAATTCAGTCGCGGTTGTTTTTTTCTATATCGGCAGGTATAAATACGATGTTGTATTAGAGAAAAAGACAAAATACGAAACATAAACTTCTTTTTGAACAAGATACAAAAATTTGAAGATACAAAAAATATCATTTGACATGTACAATTAGAGTGCAACATTCGAAACTCACATCACTGTTCTTCGTAAAAACATTATTACGCACAATCGCTTCAAATGCGCACAAATTCTGAATAAATACACTTTCCACTAAGAGTTTACGTTATTTTTACATATCGGTTTAGAAATTTATATATGGATATATCGTAACACATTCGAAAAACATGATAACAATTTGCAAGCAGTTTCAACAAGACTGTCCTTTTTGGCTTTTTTTGGATTGTTTTGCTTTATAAACACTCCTCATGAGCTTTTGACTAATAAACTTGTTAATAAAACCAATTTCATTTTTGTTTTCTTTGTGCTGTCCTTCAGCAATGATGGTGAAAGATAAATAGAAACAAATTTTCTGATTTTAATAGCAAAATTAGTTGTCAATGAGAATTTCATGTTGGATTGAAATATTGCTGGTTTGTGTCCAGAATATTCGCCAACTAAACACATTCTCTAAAAGTAAGAGCTTTTTTCAACAAAGTAAATTCCATAGTTATTTTGGAAATTTTGTTGTCAAAATTAACTTATTCAAAACCAGTAATACGATTATTACGAATAATTAGGCGCAGAGCTAATTTCTGTCGTTTCGTGCATGATTTTGACTTTGCGAGACACATTTTGTAAAGAATGATTGGGAATTTTCTCAAAAAAGGGTGTCACATTCTTTTCCGTTCTAAGGGAGCATACTTTTTGATTTATTTCACTTCTAACCTTCGGATCCAGAGTCAGGTGCTGGTTAAATAATTTGCAAAAAAAAAGTTTGTTTGAGCATACATTAGCATAACTTTTACAATTTTGAACAGTTTTAACCCTAGTTAATAGGAATTCTTTGTTTTTTGAATATTCTCTCTAAATTTTTGAACACATTTCGCTCTGTTGTTCCGGAACCGGAAGTGAGATCCGATCAAAAGCAGTCTTTTAGTTTTCTACAAATATTTCCGGTACTTCCAGAACCGGGAGCTGGAAACCGGCATAGTTGAATCGGATCGTTTGGCTAGTAATTAACTTCAGGAGTGTATCGGAAATAAGCTATCAACTAATTTTTTTTATTTAAGTTTTTTTTATTCAGGCCTATTTGCGTACAAGCTTTATGTGGCCGAATCAGCCGATTTTTTAAATAATAAATTTTTTGAAGTGTATCTCGTTGTCACTCTTTTTCTAGGAGGAGAGCAGTTTCCATTTCCCTCCTGCGAGGGTTGAGGGGCACTTTGTTCGTGGCTCGTCTCGTCATCCATTGCCTCATCGGTTGTATTGTTGTTGATGTCCGTCTTCGTTTCGTTTTCCTTGTTGTTCGTAGTCTTGAGCTCGTTGCTAGTTGCTTTATATGTGCCTTGTTGTACATTGGTTGCAGTTGCTGGTTAGTTTGATGGTGAAACATGAGTACTGCGCTCACTAGTTCTCGTTGTTGAACGGTTGAACTTGTCTTTGGTTGAAGATGTCTTTTTCGCAGTTTCAGTGCAAGGTTCACCGTAGTGTGCAGGTTGTTCACAAAACTGACATGTAACCAGCTGATTTTCATAGGTAATCAACGTTTTACACGGACGTGTCCCACCTTTACCACAAATGATGTAAGATGGAATTGCCTTACGTAGTTGCATACGCACAACTCGCACGCCATTCCAGATGCCGGGGAAAAATTCGACATGTTTCCCTTTCGATGGAAAGGATTTCACCGTACTGCGACATATTCTCTCGAACGTACTGATCGGTGGCCTGCGAGGGGAGGTCATGCACGCGTACTTCTATAGCATTGTCCACCATGTGCACAGGGATTTTGTATTTAATGTTGTCACACTCAACGCTGTGCACCTCATCTTACACTTGGTCTTGCAGGCCAAGTTTCAGGCTTTGTTAAATCGTATTTGACCATTCCGTACACTCTATTGTTCACTGGCGTATTGTCTTTGTTTCTGTTGTTTCGACCGTAAACTATTTTTCAAATTATGATAAAAAACGATATTTTATTCAAACTAAAAATTGATCCTTTATTGTACGAGGTTAAACTTGAGCATAATGAAAACCGGGTGAAATTTAAGTTATTCCTTCACGAATTTTTGAACTTCTGACTAACGCTCTGCATCAAGTTCCGGACAAGTATTGCATCGCATGTTTTGGACGCTCGAGCCCAAAATTTTTTGAACTCCTGCATGTTCCCAGTTAGCTTAGAGGCTGTCCATAAAAGACGTCACGCTTTTTCTGACGATTTTTGACTTTTTTTTTATATCGTTTATTTATACCCGGCTTTAACCTAATTTTGGTCGTTCGCCGGACGATTTTTGACTCCCCATCCCCCCTTTGTCACAAATTGTCACAAAAGCAAACCTTCCCTCCTATGTCACATGTCACGAATTCAAAATAAATAAAATTCATCTCAATTCATTCTCAATATGTATGACAAACCATATGAATATGAGAGAAAAATCGATTTTTTACATGCTGTCATTAGATTAAAAAATATCCCTAAAACTACAAAATCATCGGAATTATTTAATTAATATCAATTATATAAATTAACAAAAGTATTTGGTTGGAATTGATGAAACATTTAAATCATCTGTTTTATTCCTCTTAGGGGTACACAGAAATATTATGTATTTTTAGCTAAGGAATAATATTTCCTTAATGTAACATACAGGGCTGAGAAAATAAAGACCAAAACCTCATCAAAACGAGATCACTGCCGAAGAATCTTTTCAAGATCAGCTGATCAGTGAATTCGGTACTGATCTTCCGTCACACAATGGATAGTGATTTTGAGCTAAAATGATTCTTGATTTATGTAAGTTCAATCATGGGATGATTCGATAAGCTTTGATGTTGGTGGAGGAAAATCACATATAATCAAGATAAGATACGACATGATCTACGTCTGAAATCGTTGATCTCCCGCACTTTTTCAAATGGAGTACAATTGAATAAACTGCATCAAAATCAGATAAGAGAAATTCTTATGATATACTATTATCAATGCTAGAAAATCAAATTACTGAAAAAATTGTCAGTGCATAACTTAAGTTAAACCGTTTGAAGGCATCTTTTTCTTGTTTACTCATATTAGGCAAAATTTATTAATTTCGCTAATTTACTCGCTCCTCCGTGCACTTTTGCTGATAACAACAGAAATGATTTCCTTCATCATTCATTCCCGAATTTACAAGAAGAAGCTTTTACATCAACAAATACACGTTTTCCTATAGAATGTAAACGTTTATTGTGGAAAATTTTTCAGGAAATGGGGCAAAGCAGTAATATAATTAGGTATTTCAAAAATCCGCGAAATGAAAATATTGGACGTCACATTCCAAAAACCTCCCCCCCTATCCCCTGTCACAAAAGGTCACATTTTATTAAACATCTCCCTCCCCCTTGCGGCGTGACGTCTTTTATGGACAGCCCCTTACCAGTCTTCTTAAAGACCCTCTTCACGATTGCCCAGTAACGTTCGATGGGTCGAAGCTGATTTGGAGCTGAATTTGGTGGATTGATATTTTTCTCAACGAAATTTATACCCTTTTCAGCAAGCCAATTGAGAGTGGTTTTGGCATGGTGAGCTGACACTAAATCCGGCCAAAACAGTGAAAGTGTACTATGTTTCTTATATAAAGGCAGCAATCTCTTCTGGAGACACTCATATCGATAGAATTCTGCATTTATAGTTCCGGTAGTGTAAAAATGGTTGACTTCAAACCACAGGAACATATTGCTTACCATACCAGTGCCTTTCGACCGAATTTTGCCACTTGAATCGACCTGTCCGCATCGCACAATCCTTCTCAACGACGACAGTAAAGTATTGTGGACCTGAAATGGTTCTTGAGTTCTCCTTTACATAAGTCTCATCGTCCATCGAATTGCACGCATCCGGACACTGCAAAAGACACAAATACAATGTCCGGGCCCTTGTTGCTGCTCGCTACTTCTGTTCCACACTTTGTTTCGAGATTTTCTGCTTCTTGTAGGTCTTCAGGTGATTTCACCTTTTGATACGCTGGATCATTCCGACACTCGTTCCTGCGTTTTTGGCCAAATCACGTATTGCCATTGATTTGTTCTTCATGATTAGAGATAGCACTTTCTGGTCCAGTTTCGGGTTGGAAGAATCGGGATTGGTGCCTCTTCCTGCCTAGCTCATCCAAATAATAGTGTTCCCCAAACTTATTAATGATGGTTTTAACACTGGCATGATGAATTCCAAATCTCTTCACCAATTCTCGCATAGTAATACTCTTCTCACTTAGCCATGTGTCCAGAACCTTAATTTTCACTTCCTTTTCAATACGCGACATTTTGAAAACGCAGAATTTCAACCGCACACACAAGTAAACAAACGAAAGCTGACAGCCAAACGCACAGCATGCTGTGATCTGAGCATAAAAAACCACCACAAATCATGCGTACAGCACTAATGTGTGTGGATAGATTATTTTCGATACACTCCTTAACCTATAAATTGAAACAGTTTTCAGCCGAATTTGGAGGGATTTTTATGTATCTTGCATTATTGCTCTATATGACAGGTTTCAATTTCATACATACCACCCGGTATTTCCGGAATCGGAAGCCGGATCAGTATAAAATTCTGCATCAACTTATGAAAACATAATACTTTGAATTTAATTCTAAGTTAGCGAAATTCGGGCTGTCCGTTACAGAGAAATTGAAGTAATTCCGCAACCAGGAACGAATTTGAATCTAGGTTACACACACATACACACGCACACACACACACACTCACACACAGTTGAAAAGTCGGTTTTCACGGTGACTGCATAGCTTTTCTGTATGAGAGAATCAAGGTATTATTATTTTGCCTTTCTCTATAGAAAGGTATTAGAATTGCTGGAAAAACTGACTTTTGAACGGAGCCTCGGAGACCCATAGTGTTATATACCATTCGACTCAGTTCGACGAGATCGGAAAATGTCTCTGTGTGTGTATGTGTGTGTACACTTTTCGAAGATATTTACACGCGCTCAATTTTCTCAGGGATGGTTGAACCGATTTGAACAAACTTATGCTCGTTTGAAAGCTACTGTCGGGCCATTGATCAAGTTCAAAGATCAAACGACTGTGACTTTTTGTTCCGGAGATATGATGGTATAAGTGGCGTAACCGACAAAACGCGATCAAACGGCTGTGACTTTTTGTTCCGGAGATGGTATAAGTGACGTAACCGACAAAACGCGTTGTATTTATACGCGCTCAATTTTCTCAGAGATGGCTCAACCGAATTTTACAAACTTGGGCTCGTTTGAAAGCTACTATTGGGCTATTGATTAAGTTCAAAGATCAAATGGCTGTGACTTTTGGTTCCAGAGATATGATGGTATAAGTAACGTAACCGACAAAACACGTTGATTTTTGCCGCTCTTATACATATAAGGGTGCCAATATTTTGGGATCACTTCAAATTTCGTAAAGCGCTAGCGCTCAAAAGTTCAAGCATATCGAAAAATGCCCTCATGCAAAATTTGAGCTAAATCGGACATGCGTAAGAGGTGTTGCCCGGCGGTTAAGGTTTGAAAATTTTCGATCTTGAAAAAGCACCATAGGGAGGAGTACATGAAATTTCCAAAATCGAAAATTTTTTTTGATGCCGAAACTCTTAAAGCTGCATGAAAAGCCAAGATTTACTGTTATTTCAAAAAAAAAATTTTTTTAAATCAACTTTCTGGGACTGATGTTTTTCCCAAGTCCCAAAAAGTCGATCTTTTCAAAAAAATTTTTTTTCGAAATGACACTAAATCTCGACGTTTCATGCAATCCTAAGCCTTTTGGCATCAAATTTTTTTTTCGATTTCGGAAATGTCATGTACCCCCCTATGGTGATTTTTCAAGATCTATGAAAATTTCATTAAGTGAACTAAGACTATCACAATGTACTACAATATTCGTAAAATCGGACAGGAAAACTTTTTCACATTTACAGACAAACGGAGAGATTCACCGCCGTTGAATGGCACCTGATTAATATTAATGATCCTGATAAATGTGCCTAAAATGGAATCGGTCTCAATTTTCTATATGAGAGATTACAAACATATGAAACCATACCTGCTTCGCCGTCATCGATAATCTTTCAAAGTTGCTATAATAACATGACTAAAGACCCTCAAATTGCCATTGTCAGCAACATTTTGTCAGATGCCCTAAATGTCGTGGACGACATTCGAAAACAAGTTGATTTGATGAATACCCGGATTTCAGTTTGGGGCCCACATTCGGATACATGGGCGAGTGTCTCGGAGTCAGTCAGCAATTTCACGGCCATCAACAACTTGATAAATCTTTTGGTTAAGACGAACCAGTTGATTGAATTAGCGACAGCTGATAGGATTATGACTATTATTATTATTACTAGCGGCCAGCCAGTCCGAGGTTCCACCGCTGTGAGAGGTTTCGTTCGAATTTGGCAAACCATTATCAAGAATCGTTTCACAAATCGAAGAAACAAGCTCACTCACTGCACCGAGGCAGCAGACACTGACCGGGAAAATGGTATATTTCGACATCGAAACCAGAAGAAGGAGAGATCAATAATTCGTGTTTATTTACACACTCATTTATCCAATCAATCAAACGTCGGTCCAGGGTAATCTGTATTATTGAAGTGTGGAAACAACGAATTCAGATGGATGGTCGCGAACACCGAAGCGGTTTTAATTAGACGCGGTTCGATCAGGAGGGAACACAAAAGGTCGACTCCTCACATTAGCAATGCCATTTCAGTATGGCTGGTCGCTTCGATAACCAGGGATTAGCCGTTTTCGGTAGAGTATGAAGCTGAACCAGAAGCTTTCAGTCATTGCCGTGACGAATCAGGTTGAACCGAAGTTTTGGGTGGTTGGACGGAACAAAATGAATGTGCAAATCATGTAATGATACTTATGTGAATCACGGTACAGTAGATTGTGCTACAATTTATATGAATGATGTAATGTTTCTTTCATCTACAATCGAGTGTAACATTGTCATTGACAATCTGATGTGAAGGTCAATGGATTATCTACATCCTTTGGCGTTTGATTTTCAGCTGTCGGTACTTTAATCCGGTCAATTCTTAGCTGGTGTAGTTTCAATAGTGAGTCTTGTTATTGTTGAAAGTCGTGTTGGCCGTAATGATTCCGTGGGTTTGATATTCTTTTTATCATTAAAAGTGCTAAATATAGCATTCAGAAACAGCAAAGGTAGCAGTGAAAATAATGGCACATCGCACATCAGTCCTTTAATCTCGCACACAATTATCGTGCAGCATGCCACAATCGCCCGAAATCGGAATCTTACAACAAAGTACGGAGAATTACTGGTACAATCTGGACGCGCACTCGGAGGAGGGAATCATCTCCTCCCACACGACTAGCAATTTAATCTCAGCAACTTGCTTACCCACCGTCAGAGCATTCCCGATGTGAAACGTCGTTCCTTGGTAAACTGTCACCAATCTTAAGACCGGCAACATTTTACAAGCGGATTTCTACACTGCAGTGCCACCTATGCCACAGCACCCATCCCGGGGTCCGCCCCTGGGGTCGGAGTAGGTGGCGTGTAGTAGCGCAAGTCCGTATAATCCGTATCGCAAAGCAGCGCAATGATTCGCTTTGCCGAGTTTGTCGGGTTGTGTTCGTAGTCATGTGGCCAACCCAGAGCGAGAATGTACCAACCGACGATAAACGGCACGTGACATCATCCGTGGGGAGGATTATCAAAAATAAAGTGACAACATCAAACGAGGCGGAACGGTTGGGTAAATTACCGCGCCACGGGATCTTCAGTTGCCGGAGATTGATTGTCAAGTATTGGAATGGCTTGAAAAAGTCTTGGCAGAAAACGAAAATAAATCATTGCACAGGTGGTAATTCTCTATGATACTATATTTTTTTAAATATGACCTAAAATTAAATTCATAAGATTTGAATTGGGTGTTCAGCCACAAGTGGTGACTTTTCAGACTTATTATATACATATACATTATATACATTTGGTTATTACCATTAAGACATCGTTTGCTTCCGCAATTTTGTGAATGTAGGGCAATGTGTAAACCTACTTGTATTGTGTAATTGGGAAAAGCAACCTATATACTAACTTACAAACCAATACAATGAGCGAATCGATTCAATTGAAGATTGCATTGATTTTTGTCGGAATTTGCTCATAATATTAAGTGATATTACATCTAATGGTTCGATATTTGTGAGTCTGCACGGAGAACCCGCAGATCACAAAATTACAATATTGCAATTGTTGTTTCACGCCCTGGTTGTTTCAACTAAAATGTTGTTGATTTAACTTACATATCTGTTGATTTTGACATAACCATTCAGGTAACCGAAATTGTTGTATTCAAATGCTGTCACTTGGCGGAGAACGAAGACAGCAAAACGCAGAACAAAAAACCTCTTCATTTCACCAGAAGCGTTTCATATTGAAAATTTTCAATGGTAAATGAACGTCATTTATATTAGTTGCGTAGTGGTCGTTTTATGTAAGTGAAAGTATGCAGAAGAATATAACAGTTAATTGTAAAACAAGTTTTCCATGTGTAAAATAGATATTCCTACAGTATAAATGTTTTAATTTCATCTGAGAGTAATGTATTCTAGGACAGTTCATGTCAATGTTGTTAAAACCGATTAACGCTTAAAAATTTGCTGCTAAAGTGAAGTGGTACTATTTGTATTTTCTTGAAAGTGTATCTGTAGCATTAGGTTTACCAGCGAGCCATTCTGATGCAAGTGAAGGAAAAATATCCAAATTCCCTGTGACCATTTTTCTGGTGAGTTCCCTTTTGAGAATTGTAATCTTCTGGTTCATTTCCATACCCTTTGTGAGTTTAGAGATAAAGATAGAAGCCGTTAATTAGGTAAAATTTCATTGTTCAAGCAGTGAACGATTAGCTGCCCCCAAAGAGGCTAACAGTAAAAAATATTTATTGCAATTGGCGTTTTAAGTTCATATAACTGAATAATTGGTTGAAACAACTGAGACATTTTTTTGCTTTCATGCATACAAGTAACTTTGCTGGGATTGTGTCTTTGCTCAATTGCACGAGTGACATCTCATTGAAACGTTTCATTGTTCGCTCAGGGTGTTTGGCATTGCTCAACTGAAACGTTTCATGACTTGTTTGTTACTTGTTGGGTTTCGTTGCTAAGCTGCCAGCACGATAAATCAAAAATGACAGATTAGTTAAAACAACAGTCGATTAGTTGTACCAAATTTTAACCAATCAAAATCAGAAAAACAACTAATATTTTAGTTGTTTTGCGATCGCTGGCTTTTCCGTGTGTGTAACTCATTTGTACTAAACCAGATCGGACACTTCAAAATCATTTTCTGGATTTTATTCTGAATCGTTTGAAGCGTTTTCTTCCTGGTGGAACAACAACTTGACCAAATTGGTACTGCATAAAGCATGGCTGGTCGGAAAATTTGTTTATAAATTAATAATATATTTTTTAGACGGAGCTTAGAATTTCTGTATACATTTATTATATTTATTACACTTTGCCTGGATTCCTTCAATGTGATCCTTGAAGGTGAGTTTTTGTCATACGTTAAACCTAAGTAAGACCATGTCAATTCCAAGCCATTCAATTTGAGAATGTGATTATTGTTTGGTTTAAGAAAAGAAGCTCTTGGCTTATGAGGAAAGATAATTAATTGCGTTTTTGTTGCATTTGGTTCAATTTTCCATTTTGACAGAAAATCACTGAAAATATTTAAACTTCTTTGTAGGCGATTACAGATCATTCTTAGATTTCTACCTGTGGCAAAATATCCTTTCAGTCAGTCAGTTATTCGACCTTCTAACAATACGCACTAAATCCTTCACAACATTCGCACCATCTTACATTCACTCTTGCATCCACTCCTTTTTGAATTTTTTATCGTTTTTGAAAACCATTCCTGTTTTTCGAAGCTTGTACACTTCACAATCACCTAAAATTGTTCAGAATGGGTGGATCTCTGCTGAGCTGGACAAATTGGTTTCCTTCGACACCAAACAACATCGTTGTTAAATTTGATCAGTATCTAATGAGGAAAACAAATGTTAAAGCTTGCTTCAGATAGAATCAGAACAAAGACAATTGCCTGTATTTTAGTTATTTATTATTGAATTCAAGATTTTTTTATACAAATGTAGTTTTTTCTTCATACTTTTAAGAAAATATACGGATAAAATTATTCGTCACGGTTTCGAAGGAATTCTCGATTTTTTCCAGTAATACGGCTCATTAGGCGGCGCACACCTTCTTCGTCCATCATTTTAGATATCTTATTCCACCAGATCGTCATCTGATTGATGTCTTTGACAACCTTTCCCTTTGCCTTGAGTCTCCTCTTCATGATTGCCCAGTATTTCTCATTAGGGCGCAACAGGGGGCAGTTGGGTGGGTTAAGGTTTTTCGGAACAAACTGGACCCCTTCCTCTGCATACCATTCTTGAACGACTTTGCTGTAATGACAGCTTGCCAAATCTGGCCAAAACATTACGGGGTGGTCGTGGGACCGAATGAACGGCAAATTTCGTTTTTGGAGACACTCTTTTTGGTATAGTTCCGATGTTATTGTCTTTATTGTAACGAAAACTTTCGTTTTTTGCCACAGCTGCAAATGCCCTGACAAACCATAAATTTTCTTGCAAATTTGTCGGCAAAAACAAATTTAAATTTGGCTGGAACATCCCCCCGAGCCGTTGCCAAGTAAAATTTTTGACATGGATTTGCCCGAACTCAGCCTTGACATAGGTTTCATCGTCCATCAGAAGACACCCGTCGAAGTTGGTCAACACCTGGTCATATAGTTTCCGAGCACGAATTTTATGGTCCGATTTGGCTGTTTACTAGCTCGATACGACTTGATTCCTTCCCGGAGTTGAGTTCTCCTCACGGTGCTAGGGACAGCACCGAATTTTCTGGCCAAATCATGATCCGACAGATTAGGATTCCTCTTAATCGTCTTCAAAATCTAACCACGCAGTTTACGGTCGACAGTTCCACTTCGACAATTGGCTTGAGGCTTCCGAATCGTCGTCAATGTCTCCTTATACCGTTTGATAACGCGCCATACGGTATTTCTGGCCAATTTCAGCTGTTTAGCTAGCCTAGATGCAGACCACAATGGATTTTCCAAATAACTGTGCACAATTTTTTCCCTTATTTCGGCTTCCACGTTGATTGTTTACAAAGTACAGTCGATTTGCGGACAGTCAAAAATCATACGTGAAGCTGACAAAATTCCCGACACGTGGGCGCCAAGAACTTCCGAATCCGTCCACCAGGAGGGCCACAATATGAGCAAAAGTTAGTTCCAATTCTAAATAAAGCAAGCTTTACTACACAGACGGGACTCGAACCCGTAGCTAGCTCCTGGATGAGGAAATTGTTTTGCCAATTGAACTACCCTGCATATGAAAGCAAAAAAGAAGAGACAGCCTAACTGAATTGAAGAGCCAAGCATGCTTCACATTACTTGACCAACTATCTCTATGGAAACATATCCGACAGAAATACAACACATACCACGTCACAAGTCTATATGTTAACTCTCTGCTTTGCCTCAGACACTAGTTTAAGATTTTGTTTTTCGATTGCTGATTATGGTTCGAACATAACTTTTTTGCCAAACTCTGAACATAATTATATCATTCGATGGGGGCCTCAATATTTTTTTTTTCATAAATACGTTTATTTCATAGGCAATATACATAAGTTTTTCTTCGCCGTGGCATCCACAATACATAGTAGTTTAAACCTAATACATTTCGAATATCATATTAATATGTTGGTACTCATTAGTTAATCTAAACACTGTTTTTATCAAGCAAGTTGTTATTTTAAATTACATTAAATAAAATACATTTATTTTGTACATGATCTTATAAGTATTTCAGGTTTGTTTGTATCAGTTCGCCACTTATATTCAATATCCTATAGTTGGCTATTGGTTGAACTCATGGAAGAGAAAACAGTCTAACATAAAATAAAATTTGAATTGGAACTCCAATGGATTTAATGAAATGATAAAGAAGTTTCATGTATGGAAGGTCACGACAAGCAAGAATGTCGCGAACTGGGACATTGGATAGCCTACCTTGGGTACGCAAGGAATTTATTAGTTGAGATCTGACATCACGAAACTCCACGCATGTCCAAACAACATGGTCAATATCGCGGTAACCTTCGCCGCAAGCACAATGATTAGTCTCGGAAAGTCCAATTCGAAGGAGATGTGCATCTAACGTGTAGTGATTAGACATGAGTCTGGACATCACACGAATGAAATCTCTACTCAGATCCAGTCCTCTGAACCATGCCTTTGTCGATATTTTAGGAATAATTGAGTGCATCCACCGACCCAGATCATCTCTATCCCAAGAAGCTTGCCAGCTGGCAAGTGTTCTTTGGCGAGACGCGCTATAGAATTCGTTGCAAGCAATCGGTCTCTCATAAATCTCACCCTCAATAGCACCACGTTTGGCTAAACTATCGGCTCTTTCATTGCCTGGAATGGAGCAATGAGCCGGGACCCAAACTATTGTGATTTGATAATTATTATTCAATATGACGTTCAGGCACTGTTTTATTTTGCCCAAGAAAAAAGGTTCATTTTGGCAAGCAGCGTTTGAGCGAATAGCTTCAATTGCACTCAGACTATCTGTGAAAAGAAAATAATGGTTTGGAGATAAATTGACGATTACACTCAAACTATAATGAACTGCTGCTAACTCTGCTATATAAACAGATGCAGGTTCTTGAAGCCTGAATGAAGCCGAAACATTTTGTTGAATATACCAAAACCAGTAGCCTCTTCAATTCGTGATCCGTCCGTGTGAAATATTTTCTCAGAGTCAATATGCCTGAACTTACTTGTAAATATTTTAGGGATTTCCATCGAGCGTAGGTGTTCCGGGATTCCACGCACTTCGCGCTGCATGGATGTGTCGAAAAATAAAGTTGAGTCAGAGACATTTAGGAGGCTGACACGGATAGGAATATATCTTGAAGGGTTGATTTCCTGTGAGATATGGTTAAAATATACTGTCATGAATCTTGTTTGAGATTGAAGCCCAACTAGCCTTTCGAAGTTATTAATAACCAGGGGATTCAGTGCCTCACATCTTATTAGCAGTCGCGATGAAAGCTCCCAAAAACGATCTTTCAATGGAAGAACTCCCGCCAGAACTTCAAGACTCATTGTATGTGTCGAATGCATGCACCCTAAAGCAATTCGCAAACAACGATATTGAATTCGTTCTAATTTGATAATATGAGAGTTTGCAGCGGAACGAAAGCAAACGCATCCATATTCCATCACTGAAAGTATCGTTGTCTGATACAATTTTATTAGATCTTCCGGATGAGCACCCCACCAAGATCCTGTTATTGTTCGAAGAAAATTTACTCTTTGTTGGCATTTTGTTATCAGAAACCTAATGTGTCCTCCCCACGTGCATTTGGAATCAAATCACACCCCAAGGTATTTGAAAGTCAAAACCTGTTGGATCATTCTTCCCATCATATGAAGCTGAAGCTGCGCGGGATCATGCTTTCGTGAAAAGACGACCAGCTCTGTTTTCTCCGCAGAGAATTCGATACCCAGATGAACAGCCCAAACGGACAAGTTATCTAAGGTATCTTGCAATGGTTTATGCAGATCAATAGCTTTGGGTCCAGTAACTGAAACCACGCCATCATCTGCCAATTGTCTTAGTGTACATGGGGTTACTAGACAGCTGTTAATGTCATTCACGTAAAAATTATAGAGGAGCGGACTGAGGCATGAGCCTTGCGGGAGACCCATGTTGCTAATTCTGAATGTTGCCAAATCGGCATGTGAAAAATGCATGCATTTCTCTGACAAAAGGTTGTGCAAATAATTATTTATAACCGGTGGAAGTCCATGTTGATTGAGCTTGTCTGAAAAAACATCAATGGAAGCTGAATCAAATGGAAACTGAATCAAATGTCTAAAAATACAGATGCCATTTGTTGCTTTTGAGCGAGGGCAATTTGGATGTCAGACGAAAGTAATGCAAGGCAGTCATTCGTCCCTTTATTTCTACGGAAGCCAAACTGAGTATCAGACAACAACCCGTTCGTCTCGACCCAAGTGTCGAGACGTCGTAGAATAATTTTTCCGAACAATTTTCTGATGCAGGACAACATCGCAATGGGTCTATATGAGTTGTGATTGGAAGCTGGTTTCCCCGGCTTTTGAATGGCGATAACTTTCACTTGCCTCCAGTCAGGTGGAACAATATTTTGCTCATGAAACTTGTTGAACAATATCAACAAACGTCTTTTTGCGAGGTCGGGCAGATTCTTCACCAAGTTGAATTTAATTCTGTCCAACCCAGGAGCGTTATTGTTACAAGACATGAGTGCTATGGAAAAATCCATCATTGAAAAGGGGCTATCAATGGACCCATTATTTGGAAAAGATTCTCTTATAATGCTATGCGTAGGAACAGAATCTGGACAAACTTTCCTCGCAAAATCAAATATCCATCGGTTCGAGTATTCCTCACTCTCATTTCCTACGTTACGATTCCTCATTCGTCTGGCCGTATTCCAAAGAGTGCTCATTGAGATTTCTCTTGACAAACCTTCGACAAAATGTCTCCAATAGCTACATTTCTTGGCCCGAAGTATGCTCTTGTACTTGGTTTCTAAAGTCAAGAAATTTTCAAAATTCTGAGGAGTTCCTCCTCCTCGTTCTGAAAACGTCTTGAAAGCATTTTGTTTCGCGTGCTTAGCATCTGAGCACTCTTTGTCCCACCAAGGGTTCGGAGGCCTTCTGTTAGACGATGGACCAAGAAATCGTTTGGTTTGGGCTTGTTCTGCGGCCTCCAGAATCGAACAAACGAGGAAGTCATATTCTTCAAGTGGGGGGAGCTCTTCCATTGAAGTTAAGACACTTGAAATATAACTTTGGTATTTAATCCAGTCAACATTTTTTGTCAAATCATATGGAATATTAACTGAATTAGCAATGCATTTGTTACTGCTAATTGAGATGATGATTGGTAAATGATCACTACCGTATAAATCAGGAAATACTTTCCAGTTGCAATCTAGTCGAATTGAAGTCGAGCAAAGAGATAAATCTGATGCACTTGGACGTGCAGGAGGTCTTGGGATCCGTGTCATGCTACCCATATTTAATACCGTCATGCTAAAATTGTCGCAAATATTTTATATTAAGGATGATCTGCTATCATTGTAAACGTAACCCCACATCATTCCGTGCGAATTGAAATCTCCTAAAATCAAACGTGGAGCAGGAAGGGCTTCGACAATTTCATTAAGCTGTCGTAGTCCAACTTGAGCTCTTGGAGGAATATATACCGAAGCAATGCAAATGTCCTTTCCTTTACTGTTTATTTGACAAGCAACAACTTCTATACTAGAGGTCGAAGCAATGTTTAATCTATACAAGGAATGACATTTCTTTATTCCTAGAAGCACTCCGCCATACGGAGAGTCTCTATCGAGACGTATAATGTTAAAGTCATTAAAATTTAAGGCTATGTTTGATGTAAGCCATGTTTCGCACAAAGCAAATACATCACATTTTTGACTATGCAACAAAACTTTAAATGAATCAAGTTTTGGCATGATGCTTCGACAATTCCACTGCAGGACAGTGATTGAATCATTTGCGGCGGATGGTAAATTATCCATCAAATGATACAAAACCTGAAGGAGCTGGCCATTAAGCTGATAACTGTTTCAAAAAAGTTCTAGCTATTGGTAGGAATGCTGTTATGATAGTCTTTAGAGGTTCAGAAATATTGAATGCAGCGAAAATCCATTCTACAATTTCCGAAAATTTCAGTAATCCTGTTGGTGAATGTGAAATGGAGCCCACTGGATTATTGTCTTTTCTTGAGCTAGTTCCTGGATTGGTTTGTGAATTTGACAAACCAGGAGGCACAGTTTTTGGTTTTAAATTTGGCTTTTTAGCTTTAACACGGGGATCTTTTTTTGAAGGTGTAATTTTAGGTGTCTTTTTTTTGGTATTTTGTGGTTTGGTAATCTCCTCTTAGCAGACCCTTGAGGAGTGACAAACGAGGTATCTTCACTATTTCCGTCAGAGTCAGATTCCTCTGGTTCCGCAAGATTTGAAAAACCGTTTTCGGATTCCAAAGGCGGGACATAAATGATCGTTTTGAGCATTTCTGCATATGTGCGCTTAGACCGTGCTTTTAAAGAAAGATTAATTTTGTCTTTACGCAACTTAAATGCAGCGCATACTGAAAGATCATCATGAGGTCTCTCCCCACAATAAACACATGACATTTGATACATTTGGACTTATTACTACAGAAAGTAGCTGTATGTCCGAATTTTTCACAGTTCGTGCAATTCATAACAAGCGGTACGAAAAGCCGAACAGGAAGACGAATTTTATCGATATAGACATGGCTAGGCAACGCAGATCCGGCAAATGTTACGCGAAACGAATCTGAGGGACGATAAGACTTATTTCCATCGACAATAGATGCTGAGTACAATTGCTTGCACTCGAGTATCTTGACTCCCTCAAGCATGGAGTTTTTAAAACGGCCAACTCCATTTTTAAGTAAATCATCTGCTGTCAGACTTGCTTCAGTCACAACACCGTCAATTTCTACTTCCTTCGATGGAATATAACTCGATATTCAATAGCAAATAATTTACAGGTTACAATATCGTTTGCCTGTTTCAAGTCGTTAACAACAACTCGAATTTTATCTCTATTAACCTTACAGATTTCTTTAACTTCAGAGAAATGTGATGTCAAATCCTTTGTAATTTGCATCAAGCTTTAAATCTTTTCTTTTTTTCGAAGATAGACTATCCATGGCCCAGTGGTACCCTGTGGATAATGTTTAGCCCTCGGAGTATTTAAACTCTTACTAGTATCCGGAATCGGATTCGGATGATCTTCCATGAGATCATCCATTACATTAAATTTTTTTGTAAATTAATAATACAAAAATAAAAACTTATGTTTAGTAAAATTTCAGATATAAGAAATAAAAAATAAATTAAATTAAATCTACCTTGTAGCTGATGTCTCTGTTCCTTTATCGTGAAGAACGACTTGAAGCTCTTCCAACGATTTCCAATTGGCAGTCTTCTGCTGTTTCCAAATGGCAGTCTTCTGTCGTTTACTGCTATCTCAGTTGCTCTGCCGTCGTTGTGAACACCACTGCACTTGCTGTGCTGCCTGCACCTGACCCCAGGTACAGTGCTTTTGCTCTTGGTGGCGATCAAATGCGATGCTTGCAGTGTAGCACCTCGCGATATATGCCGTCTCTTTTGATCCTACGCAGCGTACAAATTCTTGTACCTGGTAGATCAGCACTGGGTTGCTTTAGCACCTCTGTGCCTTTGCACCCCTTCGTCTTCGCACCTTTATGCGATGGCACCTCTGTGTCTCTACACCTCTGTGCGTATGAACGGGATGGCCTTCGTTGCTAGCTTTCCAGTCGGGAAACGCCCCGAATATTGCGTTTGCGTTAGTTTAACTACCTGAAGCTTAGAATTGTCTCGGTAGCAGCCGTTAACTCACGAGCCAGTACAATCGAAACACAACCTCTTCGCTTGAATGGTTTTTACTGAATGGGGGGCCTCAATATTAAGGACACTGGTTTTATGAGCTATTTGTCATGTGGTTAAGTCCAAACTTAGGAGGGTTCTTAGTGTCATTTGGGTCATTACACTGAAAGCGAGATCCGATGAATCGGAAGGTTTAATTGATGAAGCTCAACAAAAAAGTCAGATGAGTAATGTCAGAGACGTAACTCGATGTCGTGAGTACGAATGAAACTGTTGTGCTTTTTCCCCATTTCCGAAAATCGATAATCGTACATTGTTGTTTGATTGTGTGAATTTGCAGAATTGTAACGATATAAACCGGAACAAACAAGAGCAATAAATTACTGACAAGACCGATTACGATGACATCAGAAATGCAATAAATGATTTGTGAGCATTCTAGGTTTTAGTGAGGAATTAATTTGACATAAATTTCAATAACTAACTTGTCTAATTCGTCTCGAAAATAAAAATTCTACAGAGATTTGAACTAATATCAACAAAACGAAAGCCGCCATCTTCGATTTTTTTATAAATATTGGACCAAGCTAGGACAAAAACTGTCTATGATTCCTTTAAGAATTAATAAAAAATGTTACAATACTATTCTAAGTAAATAGGGATTTAACACATAATTAAAAAGAAATGATGCAAATCAATTATATATTCCACCCCAGTTTTGCTCAACCATAAACTTAATCTACTCCAATTACTCCTTCTTGAATCTAAACAACTCACAAACCGATACAATCGTTAGGTGGATGAATCTAGGGTTCGTCTATTCAGCAGCGCTACAGTGACACTGGCTACAGCAATGATGAAGTAAAACGGAAGGATTAAAATTTCGACGAGTTCTTAAAACAGAACACGATACGTATTCCCGAAAGACACTATCTCTCGGTAGCAATCACTTCCTACACTTTTTTAGTGATTTCTCCATGCAGTACAAACCGTTGGTATCAGCGTCCTCATTCGGATGTTTTTCTTTTTTCATTTCCAGATAGCACAATGTTTAGAGCTGATAGTCTTGTCCTTTTCCTACTGGTTCCCTGTCAAACGAAACGATCAACGTACCCACCTATACGTACTTGCTCTGCTGTGTAGCATTTCTAATGACATATCCATGGAGATCGTGTGCTCTAAAATGGCAACACGAGGCAATCCCCCCCACTGACTGCTTATTGACGCGTTCTCTGACAGCAACAACGCTGGCAACCGAAACTGGCAGGGAGGGGTTTATTAAATTTCGTAATTGTACACACAATCATAATTAAGTTCTGAGTGTCGTTTCGCAGCAGCTCTCTATGGGTTTTGCCGATAGCGGTCTGGTGGCGTAAACCGAGCGTGGCTTCGACGTGTGCTCCGACTTTGAAAATCGGTCCTTCCACTGGCAGGGTGTACAGTTTGACTTCTACGAAGCGGCTAATGATCGCCTTGTTACTTCACATCCGGTGAAAATAAGCAAAATTATACGCAACGAGCCTTCGGGGGAAACCGACTTCAAAATATTTGCTTTAAATTAATCTAGCTATAATTACGGGGTCCAAAGCAACATACCAGAGCCGACCATACACATGCAGTCGCTTTTCCTTGTTATGCTTCAAAGTGACGCTAATCGCCTAAAAATTGCTATTGTAGAATGTACATCTATGTGGCGGCTGGCTAGACTTAGAAATGGAACAGAATAGCCCAAGAACAGAAAAGTGAAACGAATCAGCTAAAGCAAACTGCCAGGCAAGTGTCACAGCAAACTGTTACCTTACTGACGGCTGAATTTGGGAATTAAAACGGATCTTGTGCTTACATTCTTAATGTCGCTTGATGGAGGATGAGCGCGGATCGTTTCGTTTCCGGCCGGGTGTAATTTGAGAGAAAATCATCCACGAAGATTGATTGGCTGTCAGAAGCCACGTGAAGAACAGTGTAAAGAACAAAACTGTCGTGATTGAGATTGTTTTAGACGAATACTTTTTACAATGGAACCGAGAGACAATATTAGAATTAGATTTGTAATTACATTATGTCAAACGTTACTAAAGTGTGCTGCAATTCTAAGGACTCCATTGGTGCTTGCGGTGTTTTGAAATCCTTATGAAATCTTAGAAAAACGCAAAAGCAGTTTTCTCCGCTACTGCAAGATGAATCTTTGAGGAAAAAACATCGGTTTATTTAGAAAAATGTACCAAATCAGCTGATACTTCCCTTTTGCATTTCCACTTAACGACGGCAAAGAAAAGTGCTTTCTCGTTTTGCAGCAATTGCTGTTTTCCGAAGATTGTAAATTGCCTCTTAAGGGCTGAGGACAGTATCGTAAAGTGGTAGGTTTTTTGCTATTTTCCCGTTTCAAATTCAATTTTCTTGGAAACGGTGCAGAATATAGAAAAACCCACCTGACAATGTCTTCGAAATATAGTTGAGAATATTCTGTGAAATTTTCAGAATGATGCATTGAGTTTAGCGGTCGTGTTGTATTTTTTTCTGACTGAGGAACTGCTGAAAATTGGAACGCTCGGAAATGCATACCTCTACTTGTTCATCGAATATCTCGGCTTTGAAGGCTTGTATCATAAATCTACCGTGACAAAGTCTAGATAATTTAGTTTAGATGCGATTAGTACATAAAAACATATATGTTATTGCTATAAAAATAAAGTCTTGTATTTTTCTGCGAAACAAAGTCAGTTTCAATGCATCCTCCATTTTTTTTCGTTTTGGTTTCCTGATAGCACTCTGAAAAAGGAGAGAGAAATAAAATGTGCTCGACAAGGCTGCCAAACACACAGATTCAATCTTTGTGAAAGTTGAATATTTTTTCATTGTTCATTGGAATCCATGTAATGTCCAACCCATAGGGTAACAGAGGTATTTTTTTAAGATTGATTTTATTTTGGCCCACTTTGTAAAAATATCCTCCAAATGTTATAATATCTTTGAAAACCCCTTCCGCAATAGGTAATTTAATTTGATTAGCTTCAATTTGATGCAACATGGGTTACTTAACATCGATAAAATCCGATGAAATTGATAAAGTTTGTTAGGTGGGCCAAAATATATGAAGTGGCCAAAATACCTCTGTTACCCTATGATAGATTAATGTGATAAAACTTCTCATCAAAATAATAAAATGTATGCTGGTAACCCGGTACAGTTTGTTCATATACGAGAGAGTACAAGAGAAATACGATGCGCAAAGGGAATTGAGCGAGCCACGTGGTCGATTTAAAACTCAACACGTGGCCCTGTGTCCTCAGACGGTGAAATGTGGCGGAGTGCGCAAAAACGCAATCGTTCAAAAACTAGACCGAATTTCGAAAAACCAGAAACACTGATGTTTTCGCAATGGATTTTATCACAACCAAGTATTCTAAGAATTTTTAAATATCGCTTTGCCGAGCCTTAAATGGTTTTTGAAATGTATAAACGGGTACTATTCCGTTCCACGAGGATAATCCGAAAAGGTATATAAAAACAATAAAATTTTAGCCGAAATAACCTAAATTTGAAAAGACTCCAAGTGAATCTCACAAACTTTCCATCACAGAAATCCACAGTGGGTTCGATGGCGTTATGTCGTGAGCATAGATTACATATGAAATACACTAAGGTCTCTTTTTACACGGGGGTTACGTACCGTGTTGAAGTGTTGAAAAAAAATCGCGTGGAATATTTTACGTAATAATTTCAAAAACCGCAGATTTGATTATTTGTTTGTTTTGTTTTCGATAAAATGTAACAATAAAAACAGACATCTAAAAACCAGCCTGAGGTTACGAGAAGAGTCTAGACATACTTGATAAAACACATTGGATGACGTAAATCGTAAATCATAATACTACTAGAGTTATATCATTAAAATGAGTATAAAATACTGAACTGCTCGATATGATGAAGAGTTGAAGAAATTAGTAAATCAACGCTACGAAATTTTCGATGATATCAATGACGATGCTGACATCATACACCACAATTGATCGGAAGAGACGTTATCGTGTAATTTACGACAGATATTTCAGATCTGAAGGCTGATTAATCATTTTATGGAACGACAGTCAATGATCTCGTGAATTGTTGAGTGAATGATTTTAGTTAACATCCAAACTTTAAATTAGCTATCATAATGACAGTGCTTTTTAAACTCTCATCAGAAAGCGTGTTAATTGCGAAAACCGCGCAAATAAAAACCGTGTTAAAAGAAACCGTGCAAAAAGAGACCTTAGTGTAATGACACGAGTTTATGCATTGCGTTTTGTGTTGAAATAACAATGAGTTGAATACAATAAAATGAGTATTATAAGAAATCGGTCATTTTCAAGGCAGCTGAGGTCTATAATGCTAGCAAAACTGAAAATTTAACCTAGACAGGCAACTGAATGAAATAAAGTATTATCCAAGCCAACACGGGCAAAACTCCGATTCTAGAAATGAGCAAAACGAGTCATGATTTGGGGAAAAGAGTATATTTTCATGTTATGATAATACACCATGATTAAAAGTTCTCGGATCATGATCCATTTGGACTGATTTCGCTGAAATTTAAGCGTAACGCAATTGACGTTGATGGGTATAACTTCAGGCGTGTTTCTGCTACGATGGTAATCTTTGTAACATAAATTCAGGCGTTATGTTTCAAAATATGAAAATTTTAAATATGAATTAAATGGAATGGTGTGATGAACGAATTTTTTGGGCGATTTTAATTAATGTCTCAAATGATAAACGTTTGAAGAGCCAAACAGTGAAAAGCACGAGAAATTTCTTCTAATCAAAATCATTAACAATTAAAATATTATGTTTTTGAAAAACGACGACGCCTAAAATGCTTCAGTTTTGATTTTATGTTTCAGAATTTAATCACTCAAACGAACTGCAAGAAAAAACACGAGTGAATCAACCCTCTTAAAAACCAACTCTATGTCGAATTCTTGCAAATACCGCGGAATGATTTCGCTTTTTTTTGTTCGAAACATCATTTGCAAAATCGTCTTATTTAAAATAGTTAGGTGAATCAATACAGCTTGTGTTGTTACATCTATGAAACAAATTTTTCAAAGTGGTAGCTCTCGAAATATTATTCTAACAACAGTCACATAAAATATGTTAGAATACATTCAGATATATTCATACAAAATGTAACGTGTTTAGTCTCTAATAATGTAAATTTTCGGTTCATTAGCTTTATGTAAACATTTTCAGTACTTCTTGCTTTTCGATGTCTGCTTTTTGCCTTAATCTATTAAGCAATCCGTCACATCATTTGAGGCAGAGGGTTTAAAGTGATATCCGGGTAGAAAATTGAAGTTACGAGCTTTCACAGAAATACATTCCTCAAGTAACGCATTTTCGGACCATGATTCATGGGAGAAAACTTTTTGCTCATGGTTTCATGAGAAAAAAATTATTGGCTTCATGATTTCATAATCATGACATCAGTAATGGATTTCTTTCCGTGAAGTATTATCGTTCATTTAAAACATTCATACATATAACATTCACATAACCTGGTACCAGAATCACAATTCAAATATATATACCTTTATGGAAAATATATTAATTTGATACATTCTCGTTATCTAGTGAATGTCCAGCAATTTCTTATTTCAACAGTTTTTTAATCGATAATGAAATTCGACCACGCTCTCTCATGCGATGAGTTACTAATTGACACTACATGAATGTTTTCTTGTTTTCAATCGTTCTTTAGAAGGAGAATATATACTTGCTACTAAACTCAGGCATTTACGTTATTAGCATGTTAGCCATTACACATATTGGCCAATTATAAATACTTCTGGTTCATAGTTTCAATGTCGTAGTAGTCAATAACAATAAAGATTGAATAACCATGTATTCAAATTGTGAAATATTCACATATCCATTACGAATTAATAAGTATCTTTTTTACAAGCCAACAAAACGTGTAGTAAGCCCACTGCGATCAATCACTGAAAATACTCCTGGTTTCTATGTGTCGGTTTTGCATGTTTTGATTTGTGCGACGATTCGTTCACCTCAAGTGGTTTGAAATTTGCGCGCATTTTTGGGACTACATTTCACCTTAAATAGAGACCGTGCATTGGGTGGTTGTTTTTTCTAATCACTAGCTTGAAACCAGCCATATGACACCGATATGTCAGCATAAGCCACTTGAAAGTACACCGATTACGTTGAGCCCCAAACACTGCTATGTTTTGATACTCATCGCGACTCTTAAATTGTGAAAATTATTTCCACTTGATGTCCAAAAGCACTATCTGCTGTATATTAGATAAACCCACAAGTTATTGTGAGAAAGTCATCCCAAAATTCTCTAATTTTCATGCAATAAACAATGTAAAACGTAAAACAATTACATTACTAATTGTTTATTTACGTTGTAATCAGTTTTGTTTGAAGTTCCTATTTTAATCTCATCAAGATGGCGTCGTGACAGAGGGGTCGCTTGAAACCTATTCGCGACATAGAAGGAATGGTGCTGCCACCTCTAAAAGTTTAATCTGTATGTCAAGTGAATGTAAACAAAGGATGGGACTTTTTCTATCAATTTAAATTCAATTGTTCTTTCTTTTTTTAGTGTTATTGTGTATTTCGGTGAAACGAAAAGTTAAAACACGTCATATTTAGTATTTTAAACGTATTATGCAGCCATTCTGAGTTGGCGTTCTTACCGTAAAAACCACAAACAAATTCCTCTTCCGGCTCTAGTAATTAGAACAAGTATAAATATATATGAATTTTTATGATAAAATCTCTCTTCTGTGGCATTTGTATGTAATAAATCGGAGTTTTGAATTTAGGAAGTAGTAACATATATCAAATGCTGTATATACATATTTTTCTCTGATTTTTGCAGAAAATGTACCTGGAAACAACATTCGTTATGTTGATGAGAACACGACGAAAATCATTTTTAGTATCAAAAGATGTACTTTGCTACTGAATTCAAATCGTCTTATTCCTTGCCGAAAATATCGGATGAAAACGTTTTATGAATATGATTCAACGACTCGGGAACCATATTGAACTAACAAAAACTTTTCTTGTGTGCAGTTTACAAATCCCTGCGGAAAAAATCTTACCAAGTAAGTAATAAGTTTATAAATCACAGCGATAAAGATAATTGCAGCTTTTTTTCTGTTCTCAGATATATACCGACGGCTATATACTGTACGCATTATCAACAAATTATGGAGCCTCATTAAATATTCGCCGAATAGGAACTAGCCGAACATTAAACAACAATTTTCGATATCTGTTACAATTGTAGAATCTTTTAAGATAATGTCGTTTATAATAAAATATTACAGATTTATTAAAATCAAATTTTACAGTGCGAATTTTCCCCTGTATGCGTTTCCAGCATCAAGGAGCGATATTTGCATAAATCTGTTTAGTGTGAGGCGACTTGCAATTTATAAATTAAAACGATGATGAACTTCTAAACTGTAAACAAATACACGGCAACTGTCAACAAAAAGTTAATTCTGTTCATTTTTGCGAGGTTATGTTATGTTCGTGCAAAACCTAATAGAAAGTGTAATAAATTAAGTCTTTATGATTTAAATTACAGGGTCCGGCACTCGAAGTGTAACCAACTTCAGACCGCTCGCGCAGCTGACGCACAGGCATCAGCTCTCTAGAAATTTGCTAAATGACAGTTCGGAGTTGTATTGTTTACAAGCGCAAGAAAGCATTTTGCCAAAAGTGAACGCGAAAAAAAAATCTTGACTTGAGAGAGCGAAGGAGTTGCTTCGTTTGGCCGAAAGGGGTCAATTTCCGAACATTGTATTTTCTGACGAGAAAATTTTTCCAATTGAGCAATTCGTAAACGCTCAAATCGATAGGGTTTACTTGACCGACCGTTCATACGAGAATTTGAGTCATCGATTGGCCACCAGGAGGTAGCACCCGCAACAGATAATGGTTTGGGCCGCTGTAACCGCAGATGGGCGCTCTCCAATCGTTTTCATCGAGCCTGGCGTCAAGGTAAATGCGACATATTATCGGGAAAGTATTCTGGAGGTTGCTTTGAAGCCGTGGGCAGACAAACATTTCGGTGGCAGACCATGGACGTTTCAGCAGGACTCGGCACCGTCTCACAAAGCTCGAGTGAACCAAGAATGGCTGAAAAACAACGTTCCGAACTTCATCAAGTCCACACAATGGCTCTCGAATTCACCAGATACGAATCCAATGGATTATTCTCTTTGGGCCATTTTGGAGAGCAAAGTCCGAACTAAAAGATACACCAGTCTCGAGGCGCTGAAAAAAAGTTATTGTTCGCGAGTGGGCCAAAATACCTGCAAGTCACATTCGGCAGCTTGCGATTCATTTTTTGACCGTCTCAAGGCCATAGTCAAGGCAAAAGGTGGTCATATCGAGCAAAAGTGAATTGATTCTGAATTTTGTATTATTTTTACACATTTTGTACTTTGAATTAAGTAAAAGTAATTTTCCAAACTGAATTTATGACCTTTTTAATTGGTTACACTTCGAGTGCCGGACCCTGTATTATGTGATTTTACACTAATTAGAACTAAATTTTTAATTATGTTTCATACAGAGATGCGTGATTCAAGAATAAAATTATGTATTGAAATTGGTCCATCCCACGAAACCAATAAAACAATTCATGGTAATGTGATCAAAATGATAACTTTTTATCCTTACTGAACTGAATACAGATAGAAAAAGGTGGGAGGGTAATTTCAAAAACATAACTGGAATGGCGTGTATACGAATTAAACGGACATGTTTTTTCCACACATCCGAATATCGATACTCGCACGTACTAGTTGAATGATTGTGCGAATTTTGCAAACTTTCAATTCTTCACCTTCATAATATTAACAGTGCAAATATAAGGCGGAGCACACAAGAGCATAATAACAGAGCTGTGTAGGAGACAAGATCGAGTAAATCAAAAATTCAATGTTCAAATTCATTCATAAATTGAAAACCCCACAACAAATCGGTTATTGCTTATTTTAAGATAGGAATTAATATGACATTAATTTCAATAACTTACTTGTCAAGCTGTATGCCGATTTGAAAGAATATTCCCAAACCAAATTTAAGAAAAAATATACTATTAATCTCCCCTAGCCTATAATCCTATAATTCCTTCAAAAATTCATGACAAATAGTAAAATATCATCAACTTATATACTGATTTGATATGTACTCCTCAAACCAGATATTTTCAATGTATGTCTTACAAACTAGTTGTAATTCCATATAAAAAAGATCTTGTTTGAATATTATTCAGCCCTTTTATAAATTGATACATTGTTGGTATAGACTAGGTGAACTATTTCTATCATGTCTGTAACAAAGAATGAACAATTTCGTAATTGGCGAAAAAATCATTTTGGTTCTAAATTGAGTAACTAAATTGACCATCTTAACCCACATGCACAAATGTGTCTTTCGTATATTAGTCAATTAAAAATACTATGGTTTATTTAGTGTTTCTTCAACTAGCGAACAAAACATGTCATAAGCCCACAGGACTCAACCCTTGAAAATTTTCGTATTTCTATGTGTTGGTTTAGCATAAAACGCTTTGTGTGATGATTCGTTCAATTCATGTGGGTGAAATTTTGCGCGCCTTATTTTGGTACAGAATTTCACCTTAACGTTCGTTCATACCAAAATTTTTTTTTTTCATACCAAAAAAATTAACACAACATGAGACATTCGGGATTAAGATCTACCCATTGTTGTACAGGGTAAATTTTTAAAAGCCTCCCCATGGTAAAGTAAGTCGTATTCACGACAAAATAATATGAAAGGAGTAGCGAAATGTGACAAAGCACATTCCAGAGGCAATACTCCAATTTGTCAAAAACATTCTTCTAATTTAAGAAATCTATATGTTATGAGAACAATCGAATTGTTTTTCGATTCAACGAAGGTTCGTTAAACTTCACTTTGTACATCCAATAAGTTTCAGTCTTCACTCTTACACCTGTGTCGCTAGTAGAAGCCTAGACAAATATCAACTTGCCATAGGGTAATGGAGGTATTTTGGATACTCTAAAATATTTTGAAACGGTGTACATATTTCTGGACATATTTAAAATGAAGTAATTCGTGTCCCGGTATTTTGTAGATTATTCCATTCTTTAACATCTTAACTAAGAAGTACTTCATTTTTTTTTGTTTTATTTCATAATCTGGCTATTCCAGAAAAGAGTAACAAATCATCATACTCAACATTCTTCAATCTCAGGGATGCCTAAACTAATATGTACAATCTTTGGTTTAAATAGAAGTTTTCGTGATCTCACCAGTTGCGATAAAATTTTATCCGTTTCCGAATATCGGTCTTCGATTTTGGAGTCCAGAAACACTAGAAGTTATGAGCAATGGACATTGGAACGGTATTCACTTCGATGTTCCAGAGATGGCGTATCCGACTTTCACAAACTTAGATTCAAATAAAAGGTCGTATGATTTCATCAACTGTTGTTGAACTTGTTTCCAGATTCGTCAAACTGTGCAAGAATTACTGGGTTATCAGTACAAAAAGTTTCAACCCATCACAACGCAAAAACGTGCGAAGTCTTCTAAACCTAGAACTATTCCAATTTTGTCTTGGTATCAATTGTTGACCAAAGAAAAGTTTTCTTTCTAGGATCAAGAAATAATTTTCAAAGAACTCCAGACTAATGAATACGCTTATGGGAAGTGCATTATTACACCACTCGGTGGAATAATACATTTTATGCTTGATTCCCTAATTCTAGAAATAGAATTGGTTTTCCTCAGTCAATACTTTTTAGAGCAGCCTTTCGATTTCCTGCGACTTGACAATATTTTTGTAAAATTAACGAAAAAGTGTAATTTGTTCAAACAAAATTTTGTTTGTTATGAATAAAAATTGAGCAAAATACCAAATGAGAACAAATCGATCCTTATCTCGGCACCTTTTCTATTGTTAGTTTTTTGGGTTTGTTGTAGGTACGAACTAGTTTATAGTTATATTATACATTTTTATAGGAAAATATCGTTAAAATGACTGCTGTCATGAGCAGTAAATAATTACTTAATTTTACTAGCGAATTCCTTCCGAAAAAATGTCAGCTTATGAGAAAAACTATACTCTAAATAGTACACCGAAACCTCCATTTACGAACTAAACGGGGGTTCGTAAAAAGAGGTAGTTCGTAAAAAAAGTTTACGTTATTTGGGATTTGGTTCGTAAAAAAAGTTTACGTTATTTGGAATTTACTTTGCAAAAAAAGTTTTGTGTGATTATTGTGGAAACCGCGCATCATATGTTTATTTTCAGACCATATGTGAAGAGTAAGTGCAAGAAAATGATGTTTGGGCTCGTTTCAAAATTCAAGATGGCGGATTCCGGTTTATTGAGATTGCCTAAAACCCCTAACAATATGGGTATCTTCGGAACGGAATTGATGAGTAGATGTCGGAAAACGATGTTTGAAGTGGTTCTGAAATCCAAGATGGCGACTTCCGGTTGATTGATATTCCTTGAAAACCCTTACAATATGGATATTTTCGGAACGGAATTGATGAGTAGATATCAGAAAACGATGTTTGAGGTAGTTCTGAAATCCAAGATGGCGACTTCCGGTTTTTGTATATTCCTTGAAAACCCTTGGATATTTTCGGAACGGAATTGATGAGTAGATGTCAGAAAACGATGTTTGAGGTAGTTTTGAAATTCAAGATGGCTACTTCCGGTTTGTTGATATTCCTTGAAAACCCTTACAATATGGATATTTTCAGAATGAGATTGATGAGACGATATCAGAAAACGATGTTAGAGGTGGTTCTGACATCCAATATGGTGACTTCCGGTTTCTTGATATTCCTTGAAAACCCTTACATAATGGGTATTTTCAGAACGGGATTGATGGAGAGATGTCAGAAAGCAATGTTTGAGGTGGTTCTTAGATCCAAGATGGTAACTTCCGATTTGTTGATATTTTTTGAAACCCCTTACAATATGGGTACTTTCGGAAAGAGATTTAAAAGTAGACGTCGGAAAATTATATTTGAGGTAGTTTTGAAATGCTAAACAGTGACTTCCGGTTTATTATTATCTTTTGAAAGTTTTTGACATTTTCCTTTAACTTGGTGTTCCTTTAAAACACTATACCGATCCGAAAATATTGTAATATTGTAAGGGTTTCCAAGGAATATTAACAAACCGGAAGTCGCCATCTTGAATTTCAAAACTACCTCAAACATCGTTTTCTGACATCTACTCATCAATTCCCTTCCGAAAATACCCATATTGTATGGGTTTTCAAGGAATATCAACAAACCGAAAGTTGCCATCTTGGATTTCAGAACCACTTCAAACATCATTTTCCGACATCTACTCATCAATTCCGTTCCGAAAATATTCATATTGCAAGGGTTTTCAAGGAATATCAATCAACCGGAAGTCGCCATCTTGGATTTCCAAAATACCTCAAACATCATTTTCCGAAATCTACTCTTTAAACCCGTTCCAAAAATACCCATATTGTAGTAGTTTCCATGTAGTCGGAAATCGTTTTCGATGAATGACAAAACCTCTTTTTACGAAGTAGGTTCGTAAAAAAAATTTACGTTATTTGGGATTTGGTTCGTAAAAAAAGATTACGTTATTTGGGATTTGGTTCGTAAAAAGAGGTACGTAAAAAGAGGTCACGTATAAAAAGTGTTCGTAAACGGAGGTTTGGGTGTATACGGACTCAAATTGCATCATATTCGAATGGCTGTAGTTTTTTATCCATTGGGTATTTTTAATTATAATTTTGAGTAAAACTAGTTTAATGCATAATGTTCACATTATGTGAGTGACAGTAGTAGACACAAAAAATGTGCAAGAATTGCGATCACCGAATCGGAATGAGCAGTAGAATATGGTGGGAAGAGAACGAGATGATGACAAAACCACATTGTCTCATCACGAATGATGAGAGGTATGTGAAAGTAGACTTAACGGTAGCTTCCAGGATTCCAGTTTTTCACTGTCCATCATAAGTTTGATGTCCCAGAAAACGTTAGAAAGGAGAAGATGTCAAAGTTAACAGAAAAAATGCATGAGTTGACAATCAATTTGCTAATGTAGAAAGCGGAGCACTCCAATTTTGACAAACGGGGGTACGATCAAAAGGCACATAAAAGAATGGCTCCGAATGCATCTACTTCCACTTCAAAGGCCACACAATGTTCCTACGATCGGGCTTAGCCTCGGCTAATGAGGTCAATTCCGGGCTAAAGGGCTTCAATCTCCCGAACGAACCGGAACTGCTGCTAATTGAAAAGTGTTGGGTCACTTCGGAAACATCCTAAGAAATTTTAATCGGTGTAAGATATGAACAAGAAATGAATTTACACGCAAAAAATTGTTGGTCCGAACGTTGTACGAGATAAAAATAAAAATGGAAAAAGTAAAAAGAAGATGGAAAAAGTAAAACATTTGATTTGTTTCCCTGAATTTTGCCGAAAAATTTCTTGTGATGCAATTTGAGTCCGTACACCCTTGAAAATTAAACAGACAAAATTGTTTACTAAAAATTCAATTTAAGGACATATTTGAAACTCTCAGGGAATAAAGAATCACTGTTTCCGATAACTAGGTTTATTCAACCTACACTCCTACATCCGCATACACACTTTCATGCACTCTTTCTTTAAATCCTTGTTATTTTTGAAAACCTTTCGTGTTTTCCGAAGCTTGCATTGAATAGCAATAGCTAGCACTTTTAAGAGTCTAACCTTCCTTTATAAGAAAGCAAAACCATAGATTTTAGAATAGTCCTTTTAAATTCTGAACGAAGTGTTTCGTGCTTAAATTATCTATATTATTTACAATGCCAATTTGTAGCTTCATTACACTTAGGTCTGGTGGCAAAACCCTTACACTTCACTATGCGGGGCCGAGTGACAAATTAAAAAGCAAAACTTACCACGTAACCTTTTTCTGTCATGATTTTGAACGCTTATAACTCAGTTATTTGTTGATGGATTAATATAATTTAACTGCCAATCAGCTCAGAAGCTTTTCTCTTAAACATATCTGGCAACGAATGATGACCGAAGTAGCAAATCTACCATAGAATTTGACACTTGGGAAGCAATGTGCTTTTCCCGGTCACCAGTCAAGCATTGATCTATGCATCTGTATAGTGTGAACGTCCGTCAGTATTGTTAATTGAATTGAAACCAACTTTATTGTATACGTGTCCACTAAATTTTGATTTTATGTAGCAATTTAGAAAATTTCACATTCTCAGCCAGTGAGTGGAATTTTTTTCTGTTTTAGAGTAGAATTAGGAGTTCAACCTGCCCGACTCAGCACCAACACGAAACTGTGCCGGACAAAGAATACGAAGATATGATATTAATTCATCCCTATTGTTAAATAATTACGAACTCTATTCACCAGTTCTGGACGAGTTTGAGATTCATCTCAACCATTTCAAGACAGTTCGAATTGATAACCAATTCCAAGAGTAAGGTGGCTAGCTTGAAACCACCGAACGACCAATTGTCTATTTCAAGTGCCACCTGTCGAATCCACCCAGCAGTAGGATTGGAATACATTGTTATTTCTCATTGAACACCGAGTTAAATGATATCGGTTTCTGATCAATTGCTACATCCTAATAAAAGTTTAACTATCGGTATCGATGATCTGACTGGGTTCAATTACATTACCTCAACCAGCTAGGAGTATGAACTCTTAGGCTAATAATCCCAAGCCCAAGCTGACCAAGTTATATCAAGTCAAATAATACATCCACTCATATTTTCTTTCAGAGCATGTATGCTATTATAATAAGATAATATTTTGAAAAATCTTGAAAATAGTAAAATATCGTTTATCAACAGCTTTTCCGATTTCAAAATGTAGGTTCTATTTTAAAATTATTTTATTAGATTTTGCTGATTCAACTTGATATATTCACAATTTCGAAAAAATGATTCGAAAATACACAAAAAAATTGGGCTCACCGACAATAAACAAGTCTGTTACTTTTCGTTGATACGAAAAACTTTTACATTCCTCATACTGCTTATAACTCTTCCTCCAACAGTGGTAATATCAAACTCAGTAAACTACAGCTATTAAGCTATAATTGCAGCAAATGCAAAAAGGCATTAATTACAACTCCCCGCAACGGCACCGTCATTACTTTTGCGCTGATAATTTCACCCGTCACTCACAATTTGCATTTGTAGAGCGAGCACGAAAACAAGCGTGAAAAACGTTCTTTAAATTGTTTGATACATTTAGCATAAATTACCCGCCCACTCGACCCCGACCCGAACCCGACAGCAACCTGGCAAACTGAAATGTTCCAACCGAGCATGCAACTTTCAAACGTAAATTCCTGAAACAGGTACAACTTACGAGTTCGGTGTGGTATGACTGTGGCTATGTTTTGTTGTCAAAAGAGTCATCGCATGCAGTTGTAAGAACAGTGTACTTGCAATAACACACTAACCACGTTAGGTAAACCGTTTCACTTTCCCCCTTTAGATTCGTGTGATGTTCGGTGATGACGGTGTTTTGCGAAATGGAAGGGAGAACATTATTGAATTTATTGAAAAGTTGCACTCAAAACTCGAACTTCAAGGTTGTCGAGGAAAATACGCATGATACACATGTTATATTTTTGTCTACTGCCGTCTTGCATAAAAAGTTATCGTTATGTATTCATAAGTTTATTGTAACAAGTTTCTGCTCTCAGTAATGCAGTCGTGCTCTGAATGTGAGTGCGGGTGGAGTGATATTTATTAGATTTGGTATTACATTTAGATGAAGAAAAATACTTAATAATCAAACCAAACAACACTTATTCGAATCGCCTTTGTATTTGATAGTTGTACGAAAAGAAAAAGAGCCGAAAAATAAAGACAAGTAAATAGATTATTAAAATGTAGAAACACAACACCTTCAGTAGAACAGTCTCTATCTGAACGATAATTGTTACAAGTATCAAATGGTCACGTAAAGTGACGATGCAAAAAATGTACAAAACATTCAAAGCTCATTAGAAAACAAATCTATTTTGTGGACCCTATTAGTTGATGACCAAACAGAAGAGATTAGCCTAAATCGTTACATGTACCGATTTCATATATACTAGAAGTAGTGACGTAAAACTAACAACTATGAATTCGCTTATGGAAAAGAAATCGTTACACTACTAAACTGAAACTAAAACTGAATGAAACAGGTTTTGTCTTTCTCTATAGGATAAATCAAATAAATCTAGACACCCAAGTTTGATAGTACTGTGAGCCTGTATATCTGCTATCTGTGATACAACTAAATTAACTGTTTTACCTTTTTTTATATATATAAAAAATAGGTATAGAATTCGCTCAAACTTTCGAAAATTTTCCCGAGGCCCGGAGGGCCGAATGACATATACCAATCGATTCAGCTCGACGAACTGAGCAAATGTCCGTGTGTGTGTATGTGTGTGTGTCTGTATGTGTGTTGTCAACTAAGAGGTCGAGATCTCAGAGATGGCTGCGCCGATTTTGATCAAACTATCTCAAATGAAAGGTCTCCCCGTCACCCAAAACGCTATTGAATGGTTTTGAGATCGGATGTTTACTTTTTGAGTTATACGAAGTTTTATGTCAAAATTTTCAGTTTTTTGACAGTATCTGTCACAATTGACCTTAAAAACAGAATATGTTTTCAGATTTAGATTTCGCACGATAATACCTATCCAACAAGCCATAGATTGTTAAAATCCGTCCATTTTTAACGGAGATATCGAAATTTTTGTGTAAACGACTTTGCCCCCTATTCCAGCAGTAGGAGTTTTGAGCGCTGTATGACAAAGCAATGCTTGGGAGCAACGGAAAACACGATTTTTTGTTCTGTTACATACAAGTACTAAAAAGACTGTGTACACCATCCTTTTCCATGACATTTAGCCTCGGACCGATTTTAGCACGGCTCGTTTTTGGCAACATAATCGTTCGAATATGACATATATAAACCAGATGATGGCAGATTTTTTTTAATTATATTGTTTTAAACTACTTACAGCAATAAATGCTGGAATAACATAACATCCATATACCATTCGAATCAGTTCGTCGAGATCAGCAAATGCGTGTGTGACAAATAATTTCACTCAATTTTCTCTGAAAATTTCTTTTCTACAAATTCAGATTCATACGAAAAGTCGTATGCTCCCAAACAAAGTTCCTGAATTATGTTTGGTTCCGACCTCTGGTTCCGGAACTACAGGATGATATATGAAACGAAATCAAAATTGTGTAACTCATTCTACTCGTAGATGGCTGAACCGATCTAAGATTCAAATGAATTCTAAGAATCATCTAAGATGCAAATGAAAAGTTTCAAGATTCTTTTAAACATCTTGCTCTTCAGTCAGATCCAACTTCTGGTTTCGGGGATACAGGGTGATTAGTATAAAAATGTCTATTTCACATAAATTAATCAGGTTTATCGGGTTAGCAGATTTGGATAGCCGATAAAAAAAAATTAACTTTTTGTCGATTCAGAAGGCACCTAAAAATTTAATTCGTGCTATGATTTCTCAAAGATGTCTTCACTGATTTTCAAATATTTTGAAACAAATGTAAACTATACAGCTATTCAGGTGAATTTATCTGACTTCGGCCATACCGATTTTAGAATTCCGGTTTCAGTATAAAATCGTTTCTCAAAGCTCAATCGTTTTCTCAAAAAAAGCCTAATCAAATATCAGAAACAAAAATTCAAATTAAAATAAACTTATATACAAAATTAATTAATTTTATACATACATACAAAAATTAATTAATTTTATCCAATTATGACTTCCGGTTCTCGATTTACATGATGATGAATTTTTAAAATTCAAACCGATGTAGAAGATGGGATTGAGCTTCAAAGTTGGACTCAAAACTGTTGTAATTTATTCGTCATATGGCCATACGAATCGGTTTGGATTATGCTGGTTCCTGAATACCGGCTCTGGAAGTACCTTAAATTACCGTAAACTCTAAAGTGGAACTTACATATCATGGTTTTTTTAGCGATTACCACATTTCTGGATTTAAATTCGATCCGATTTGCAGTTTCGACATTACAGAGTAATGAGTGATTAAAATCTCAAACTGTCGCTTAAAACGACGGTCATTAAAATAATGTCATGAAAACTTAAACACCGAAGAATATTCATGCAAAAAACACATGCAGATTGGTAAAAAAAGGTATCATCTCACTGCTAGGTGGATTAAACACGTTTTTTTTCAAATATACGTTTATTTCATAGGCAATATACATTTCGAATATCATATTAGTATGATCGTATTGATTAGTTAATCTATAGACTGTTTTTATCAAGCGATTTGCTATTATAAATCACATTAAATAAAATACATTTGTTTTGTACATGATCTTAAAACTATTTTGGTTTGTTTGTATCAGCTCATCACTCTTATATCACAAACATAAAATAAAATTTAAATTGGGGCTCTAATGGACTTAATGAAATCATAAAAAAGTTTCATGTAAGGAAGGTCACGACAAGCAAGAATGTTGCGAACTGGGACTTTGGATAGTCTACCTTAAGTACGCAAGGAATTTATTAGATGAGGTCTGACATCACGATACTCCACGTATGTCCAAACGACATGATCAATATCGCGATAACCTTTGCCACAAGCACAATGATTAGTCTCGGAAAGTCCAATTCGAAGGAGATGTGCATCTAACGTGTAGTGATTGGACATGAGTCTGGACATCACACGAATGATTACTTACATCCAGTCCCCTGAACCAAGCCTTTGTCGATATTTTAGGAATAATTGAGTGCATCCACCGACCCAGATCATCTTTATCCCAAGAAGCTTTCCAGCTGACAGGTATTCTTTGGCGAGGCGCGCTATAGAATTCGTTGAAAGCAATCGGTCTTTCATAAATTTCACCCTTAAAAGCACCACATTTGGCTAAAATATCGGCTCATTCATTGCCTGGAATGGAGCAATGAGCCGGGACCCAAACGATTGTGATTTGATAATTATTATTTAATATGTCGTTCAGACACTGTTTTATTTTGCCCAAGAAAAACGGTTCATTTTTACCAGCAGCGTTTGAGCGAATGGCTTCAATTGCACTCAGACAATCTGTGAAGAGAAAATAATGGTTTGGAAATAAATTGACGATTACACTCAAACTATAATGAACTGCTGCTAACTCTGCTATAGAAACAGATGCAGGTTCTTGAAGCCTGAATGAAGCCGAAACATTATTGTAGAATATACCAAAACCAGTAGCCTCTTCAATTCGTGATCCGTCCGTGTAAAATATTTTCTCAGAGTCAATATGCCTGAACTTACTTGTGAATATTTTTGGGATTTCCATCGAGCGTAGGTGTTCCGGAATTCCACGCACTTCGCGCTGCATGGATGTGTCGAAAAATAGAGTTGAATCAGGGACATTTAGGAGGCTGACACGGATAGGAATATATCTTGAAGGGTTGATTTCCTGTGACATATGGTTAAAATATACTGTCATGAATCTTGTTTGAGATTGAAGCTCAACTAGCCTTTCGAAGTTATTAATAACCAGGGGATTCAGTACCTCACATCTTATTGGCAGTCGCGATGAAAGCTCCCAAAAACGATCTTTCAATGGAAGAACTCCCGCTAGAACTTCAAGACTCTTTATATGTGTCGAATGCAAGCAGCCTAAAGCAGTGGGTATACAACGATACTGAATTCGCACGAGTTTGATAAGTGGCAGCGGAACGAAAGCAAACGCATCTATATTCCATCACTGAAAGTATCGTTGTCTGATACAATTTTATTAGATCTTCCGGATGAGCACCCCACCAAGATGCCTATTGGTTATTGTTCGAAGAAAATTTATTCTTTGTTGGCATTTTGTTATCAGATACCTAATAAGTCCACCCCACGTGCATTTAGAATCAAACCACACCCCGAGGTATTTGGAAGTAAAAACTTGCTGAAGTTGCGCGGAATCATGCTTTCTTGAAAAGACGACCAGCTCTGCTTTCTCTGCAGAGAATTCGATACCCAGATGAACAGCCCATACGGACAAGTTAGCTAAGGTATCTTGCAATAGTTTTTGCAGATCGATAGCTTTGGGTCCAGTAACTGAAACCACGCCATTATCTGCCAATTGTCTTAGTGTGCATGAGGTTACTAGACAGCTGTCAATGCCATTCACGTAAAAGTTATAAAGGAGCGAACTGAGGCATGAGCTTTGCGGTAGACCCATGTAGCTAATTTCGTATGTTGCCAAATCGCCATGTGAAAAATACATGAATTTCTCTGACAAAAGGTTGTGCAAATAATTATTTTTGATCGCTGGAAGTCCATGTTGATTGAGCTTGTCTGAAAGAACATCATTGGAAACTGAATCAAATGCTCCTTTAATGTCTAAAAATACAGATGCCATTTGTTATTTTTGAGCGAAGGCAATTTGGATGTCAGACGAAAATGATGCATGGCAATCATTCGTCCCTTTATTTCTACGGAAGCCAAACTAAGTATCTGACAACAAACCGTCGAAGAATAATTTTTTCGAACAATTTTCTGATGCAGGACAATATTGCAATGGGTCCATATGAGTTGTGATTTTAAGCTGGTTTCCCCGGCCTTTGAATAGCGATAATTTTCACTTGCCTCCAGTCAGGTGGAACAATATTTTACTCAAGAAACTTGTTAAACAATTCCAACAAACGTCTTTTTGCAAGTTCGGGCCAGGAGCGTTATTGTTACAAGACATGAGTGCTATGGAAAATTCCATCATTGAAAAGGGGCTAGCAGTGGAACCATTATTTGGAGAAAACTCCCTAATAATGCTATGCGTAAGAACAAAATCTGGACAAACTTCGCTAGCAAAATCAAATATCCATCGGTTCGAGTATTCCTCACTCTCATTTCCTACGTTACGATTCCTCATTCGTCTGACCGTATTCCAAAGAGTGCTCATTGAGGTTTCTCTTGACAAACTTTCGCCAAAATGTCTCCAATAGCTACATTTCTTGGCCCGAAGTATGCTCTTGTACTTGGTTTCTAAAGTCAAGAATTTTTCAAAATTCTGAGGAGTTCCTCCTCCTCGTTTTAAAAACGTCTTGTTTTAAAACCATTTTGTTTCGCGTGTTTAGCATCTGAGTACTCTTTGTTCCACCAAGGGTTTGAAGGCCTTCTGTTGGTCGATGAACCAAGAAATCGTTTGGTTTGGACTTGTTCTGTGGCCTCCAGAATCCAACAAACGAGGAAGTCATAAGTGGGGGGAGCTCTTCCATTGAGTTCAAGGTACTTGAGATACTACTTTGGTATTAAATCCAGTCAACATTTTTTGTCAAATCAAATGGAATATTAACTGAATTAGCAATGCATTTGTTACTGCTAATAGAAATGATGATTGGTAAATGATCGCGACCGTGTACATCAGGAAATGTTTTCCAGATACAATCTAGTCGAATTGAAGTCGAGCGAAGAGTTAAATCAAATGCACTTGGACGTGCAGGAGGTCTTGGGATCCGTGTCATGCTACCCATATTTAATACCGTCATGCTAAAATTGTCGCAATTATTAAATATTAAATATGATCTGTTATCATTGTAAACGTAATCCCACATAATTCCATGCGAATTGAAATCTCCTAGAACATCTTGGAGGAATATATACCGAAGCAATGCAAATGTCCTTTCCTTTACTGTTTATTTGACAAGCAACAACTTTTATACTAGAGGTCGAAGCAATGTTTAATCTATACAAGGAATGACATTTCTTTATTCCTAGAAGCACTCCGCCATACGGAGAGTCTCTATCGAGACGTATAATGTTAAAGTCATTAAAATTTAAGACTATGTTTGATGTAAGCCATGTTTCGCACAAAGCAAATACATCACATTATTGACTATGCAACAAAACTTTAAATGAATCAATTTTTGGCATTTGACAATTCCACTGCAGGACAGTGATTGAATCGTTTGTGGCGGATGATAAATTATCCATCAAATGATACAAAACCTGAGAGAACTGGCCATTGAGCAGATAACTGTTTCAAAAAAGTTCTAGCTATTGGAAGGAATGCCGTTACGATGGTCTTTAGAGGTTCAGAAATATTGAATGCTGCGAAGATCCATTCTACAATTTCCAAAATCTTCAGTGATCCTGATGGTGGCTGTGAAACGGAGCCCACTGGATTATTGTCTTTTCTTGCGCTAGTTCCTGGATTGGTTTGTGAATTTGACAAACCAGGAGGCACAGTTTTTGGTTTTAAATTTGGCTTTTTAGCTTTAACACGGGGATCTTTTTTTGAAGGTGTAATTTTAGGTGTCTTTTTTTGGTCTTTTGTGGTTTGGTAATCTCCTCTTAGCAGACCCTTGAGGAGTGACAAACGAGGTATCTTCACTATTTCCGTCAGAGTCAGATTCCTCTGGTTCCGCAAGATTTGAAAAACCGTTTTCGGATTCCAAAGGCGGGACATAAATGATCGTTTTGAGCATTTCTGCATATGTGCGCTTAGATCGTGCTTTTAAAGAAAGCTTAATTTTGTCTTTACGCAACTTAAATGCAGCGCATACTGAAAGATCATCATGAGGTCTCTCCCCACAATAAACACATGACATTTGATACATTTGGACTTATTACTACAGAAAGTAGCTGTATGTCCGAATTTTTCACAGTTCGTGCAATTCATAACAAGCGGTACGAAAAGCCGAACAGGAAGACGAATTTTATCGATATAGACATGGCTAGGCAACGCAGATCCGGCAAATGTTACGCGAAACGAATCTGAGGGACGATAAGACTTATTTCCATCGACAATAGATGCTGAGTACAATTGCTTGCACTCGAGTATCTTAACTCCCTCAAGTATGGAATTTTTTAAACGACCAACTCCATTTTTAAGTAAATCATCGGCTGTCAGGCTTGCTTCAGTCACAACACCGTCAATTTCCACCTCCTTCGATGGAATTTAAACTCTAAATTCAACAGCAAATAATTTACAGGTTACAATTTCGTTCGTCTGTTTAAATCGTTAACAACAACTCGAATTTTGTCGCTCTCAACTTTAAAGATTTGTACAACTTTTAAAAAATGTGATGAGAATTCCTTAGTAATTTGTAACAAATTTAATACCTTTTCTTTTGTGGCCAAGTTTTACCCTCTAGATAATGTTTAGGCCCTTGGAGTATTTAAGATCTTACTAGTATCCGGAATCGGATTCGCATGATCTTCCATGCGATCATGCATTACATTAACTGTATTTTTTTTGTAAATTAATAATATCAAAATGTAAACTTATGTATAGTAAAAATGGCAGTTATAAAAGAAATAAAAAAAATTAAATAAAATTAAATCTACCTTGTTGCTGTTCTCTTTGTTCCTCTGTCGTAAAGAACGACGTGAATCTCATCCAACGATTTCCAATTTTTTGGTATCGTCATCTTCTATAACGGTTTGAATTTTAAAAACTCATCACCCTGTAATTTTAAAATTGGGAGTAAGAATCGGAAAAAATCACCAATTTTGTATGGGACCATAAGTTTATTTTAATTTTAACTTTTGTTTAATCAATTCGATTGGCCTTCATTTAGAATCTCTATTCCCGATACTTTCGGAAACGAAATTCGGAAATCACTGTAGCAGCAGTTAGTTAAATTCGCATAATGGATCGAAATTTTTGAAAATCAATTTAGCATCTTAGATAAATCGTAGTGCGTTCCACATAAAATTTTTGGGTGATTGAAAACAAGCAGTTTTTATGGGACCTTAAGACCTTTTATTTGAATGTTAGGTGAACGAAATTGGTTCAGCCATCTACTAGCAAAATGAGTGACATTATTTTAATTTCATTATACTACAAGGAAAACCAATGAAATTGTTTTTCACACACAAATTTGCTTACCCCGACGAACTTCTTCGAATGGTATAAGGGTGTAAGAAGTTGTGTTCTTCCAGCAATTATGTTGCCACAAACGAACCGTGCTAAAATCAAAACGTAATGGAAAAGGATGCTGTGCATAGTCTTTTAGGTGCTAAAAACAATTGCACAAAACAGTATTGAAAAATCGTGTTTCACTTTGCTCCGAAACATCGCTTTATCATCAAACGCGTAATACTCCTACTACTGTAATAAGGCGAAAAGTCGCTTACACAAAATTATCGATACCTTCGTTTAAAATGGACGGATTTTACCAATCTGTGGTTTGTTAAATAGCTGTTACCGTGCGGATTTTAAGTCTATAACATATTCTGTTTGCAAGGACAGAAAACTGAGAACTTCGTGTAACTGAAAGAGTAAACAGTCGATCTCAAAACCAAATCGGTCCAGTCATCTCTGAGATCAACACACATACAGACCCATACACACACACTCACACACAAGGACATTTGCTCAGTTCGTCGAGCTGAATCGATTGGTATATGACACTCGGCCCTCCGGGCCCAGGAAATTTTTTTTAAAGATTGATTGAATTCTATACCTATTTTTTATATTAAAAAAAATAAAAAGATGTATTTTCTGACAGTTTTGAGCAATTCAGAACCAACGACACTGATTTTGAGCCATTTTGAGTAGATAAGTTTTATTTCCAAAGAACTCTATTCATTGAAGTGCGATTTATTATTGGCAAGAAGTTATTTTGTGGCATGTAAAAAAACTTGTAAATCCTGTGAATAGCGTTTTTACCTGTTTGGACTCAAAAGGTTGCCGACCCATTTGGGTATTTAGCTCTGAAATTATATAAATGATTTTTTTTTAAGTTTGCACTGTTATATATTTTTTCCGCTGGTATTGATTTGTACGTTTGTTGCTCGGAAAAGAAAACGAGTTTTTTCAATGAAAAACGACAACAGTTTATTTTTGGTTACAATCTTTCCAAATACCAAAGGTAATTTGGAACATTGAATAGAAGTGGAAAATGCTAACGATTGCTCAGCATTCTCCGGAGAAAAGCCGGCAAGGTATTGATTCGCTGACATATACAAATGCCATAGCGGAAATAAATCACTCATCGCTAATAGTCAATTCAACGTTGTAAATATGTTTCAAGGTCTACTGAATCCAGCCAATTACCTACTGTGCGAGGCACGTGGAAACACTTGCCGGTCGCAGCTCCGTTGCTCGGGAAACTGCAAGCAGCAATCCATGGTTGTTATTTTGTTCTAAAGTTCAAGCAACCATGCAAATAACCCGAAAACGCTCACATTCCCATCAAACAGGAACAACGCCGTCATCGCCGTCGTATAGCAATATGTCTTTTCATTGAGCACAACTGCGCCCCGCCATCACCATCCCCCGGTCGGTTTAACCACCCATCTTGCTACTGCTGCTACTGAAACTGCTTCAAGTGGATTCAGCCGGCGACTGAACTAGATTAAATCAGGAGTTAATTTACGAAAAATATGTTTGTCTGTAGCGTCAGGCATGCTTTCATGCTCATACAGAGCTCGCCTTCAAAGGTGACTCAAAGCAGCCCATCACTGCTGCCAGCAACTGACTGGTAGTTTCGGTATATGGCTAAAGTGGAACGTAGCATGGAAAAGCTTCACTGCGAAAACCAGAATGTAGTTCCAACCAACCATTTTCCGGCGCAGCACACAACGTGAGCGGATGTGAAATTCGTACGCCTTTACACCCATCGCCTCGAAGCCTTCAAAGGCGCCGAATCTACCAGTTATTGCAAGTTGCAGCTTGCTTTAGTCAAAGTTTTCCCTTCCCTTGTCGGTGCCCTGTTTCCCCATAACGGGGCTCAGCGAGGCTTTGAAAAATCAAGCCCTACTCTGAAAGAACATATTCTGCAGAGCCACAAGGATGAAGTTCGATTCCGCCTTATGAGGAGGTGTGAGGATGTTTGTGCACTGGCAATTTCCCGGGTTTTGCATCTTGTTTTTTTCATGCAAAATTTTACGCCCCCTGAGGAAATAGACGGTTTACACAAGAACCTACTCGGTACATTAGACATTTGATAATCTCGACTACGAAAGTGTTTTATTGTAGTTTTGTTCAAGCTATCCGGGTAGTTATAATGCAACATTGGTAAATCCTTGAGTATCATTGAATGCGTTGCGTTGCTTTATGATGGTGGGCTTGGCGGGCTCATTATTTTGACTGTTGGTTTACTAAAATGAGCTGCTTAGGTAATGGTATTATGAAAATTATATAACTTCAACTCAGATTCAATATTTCAACAACATAATAGCCAGTTCGCTCTCACATCTCACCCAAGTCAGTCGATAAAACAAAACCGCTTACGTTCGGAACGGAAGAAAAACAAGTACAGTATTGTGTAGAGAACAATAGTGAACTACCTCGAAATGAGTGAAATAACGAACAAAAGCTAGCGCCGATACGAAAGAATGCAAAATTTGACCTTCGATACGAGAACTTGAAGGTTTGTTTAAGGAGCAAATGCATCTTGACATTAAACGTGTGCATTTACTTCAATGCAATAAGACAAATAATGTTGTTTACATCCAGTTTTATAAAGAGTTGGATGCAATTCAATTCACAAAAGACAATAACAATGTGCACTATGTGGAGCACGAAAACATTAAGTACAACATTCCAGTATATATGGAAGATAGTGCTATAGAAGTGCGTGTGCATGATCGTCCCTCAAGCGTAATCGATCCTTATATTCGCAAAACTATGTCCAAACACGGAAAGTATCTCTCTATCGAAAAAGAAAAGTGAAAGAACTTTTTCCCCGGTATTCTAAATGGTGTACGTTTGTTACACATGAGCTTGAAGAGGCCTATACCTTCTTATGTGACTTTCGGTCAGGATACAAGAATTCCGTGCAAATCACTTGTTACCTATGACAATCAGATGGCCACATGTCAATATTGCCAAAAAGCTGTTCTCTTCACTACGGTAAGCCATGTGATAAACTGGACAAGGAAACAACTACACCAAAGGACAACGGTACTTCCTTCACACCAATCACAAGCAACCCTAGTACACCTGTGACAGCCATCAACAACAATGAACCATCCCCTTCTACGAAACCATCAGTATCCCCTGTAGAACAAAGAACACCAGCTGCAGTTAACAACTTACCCTCCAATCAACCAGGAAATGCATCCAATGTACAACAAGGCCCATCTACAACAACTCTTAACGAGACCAACACTACGACCAACAAGGAAAACGATAAGAAAACGGAAATCACACACACACACACACACACACCGACGATGAAGAAATGGATGATGAGATAAGCCACGGACAAAGTGACCCTCGATCCTTGTTAGATGGAGATGGAAGCTCATCTCCCTGTGCTTTTTTTCATTCGTTTATGACAATCAGAAAAATAGTTATTAACAATCAAATTCGGAGAAAAAAATCGGCCAACCAACCCCAGAGCCGGGGTGGGTTGGCCGAGTTTTAAAAAATATATGAAACACATCAGTTGTATCAATAAACGTTTTCATTAGTTAAAAAAGTCTGTATGCATCATTTTTATTATGTAAGTACGCGAAAAAACTTCCCTTTTCAGTTTTTGAGTCGTTTAAACTATTCTGGAATTAGTTTCGCCCGCATTAGTGAACTTTTTCCGTTTCCTTTCTACATTTTCTTCCACCAGCGTTCGCGCTTACGCTTGGTTTGATTTTTTACTGCTCCAATGCTGTTTTTATTAGAAAATGGTTAAAATTTTGGATTAATTCGGGATTCACGACCTTGACGCACCTTCGAATCTGCCTTGGGGAGAGGTCTGTTATTTTCAGGATGGCTTACATCTGCAGCAGATTCTACACTGGTGGACGAGTTTTGTTCCGGGTTGGGTCAATCTGAGAGAAATCCTGTCAGGAACTCTAAATGCTAAAAGTTTTGATGGCATTTGATGCATACAATATTGGAATCATATTTTCTATCTACAACTTTCAATTTTTAATGATTCTAATCTCTAATTTCTATTCGTCAATGGTTTTAATTTATTTCCATTACTTATTTCTCATGTATATTTTTCTTTGTGATTATCAATATAAACTTACAATCCAATTCCGTCCAAAAAACCTGTTTTAATCCACCTAGTGGCCGGAATTGATTTGTTTAGTAGCCTACTGATAATGACTATCGATTTGTGTAGTTTTGACACCAGTTTAGATTTTTTTTACGTTTTTTGTTTCGCCGGTTTAAGTGACGGTGTACAATATTGAACACACTTTACCCTATAACTCTGGAACCGTAAATCGGATCCGGATGAAATTCAGGAATTCCGCATGGGACCGGAAACAAACAAACCATCGCTGAGAAAAGTGAGTGAGATCCATTTTGGTATATATTACCACTATTTCCGGTACTTCCGGAACCGGATACTGGGAACCAGGATAGCCGAAATCGGTATGTTTAGTTGCCTACTGATAATGACTATCGATTTGTGTAGTTTTGAGACCAGTTTAGAGATTTTTTTACGTTTTGCCTTCCTCATATAGAAAGGTTATGCAATCACTTGAAAAACCGACCAGTGAAAATTGGCCCGGAGGGCCAAGTGTCATATACCATTCGACTCAGTTCATCGAGCTGAGCAATGTCTTTGTGTGTGTGTGTGTGTGTGTGTATGTATGTGTGTGTGTGTATGTGTCAAATAATCTCACTAGGATTTCTCGGAGATGGCTAAACCGATTTTGACAAACTAGGATTCAAATGAAAGGTCTCGTGGTCCCATACGGAATTCCTGAATTTCATCCGGATCCGACTTCCGGTTCCGGAATTATAGGGTAAAGTGTGTTCAATATTGTACACCGTCACTTAAACCGGCGAAGCAAAAAACGTGAAAATTTTTCTAAACTGGTCTCAAAACTACACAAATCGATAGTCATTATCAATAGGCAACTAAACAAACCGATTCCGGTTATCCTGGTTCCCGGTATCCGGTTCCGGAAGTACCAGAAATAGTTGTCATATGTATCAAAATGGATCTCACTCACTTTTCTCAGCGATGGTTTGACCGATTTCCACAAACGTAGATTCAAATGAAAGGTCTCGTGGTCACTTTTCTCAGCGATGGTTTGACCGATTTCCACAAACTCAGATTCAAATGAAAGGTCTCGTGGTCCCATACGGAATTCCTGAATTTCATCCGGATCCGACTTCCGAATCCGGAGTTATAGGGTGCGTATTAGAAGAGTTTGTGTGTCACGTTAGTTGGTGGCCGTACGAACCGACTTCGATTATACCGGTTCTCGGGTTCCGGTGCCGGAAGTGCATATAATAGTGAACCCATTTCGTTCTCTTAAGGATGGCTTACGCAATCAAAGCACTGTTTTATTCTGTATGTAATGCATAAACAATCACTTGGTTTCTTTCAAAAAACGAAGAGAAAATTTTTGAATAGAATACCACAATATTATATGTACATGAGAAAGGCATCATTACATCACTAGGTGGATTAAAACAGGTTTTTGTTTCGCCGGTTTGAGTGATGGTGTACAATATTGAACACACTTTACCCTATAACTCCGAAACCGGAAGTCGGATTCAGATAAAATGCAGGAATTTCATATGAGACCGAAAGACCTTTTATTGGAATCTAAGTTTGTGGAAATCGGTCGAAGCATCGCTGAGAAAAGTGAGTGAGATCCATTTTGGCATATATGACCATTATTCCCGGAATTTCCGGAACCGGATACCGGGAACCAGGATAGCCGGAATCGGTTTGTTTAGTTGCCTACTGATAATGACTATCAATTTGTGTAGTTTTGAGACCAGTTTAGAAAAATTTTTACGTGTTTTGCTTCGCCGGTTTAAGTGACGGTGTACAATATTGAACACACACGCGAATATCCAAGTGCACTTTACTCTAAGCCAAAATTACATCTCGGCCAACCAACCCCGCAGGTTATACTGAAAACCAACATGCCATTTTGTTTTAAATCCCCTTTCAAATATAAATTGATGCACGTTACACGTATTACTTTACAAAAACAAAAATTTACTAACCATTGCCGAAAAAGGAAAAAACGTGCTCCTGCACAAACGACAACAAAGAAACACCTAAAATTACGTCGGTACATGGGTGACCTAATGCTCCACCAAAATCATTATAGATGTCGCCACTGCGCACAATAGCCTTTCCAGAAAAGTTGCTCTGCCAAACTAGCCCCGGTCTCCCCTACTTTCCACAGAATTTCAGGGTTTCATTTAATAATCAAGTTTTAGATTACGAGATTCGAAGTAGTTTCTGCAAAGATCGTAATTTCTATCTCAGCTGATACAGCGAAATTCTTCATTACATGACCGAATATTCTTGCTGGAAGGCGTCGGCTTCTCAAAACCCATTTTGACCTTCTTAACAGCAGTTATATAAAAACTATCTGATAATCGAATTCGGATCTACTGTAAGTCCACCCGTATCCACTGGTAATGCCTTGAACTGATGGTGGCTTCACACATACATACTATGCAAATGTCATCGGCTTCTAAGAGCTAACGCAGGGTGCCTTAATGAAAGTATGATCAAATAAAAAAGGACCTTATGACAAGTTATATCTACTCAAGAGTAAATTGTTTTTACGTAACTGTTGAGGTTCATTGATACGATCTTCGGTTGAATGCGGTTTACTCGGCTTTAGCTTATTGAACGAAACTCTTACTGACGGATGGTGTTTCTCTTTGCTTTTTAACAACGATGGAAAATGCTAAAAAGAATTGATTAAGTAAAAAATTATCCAATAATCGGTACATTTTATTTTGCTGTGTACGTTTACCGATGCGTATTTTCATTCCTGCTGATGATCAGGCGTACTCAAGCAATGTCGAAGGTTATAAACAGTGACCGTTATAGTGTGAGAATCCGCAAATTGAGGCTCATTATTTCTAGAAATGTGAATAGCTAATAGTAGTACGACGTAATGATATCAAAAGAAAACGTAATATATATCTTAATAAGATGATTTAGAAATTTTAGATTAAGAAAAAATGCTCGCGTGCACAATTTATTATCATAATTCAAAGAGTCTTACCGTTGCTCATAGTTCATTGCGAAACGGAAATCTGGAATAGTTTGGGCTTTGAAGATGTCTTATAAAGTAGTGAATGCTTCATCAATTGTCACACACCGAACAAATGGATGGTAAAGAATATATCAAAACGTTAGTCCATTCAATTTATATTGAATTCAAATGGTAACAATGGAATAACCGTTTATAAGTGTGCTTAGTGTGCAGTTTATTCAACATCCTGTACCGTCGAGATTCATCTACCGATGGAACCTGAAAACGTGACATTCTGGGCATTTCAAAACAAACAACCAGTTGAGTCTCGCTTCGCTGTGCGTTTCATCTCCAGTTGCGCGATACTATCGCTGTTTACAAACAAATTTTATAAATACAAACAATCGCTCCGCCGTTGAAACAAACCGACTAAACCAGATTCAACAACAAACACTGTCTCCATCGCTGCCCGGAGCGTGCTGGAAGTTCAAGGATACAACCTTTCCTGTCACCATCCTTCGATGTCACCAACATCTGGACTGAAAGTGTCCGTCAGCAGTAGCGACGACTTCGGATGGACAGGGATCAGTAGTGATCCGTTATTCGATATTTTGCTTTGCTCATCAAACGACAGACGGGATTTACACATGCGTGAATTTGTAAATAAATGCTTGGCTGCAGCGCCAAGTGACATTTGAGTTTTGTTCTTCAAACTTTAGGAGCATTTTTAGCTCTGCGAGGGCTAAAAACTTAATCCATTGGTAAACATAACTTCCTACAAATTCGTGATTAGCTTCAGAATTAACAACATCCACTGCTACTGGCACAACACAAACAGTTCAAGCGTTCAAATGCGGAAGCAAACAAACTGAAATCGAGATCACATCCTGAATGTGGGTGTCCTTTGTCGGTGCTGCTGTGCCAGAAAGCAAGTGAAGCGAAGCTTGTCGCGAAACCAGAACCGTTCCACGCCTATCCGAGCCTCGGATGTTCTCAGCTGTCTCCCCGCATTATTTAGTATAGAATGTATTAATGGTAGTATGGTGAACGAAGGAAAACAAGAACTGACTACGCAAATCATCGATTCAAATACAGATTCCATCATTTGATCGCATACCATATATCATATTATGAACATCAAAGACATTTGAGCGATCGAAGATTTATATTTTTTTCAAATCGATATAAAAAGTGCCATCTCAATAAAAACAAATGTGCGTTGAAATGGTATTCTAGAGCCGTGTTGGCATTATCTTTCAAATAAATAAAAATCAGGTATCATCTATCATTTAGATAATCATCACCGATCATCATGACGAAAGTCGTATGTTTTTCTGAGAAAGACTTTTGGGCACCCTTATCAACCTTGATCGGTGCTGCAAAATTATCAAATAATCAAACATCACTGCTGAGTATACGGAAAATATCATTCCGTTCAATATCACCATAGTGATGTTAAATAAACTCATTCTCAGTTATAAATTATCATTCTCATAATTACCAGCCAAGTCATCTTGTAATAAAATTACACTCTGAATATTGATTACAGAAACAATATATTGTTTTAACTCTAGTTCAATCCCAACAACTATTTAAATTAAGCTCAATTAAACAGTATTCAGAATGAATTTAATCTATAGAAGTAACACGAGCAATCCGCATGCGCAGTGTTTGAACGCTTTTATGTGATCGCTGTATTTGTTGGGTTCGTCAGACTAACGAATTCCTGCGCTTCTGTTATTTCTGTGTATAAAATTATTGTATTTAATCACAGCATGTATGAAAATATTACTTCCTATGTGACCTTTTCATAAATATAAAAAAACCTATTCTTAACAGATCGGCTGAAAAGTTCGTATCGTTTCTATGAGAAGGCGCCACTAGAATTAAACCCATACCATTTTCAGTTAGTACCAACCTTCAAAAGATACGTGTATAAATTTGACAGCTGTCTGATTATTAGTTCGTGAGATATTGCATTTTGAGTGAATCTACTTTGTTATTGTGAAAAAAAGGAAAAAAAGGAATTTCGTATGTTGATGAAACACTACTTTTTGATGAAAAAAAGTGCCGCCGATACCAAAAAATGGCTTGATGAGTGTTATCCAGACTCTGCACCGGGCGAAGCAACAATTCGTAAGTGGTTTGCAAAATTTCGTACTGGTCATATGAGCACCGAAGACGATGAACGCAGTGGACGTCCAAAAGAGGCTGTTACCGATGAAAACGTGAAAAAAATCCACAAAATGATTTTCAATGACCTTAAAGTGAAGTTGATCGAGATAGCTGACACCCTAAAGATATCAAAGTAACGTGTTGGACATATTATTCACGAGTATTTGGATATGAGAAAGCTTTGTGCAAAATGGGTGCCGCGTGAGCTCACAATCGATCAAAAACAACAACGAATTGATGATTGAAAACCATGCTGAAATTGAACAAATTGGGCTTCGAATTGCTCCCTCATCCACCGTATTCTCCAGATTTGGCCCCCAGTGACTTTTTCCTGTTCTCAGACCTCAAGAGAATGCTCGCTGGTAAAAAATTTAGAAGCAATGAAGAGGTAATCGCTGAAAATGAGGCCTATTTTGAGGCAAAGGACAAATCGTACTACAAAAATGGTATCGAAAAGTTGGAAGATCGCTATAATCGTTGTATCGCACCTGATGGCAATTATGTTGAATAATAAAAACGAATTTTGGCAAAAAAAATGTGTGTTTCTATTAAACGATACGCACTTTTCAGCCGAACTGTTAATCCACTTAGTGGTTTAATAATACCTTTCTCTTTCATTTAAACAGTCTCATTGAAAGCTTTTTTTACCTTTTTATTAAGATAATTTCTGACAATAATTTTGGTTCCTTTTTGACTCCAATTTATTCAGATTGATTCGAGTAGTTCGCAAAAGCATACTTCAGCGTTTATGTCACATATTTGGGATCATGTCTCAAACCAAACGCCTGACATTTGCGTTACCTTTTTTGTATGAGCAAAGCGATGATAATTGAAAAAAAACCCTTCTTAATCCACCTAGTGGTGTGATAATGCCTTTCTCCTCTTTCATAACAGTATGTTTCATACTTTTATTAAATAATTTTGGAAACTAATTTTGACACCAATTGATTCAGATTTATTCGAGCAGTTCACAAAAGCATGCTTCAGTGTTTATGTCACACAGTCAGCATCATTTTTCCAAACTAGTGCTTGACATTTGCGTTGTCTATTTGTATGAGAACAGTGATGCTAATCTAAAAAACCCTTCTTAATCCACCTAGTGGTGTGATAATGCCTTTCTCTTCTTTCATAACAGTCTCATGAAAATATGTTTCATACTTTTACTAAATAATTTTGGATACTAATTTTGACACCAATTGATTCAGATTGATTCGAGTAGTTCACAAAAGCATGCTTCAGTGTTTATGTCACACAGTCAGCATCATTTTTCCAAACTAGTGCTTGACATTTGCGTTGCCTATTTGTATGAGAACAGTGATGCTAATCTAAAAATCGGTTCAGCCATCTCTGAGAAAATTGAGCGCGTTCAAATATCTTCGAAAAGTGCATACACATACACACATACACACACACATACACACACACACAGACATTTTCCTATCTCGACGAACTGAGTCGAATGGTATATGACACTATGGGTCTTCGAGGCTCCGTTCGAAAGTCCGTTTTTCCAGCAATTCTAATACCTTTCTATAGAGAAAGGCAAAAATTTTTTTTGAAAAAATCGAATTTTTGGGACTTAGAAAATTTATCAAAAATTTTCCCAGAAAGTTTATTTTTTTCAAAAAAAAATTTTTTGAGATGACACTAAATTTCGATGTTTTATGCAGTTTTAAGAGTTTTGGCATCAAAAAAAATTTTCGATTTTGGAAATTTCATGTACTCCCCCCTATGGTGCTTTTTCAAGATCGAAAATTGTCAAACCTTTACCACCGGGCAGCACCCCTTACGCATGTCCGATTTAGCTCAAATTTTGCATGAAGGCTTTTTTCGAGGTGCTTAAACTTTTGAGCAATAGAACTTTACGGAAATAGAGTTGATCCCAAAATTTTGGCACCCTTATATATATAAGAGCGGTAAAAATCAACGTGTTTTGTCGGTTACGTCACTTATACAATCATATATCTGGAACCAAAAGTCACAACCATTTGATCTTCGAACTTGATCAATGGCACGACAGTAGCTTTCAAACGAGCCCAAGTTTGTTAAAATCGGATCAGCCATCTCTGAGAAAATTGAGCGCGTTCAAATACAACGCTTTTTGTCGGTTACGTCACTTATACATTCATATCTCCGGAACCAAAAGTTACAGCCATTTGATCTTCGAACTTGATCAATGATCCGATAGTAGCTTTCAAACGAGCCCAAGTTTGTTAAAATCGGTTCAGCCATCTCTGAGAAAATTGAGCGCGTTCAAATACAACGCTTTTTGTCGGTTACGTCACTTATACAATCATATCTCCGGAACCAAAAGTCACAGCCATTTGATCTTTGAACTTGATCAATGTCCCGATAGTAGCTTTCAAACGAGCCCAAGTTTGTTCAAATCGGTTCAGCCATCTCTGAGAAAATTGAGCGCGTTCAAATATCTTCGAAAAGTGCACACACATACACACATACACACACACATACACACACACACACACACAGACATTTTCCGATCTCGACGAACTGAGTCGAATGGTATATAACACTATGGGTCTCCGAGGCTCCGTTCGAAAGTCGGTTTTTCCAGCAATTCTAATACCTTTCTATAGAGAAAGGCAAAAAGCCTTCTTAGTCCACTTAGTGGAATTTTCATATATCTTGAAAAATCACCATAGGGGGGAGTACATGAAATTTTCGAAATCGAAAAAAAATTTTTGATGCCAAAAAGCTTAGAATTGCATGAAACGTCGAGATTTAGTGTCATCTCGAAAAAAAATTTTTTTGAAAAAGTTGACTTTTTGGGACTTAGAAAAAATATGAAAATTTTTCTAAGTCCCAGAAAGTTGATTTTTTCAAAAAAAAAATTCGATGTTTCATGCAGTTTTAAGAGTTTCGGCATCAAAAAAAAAATTCGATTTTGGAAATTTCATGTACTCCCCCCTATGGTGCTTTTTCAAGATCGAAAATTGTCAAACCTTTACCACCGGGCAGCACCCCTTACGCATGTCCGATTTAGCTCAAATTTTGCATGAAGGCTTTTTTCGAGGTGCTTAAACTTTTGAGCACTAGAACTTTACGGAAATAGAGTTGATCCCAAAATTTTGGCACCCTTATATATATAAGAGCGGTAAAAATCAACGTGTTTTGTCGGTTACGTCACTTATACAATCATATATCTGGAACCAAAAGTCACAACCATTTGATCTTCGAACTTGATCAATGGCACGACAGTAGCTTTCAAACGAGCCCAAGTTTGTTAAAATCGGATCAGCCATCTCTGAGAAAATTGAGCGCGTTCAAATACAACGCTTTTTGTCGGTTACGTCACTTATACATTCATATCTCCGGAACCAAAAGTTACAGCCATTTGATCTTCGAACTTGATCAATGATCCGATAGTAGCTTTCAAACGAGCCCAAGTTTGTTAAAATCGGTTCAGCCATCTCTGAGAAAATTGAGCGCGTTCAAATACAACGCTTTTTGTCGGTTACGTCACTTATACAATCATATCTCCGGAACCAAAAGTCACAGCCATTTGATCTTCGAACTTGATCAATGTCCCGATAGTAGCTTTCAAACGAGCTCAAGTTTGTTCAAATCGGTTCAGCCATCTCTGAGAAAATTGAGCGCGTTCAAATATCTTCGAAAAGTGCACACACATACACACATACACACACACATACACACACACACAGACATTTTCCGATCTCGACGAACTGAGTCGAATGGTATATAACACTATGGGTCTCCGAGGCTCCGTTCGAAAGTCGGTTTTTCCAGCAATTCTAATACCTTTCTATAGAGAAAGGCAAAAAGCCTTCTTAGTCCACTTAGTGAAATTTTCATATATCTTGAAAAATCACCATAGGGGGGAGTACATGAAATTTTCGAAATCGAAAAAAAATTTTTGATGCCAAAAGGCTTAGAATTGCATGAAACGTCGAGATTTAGTGTCATCTCGAAAAAAAAAATTTTTTTGAAAAAATCGACTTTTTGGGACTTAGAAAAAATATGAAGATTTTTCTAAGTCCCAGAAAGTTGATTTTTTCAAAAAAAAATTTTTTGAGATGACACTAAATTTGATGTTTTATGCAATTTTAAGAGTTTTGGCATCAAAAAAAATTTGCGATTTTGGAAATTTCATGTACTCCCCCCTATGGTGCTTTTTCAAGATCGAAAATTGCCAAACCTTTACCACTGGGCAGCACCCCTTAAGCATGTCCGATTTAGGTCAAATTTAGCATGAAGGTTTTTTTCGAGGTGCTTAAACTTTTGAGCACTAGAACTTTACGAAAATAGAGTTGATCCCAAAATTTTGGCACCCTTATATATATAAGAGCGGTAAAAATCAACGTGTTTTGTCGGTTACGTCACTTATACCATCATATATCTGGAACCAAAAGTCACAACCATTTGATCTTCGAACTTGATCAACGGACCGACAGTAGCTTTCGAACGAGCCCAAGTTTGTTAAAATCGGATCAGCCATCTCTGAGAAAATTGAGCGCGTTCAAATGCAACGCTTTTTGTCGGTTACGTCACTTATACAATCATATCTCCGGAACCAAAAGTCACAGCCATTTGATCTTTGAACTTGATCAATGGCCCGACCGTAGCTTTCAGAAGAGCCCGAGTTTGTTAAAATCGGTTCAGCCATCTCTGAGAAAATTGAGCGCGTTCAAATACAACGCTTTTTGTCGGTTACGTCACTTATACAATCATATCTCCGGAACCAAAAGTCACAGCCATTTGATCTTCGAACTTGATCAACGGCCCGACAGTAGCTTTCAAACGAGCCCAAGTTTGTTAAAATCGGATCAGCCATCTCTGAGAAAATTGAGCGCGTTCAAATACAACGCTTTTTGTCGGTTACGTCACTTATACGATCATATCTCCGGAACCAAAACTCACAACCATTTGATCTTCGAACGTGATCAATAGCCCGACAGTAGCTTTCAAACGAGCCCAAGTTTGTTAAAATCGGTTCAGCCATCTCTGAGAAAATTGAGCGCGTTCAAATAGCACGATTTTTGTCGGTTACGTCACTTATACAATCATATCTCCGGAACCAAAAATCACAGCCATTTGATCTTCGAACTTGATCAATGGCCCGACAGTAGCTTTCAAACGAGCCCAAGTTTGTTCAAATCGGTTCAGCCATCTCTGAGAAAATTGAGCGCGTTCAAATATCTTCGAAAAGTGCACATACATACACACACACACACACACACACACACACACACAGACATTTTCCGATCTCGACGAACTGAGTCGAATGGTATATAACACTATGGGTCTCCGAGGCTCCGTTCGAAAGTCGGTTTTTCCAGCAATTCTAATACCTTTCTATAGAGAAAGGCAAAAAGCCTTCCTTGTCCACTTAGTGAAATTTTCATATATCTTGAAAAATCACCATAGGGGGGAGTACATGAAATTTTTGAAATCGAAAAAAAATTTGGATGCCAAAAGGCTTAGAATTGCATGAAACGTCGAGATTTAGTGTCATCTCTAAAAAAAATTTTTTTTGAAAAAATCGACTTTTTGGGAAAAATATGAAAATTTTTCTAAGTCCCAGAAAGTTGATTTTTTCAAAAAATTTTTTTTTGAGATGACACTAAATTTCGATGTTTTATGCAGTTTTAAGAGTTTTGGCATCAAAAAAAATTTTCGATTTTGGAAATTTCATGTACTCCCCCCTATGGTGCTTTTTCAAGATCGAAAATTGTCAAACCTTTACCACCGGGCAGCACCCCTTAAGCATGTCCGATTTAGGTCAAATTTTGCATGAAGGCTTTTTTCGAGGTGCTTAAACTTTTGAGCTCTAGAACTTTACGAAAATAGAGTTGATCCCAAAATTTTGGCTCCCTTATATATAAAAGAGCGGTAAAAATCAACGTGTTTTGTCGGTTACGTCACTTATACCATCATATAACTGGAACCAAAAGTCACAACCATTTGATCTTCGAACCAGATCAACGGCCCGACAGTAGCTTTCAAACGTGTCCAAGTTTGTTAAAATCGGATCAGCCATCTCTGAGAAAATTGAGCGCGTTCAAATACAACGCTTTTTGTCGGTTACGTCACTTATACAATCATATCTCCGGAACCAAAAGTCACAGCCATTTGATCTTCGAACTTGATCAATGGCTTGCCAGTAGCTTTCAAACGAGCCCAAGTTTGTTAAAATCGGTGCAGCCATCTCGGAGAAAATTGAGCGCGTTCAAATATCTTCGAAAAGTGCACACACATACACACACACACATACATACACACACACACACAGACATTTTCCGATCTCGACGAACTGAGTCGAATGGTATATAACACTATGGGTCTCCGAGGCTCCGTTCGAAAGTCGGTTTTTCCAGCAATTCTAATACCTTTCTATAGAGAAAGGCAAAAACCTTCTTAATCCACTTAGTGGAATTTTCACAGATCTTGAAAAATCACAATAAAAAATCTCAAACCTAAATGTCCCAGAAAGTCGATTTAAAAATAAAATTCTTCTTTTTGAGAGGACATTATGTTAAATCTTAACGTTTCGCTTATACTTTTGGCATCAAAAAAATTTTCGATTTCGGAAGTCTCATTCTCCCTATGGTTTTTTTTTTTTTTAAATAATTATTCATTGGAATATGAGTTAAAATTAAATTATTAAGATTTAAATTGGGTGTTCAGCCACAAGTGGTGACTTTTCAGCCCTGTTATATATATATATATATATATATATATATATATATATATATATATATATATATATATATATATATATATATATATATATATATATATATATATATATATATATATATATATATATATATATATGATTTGGTTAGTACCATGAAGACATTATTTGCTTCCGCAATTCTGAGATTTTTGTGTAGGGAAAATTCTAAACCTACTTGTATTGTGTAATGGGGAAAAGGAACTTATATACTAACTTACTAACTAATACAGAGAGCGAATCGATTCAATTGAAGATTGCATCGATTTTTGTTGGAATTTGCTTATAATATTATGTGACATTACATCTAATGGTTCTATATTTGTGAGTCTGTGTAACTCATTTGTGCTAAACCAGGGAGGACGCTTCAAAATCATTTTCAGAATTTTATTCTGAATCCTTTGAAGCGTTTTCTTCCTGGTGGAACAACAACTTGACCAAATTGGTACCGCATAAAGCATGGCTGGTCTGAAAATTTGTTTATAAATTAACAGTTTGTTTTTTAGACAGAGCTTAGAATTTCTGTTTATAAGAGGATATAAACATTTAATATATTTATTACACTTTGCCTGGATTCCTTCAATGTGATCCTTTAAAGTGAGTTTTTTGTCATACGTTAAACCTAAGTATTTAGCTTGATCAGACCATGTCAATTCCAAGCCATTCAATTTAAGAATGTGATTATTGTTTGGTTTAAGAAAAGAAGCTCTTGGCTTGTGAGGAAAGATAATTAATTGCGTTTTTGCTGCATTTGGTTTAATTTTCCATTTTGACAGATAATCACTGAAAATATTTAAACTTCTTTGTAGGCGACTGCAGATCACTCTTAGATTTCTACCTGTGGCTAACAGACTTGTGTCGTCACAGAATAGCGATTTCTGACAACCAACGGGTAGATTTGGAAGATCAGAAGTGAAAATATTATACAAGATTGGAGCTACGCTCGAACCCTGAGGAACACCGGCTCGTACGGGTAGCAATTCAGATTTACAGTTCTGATAGCTAACCTGAAGAGTACGATCAGTTAAATAATTTTGAATCATTTTGATCAAATAAATAGGAAACTGGAAATCGGACATTTTTGCTATTAAACCTTTGTGCCAAACACTGTCGAGTGCTTTTTCTATGTCTAGAAGAGCAACTCCAGTGGATAACCCAGAAGATTTATTTGATTTTATCATGTTCGTTACTCTGACAAGTTGATGAGTAGTTGAATGTTCATGACGAAATCCAAACTGCTCTGGTAAAAAAATTGAATTCTCATTTATATGAGTCATCATTCTCAACAAGATAATTTTTTCAAAAAGTTTACTGATAGAAGAAAGTAAGCTAATTGGGCGATAACTTGATGTTTCTGCTGGGTTTTTATCAGGTTTTAGGATAGGAATTACTTTAGCGTTTTTCCATCTTTTTGGGAAGTAAGCTAATGAAAAACACTTGTTGAAAATTTTAACCAGGAGTCTCAAGGCAACAAAGAAGATTTTTAATAAGAATATTAAAAATTCCATCATTACCAGGAGCCTTCATGTTTTTGAGTTTCCTAATAATTGATTTAATTTCATCAAAATTCGTCTCAATAATGTCATCTTGTAATAACACTTGAGTTGAAATATGATAATATTTCAGTGAGACTTTATTTTCAATAGGACTCACAACGTTCAAATTAAAATTGTAGACACTCTCGGACTGCTGAGCAAGTTTTTGAGCTTTTTCGCCATTTGTAAGAAGTATTTGATTTCCTTCCTTGAGAGCAGGAATTGGTTTCTGAGGTTTCTTAAGAACCTTAGAAAGTTTCCAGAAAGGTTTAGAATATGGTTTAATTTGTTCAACTTCTTTAGCGAAATTTTCATTTCGCAAAAGAGTAAATCTATGTTTAATTTCTTTTTGTAAATCCTTAACTATGTTTTTCATAGCAGGATCACGAGAACGATGATATTGTCGTCGACGAACATTCTTCAACCGAATGAGCAGTTGAAGATTGTCATCGATGATAGGAGAATTTAATTTAGTTTGAGCTTTGGGAACTGAAAGATTTCTAGCTTCGATAATATAATGATTCAAATTGTCAATTGCTGTGTCGATGTCCACAGAATTTTCTAAAATAGTTTCATGATCCACATGATTTTCAATGTGAGATCTGTAATCCAACCAATTAGCTCTATGATAGTTGAAAATAGAACTAATTGGATTAATTATAGCTTCGTTGGAAAGTCTGAATGTTACTGGAAGATGATCTGAGTCAAAGTCAGCATGAGTAATCGGTTCACTACAAATGTGACTTTGATCTGTTAGAACCAGGTCAATTGTAGACGGGTTTTTCACGGAAGAGAAACAAGTAGGATTACTGGGATGAAGAACTGTAAAGTAACCAGCTGAGAGTTGATTATGAAGTATTTTACCATTACTGTTATTTTGCCTACAATTCCACTGGACATGCTTAGCATTTAAGTCCCCTATTACGAAAAATTTCGATCGATATCTTGTAAGTTTTTGCAAATCGCCTTTAAAGAAATTTAATTGTTCGCCGGTGCATTGGAATGGCAAATATGCTCCAGCGATGAAATAAATTCCATGAATGGTTTCAACTTCGATTCCCAAGCTTTCAATAACTTTAGTATTGAAAGAAGGTAAAATTCGATGTTTAATTTGCCGTTTGACAAAAATGGCAACTCCACCACCCATTCCAGTAAACCTGTCAAATCGATGAACCACATAATGTGGATTACTTTTCAATTTTACATTTGGTTTGAGAAAAGTTTCTGTCACAATGGCAATATGAATTTTGTGAACTTTGAGAAAATTATAAAATTCATCTTCACTCGATTTCAAAGATCGAGCATTCCAATTTAAAATATTCAAATAATTATTTAACATCACTGTTAAATTTTAAATTCATTATGATATTATTTGCAAATTTCCATCCGATTTGAAATGCTTCAAAAAGTGATGAAGTTGAATTCATTTGGATGATCATTTGAAAAAGTTGATCTTGTAGGTAGATCATTTTATTTTCAGTTATATCGCCTAAATCGACTTCATTTAAAGAAGCGAATGGCATTGAAGGAATATTTGTAGGTAGACTGCCATTAGAAGAAGATGATTTGGCCGGTCTACCTATTAATAAATTGTTTTCGTTAGAAGAAGAACTGCAAGGCGGTCCTGTGTTTTGATTATTTACATTAGAAGAAATAGGTGATAGATTTCTACCTAATATACCAGCATAACTGACATTAGAAGAAGATGATGACGAGGTCGATCTACCTGTCAATAAATTGTTTTCGTTAGAAGACGAATTGGCAGGCGTACCTGTTTTTTGTTTCGAAGAAATCAGTGCCGAATTAGGCGTGGCATTTGTAAACGTTTTCTGATTTTCAGGTATGTTCTGTAAATTTAAGGTCGTTGATTTGACTTGTTGTCGAAGCGAACGAGCGTTTAAAATTTTTTCACTGACAGGACATTTCAAATAATTGGATTTATGATTTCCATTGCAATTTGAACATGAAAATTTATCAGTGGTTTCATTCGTTGGACAATCGTCTTTCGAATGCGATTTACCACAATTCAAACACCGTATCTCCATATGACAATTTTTGGTTCCATGACCGAAGCCTTGGCAACGACGACATTGCGTTAAGTTTGCAATACGATTATGCCGTTTATAATGTTCCCGATGAATTTTAATGTGGGAAATGAAACGTACTTTTTCTAAAGTTTTCAAATTGTTTACATCACTTCGATTGAAGTGTATTAGGTAAAGTTCATGGGAAATTCCAGAGCGTGGTTTAGAAGTACCATTCGCTCTTTTTTCATAAGTATTACTTGGGAAGGGGCAAAACCAAGCAATTCTTTTAGTTCATTTTTAATTTCATCAATACTTTGATCATTTGATAATCCTTTCAAGACAGCCTTGAAGGGTCTGTCTGATTTTATATCATATGAATAAAATTTATGAAGTTTCTCGGACAAATATCGAATAAGACGTTCGTAATCTTCCAATCCATCCACCAAGACTCGACATTCTCCTCTTCGTCCGATTTGAAATGAGACTTTTACTTCCGGGAGAAAAGTAGAAAGCTCAGCACGGAATGCTTTGAAGTCGGAAATCATCACCGTCACTGGTGGCATAGATTGATGTTTCTTCCCAGAACGACAAGCGTCCATTTTGGGAATTTTTGAAGAATTTTCTTCTATGTCGCTACAATCGGATTCAGGAAGAATCTCGTAAATATTGTTAGACGGCATAGAATCAACGGAAGGGAAATCCGTCCGTTGTCTTTTATTTTTACATTCAGATTCTATAAGATCGTGAATGTTATTAGAAAAATGTTGAATAACGGATTGTGATTTATTCCGTATTGAATTATTTTTAGCCTTAGGCTTGTTGCCTTTCCGGTTGGACGCAGGCATTTTTGAAATTAATGAAATTTTAAATTAAATTAACTAGGCTAAATTAGTCTTCGATTAGACTCCTAGCTAGCCTTAAAAAAAGGCTGATTATTTTCTTAGTCACTCTAATATCACTCTTTGTATCACTTAGTCACTCTAATATCACTCTTTGTATCACTTAGTTAGTGATTCAGGTAGCCTTGAAAAAGACTGAAGCCTTGAATCAATGAAACTCTAGGTAGCCAGAAAAAAAAATTCCAGGAGCCAAGAGCTATACGCGTGCGGTGCGAACAACTGTTCAACACCGACTGAATTCTCCCTATGGTGATTTTTCAAGATCGAAGCGGTAAAAAACAATGTGTTTTGTCGGTTATGTCACTTATACCAGAACCCGAGGTCGCAGTCATTTGACCTTCAAACTTGATCAATAGCCCAATAGTAGCTTCCAAACGGGCCTAAGCTTTTTGAAATCGGATAAGCATTCTCTGAGAAAATTCGGTTACGTCACTTATATCATCATATCTCCGGAACCAGAAGTTATCGCCATTTGATCTTCGAACTAAGCCTAACAATAGCTTTCAAACGGACCTAGGCTTGTTAAAATCGGTTCAGCCATTTCCGAGAAACTTCCGCAGTAAAAAAAAACAACGCGTGTTGTCGGTTACGTCCCTTATACCATCATATTAGAAGTCGCAGTCATTCAATCTTCGAAGCAATGACCCAATACTAGTATCCGTTCGACAGTCGGTTTTTCCAGTAATTCTAACACCTTTCTATAGAGTAAAGCAAAAATAGGTATAGAACTTGTTCAAGCCTTAAAAAAAATCCGAGGCTGGAGGGCCGAGTGTCATATACTAATATATTCAGCTCGACGAATTGAGAAAATGTCCGTGTGTGTATGTATGTGTGTTGTCAACAAAGAGTTCGAGATCTCAGAGATGACAGGAACGATTTTGATCGAACTAGTTGCAAATAAAAGGTCTCCCTGCCGTCCTGAACGCTTGTTTATGAGATCAGATGTTTACGGTATTTTTTCTCAAAAAAAAAAATCTTATCTGTGAGTTTCTCATTCATTTGTATTCTCCAATATATGCTTCCACTTAGTCATTGCAAAAACTTAGTTATGGCGACGCAGACGATAGCCAGGTAGCAACTGGCACAGTAGATAAGGCAGCAACTGATTAATAATATTCTCTCCTACCCAGTGCTTGAGCGGAAGAATAGGTATAGAGCGGGAAGACTACTGTTTGCTGTTTGATGGAAAGATAAGATATTTGGATATATGATACCGGCCGTGAGGCGGCTAGGATTTAGACCATGTTCGAAGTACGATTACCAGACATGCGATAGAGTCGTGTCTGTTACAGCTTTAGGGTGCCGAAATGGTCACGCGTATGCACGTATTGCATAAGAACGCAGGTTCGAGTCCTGTCTCTCGTTTCGTATCGTTTTCCAAAAATATAATCTATAATAACTGAGCAAATGTCTGTGTGTGTCTATATGTGTGTGTGTAAAATAAAGAGGTGCGAATCTCAGAGATAGCAGGACCCATTTTGACTAAACTACATATTTCAACTAATCCCCCTGAGAGTATCCACGCTATTGTTTTGTTATTGGATATAATGATTACATTCCTAGTTATACAAATATTATGTCGAAAATTGCAGGTTTTTGACAATTGATCTTCAAAACTAAATATGGGTAAAAACAAAATTTATCACAATATCAATCAAACGGACCGTAGATTGTAAGAATCCTTCAGCTATTCACGAAGATATCGATATTTTTGCTCTTTCGCCCAATAGTTGAAATTTTGAACGAAGCACGACAAAACGACACTTGGAATCAATATTAGACACAAATTTCAATGCAATCATTTAAAACTGTTTGAAAGGCTAAATGCAGTACTCTTCAGCATAGTATTTTGGCTCGATTTGTTTTTAGCACGGTTTCTTAATTGTTGAGGGGCGGGTAGGGTCTAACACTTTTGAAAAATCATTTATTATTTTCTTTGTATTTTCTTATAGTAAAACATTTCAAGAACATTCTGTGAAATTTTCAAGCCTATCGGAACAAAACTCAGCAAGTTGTGGGTCTTTATACTTTACTAACCTCATACTGCGAAGAAGTAAGAGCTCGGCGCACAGGCGCAAAATTTCTGCTTCGATTGACTTAGAAACTTGACAAAACATTCTTAAAATGTTTTATTATAACAAATTATAATAGAAAAAATATGATTTTTTGAAAATGTCAGACCCTAGTAACCTAGTAATAAATTGTTTCCATATTGATTTTAAACACAAAAAACTTTAAACGCGTTTTTCTCGAAAGCTGATTTTAAATGTCCGTGGCCATCGTCTTTCAAAAACTACTGCACCAATATTTTTCAAATTTGGCACATACTTTCTACATACAACAAACCAGACCCCAACGTTTTCCTTTTCGTTGTTTGTTACTTTGGGAAGGTTTTATAATTACAAAATGGTGGATTTTGTCGTGAAAAATTGTAATAAATATGTTGTCCTATTTATTTCAATAAAGCAATCGATGACCAGTTTTTCTAGCTACAACTTTTGAAAGCAGAAAACATGTGAATTATGAATATATATGATTTCATCTCAGTGCTAGATAAGTTAAGCCGGTTGTATTTACGATAGTACTGCACCATTACTCACCTCACTGAGTATCATCATGTTCGGTTAAAACCGCTGTATGGCTGATAATCGCGAGAGTGATTGTGAATGATTATCATTTCCATTACAGCTATTCAAATTCACAAAGTTTGTTTATTGGAGTTGAAAAGATTTATTTTTCATTTGTTGGTTAAAAACATACTCAGAAATATGCCTCCCATATGTTTCAAGCGTTAAATCACGTTCTACCAAATCCTTCATCTTGTTATCTGCTAAAAATCGCATTTGAGACTCACGTCCGCACACCAATCCACTGCTAAACCAAAGTGGGCAAATGACTAAAAATACTCATCACCCAATCGCAAACTGCCAAACCGTCGCGGGGCGTACGAGTTCCGAACAGCTTTCATCTTCTACTCCGTTCAAGAGTTATCGATTTTCTATTGGCTTATCCGAAGCACCAACTTCTCAGGTTTGGTTTGTACTTGTACTTGTAGATTTGTGAACGCGCGATGATGCTCCAGCTGTTACTTATTTACTAGAAGCGCTCTAAAAAATCCACGGCTAGGAACAGGCGACAAAGGCAAACTACCACAGCGTCGTCATCGTCTTCGGTGTCGTCGTCGTTGTCGTCGTCGGTGGCGAAATGATGCAAACCGGAAGGTACGTTGTATTTTATTCCGTTTGACAGATCCAGTTCAATTTTAGCGAGTGCTGTCTTCTACTGTTCTTTTATTTGATGTGGGGTGATAAATTTCTAACATTTGGGAAGTGGTAAGACGGTTCTTTGATGACTGTTTAGACTTGGAAGCAGTATTTTTTGAAAATGGACTGTTATGGCGTTATGTGTACGAAGTCGGTCGTTGGATTCATCGTTCCGAAGAAGCACGATGAACATCGGTTCGATCGTACACAGTTTAAAGTCTTTCTCAAGCATAACGCCAAGGTGATCAGCTGTCTAACAAAAAATGTGTTTTATTATGTCTGAGAAATCTTGGAATGAAAAAATGAGGTATTACAAAAATTTTATTATCTTTTCTAACTTCTTTATAAGGGTATTAAAAGCATTCAAAACACACTAAGTCAACAAAAATTTCTCAGCAGTTCCATAAACTTTGAAAGTTGCAAATTGTTTTATTTTCCGTTTGAATGTCTCATACTTTTACAATATTCTCAGATTTCCAAAAAGCTATCGATTATGTTCGAATTCCGATTTTCGCAAATATTCGTCGAGCGTCAGAAATACAACCTATAATCTCATTCCTATTGAGGGGAAGATGGGGCATAACGCATCCCATGCTTTTCCCAGAACTTACCGATACTTTGCACCGAAATTTGAACGAAAGTCCATTACGAGATAATACTATCAAATTTTGATAGCTATGGATTAGTCATATATGGAAAAGTAGACAAATAACAACTATACCGTTATAAAATGTAATTATTGACGTTTGTTCCATAGTAACTTTCTAGAGTTAAGAAGACGATTTGAATTATTTGATCAGTGAAGTCAATCACAAGTCAATCCATCGTATTTTTCTGAATTCAGCTCTAACGCAGATGATGTATTTGCAATTCCTTTGAATTATCATTAAAACTCATGGTTAGTGAGGGAAAAGACTAAAAAACTAAATGTGTTAAAAAAAAACTCATGGTTATTGAGGGCGAACCGAACTGTGCGGGGCGAAGTTATTAAGATTTTTCTTACAAAAAGTTATCAATTTGATGAATAGTAGTGAAAAATCTTCCTTCTAAAAAGTATTTCATCACAAAAAAACAAAAACTCTTGTGAATTAAATAAAGAAGCTCTCTGGTGGTGCATTTTGCCCTGTTTTTATCGATGAAAATTATCCTGTCTATATTTTCGGCACTTACCCGTGACATCGCATATCTAGCCCCACATATACTTTTTTTTTTTTTATTCAATAATAATATATTTAAAGGCACACTGCTAAAGCTCTAAGATGCCAAGGGTATTTTCTAATCTTGATTAACGACTAACTTAAAACTAGGGTATTATCATTAGGGTAGTGACGTATTCCGGTCGCAATGGTCGATTCTGGCAGATTCAGTTGCAGTTGCAGTTGGCGATCGGCAATGGTCGATGGATTGAATGTAATACGAGTGTCTTCCAGATGACGATTCAACGTGGGTCCGCGAGAAACACCCCCAGGCCACGGATACCCGGCGGGTGGTCCGCATGTTGGTCATCGATTGGAGCAGTTTTCCGTGGACGATGATGGTGATGTTACCTAAGAGATTGAAAGAAACATGGAGAAGTAATTATGTGGAAAACGGAGTGAAAAAAGGGAGTATGGGAACGAATGACTGAATACGACAAAGATCTAATTAGTTGACATCGAGATGGTGGAGAAACGGAGGAAAAGGGAACGAAAAAATTAGTGACAGCAAAAAGATCTTGTTATTTTCGACAGAGATGGTGGACAGACTAGGGATTGGGAGAATCGGGCGAATGTTAGTCTCGAACCTATAGGTGAAGATTATTCTTAGCCTCGACAAGAGAGAGGATATTACGAGTTACACTTGTATATTAATGTGTTTAAGGTACTGGTATATTAGAAGCATATATAAACTATCCCGACTCGCCAACACATCCCGAACCGGAACCTCAGGCGGTCTACCTCGGGCCCTAAGGGATTCCAGTAGCTGCGACCTGACGTCACGATACTCTACGCACGACCACACGACATGCTCGATGTCCTGATAACCGTCGCCACAGGTGCAGAGACCGCTCTCCGCGAGCCCAATACGCCGGAGATGTGCGTTGAAGGTGTAGTGATTTGACATGAGCCGCGACATAACACGAATGAAATCGCGACTCACGTTCATCCCCCTGAACCAAGGTTTCGTCGATACCCTAGGGATAATGGAGTGTAGCCATCGTCCCAGTTCGCCATTGCTCCACGAAGTTTGCCAACTTTCGAGAGTTTTCTGACGAGAGATACTGAAAAATTCATTGAAGCAGATTGGTCTTTCATAAATATCACCTTCCAATGCGCCCACTTTAGCCAATGAGTCTGCTTTTTCATTGCCCGGAATGGAACAATGCGAAGGGACCCAGACTAACGATATTAAATAAGACCGTTCAGATAAAGTTCTCAAATGTTCCCGTATTTTCCCCAGGAAATATGGGGGATACTTTCCTGGCTTCATTGCCCGGAGAGCTTCTATTGAGCTTAGACTGTCCGTGACAATGAAGTAATGGTCTTTGGGCAAGGTTTCAATGATCTCAAGGGAGTACTGAATAGCAGCTAGTTCTGCGACGTAAACTGAAGCCGGATCACTGAGTTTGTACGAAGCGATGATGTTCTGATTGAAGATGCCGAAGCCTGTGGACTCGTTGATGTTTGATCCGTCAGTGTAAAACATCTTTTCACAGTTGACTGTTCTAAATTTATTATAAAAAATATTAGGGACCACTTGAGGGCGTACGTGATCCGAAATTCCACGAATCTCTTCTTTCATGGATGTGTCGAAAAACACAGTAGAATCAGAAGTATCCAAGAAATGAGCACGGTTGGGAACAAACGAAGAAGGGTTAATATTCTGAGCCATGTAATCAAAATACAAGGACATAAAACGGGTCTGAGAATTAAGCTCGATAAGCCTTTCGAAGTTTTCAATCACCATCGGATTCAAAATATCGCATCGGATTAGAAATCGATATGAGAGATCCCAAAATCGATTTTTTAACGGTAAGACGCCCGCCAACACTTCGAGACTCATCGTATGAGATGACTGCATGCAACCTAAGGAAATACGCAAGCAACGATACTGGATTCTTTCCAGCTTGATGAAATGAGTGTTCGCCGCGGATCGGAAGCAAAAGCATCCGTATTCCATCACGGACAATATCGTTGTTTGGTATAATCTGATCAGGTCTCCTGGATGGGCACCCCACCACGATCCGGTTATTGTACGAAGAAAGTTGATTCTCTGCTGGCATTTTTGTTTCAGATACCTAATATGACATCCCCAGGTGCCTTTGGAATCGAACCAGACCCCGCGATATTTGAATGTGAAGACCTGAGCTATGGTTTCACCCCTTAGTTGAAGCTGTAATTGTGCTGGTTCTCGCTTCCTCGAAAATACAACCAGCTCAGTTTTCTCCGTAGAGAACTCGATACCCATTTGAAGAGCCCATGTCGACAAGTTGTCGAGGGTATCTTGTAATGGTCCTTGGAGATCGGCAGATTTGGATCCTATAATGGACACAACGCTGTCGTCGGCAAGTTGTCTTAGCGTGCAAGATGTGTTGATACATTCATCGATATTGTTTACATAAAAATTGTATAAAAGGGGACTTAAGCATGAGCCCTGAGGAAGACCCATGTAACTGAATCGTATTGTCGACAAATCACCATGCTCGAAATACATGTGTTTCTCGGACAATAGATTATACAAAAAGTTATTCAAAATTGGTGAAAGACCATGCTGATGCAACTTCTCAGATAGAATGTTTATGGAAACTGAGTCAAAAGCCCCCTTGATGTCTAGGAAAACTGACGCCATTTGTTCTTTACGAGCAAATGCCATTTAAATTTCTGTTGATAGCAACGCAAGACAATCGCTCGTTGCTTTGCCCCTGCGGAAACCAAATTGTGTATCTGAAAGCAAGCCGTTAGTTTCGACCCAATTGTCTAGACGAAAGAGAATCATTTTTTCAAACAATTTCCGGATGCAGGAAAGCATAGCAATCGGCCGATACGAATTGTGATCGGAGGCTGGTTTTCCTGGTTTTTGAATGGCGATCACTCGCACTTGTCTCCAATCGTGTGGGACAATATTACCCTCGAGGAACTTGTTGAATAAATTCAGCAAGCGCCTTTTGGCAGAGTCAGGAAGATTTTTCAACAAGTTGAATTTAATTCTGTCTAACCCCGGGGCTCTATTGTTACATGACAAGAGTGCAAGTGAGAACTCTACCATCGAAAACGGTGTTTCGTTTGTATTTGATGTCGCGGCGCGGGAGATCTTCTGTTCCGGAGCAGAGTCTGGGCATACTTTTTTAGCGAAATCGAATATCCAACGGTTGGAATATTCGTCGCTTTCGTTCGTGGTGTTTTGGTTTCGCATTCGTCGGGCTGTGTTCCAAAGAGTGCTCATCGATGTTTCTTTTGATAATCCGTCAACAAACCGTCGCCAATAACCAAGTTTCTTTGCTTCAACTAGGTTCTTTATTTGCTTGTCTAACGCCACGTAATTCCGATAATTATCAGGTGTTCCATTTTTTCTGAACTTTTTGAACGCTGAAGATCTTTCCGCGTTAAGTGATGAGCACTCTTTGTCCCACCACGGGTTAGGAGGATGGATGTTAGTTTCCGCGCCAGGTACATGTTTCGTCTGAGCTTGAATCGCAGTATCGAGAATCAAGCCAGCCATAAACGTGTACTCTTCCTCCGGAGGAAGTTCTTGTGCTGTTACTAATTTTTCCGACATCGAATTTGCGTAGTATTTCCAATCAATATTTCGTGTGAGGTCATACGAAACATTGATTGTCTCCGATGGTTTTGATCCGCAACCGATTGAAACTACTATAGGTAGATGATCGCTACCGTGGGGATCGGGGATCACCTTCCACGTGCAATCCAACCGTAGCGAGGTCGAGCATAAGGATAAATCCAGCGCGCTTGGTCTTGCTGGTGGTGCAGGAATCCGTGTCATTTCTCCGGTATTCAAGATAGTCATATTGAAGTTATCGCAAAGATCATAGATCGCAGTTGATCTGTTGTCATCATGAAGACAACCCCATCCCGTACCGTGAGAGTTAAAGTCTCCTAAAACTAACGTCGGCGCGGGGAGGAGCTGCATGACATCGCTCAGCCAGCGGTACCCAACCGTGGTTCTTGGCGGATTGTAGATGGAAGCAATGCAAAGGTCCTTGCCTTTCATTGTGACATGACATGCGACAACTTCAATACCTGGTATCGAGGGGAGGTTAATTCGATAAAAGGAATAGCACTTTTTAATCCCCAAAAGTACTCCTCCGTAGGGATCATCTCGATCCAGGCGAATAATGTTAAAATCGTGGAAGTTCAGGGATACATCAGAAGTTAGCCAAGTTTCGCACAATGCAAATGCGTCACATTTCATATTATTCACTAGAATTTTTAAAGAATCTATTTTTGGGATAATACTTCTACAATTCCACTGTAAAACAGTGATTGAATCCGTGACCTCGGTGGATGAATTAGCCATCGAAGGATACGATCGCTGAAAGAAGGGGCCATTTTGCAGTCAACTGCTTCAAAAATGTTTTAACTGTAGGTATCAAAGCCATAAACAGGCTTTTAAGGGGATCAGAGATATTGAAGGTGGTAAAAATCCAGTCCACAACATCAGAGAATTTTATGAGCCCAGCACCCAGCTGATTCTCTGTTGGGTTTTCAGGGGCACTTGGGGATTTTGGTGTCCCGGGAAGTGGTGGGAATTCCTTCTCAGAATTGAGTTTTCCGAAACCAGGAACTTTTTGCTTCGGAGCTTTTTCTCCACTACTCCTAAATATAAATGTTGGAGGCCCATCGGAAGACATCTTCGAACCCTTACTTGGGAGCTTATGAGAGGATTTGTTTACTCTTTTTCTAAAGCTATGAGGGACCGCCGAAGATGTACCTTCCAATGGGTCGTCAAACTCGCTCTCGTCAGTTGACAAGCAGGTATAGATGTTCGTTGATTGTTTAGGGGGTGTGGCACTCTTGAGCATGTCAGCAAAGGAACGCTTGGAGTGTTCCTTCAGGGAACGCTTCATGTTATCCTTGCGCATTTTGTACGCAGGACATGCCATTAGGTCATGCGGACCCTCCTTACAGTAAAGACACTTTTCAGTGCGTTTACCGCAATAGCCATCCGCATGAGACCCCCCACAGTTAGCACAACGGAGCTTATTGCAGCAATGGGATGTTGTGTGTCCCAGTTGCTTGCAGTTGGTGCAGTTCATTAAACGCGGAACAAAAAGACGAACAGGGAGGCGCACTCGGTCCAGGAGGACGTAGTTAGGTAAAGCCGAGCCAGCGAAGGTCACCCGATACGAGTCTGATTGGGGATATGATTTGGTACCATCCCCCGCGATCGACACTGAATGCAATCGCTTGCAATCCAGTATCTTTACGGTCTTAAGTAAGGGGTTTTTAAAGCAACCCATCCCGTACTTAAGAACGTCTTCGCATGTCAAACTGGCATCGGTGACCACGCCGTCAATCTCGACTTCACGAGCGGGGATGTACACACGATATTCCCGCGTAAAGAGCTCGCATTGAACGATCTCGTTAGCCTGTTTTGCACTGGTTAACGAGACCCTAAGCTTGTCTGGGCGCACCTTGTCGATACTCTTAACGGTAGAGTATCGCTTTGTCAGTTCTCTCGATAATTGAAGAGTGTTCAATTTTTTTCCATTTAATTTGGGCCGGAAATAAACCGTATACGGTCCGGCCGGGAGTGCAAGTCCGTCGGGATAATTTTTAACGCGGGGTTTGTTGCTATTAGCAGTTGTATCCATTTCATTATCTGGTGGATCAGGATTATGTTTTTCAATGTTTATCATGACACGGAATTGTATCCGTGCGGGTAAGAGATCTGGGGTACTATCAGGTAATTTAAACGATAGATAAAATAGGAAAAGAGAATATTACTTATCTTAAACAATAGCCACCAATGCCTGGCCTTGGTTAATCAATGTGCTCCGTAGCAAAGCTCGGCCGCTGGGGCCACGCGTTGATTGAATTGTAACTGTGCCCGTGTGCAAAAAAACCTCTAGGAGGAAAAAAGCACACAGCACCGGGTCACGGCACCACTCCAAACGTTCGATCACTATTTAAAGTCTACAGACTTGCACTAGCACTTGAAATCGCCTAACGGTATTGTTTCTATTGTTTCGTGTTTGTCTGGTACACTGCTCACAGTAACAAAAGATTAATCTTTGATTGACCTTGAAGCGGATTAGCACGGCTATATACACACTTGCTCTACCACGAATTAGCATCCGAACGGTACGACGGTCGCGTTAGGAATGGCACATATACTTAAAGGAAAACTGTTTAAAGGTTTCGAAAAATGAAGTATGTCATTATTTTTCAGTGCTTACAGCGAGAATTTGATCGTAAGCTTGAGAAATAATGATGTCTGATAGAAGTCATGCATGAAAATTTCACGTTTAATTTTCTTTAGTTAAGGGGATGCGTTTCACCTCATCTAGCCCTAGACTGATTAAGTTATTAAATTTTTTTCCTACTAAATACTATGGAATTACAATTTTTCAACTATTACATTTAACAAAATTTTGACATAAATCTCATGATTGCAATTCTTCCAATACTGAAATTTCTTGAAACTTGCCTCTTCTGAGCATTTATAGATTAGAATACTTTAACTGTTTCGCATTCAATTATCAAATTTGATCAGTATCTAACGGGGAAAATAGATTGGAAAACCTTTTTTAATCTACCTAGTTGTGTAATGATGCCTTTCTCATATTACTTATATTTTCAAAAACATCACTAGAAAATTCTGACAAGTTTTTTTTTCCTTTCTCATATAGAAAGGCTATGCAATCACTGTGAAAATCGACTATTTAACCGAGGCCCGAAGGGCCGAATTTCATATACCATTCGACTCAGCTCGACGAACTGAGCAAATGTCTGTGTGTGTGACAAACTATTTTTTCACAAACTAAATTTCAAATGAAAGGTATTATGGCCCCATAGTTTGCTATTGAATGTCATTTGAATGTGACTTCCGGTTCCGGAGTTATATGGTAATATGTGAAAATTTGAGAAAAAATTTACACTCAATTATCTCTGAAACAGCTAAACCGACCGAACTAAGATACAAATGAAAGGTCTTATAATATCCTAAAAATTTGTGGAACATTTTATCTGGATCCGACTTCCGGTTCCGGAACTAAAGCGTGATATGTGGAAAATTACCCATTTTATTAGTATAGTATATGAGATAGTAAGTATGAGTTTAACTACGTTCAGAGCTGGTCCAATTTGTAGGTCATATTTGTTGGTAGCAAACTAACCAACTTCGGCTATTCCGTTTATCTGGATTCGGTTTCGGAAGAACTGGAAATAGTGATTTAAAAAAAAGGATCTCACTCACTTTTCTTGGAGATGGCCAAATCGATTTTCACAAACTTATAGGTTAAAAAGAAAAGTCTTACAGTTTCATATGGAATTCCTTAATTTGTTGTGGATACTACTTTCGGCTCCGGGTTAAACAGGATTTATAGAGTTTGTGAGATTAGATCCGAACAAATTATCCTATTTCTATTCAATAAACAATTGTTTTTTGCGAATTTCACGGTTATATTTATGATGTAATGAGTAATATGAGAAAGGCATCATTACACCACTAGGTGGATTAAAATAGGTTTTTGAAACTTAATTAAAATCGAAAACTTTCTTCGGTATAAATCACCATTACCTTTTCATTTTGTAAACAGTTATGTCAAGTTAATAAAGATTTAAATGTGGCAACTCTGCACGCTATAAAAGTTGAACAAAGCACGCTATGTGCTAGGCGGGCGCGTTTTGTTCTTCTTCCGTACCAGCACGTACCGATTTTGCAAAATTTTGTATGACAGTTTGAAAGTTTTGATACACATTGCAATATAATTTCGGAACCGGAAGTCGGATCTGGATGAAATTACACAGTATCTTTTAAGACAATGATAACTTTGATTTAAATCATGATTTAAGAAAATCGGTTTAACCGTTGCTGAGAAATCGAAGTGAGTTCCGCTTTAGACCTTTTCTTCATCATTACCGGTGCGTTCGGAAGCGGAAGCCGGGCACTAGTAGTCCCAAAGTAGATTTCTATATCCACCAACTAACAGGGCCGGTGAAACATGTTAAGCCCTGATGGGTAGTTTTTCAATTTCTAACAATTTTTTTTATCCAATAATATAATATATTTTAAAGCACACTGCTTAAATATTTTGTTTCGTTATTAGTTTGCATGAAACGTGTAAATTCGAAGTTTGAGGCGTTTTCGGTATTTTGTTTTAAAACGAAATTGCACATTTAAGGATTAAATACGCCACGGAACTATTGTGAGGTTATTCGAACTGTTGACATAGGACTCCCCAAAAATCACTGCCATTATTTGTTTTGTGTATTAGAGCAGTGGCCTTGTCTTGTTCCAAATAAACTTATTTGTGTGTGCGAATTTTCTAAATTAATTCTTTGAGAATTTTAGTTACTCTGACCGTTAAGTTCGTTGGGGCTGATGATGGAAGGTGCTGAATTCGTACATGTCATCCTGCCGATTTTCGATCAAAATATGTCTCGTGCGAAGCGAACGGCGCATAAAACAAATCCATAAACAGTCCAGTCGCTGATGTGTATAACACATTGCTCAAAAAGTCCCAAGACTGACCCAAATGTCAAACTTACCTCATTTTTCGAAAGAACTAACCTTCAGATGTCAAAATTTCACCTTGATCTCACCGTGGCGTTACTTGTTCACTTATGAAAAACTGGAAATAACAAGTTCTGTATGCTGATAAAGCAACGGTTTGAGAGGTGTTACCCGCACTCGGATCCATTGAAAATAAAGATTTGTGTGTATTCTGATTTCAAACGGGACCAAATGATGCAATCGTCAGAAAAAGTCAAGCAAGTTCTGATACTCGCGATGAATGAACGCAAAATTTAAGTTCGTAAAATTAAATATGCTGAAATGGTTAGGATATTAACTGGAAGCGCTTTTATGATCTTACGCGAAAATCTGGGTATATAAAAGGTTTTCTTTCCAATCGAACAAAAGCAACAACGCATTAACGATCCAGAGAGCTGTTTGGTGTATTCTGATTTCAAACGGGACCAAATGATGCAATCGTCAGAAAAAGTCAAGCAAGTTCTGATACTCGCGATGAATGAACGCAAAATTTAAGTTCGTAAAATTAAATATGCTGAAATGGTTAGGATATTAACTGGAAGCGCTTTTATGATCTTACGCGAAAATCTGGGTATATAAAAGGTTTTCTTTCCAATCGAACAAAAGCAACAACGCATTAACGATCCAGAGAGCTGTTTGGCACTGTTAAGTCGCAACAAAAAGGATTTCTTTCGTTTGTATGAAACAGTGAACGAAACTTGGATCCACCATTTTTCTTCGGAGTCGTAACAATTAGCATTCATACGGAGAAAGTCGTCCGAAAATATAACAGATAGCTGGAACAATCATGGCGTCAGTTTTCAGATACTCGAGGTATAATAAACATTGACTATATTGAAAAAGCGCGCACCATCTAAAGTGATTATTACATTGAATTATTGATGCGTTTGTAATGCGACATCAAAAAAACCATTTTTAACCAAGACAATGCTCCGTACCACAAGTCAATGAAAATAATGGCCAAATTGAACGTCTTCGTTCTGTTTCCTCACCCACCATATTCTCAATGACCTAGCCCCCAGCGACTACTTGTCCTACGAAGGCCCGACGGGTGGCCCGCATGCTGGTCATCTACTGGAGCGGTCTTCTGTGGGCGGTGATGGTGATGTTACGGAAGAGGAACGTACTCGTTGAAGAGCAGAAATCTCACGAAAACCGGGGAAATCCTGATAAAATGTTTTGGAAAACAAGAAAAATTAGACAGGTGGTTCGTAACACATTGAAGTTTTAATCACCAATTATCTAAAATATATAGATTTATCTACTCGAATTGTTGCGTAAAAATACATCCAAGCAGTATGTGTAATGATATCGAAAATCAGTTGAAAAATAGTTGAGATGTAAATGTTCAAACCACTGTTTGTACAATTTTATTTCCTGTATTTTGAACTTGCACCTCGGTATAGCAAACAAGGACGTAGCCCTACGTCAAAAGATTTTGAGTAATTTTATTTTTATATCGGTACTTTCCAATACACGAGTGATTCATTGATCAGATGCTTAAGCTCGTCTCCTCTGGTTGGAAAAAAGTAAAAGTTAAGTTACTAAAGTCACATCTTACCTTTCCCCTGTATATCTTCACACCATTACTCTACTAGCTGAGTACTAGGGTTCTATAATTTTGATTTTTTCATTATTCCGAGTTACAATAAAAATATTGTTATAAATAATACTTATTCTTAAACCTTCGATTTTCCTGAATAATATTTATATTACCATTGTTTTTCGTTCGAAATTTCAGGTGGTTAATTACCTACCTGTGGAATTTTCAGGTAGGTAGTACTACCCACCGTACCCACCTCTTTCACCGGCCCTGCCAACTAACAATGTCTGTCAACTAGATGAATTTACCAGTAAATATTATAAAAATGTGCACCTCGCTGGAAAAATCTTAATGAAATTGACAATTTTTACTAATCTCATTGTAATACCGGAACCGGAAGTCGGATCGGGATGAACTTTTCGAGAACTTTTCAAACAATTTCAAGACCTTTCATTTGCATCTCAGTTTGTTAAAATCGGTTGAAAAATTTCCGAGAATATTGCATTTATTTTAATTTTTTTGGTGCATATCACCCTGTAATTCCGGAACCGGAAGTCGGAGCGGGATAGACTTCAATAGCGATCTATGAGACCATAAGACCTTTCATTTTAATCTGAGTTTGTGAAAATCGGTTCACCCATCTCTGAGAAAATCGAGTGACATTATTTGTCACATACACACATACATACTTACATACACACACATATACGCACACAGACATTTATTCAGTTCGTCGAACTGAGTCGAATGGTATATGTCATTCGGCCCTCCGGGCCTGGCTTGAAAAGTCGGTTTTCTATATGAGAAAGGCAAAAACGATATGTAAATGCAACTACACACTTTAAAAAAAACTGTGATTTTACATCTTGTTAAATGCACATAAATGGAGCGTCGCAGTTCACGCAAATTTACATCGAAGAACATTAAATATTGTGTCTAAGACTCCATGACATGAAATTCATTGGAATAAAAAAAAGAATACTGATAGCAACCGCCGCGACTTGAACCGAGAATCATCGCAAGTACGTCTGTTAATCGACTGAGCCACAGGAGCATGCATCTGCTTGGCTGGTAAAAGGTGCATTTAAATTTATACAGTCGCACCTGCTAGCAGAATGCAAGTTACAGTCGAAACCAGTAAAATTCAACCTCATCTAAAATTAAGTCATTACAAATAAAATCTTCAGTCAATTAGATCTTTATGAATTACATCATATGAGAGATTAAGTCACCTGTAAAATTCAATTTTTTTTTGGAGTGTATGTAATGATAACCGCGTAAATGTTACCGCAGAGACGGAACTCGAACCTATCTTTCATGTAGAACGATTAATCTTTTTCCTCGAAATAAGCATTTCTTTCAACGATGACTTCCTCATTGAGTAGAATCTGCTTTCTCTGAGCATTTTTTTAGGTTTGCTTACAGGTAGCAACTGCTTGGGGCCATATGCAGTGAATATGATGGATGCGGCAACAATTCGAAGCCCAATTCTAGAAATTTCACCATGGTAGTCGTTTTTGTCTCATTCGAGAGCAATCGCATTTTGACAAGAGCTTCCTCATAGACAAATGATCATGTAAAATAATGTACACACTGTCGAATAATAGCTTCAAGATGTCTGCTATCTCAGGCAATATTAATCGGCCATTATATATGAAAAATAAAAATGCACATTTAATACAACCTCCGACCTCCGATAGGATTTATAGATTAAAAAAAAAGACACTATTCTGCATTTCCAGAAGAATGAAGAACGAATAGCTATATTTACAGTCGAAAGTGAATGCCAAATAATCTGATGAATCCATTTAATATCAATACAGGAAGGATTCATTCATTCCAGGAAGAACGATTAACCGCTCATACTATAGCTTCTTACCACATTGGGAGGGAAACGATAGAATATCATTCAATATTATCTCCACAGCATACACAACTCACACAAGCCATACAAAAATACTCTGTACGATGACATGTGATACTTTTGTGAACAGTGTCCAGTCAGAGCTCTTACCATCTTACCAGAATACTGCAATGATGCTTGGACAAATGCAGTAGACATTCTGACATTTTCAGACTCAATCTGGTAAAAATGCTTCTGCGTGAGCGCAAGTTTGCAAGCTGCAATATTAGTTGGCATGTTTGGATGCAGCTCAATAACGAATTCTGTGCTTTATTCAACTAGTGTTGACAGTGACAAAACAGGATCTTTCATTCGTGATACCAGCTCTAGCCAACTCATCAGCCCATTCATTTTCAGAATATTTTTAGAACTAGAAGGGCCGGGTAATTTTTTCATTTTCGGCGAATCACGCTTCGCAGCAGTGTCGACCGAGATGAACGAAGATTGACAATTTTCTGCATCCTAACTTAAAAATCAACGGTTATAATAAATTAAGCACTAGAAATTGTGTCGAATCCAATATTTTGCGAATAGCTTCACTTAAATCACTGTAACTCGTGGGCCAAATATCAGAATGTCATAAAATTTTATTAGGTATCTTTTGAAGGTTGGGAATCATACGAAAAAATTTTTCGCAACGCAATTTACGTCCCAGAACTTATTGATCCACGTGTTATTAGTACATTGTATTGTATTTTTTAGTTTGAATATGATTAGGTGAGAGCGTAGGCTGTATGGACGAGTGCTAGACGAAAGAGAGAAATAGAGAGAGAGAGAGTTGCGAGCTAAGGCCAGAGAGAAAGCGACATGCGACGCGAAGCGAAGCTTGACAGATCGGACGGAGTCGCGCGGCAGAGCTCCGTTCACTCAAGTTCAGCAGAAAAATTACACGTATGTCAGAGTGAACTCGATGCGTTGGAAGCGACTACTGATCGATCGCATCTCTGGCTTCACCCTTACTCATACTTTAAGCGTTTTCGAAGTATATTAGCAAACCAGAAGTCGACATATTGGATTTTGGAACAACAAATCCATTCCGAAAATATCCATATGGTTAGACGTTACAACGTTCATTTCACAAACTTTTTTTCCGCAGCAAATCCCAAATGGCGTGAACTTTTTTCACGATGTAAACTCCCAAATAACGAAAACTTTTTAACGAACTAACTCTATGTACGTACCCCCGTTTGGTTCGTAAACGGAGCTTTCGGGAGTGTGTCGGTTTTATAGAGAAGTAGTTGACTTAGTCAGGTTGTCGTTTTCACATTAAGCAGTTCTCCACGAAGAATTAAGCAAATACTTGTGCCGTTTTCGTTTGGAAAAACTGAAAACGAAGTAGTTTCCTCAAACAAACACTTTTCACGAATCTGTACTGAGTTCGCACTTAGAAACGGGAGTGTGAGTAAACTCGATATAAGAATCAGATACGAAATTGATTCGAATTTCAGTTCAATGACGTTGAAACTAAGTTCCATACCGGTTTGAAAGCAGTTAAGGTGAAAACTGGTTTAGGTCCGGCATCAAGCAAAAACGATATTAAATTCTTTAGCAGGTTGATTACTCGACTTAAATATTGTCGTGATTTTATAACTATAGTGCTAATAAGACCAGACTGTATAAGAAAGGAGTAATATTCGTTATGTGGATTGAGCATCGTCTCGTTATAAACAGCTTTCAATTTTTCTATCGGATTCCATATGACAAATCAGAGTTGAACATTTGCATTGAAGCTAGAAAAAAAACATCTTGATAGATGAAATAAAAATCCGGCTCAGTTTACTTAACTACTTCACAGTAATTTCGCATAATCCAGTTCAACAACACGTTTCGAGATAATGATCAACTTGGTTGTAATTTCACTTTGAACCGTACTGAAAGATATAAAAAAATGGCAACAAGCGGGACTAATTCCAATTAAAAAGGAACACTGCCCGTTTTAATCCAATTTTGATAATCCTTCGTCGATGCAATCAAAAGCCATCCTCCACGAAAAGGAAAAAAACACTCCCAGCATTGAAACGAAAAAAAACAGAAGGGACGAAGTTTTTCATTTGGCCTCTTTCAAAGCGTTCCGTTCGGCTTTGCAAAATATACACACACTGTGCGATAACGAGGCAATGATGAGCCACGATAATACCGTTGAAGATGATGAAAATCTCGTTCGCTGGAAAACGGCAACGGACAAACGGCGTTTGTTTAGGTTCCTCGTTCCTGACGAACGCTTTCTGCTCCGAATGATCGAATCTCGAAGAAAGGCAGACCCTGACGGGCAGAGAAGCTAAGAAGTAGCTGTATTGCAGAAGATAATCCAGCGGAGCGTGGGCGAACGAGGATGCCGCGCGGACGGTTGAGGAAATGGGTGATAGACGAAAAAATAATTCCCGCTACGATGGCTACGTTTGGTGGTGACGGAATTGTCATAACAATCCGTTGCTCTTTGTTGAAATGTTGGCTCGTTCTTTATTCATTGGATAGGCTTAAAAGGATCATAAATATGGCACGGAGAAATACGACGCAGTACTCTGCAAACTCAAGAATCTAAGAAGTTTTTGAACTGATACAATAATTCGTTATCGCCAATTTTAAACATTAAACGTTCCAATTTTCAACATCATTTTCTTTTGTCGTGAATACGACTTACTTTACTATGGGGTGCCTTTTCAAAATTTACCCTCTGAGAGAGTGATAAGTTTTTGATCGTGAATATCTATTGTTGTATCTAATGAATCAATATAATTCTTGCGACATGCCATCGGAAATATGATCACAATTTTATGATAAAATTTTCAGTTTTGTGACATAATCTCAAAAAATTCAAAATTAAACTTTACTGAAATGTTTGGTATAAACGAGTATCAAAGAGGATAATTCATAAGGCGCGTTTGCCTTTCTCGTATTTTTAAAGCTCATAGCTCAGTGATCTGTGAAAGGATTTATATAATCTAACTACCAATAGAATCGAAATTTTTCAATTTAAACGTGTATAGCAAAAGCATTGAAGTATTTCAATAGTACACTATTGAAAAACCTGTCTCATTTGATCCATGTCAACTCCAGCCAATCAGAACGCGTTCAAAGGAAGAGAACAAAATATCTGCTGCTCTATAAAAAATCGTCCGGGAAAAATGTTCCGAAAAGTGGTGAATATCGCAGTGAGTTCCTCAATTTGGTCCTTGTGAATGCTAGAAACGAATCCCTACAACATATTGATAGTTTCTTTCAATGAATTATGCAAATCCGAAATGAAATAATCGACATTAAAATTCTGTATGCGGCTATTTTTATAGCCGTTAGGACCGCCCATTAGTGAAAAAGCTACAAACGAAATCACATAAAAGGAAATCTCTTAACAAAAATTCAATCGGAGGCAGTATCAACGAACTGGCATCCTAGATAGGAAGACTTCTTATAACAACTTAACTAGGATAATCCAGGAAAGGATATCTGAGCTTCGCAACAGGAACTTCCAGCAAAAGCTTCGAGAAATTCTCCCACATTCAAAGCCCTTCTGGACCTTAACGAAGGTGCTTAAGAAAAAACCGAAGCCTATTCCTCCTTTGCTGCCACCCCAGGACGCAGCTGAAGGAATACCTTTAATCACTCCAGCAGAGAAGGCAAATGCGCTAGGCCAGCAGTTTGTGTATTCTCACAATTTAGGACTCAACATTGTTAGTCCACATGAAAGAGCCGTTGCTGATAGCGTAGCTGAGGTTGACCAATCAGACAGCTTGGTTCCGAAGGAAAGTAGAGTCACTGCGAATGAGCTGATGGCTATTGTGAAAAAATCCAAAAATATGAAGGCCCCCGGTTTCGACAACACATTCAACATTGAGCTGAAACATTTGAGTATTCGCTCATTTGTCTTCTTAGCTAAAATGTTTAACAGGTGCTGGGAGCTTGGTTACTTCCCTTCAAAGTGGAAGTTAGCTAAAGTTATCCCAGTTTTGAAACCGGGGAAAGATCCTTCCCTTTCCAAGAGCTATCGGCCCATCAGCTTACTCTCTGCCCTATCCAAGCTGTTTGAAAAGTCAATACAAAGGCGAATTCTTGCTTTCGCCGATGAACAGGATATATTTCTGGAAGAACAGTTTGGGTTCCGGAAAGAAAGATCCACCATCCACCAACTCACAAGGGTTAACAACGTCATCCAGCAAAACAAATCAGTGTCCAAAACGACTGCCATGGCAATATTGGATATTGAAAAGGCATTCGATAATGTGTGGTACGATGGACTGGTGTTCAAACTGCATCGGTATAATTTTCCCATGTATCTTATTAAAATTATCAAAAATTATCTTGCAGATAGAGCATTCCAGGTTTCTCTGAATAATGCACTTTCAGAAAGATTTACTATTCCTGCTGGTGTACCCCAGGGAAGTATCCTAGGTCCCATTCTATACAACATTTTCACATCAGACATCCCACCTCTTCCAGGTGGTGGTGTTCTGTCACAATTTGCTGATGATACTGCCATTCTTTACAAAGGTCGTGTCATTAATGCTCTGAAGAATAAACTACAGACAGGTCTGGACGCTCTAACTGAATATTTTACAAGCTGGAAAATTGTGATCAATGCAGCAAAAACTCAGGTCATCTTGTTTCCACATTCAAGATCTCCAAAACTTGTTCCATCAGACGAATGCCGAATACGATTCGGTGATGAGGTCATCCAATGGTCCGACGAAGTTATCTATCTAGGACTCACCTTTGACAGACATCTGATATTCAGGTCACATGTTGACAAAATCGTTCAAAAATGCAGCATACTCATTAGGTCTCTGTATCCGCTGATTTGTAGAACATCTAAACTGTGCCTGAAGAATCAGATGGCTGTCTATAAACAAATCGTCTACCCCGCAATTGAATACGCAGTCCCTGTTTGGCGGGGCTGTGCACGAACACACAAACTTAGGCTTCAGCGCATTCAAAGTAAGATCTTAAAGATAATTCTAAATCTACCCCCTTGGACAAGGACTAGTGAAGTACATGAGATGGCCTCCCTGTATATACTAGAACAAAAATTCGATCAATACTGCACGAAATTTGAAGAGAGGTGCTCAATCTCTGTAATACAAATAATTCAAATTTGTACGTATTAGGTTAGGAATAGTTATAAGTAGGTAGATATTTTATTAATAATTAAAATAAATAGTATGATTAAACATTAGTATGTAAAACAAGAGTAACTGAAACACCTAATATTAATAACGAATCGTATGAACAACAAAGATGAAAGGCCAAAGGGTCAAAACACTTGTACTGTAAAATGTTGATGTAATACACAAAAATAAGATTAATAAACAGATATTTATGCAAAAAAAATGCAAAAATTCAATCAGTTTGGATTCTATCGCCACTGCGAGCAGATGTATTTTGTGTCGCCTGCACAGTTAGTTTCGCTTCCGACAAGAGCGATTACGTCACAGCTGCCAGTTGTTTGCATTGGTGGAGAGCATTGCATAAAATCAGCCGTTCTAATGGCTCTAAAAGTTTTCTAAAGAACTATTAGGATTTGTTGTTCGCAAATCGAAGGGAAATATCCTCAGTTTAGTGTTAATCTAGAACAGTTTGGTTAGATTTGTGCACTTTTCGCTGTGTGAAATTTACAGTTATCGAGATCAAGTGAAGCCTTCTTTGTTTTTGCGAAAAATGTTCCAGAGTTTAATGTCGTAGAGAATTACGCAATTTGAGCTTTCTGAATGCTAGAAACGAGTCCCTTCAGCATATTGATAGTTTGTTTCAATAAATTATGCAAATCTGAAATGAAATAATCAACATTAAAATTCTGAATGCGGCTATTTTTATAGCCGTTAGGACCGCCCATTAGTGAAAAAGCTACAAACGAAATCAGGTAGAAACAAGCCTCTCAACAAAAAGTGAAGCCTTCTTTGTTTTTTCGAGAAATGTGCAAAAGGGAATGCTTGCATAATTCATACAATTGATCAACTAATTGATATTCGGAAGTCTTAAGGAACATGTCAGTTGTTTTCGTATTCACGACATCCAGTTATGTCTCTGACATTACCCACCCGCCTTTTTTATAACAGATTCAGGCCTATTGGCGTACAAGCTTTACGTGGACGATTGAGCTAAGTTTTTAGCTAAAAATTTTTTCATATTGGATCTCGTTGTCACCCTTTTTCTAGGGGGAGAGGAGCTTCCATTTTCCTCCTGCGAGGATTGAGGGGCAGTTTGTTCGTGGTTCGTCTCGTCATCCATTGCCGTGGTATTGTTGTTGATTTCGTTGCTAGTTGTTGTAGATGCGCCTTGTTGTACATTGTTTGCAGTTGTTGGTTGGTTGGATGGTAAGCTGTTAACTGCAGCTGGTGTACTTTGTTCTATAGGGGTTACGTTGGATGGTTTCGTTGAAGGGGATACTTCACTGTTGTTGGTGGCTGTCACAGGTGTACTGGGGTTGCTTGGGGTTGGTGTGAAGGAAGCACCGTTGTCCTTTGGTGTGGTTGTCTCCTTGTCCAGTTTATCACATGGCTTATCGTAATGAACAGCTTTTTGCAATATTGACATGTGGCCATCTAATTGTCATAGGTAACAAGTGATTTGCGCGAGATACTTGTATCCTGACCGAAAGTTACATAAGAAGGTATAGACCTTTTTAAGCGCATGCGTAACAAACGTACGCCATTTAGAATGCCGGGGAACAAGATCTTCCACTTTTCTTTTTCGATAGACAGAATCTCTCCGTATTGGGACATAGGTTTGCGAATATAAGGATCGATGACGCTTGAGGGAAGATCATGCACACGCACTTCTTCCATATATACTGGAAAGTTGTACTTAATGTCCTCGTGCTCCACATAATGCACATTATTATTGTCTTTTGCGACACACGTTTAATGTCAAGATGCATTTGCTCCTTAAGCAAACCTTCAAGTTCTCGTATCGAAGGTCGAATTTTACACTGCCTGAAGTCAACAATAATTGTATTCTTTCGTACCGGCGGTAGCTTTGGTTCGTTTGGTTCACTCATTTTCGAGGTCGTTCTATTTTTCACTACACAATACTGTACTTGGTTTCTTTCGTCCCGAACGTAAGTGGTTTTGTTTTATCGGCTGACTTGGATGAGATGTGAAAGCGAACTGAGCAAAGTGTCATTTTCTTTTTATATAGCTAGGGCTCCGACAGCAATGCTACTAAGACAAAAAAATATATTACTAAGCAGCCTATAACAATATGATAAAGAAGATGATGATAGCAGCACCTATGTCTTATTAAGGCTACTAAAATACATAGCTTGAACAGGTTGAATAATGTCAGAGACGTGATTACGAATCAAACTGATACGTTTTTCTCTTTACTTTACAACTTTTTGAAGTATTTGCCCAAGATTTCCATTACTTCCGGCTCCAGACACTGTATGAACTAATCACTGCTATATATAGATGGTGTCTCCATTGAACTCGATTCTGTTCGCTGTCAGTCTCAGTAGCTGAGAAGCGTCCGGAGGTCGTCCTTAGCTTGATAGATCCATCTTGCCCGTCTCTTCTTCTTATATCGGTCGGATCATTGTCGAGGACCATTTTAACCGGATTGTTCTCCGACATAGCATGCCCGGTCCACCGTAATCTCCCGATCTTGACCGTTTAGAGGAGGATTGGTCCTTTCTGCAACTGACCACCTTCCGTTTTCCATGCGCACTACACCATATATGGTTCGCAACACCTTCCGTTCGAAAACACCCAGTGCACTTTGACTCTCCACAAGCATGGTCTAGGACTCGCTCCGTAGAGGGTAACCGGTCTTATCAGAATTTTGTAGAAAGTTAACTTCGTACGACGGCGATATTTTGCTTGACCGAAGAGTCTAGCGAAGTCTAAATTAAGCACGATTTCCTGATAAGATGCGTCTCTAAATTTCTCTGCTGCTGGGCCCAAATACCGCCAATCACACGTGTTCCCAAGTTCGTAACCGCGCCACCACTTTCGTTTTCTGCCACATCACCGTTGAGGTGCTCGTCGAAATTCCGTCGCCATCTCTCGATCACCTCGCAGACGTTCGTGAGAAAATTTCCGTTGGTGTCCTTTCACAAATCAGTCTGTGGCACATGGTCTCTGCGCGAACGGTTCCTGTTCACGCTTTTTTCTACGGGATACCGAGTTTAATCTGTTCCGTGCCTGTCTGTATCGCTCGTCGTAACCAAGTAGTGGTCCGAATATATACTCACACTGCGGTAGGTGCGAACATGATTGATGTCAGAGAAAAATTTTCTGTCGATGATCGATTTAGTTTTCGGTCTGCTGTTCAGGTGAACTCCAGGTAGCTTTTTAGATGTCCTTACGGGGGAAGAAGATGCTTCTGACTACCATTCCTCGGGATGCAGCAAGGTTAACGCCGTAACGTTGTTCGATGTGTCATGCAGGCTGTTTGGCCCGATTACCGGTCGGTACATTGCCTCCCTTCCTACCGTCATAAGCTTGTTCCAGCTGCACCTAAACGGCGCCAGGTCTCCCTTCGTGTGATTAGTGCACGTAAATGATGCTGTAGTTGAAAAATTAACCTTTAATTCATGTTTTATGGGACTACACCAACCCCCTGTCTCGTGCTTGTTCTGTTTAACGTCCAGAATTTCTTATTCAGTCGCTGGATATTAGGACAGACGATTATCACGAAAAACGTTCATTCGATTTTCTTTTAATTTTTTGATGTGTTATATAACTTAAGTTTAAGATATGTTGATGAAATATTTTTGAAATGCGCATCCTGAACCGTCGGCCAATTACGAGAGATGCAAACAGGTGTCACAAATTTTCTAATTTAGAAAACCAATAGAGACATTCTCGAGCGTTTTCGTTATTATCTCATACTACTGAAAATTTACTTATATATGGCGAATACTTTGTATTTCAAAACTATTGCTCTAAGAATTTTAGGGCTGACTTTTTTTTGACCGGAGCTTTTTCCTTGAACACTAATATTAGCACAAATGCAACATGCCGATCACATCAGAGATGCTAGATCAATTTGTACAGGCAGGGTTCAAAAAAGTTCTGAAAAGAAATTGCTTCGGCAGCTGTTTTTAGCGATCCAAAATGAAAGTCTAGTGAACGAAATAATTGTAATTTTCAAAAATGTTCATTTACCATTCCATAATAAACGAATCTCGCGCTAAATTGCATTCGGAGTTGTCAGCACCCTCTCAGATTTTATTGGATCTTTCTGTATATAAAGTCTTTGTCTCGAAAAGCCACTTTGCACACTATGCTTTTTCCGAAATTGATCTAGACTATCTCTTGAAATGGGTCAATTAAGTCACATAAGAAGGTATAGGCCTCTTCGAACGCATACGTAACAAACGTACGCCATTTAGAATACCGGGGAAAAAGTTCTTCCACTTTTCTTTTTCGATAGAGAGAATCTCTCCGTATTGGGACATAGTTTCACGAATATAAGGATCGATGACGCTTGAGGGAAGATCATGCACACGCACTTCTATAGCACTATCTTCCATATATACTGGAATGTTGTACTTAATGTTCTCGTGCTCCACATAGTGCACATTGTTATTGTCTTTTGCGATTTGAATTGCATCCAACTTTTTATAAAACTGGATGTAAACACCATTATCTGTCTTATTGTATTGAAATAAATGCACACGTTCAATGTCAAGATGCATTTGCTCCTTAATACCGTTTTCGTTTATTGATCAGAGCAGCCCGAAAGCTGACCCAGAGTCGCCCAAACAACGTTTGATATGTTTGTTTTAGCAACCTGAGGTCGCTCTAGATCGGACTCCAACCGCGTAGTTTCGCTCTGAAAATTTTCTCGGGTCGCACCACGCATCCATGCAAGTTTGTTTATTTTTTCTTTTTTTCATGAGTTGTTGTAGTTGGGCGCGTACCACGTGTTCGTTTTACTCGGAGTCAGAGTAGCCCGCGTCTAGGTTCAAAAACGAAAACGGTATAAGCAAACCATAAAGTTCTCGTATCGAAGGTCGAATTTTGCACTGCCTGAAGTCAACAACAATTGTATTCTTTCGTGTCGGCGGTAGCTTTTATTCGTTTGGTTAACTTATTTCGAGGTCGTTCTATTGTTCACTACACAATACTGTACTTGGTTTCTTCCGTCCCGAACGTAAGCGATTTAGTTTTATCGACTGACTTGGATCGACTGACTGACGATCTACAAAAACTCTACCTAGAAGCCTTCCTCTTGTCATTTAATTAGTCTCATTTAAAACATTTGTAAGCTTCTATCTTCGGTCAGTAGTTTTTTGAGTTTATCAAAGAATCTAATAGTAGCTTTCAAACGATTCTAAGTCTTTCGTAATCGATTTTTTTTATCTCCGAGAATTTTTGATGCATTAAAAATTCTGAGATTTGTCGGATACGTCACATAAAACATTACGTCTCTCCAAACATAAATGTTTGCCATAGCCCTTCCAAATTTAATTGACATCGTTTGCTTTCAAATAACTCTCAAGTTTTTTAAAATTGGTTCATTTGATCTACGCACTTGATCTGTAATTCAATAGTAGCGTTCAAATGAGCATAAACTTGTTTAAAATCAACTAAGTCACCTCTCAGAAAATTAAGCGGTAAAAAACAAAGAATTTTGTCGCTTACGTCACTTATACCATTACATCTCCAGAACCGAAAGTGCCAATCGTTTGATCTTCGAACCTGATTCACAATCCAATAGTAGCTTTCAAACGAGCCTAGGCTTGTTAAAATCGTTCCCCATCTTTGATGAAATTGTCCGGTAAAAAACAATGCTTTTTGTCGGTTACGTCATTTATGCCATTATATCTTCGGAATCGAAAATGACAGCCATTTGATTTACAAACCAGGCGCAATATAAGCTTCATAAAAAACTTAAGCTTGTTAAAACCGGTTCAGTCATCTTTGTTAAATTAAGCAGTAAAAAACAACACGTTTTGTCGATTACGTCAATTATACCATAATGACAGCCACTTGATCTTCGATATTGATTAATGGTCTATTCTCCATGATTTGGGTAAAATATTGTTCCAAAGTATGTAACTATGTTCCCTACCTACCGTCCAAAACACAAGTTAGGTATTTTTTAAGTAAAGCTCTATTCTTAATTCACCTAGTGGTATGATAATGCCTTTCTCCTTCATCGAAATAGTCTGATTCAAATATGTTTTGCTATTTTATTAAGATTATGTCTGACCCTAATTTAGGCTCATTTTAGAAATCTGCGTTTCAGTCACATATGCGGTAACATTTATCAAACCAAGAGTATCTGCAATGCTATATTTAAACGTGATTGTAGGATTCCCATCAGAAAAAAAATAGGCGGATAGAAAAAAAAATCGACAACTTGTATGATCTCCGAAATCTTGACGTGTCAGCCATATGATCTTCGTAATCAAACCAGCAATGGCCCAATTTAGGTCTCTAACGTGCCAAAAGTTATTGATACCGATTAATCCACATCCAAGACTATAGAACGGGAATGAGTTTTGACGTTTACGTCACCTATACCATTATATTACCGGAAGTGATAGCCATTCGAATTTCAAATCTATTTCCTGAACTGATAGTTACATTAAAATAAGTATAAGATTGGTTCAGTCATCTCTGAGAAAATTGAGCGGTTAAAACCAACACGCTTTGTCGGTTACGTCACTTATACCATTCGATCTTCGAACTTGATCAATGACCCAAACCCAATAGTAGCTTTCAAACGAGCCTAAGCTTGTTGAAATAGTTTCAACCATCTTCGAGGAAATTGAACGGTAAAAAAATTCATTGAATGTTGCTATACAACACTTCTTTGTAGGATTTGTCACAATTCAGCTATAGCCATTTGAAAAAAATGTTAAAAAAAGTTTGATCTTTTTCAAAAGACAGTGTAGATCAATTTTGGAAAATTGAAATTAAAAACAGAAAGGATACTTTCAATAATTTTCTCGCAAGAATGCATGCATGGCTGAATATATTCCCGATGGTATAGAGCAATAATATTATCATGCCTTATGTAAAACCAGAAATATTCACAATTATGTTCTACCCGTTCTTGAACAGTGTAAATTTTTACATCAAAATAACTTACTCAATTTCTCTCCACTCCACTCTAACTCACTCAATTTCTCTCCACTCAGCCTCTCTCCATTCGACTTCACCACGCAGATTGCACTACTATCCTCGTAATTCAGCAGTTTAACGAATTGTTTTTCTCTAAGTGTTTGCGAATAGTTTTAAAAAACTCTTTTCACAAACTTTCGTTACTAATGCTAATTTTTGGGATAAAGCGTAAACAGAGTAAAAACGGGTCGTTGCGCCTTGCGTATCATAGAATATCATAAACGAGGTATGTAACCCCTCAAATAACCACAATATGGACGGCAAACAAGCCAAAACTTGTTTAGTTCGAGACGTCAGACACTTCGTTGCAATAGCGAAAAGTAATGTGAAATTAGCATTAACTGTACGTCAGCTTAGCGTTATTAAATATTAAACTGCTGAGTTTTGGTAGCAGTTCAATATTAAAAGCTAACGCACTAATAAGTCAAATACGAAATATATACACAGAAGTCTTTTTATGCGAATTTACGTACCGCATAAAAAAACCGCCTAAAAAACCGCATAACTCTGAAAATTCGCATAAAAAACGCATAACTCTGAAACTTTGCATAAAAAAAAACGCAGAAGAGAAACCGCATAACTCTGTGAATTCGTATAAAAAAACGTGTTTAATCCACCTAGCAGTGAGATGATACCTATTTTTATCAATCCGCATGTGTTTTTTGCATGAATATTCTTCGGTGTTTAAGTTTTCATGACATTATTTTAATGACCCTCGTTTTAAGCGACAATTTGAGATTTTAATCACTCATTACTCTGTAATGTCGAAACTGCAAATCGGATAGAATTTGAATCTAGAAGTGTGATAATCGATTAAACATGCCATGATATGTAAGTTCCACTCTAGAGTTTACGGTAATTTAAGGTACTTCCAGAGCCGGTATTCAGGAACCAGCATAACCCAAACCGATTCGTATGGCCATATGACGAATAAATTACAACAGTTTTGAGTTCAACTTTGAAGCTTTTCGGGATTGTCATCTTCTATATCGGTTTGAATTTTAAAAATTCATCATCATGTAATTCGAGAACCGGAAGTCATAATTGGATAAAATAATTAATTTTTGTATATAAGTTTGTTTTAATTAAAATTTTTGTTTCTGAAATTTGATTAGGCTTTTTTTGAGAAAACGATTGAGCTTTGAGAAACGATTTCATACTGGAACCGGAATTCTAAAAGCGGTATGGCCGAAGTCAGATAAATTCACCTGAGTAGCTGTACACTTTACATTTGTTTCAAAACATTTGAAAATCAGTTAAGACATCTTTGAGAGATCATAGCACGAATTAAATTTTTAGGTGCCTTCTGATCGACAACTGAATACCACTAAAACTGAAAAAAGTTAATTTTTTTATCGACTATCCAAATCTGCTAACCCGATAAACCTGATTAAATTATGTGGAATAGACATTTTTATACAATCCCCGAAACCGGAAGTTGGATCTGACTGAAAAGCAAGATGTTTTATAGAACTTTGAAACTTTTCATTTGAATCTTAGATGATTCTTAGATTTCATTTGCATCTTAGATCGGTTCAGCCATCTTCAAGAAAAATGAGTTACACAATTTTGATTTCGTTTCACATATCATCCTGTAGCTCCGAAACCAGAGGTCGGAACCAAACATAATGCAGGAACTTTGTTTGGGAGCATACGACTTTTCGTATGAATCTGAATTTGTAGAAAAGAAATTTTCCAAGAAAATTAATTGAAGTTATTTGTCACACACGCATTTGCTGATCTCGACGAACTGATTCGAATGGTATATGGATGTTATGTTGTTCCAGCATTTATTGCTGTAAGTAGTTTAAAACAAAATAATTAAAAAAAATTCTGCCATCATCTGGTTTATATATGTCATATTCGAACGATTATGTTGCCAAAAACGAGCCGTGCCAAAATCGGTCCGAGGCTAAATGTCATGAAAAAGAATGCTGTACACAATCCTTTTGGTTCTTAGAAACAATTGTATGTAACAGTATAAAAAATCGTGTTTTCCGTTGCTCCCAAGCATTTCTTTGTCATACAGCGCTCAAAACTCCTACTGCTGGAATAGGGGGAAAAGTCGCTTACAGAAAAATTTCGATATCTCCGTTAAAAATGGACGGATTTTAACAATCTATGGCTTGTTGGATAGGTATTATCGTGCGGAATCTAAGTCTGAAAACATATTCTGTTTTCAAGGTCAATTGTGACAGATACTGTCAAAAAACTGAAAATTTTGACATAAAACTTTGTATAACTCAAAAAGTAAACATCCGATCTCAAAACCATTCAATAGCGTTTTGGGTGACGGGGAGACCTTTCATTTGCGACTAGTTTGATGAAAATCGGTCCAGCCATCTCTGAGATCTCGACCTCTTAGTTGACAACACACATACGGACACACACACATACACACACACACACAGACATTTGCTCAGTTCGTCGAGCTGAATCGATTGGTATATGTCATTCGGCCCTCCGGGCCTCGGAAAAATTTTCGAAAGTTTGAGGGAATTCTATACCTATTTTTTATATATATAAAAATAGGTAAAAACCGCATAACTCTGCAACTTCGCATAAAAAACCGCATAACTCTAAAAATTCGCAAAAAAAAGTCGCGTAGAAAAAACCGCATAAAAAAAGACCTCAATGTAAACTTATTTTCAACGCTATTGCTTCGCTGCTTAGTTCATTTTTTCGAGCGACAGACTTAAATTTTATCTGGAAAAAGCTATCTCATTTAAATGTACACCCAAACCACGTACGTTAACTTTTTCTACGTTACCTATTTTTACGTAATTCTTTTTACGAACAAAATCACAAAAAACGTAAACTTTTTTTACGAACCTACTTCGAAAAAAAAGGTTTTTGCATACAAGGAAAATCATTTCCAGCTCATTTACATTACATGGCAATTACTACAATATGGGTATTTTCAGAACGGAATTGATGAGTAGATGTCGGAAAACGATGTTTGAGGTTCTTCTGAATTCCAAGATGGCGACTTCCTGTTTAGTGATATTTCTTGTAAACCCTTACAATATGGGTATTTTTGGAACGGGCTAGACGAGTACATGTTGAAAAACTATGTTTGAGGTGGTTTTGAATTCCAAGATAACGACTTCCGGTTTATTGATATTTCTTGAAAACTCTTACAATATGGGTATTTCCGGAACGGGTTTGATAAGTACATGTTTGAATCCGATGTTTGAGGTGCATCTGAATTCCAAGATGGCGACTTCCGGTTTATTGGTATTCCTTAAAAACCCTTACAATATGTGTATTTTCGGAACGGGTTTAATGTGTAGATTTCGGAAAAAGATGTTTGTGGTGGTTCTGAATTCCAAGATGGCGACTACCGGTTTATTGGTATTCCTTGAAAACCCTTACAATATGGGTGTTTTCGGAACGGGTTTGATGTATAGATGTCGGAAAACGATGTTTGAGGTGGTTCTGAAATCCAAGATAACGACTTCCGGTTTATTGATATTTCTTGAAAACTCTTACAGTATGGGTATTTTCGAAACGGGTTTAATGTGTATATGTCGAAAAACGATGTTTGAGGTGGTTCTGAATTGAAAGATGTTGACTTCCGGTTTATTGATATTTCTAAAAAAAACTCTTACAATATGGGTATTTTCGGAACGGGTTAATGTTTATATGTTAGAAAACGATGTTTGAGGTGGTTCTGAATTCCAAGATGGCGACTTCCGGTTTATTGATTTTTTTCGAAACCCCTTAAAATATACATACCCATATTGTAAGGGTTTTCAAGAAATATCGCCATCTTGGAATTCAGAAGCACCTCAAACATCGTTTTCCAAACCCGTTCCGAAAATACCCATATTCTGATGATTTATAACGAATGTCGATGAACCGGAAGTCGTTATCTTGGAAATTGATACGACTTAGTATATCCTTTTTCTGCTAATACTAATGGTTTTTGTTCCATAGCTATCCATTATATTACACATATCCAATAATAGACAGAAATGGTGAAAACCTTTTTTAAGTTGAAAATTCCAAATAACATAAACTTTTTTCCGTCATAATTCGATTTACGAAGTCCCGATTATTACGTAAATGGAGGTTTGGGTGTATCACTTCCGGATCAGTAGACAATCCCATAACACCAGAAATTGTATTAACAGTACGATCAATATTTTTCACCAACCATAAACATGATTCCTTTGAAAAAGTTCCTACCCTAATGTTCGAGGTGATTCTATTAATTGAAGTCCATTAAAATTATACTGTGATTAAACATTAAATCTCCACCGAGAGTGCGATACCGAAGCTCGACGAATAACAAGTCTTTTCTTATTACGGCCACTTAGCTTTACTCCTTCTATTCAGAAAAGACGTCAAAAAGCACCCGAGTTTAAAAGCTTTATCGTGCCCTGCGTCTGTGTGTTTATCATTAAGATTATCTAGATAGTAACTCTTGAGCTGACTATTTGCTTTTCTATTGTTTCGCATCATAGTGTGCATTATGCTTTGTTCCAGTTAAGCGATGCAAGCTTTCGGATTGGTTAGCTAAATATTTCGAAAAGAGTATTGCAATTTGTATCCATTGTCCAAGGAGGTAATTGTATCTTACCTTCCAGGATGGTTTCCCGAGAGGAGTACCGGACAAGTTTTTCTCACCTGCTATGTGAACGAATCCTCACAAAAACGATGCTCACCAGCCTGGGGGCGATTATCTGTCCGGCTATTTGTAGTGATCTCACTAGTTTGTTTTGCTTCCATGCAACACATTGTTCCTGTATCATTTTTTTTATTTTCGTATTCAACGGTTCTCCGCTCCTGTGGAACCAAAAACGCACGGAACCGTAAATGAATAAGTGCTGAGCTAAGTTACGACAAGCCTAGAGTAGCTTTCCGCTTATTTCCACTGTTGGCGACATAAATGGGGACTTGATGAAAACCTGCAGTTAGGGAACCACTTTCCGGCCGGCATGCTGTTTCCACGCAGGGACGTTGCAAGGATTCATCGGTGTTCCGAAAGTTCCAAATTAAATGTTCGTTACGCAAAAATGATAAAATGGAACGGCGATGTCCATATGTTATGAAACACAAAACTTAAACATGACACAGTTCCTTCTGTCTCCTCCAACAGCTCAAACTAGGAACGCTCCTGGCTACCGTCACCAACTTCAAGCGGATGGATTTATTATGGAATCATGACTGGCACGAAAACTGCCGGAGAAGACCTAGTAGATGCAAGTTCTGAGGCTTTTATTTTCTTACGGAACTGAGGGCTTTGCCCTGACAATGAACAACAACAAAAAAATGAGACGCCTTATGCTTGCTCGCACAGTAGCAACCATGGCGATGATGTCTACAATGTATCTGGACCACGACAGGACAAAAGGGCGCTGCAAAATCTGGCTTATTGCAAGTTTCTCCGTGCAAATGATGATACTTGTCATTACTCCTCATGCTCTCCTCCGGCGCCGTGCAATGGCAGCTTTATCTTGATTGTGTTGCTTGCACTCGAATGTTGTAGTCATTGTTGACTTGCCTGGTTGGTTGGTTGGTCGGTTGTGTGGCAAAGTGTTATCAAAATATTTTCATCTTCCTGTAAGATTAAATTTGTGGTCCCGTATGCAATTGCACTGGGCCAATGTAGAAACTAGGAGGCAATCGACGGAGGGTTTTCTTAGCCTGGCACTTTTTTATCTGATCGTTAATATTAAATGCAAAAATGAGATTGATTAATAATGAATTAGATCAACTACTGGAATAAGATGAAGGGAAAAAATATTATATTCTTGAGTTTTCCGTTATACCTTTCTAACAAAATATAATCGTTGTTAAAACCTATCTTTGAATCATGGCCCGGAGGTATATAAACATACGATATCGTTCGTCGAGATGAGCAAATGATTCATTTTATTTGAATGGCAAGAGATGGATTCATAAAGCGATGAATTGAAAAATGGTTTATTTTAACCCCGTTCTCAACCTATCGAACATTCACCACTTTATTTTATCATATAGGTATGCTAGAATCGATTTTCATAATCTGAAACTCAATTTTACGATGTAAATAGTGTAGAATCAAAAAGAAATCTTTAAAATTGGTTCGTAAACTTTTTTCCTTCTGCGATTTTTTATGAGAAATTAAATAATACGAAAAAGGCATCATTACACTTTTAATCATTAAATTCACAGAAAAAAATTTGAAAACAAAACTAATCCAATGTTCATCTTGACGCGCTTTACTGACATCAGAATTCTTACGAAGATTGCTCTCGAGAATTATTGTTCTTTTCTAGTTATTTTTAATTTATGATTCAAATGAAACTTTAACATTCAACAATTAACCTGTTTTTCACGAACCATCACTGCATTTAATCAGTTGCTCCGATCGTAAAAGTTTGCATAAATGGGTAACACAAATAAATTTTACACACGTCTTCAGCAAAATGAGTAATTTGTTTTGTTCCAATTCGATCCAGATTCATTTGAGATGCTCTCTCTCATTCAATTGATAGAGATATTTGTTATTTCGAAAACTTTACCTGAAAACACAATTTTGAAAATCTATTCTCAATCCACCTAGGGATGTGATATTTCCGTTCTCTTGTCATCGACACAATCGCATTGAAACATTTTTTTGACTTTCTCTATAAGGTGTTAGAATTGCTGCAAAAACCAACTTTCGACCGGAGCCTCGGAGACCCATAGTGTTATATACCATTCGACTCAGTTCGACGAGATCGGAAAATGTCTGCATGTGTGTGTGTGTGTGCACTTTTCGAAGATATTTATACGCGCTCAATTTTCTCAGAGAAGAACCGATTTTAACAAACTTAGGCTCGTTTGAAAGCTACTATCGGACCATTGATCAAGTTCGAAGACCATATAGTTGTGACATTTGGTTCTGGAGATATAATGGTATAAGTGACGTAACCGACAAAACACTTTGATTTTTACCGCTTTTATATATATATAAGGGTGCCAAAATTTTGGGATCACCTCTATTTTCGTAAAGCTCTAGTGCTAAAAAGTTTAAGCACCTCGAAAAAAGCACTCATGCAAAATTTGAGCTAAATCGGACATGCGTAACGGGTGCTGACGGTGGTAAAGGTTTGACAATTTTCGATCTTGAAAAAGCACCATAGGGGGGAGTACATGAAATTTCCATAATCGAAATTTTTTGTTGATGCCAAAAGTCTCAAAACTGCATGAAACGTCGAGATTTAGTGTCGTCTAAAAACATTTTATTTGAAAACATCAACTTTCTGAGACATAGAAAAAAATATCAAAATTTTCTAAATTCAAATTCCCAGATAGTCGATATTTTCAAAAAAAAATGTTTCGAGATGACACTAAATCTCGACGATTCATGCAATTCTTAGACTTTCGGCATCAAAATTTTTTTTTCCATTTCGAAAATATCATGTACTCACCCCATTGGTGATTTTTCAAGATCTCTGAAAATTCCACTAAGTGGACTAAGAAGGGTTTTTGCCTTTCTCTATAGAAAGGTATTAGAATTGCTGGAAAAACCGACTTTCGAACGTAACATCGGAGACCCATTGTGTTATATACCATTCGACTCAGTTCGACGAGATCGGAAAATGTCTGTGTGTGTGTGTATGTGCACTTTTAGAAGATATTTGAACACGCTCAATTTTCTCAGAGATGGCTGAACCGATTTTAACAAACTTAGACTCGTTTGAAAGCTACTATTAGGCCATTGATCAAGTTCAAAGATCAAAGTGCTGTGGACTAAGAAGGGTTTTTTTAGTTTAGCATCACTCTTCTCATACAAATAGGCAACGCAAATGTCAAGCACTAGGTTGGAAAAATGATGCCGACTGTGTGACTCGAATCAATCTGAATAAATTGGGGTTAAAATTAGTGTCCGAATATATTTTATAAAAGTATGAAATAAATTCTCATGAGACTGTTATGAAAGAAGAGAAAGGCATTATCACACCACTAGGTGGATTAAGAAGGGTTTTTTACTTTTTTTTATTAATATAATTTCTTACAGTTATTTGCGCTTATTTTTGTTCCCAACTCATTCAGATTGATTCGGATAGTTCACAACAGCATACTTCAGCGCTTGCATCACATACTCGGAGATATATTCGTAGAAGTGACCTAACCAACAAATCGCATTTTTTATACCCGATTTCAAGGCTTGTTTGAAAGCTACTATTGGATAGTTCGAAGATCAAGAGGCTGTCACTTCTGTTTTCGGAGATAAAGACTGTCCCAGAAAGTATGGACGCAACCAAAAACCGCTGCCATTTCACAATGGTTCAGAATCTGTCAATTTTTATGGCTGCGTCCTGTTGTTTACACTCTTCTAACCACTTAAGCAGTTGTTTATTCGTTTTTATTAGTTTGTTTCGAAATGCGTGGACTTTCAGCAGAAGAACGTCGATAAATTGTGTACAAATGGTGCACAGAACTCGGACTGTCACTGAGAAAGATAGCAAAAATGGAAGGAGTAAGTGAAAAAGCCGTGCGAAATGCAATCAAGAAGTTCGGTGAGGATAACACCTTTGAGGATAAACCGAAGACGGGTCGAAAAACAGGTCCTGCTAACCCTCAGTTGGATAAACGTATACTGAAGGTGTTCGAGCAAAAGAAGGAGGTTTCAGTTCGGGATGTGGCCGAAAAAGTGGGCACTTCGAAGTCAAATGTTTCGTGCTAAAGAACGTTTGAATCTTCGAACCTATAAGAACCAGAAACAACCAAAACGTAGTCCTAAACAAAAAGCATCGATCAGGCCGAGGGTTCGAAAGCTGTACAATACGATTCTTGCCGGAAATTTGAGCTGCATAATCATAGACGACGAAACCTACGTGAAACACGATTACAAATCCTTGCCGGGACCACAATATTATACGGTGCGAGAAGGGCAAGTGTTAAACCAGTCCGAGACATCGATTGAAGTCGAAAAATTTGGTGAGAAAGCTATAGTCTGGCAAGCAATTTGTAGATTGCGGTAAGATTTCGGAACCCTTCATCACCACTACTTCAATGAACAGCGAATTATACATCAAGGAATGTTTACAAAAACGACTTCTACCCATGATTCGAAGCCACAAGGATCCTGTTGTCTTCTGGCAAGATCTTGCTTCTTGCCACTACTCGAAATCAACGGTAGAATAGTATACTACCAAAAATGTCACTTTCGTCCCAAAAGACATGAATCCACCAAATTGCCCACAACTTCGATCAATTGAGGAATTTTGGGCATTAACGAAGGCACATCTTAGGAAACATGTCTCGGCAGCCGAAACCATTCAACAGTTCGAAAAAGATTGGAAAAAAAGTGTCAAAACTTGTCGCCAAGAAGTCTGTACGGAATTTAATGAGGAACGTTCGCAAGAAGGTGCGCCAGCTAGTCTACAATGGCAAAATAGCAAATGTTGAGAATAATATTCTGTTGTTGTAGTCTAATGGCGTTTTCGTTTTTAATTCGCACTACACCGGTGCAGTGCTACACTGAGGCATGAATAAACGAACAAAATGACGAAAACATAAACAGTAACCATTGACTACAATAAACGATTCCATTGCACAGAGCTACACCAAACTTTTAATGAGTGGCATCGGTGCAGAAAAAGTGTAGCACTGGTGTTGTGCAATTGGTAAAAACGAACGGTTTCAGTGCAGCTTGCGCTACACCAGTGTAGGGCAATTTAAAAACGAAAACGACATAATATTATCAGTATATATAATAAAATTTGAATATCTAATACTTGTGAATTATTTACAGCAAAATCAAAGTGCGCCCAAACTTTCTGGGACAGTCTTTATATTGGACGCAATCGACAAAAAGCATTTTTTTTTCTATTCGCACTTTTTTGTGAAAGTAACCAATGATCAAGTTCAAATATATTATTGCTAATACTTTAGGTTTCGAATATATTGTCGAATATGCAACGTAAGCGCTTTTCGGAACTAACCGAAACAATCCGAATGAATTTGAGTTGAAAACCAACCCATATTCGTGTCAGAAACTACCCTAATGAAAAAAGGCGGGTGAGTAATGTCAGAGACATAACTGGATGTCGTGAATACGAAAAAACTGACACGCTCCCATCACTTTTCCGAATATCAGTTAGTTGATTGATTGTATGAATTGTGCAAGCTTTCCTCTTTTTCACTAATAGAATTTGAAGCGATACACCTACATTAAAGTACAGTTTAGTTACATTAAACAGCTACTATTCTACAACTATATATTCCAAACTTGAAACAATTCCTTTTTAATTTGCTAATATAGGAAGCTAGGTACGACAAATTTGTAGTTTATTTTTATTGAAGCTATGAAGTTCGAAGATATCTGATTCTTCTCGAAATTTCAGTACGAGACAATTGCAATGGCCTGGTCTGAAATGTATCTACGATCTTCGGTATGCAAGAGTGATTCTAATAATAATAATAATAATGATAATAATAATAATAATAATAATAATAATGATAATAATAATAATAATAATAATGATAATACAGATTGATCTGTATATATGGCAACCCTGTTTCGCAAGGCATATTTTCACACGACCCCATACTAGTATAAAGATGTGTTCAACATCATCATTTTCGCTTTCGCATTGCCGTTCGTAATTGAATGTGTTAGTGACGGTACAAATCTGCTTTTCTACCTGTCTTCGGAGCCATCGTTCTGACGGTGTCTCGTACGTACAGAGTAGCTGCTTTAACTTAAATGACGCTATTTCTCACATCACATTTCCTTTTATACGTGCTAGTGGTAGCACGGTAAGACGTCCCATTTGTTAGAATTCCTTTCCTATACGCAGAACGGGAAACAGTGAAACGATATACAAGAGAGAGTTAGCAGAGCGGCAGCCAGATCATTCGTCATCTAACACTCGATGTGGATAGACGAATAACCTACAACGACTAATTTCGATTTTGTTTTATTTTTTATTCGCAGTTTTCTACCTACCCAAGCTATGGGTAAAAACCGCCATAGATCCGAGAAGGATCCAAAGGATGCTAAGCGTCTAAAGCCAAGTGATGTACAGGTAAACGACCGTTTGCTGAGTAAAAACCAATATGCTGATCTGCCAGTAGATGTCGAAGAGGAACTGCAGAAGAAGGAAAAAATGCCGCCTTTCTACCTGAAGGGCTTCCCACCAACTCTACGCTCGGATTTCAACACACTGATCAGCAAAGGACTACAGGCAACAATCCGTTTATGTACTGAAGGCTACAAAATAACTGTTCCGGCTTTGAACCACTACAAAGGAGTGGAATGTTATCTGAAGCAGACAAAAGCGGAATACTTCACACACGATATTGCCGCCAACAAACCTATGAAGGTTGTACTTCGAGGACTACCCGACATGATGGAAGCCGAACTAAAGCAGGCACTGTCGGAGGCTGGACTAAAGCCTTTGATGGTGTTCAAAATGAAGCGACATAATACGGATAAAAAGTTTAGAGATCAACTGTACCTGATTCATCTGGAGAAGGGCTCCATCACCATGAGTCAACTGAAAACGATTAAATCGTTATTTCACATAATCATCGAATGGCAAAAGTATAAACCGGTACATCGAGATGTCACACAGTGCACGAACTGTTTGAACTACGGCCATGGAGCGAGGAATTGCCACATGAAAAGTCGGTGCGGGAAATGTGCCGAACCACACAATACCAACGATTGCCTACTAGATGACATCGCTGTAAAATGTGTGAACTGTGATGGCGACCATCCATCTACTAGCAAATCGTGTCCCAAACGTGCTGAGTTCACAAAAATTCGACAACAGGCGTCCCGCAAGCAATCAACGCGCAAGAATGTTCCACAGAAGGATGAAGTTAATTTCCCACGGCTCCCACCGAAGAGGGATATTCCGAATTTGCCGCCACTTCCTCGCAGCAATCCAAAGACTTCAGCCGCTGGATCTCAAAAAGAATCTTCCTCAAGAATCCCTCCTGGATGGGGCAATAATCAACCACAAGCAAAGGATGACTCTGGTGATTTATTCTCTGCTGAACAACTGATCGTCATTTTTGAAACAATGACAACAAAACTACGAAACTGCAGAACGCGGTTAGAGCAAATCAACGCCTTAGGCAAATTCATCATCGAATATGCAATATAATGAGTTGGTTATAGTAAATTGGAATGCTTGCTCACTCAGGAGCAAAACTGCTGAATTGTCCGACTTTCTTCAAGAGAAGAATGCCGATATTGCTATTTTAACTGAAACTCATCTTAAACCTGAAATTTCTATTTTTATTTCCAATTACAGGATTCACAGGCTCGACAGGACAACTAGCAGAGGAGGGGGAGTTGCCATTGCCGTTAAACGATCCATTCAGCACAGGCTTCTGTCAGCCTTTAAATTGCAACTCATAGAAGCCATCGGAATTGAGATTACAACGACGATGGGACCCATCATCATCATTGCAGCGTACTGCCCCAAACAAACAAATCTTCGAGATGGTACGTGTGCATAATTGAAGCGAGATCTGGCTATGCTCACTCGACGACAGAACAAATCCATCATTGCTGGGGACCTGAACGCACGGCATGAGCTGTGGGGAAACAGAAGACAGAATCGAAACGGATTCGTACTTGCCGAAGATTACGAAGCTGGACAATACAACATCTTCGCTCCGGATCAACCAACGCGACTTTCCAGATCGGGAGTTCATTCCATTTTGGATATATTCATCAGCAACATCGCCATAGACAGCTCTCCGGTTGTCTTCTACGAGCTCTCTTCTGACCACTTTCCAGTAATATTGACGTTGGGATCTTCACCAGAAACAGTGCCTATTCAACCACGGAGGAACTATTATCGCACCGATTGGGTCCAATTTCAACAAATCGCCGACCAACTTATTAATATCAATGTTCCACTAGATTCCCCGATGGAAATCGATGCGGCCCTATCTTCCTTCCAGCATTCAATCACAGTCGCTCGTGATAGGACGGTTCCAGTACAACATATGCCGAGTTCCTCTCTTCAAATCGACAGTGTCACCAAGAAACTCATCCGACTTCGGAATATCTACCGGAGGCAGTATCAACGAACTGGCATCCTAGATAGGAAGACTACTTATAACAACTTAACTAGGATAATCCAGGAAAGGATATCTGAGCTTCGCAACAGGAACTTCCAGCAAAAGCTTCGAGAAATTCTCCCACATTCAAAGCCCTTCTGGTCCTTAACGAAGGTGCTTAAGAAAAAACCGAAGCCTATTCCTCCTCTGGTGTCACCCCAGGACGCAGCTAAAGGAATACCTTTAATCACACCAGTAGAGAAGGCAAATGCGCTAGGCCAGCAGTTTGTGTGTTCTCACAATTTAGGACTCAACATTGTTAGTCCATATGAAAGAGCCGTTGCTGATAGCGTAGCTGAGGTTGACCAATCAGACAGCTTAGTTCCTGAGGAAAGTAGAGTCACTGCGAATGAGCTGATGGCTTTTGTGAAAAAATCCAAAAATATGAAGGCCCCCGGTTTCGACAACACATTCAACATTGAGCTGAAACATTTGAGTATTCGCTCATTTGTCTTCTTAGCTAAACTTTTTAACAGGTGCTGGGAGCTTGGTTACTTCCCTTCAATGTGGAAGTTAGCTAAAGTTATCCCAGTTTTGAAACCGGGGAAAGATCCTTCCTTTTCCAAGAGCTATCGGCCCATCAGCTTACTCTCTGCCCTATCCAAGCTGTTTGAAAAGTCAATACAAAGGCGAATTCTTGCTTTTGCAGATGAACAGGATATATTTCTGGAAGAACAGTTTGGGTTCCGGAAAGGAAGATCCACCATCCACCAGCTCACAAGGGTTAACAACGTCATCCAGCAAAACAAATCAGTGTCCAAAACGACTGCCATGGCAATATTGGATATTGAAAAGGCATTCGATAATGTGTGGCACGATGGACTGGTGTTCAAACTGCATCGGTATAATTTTCCCATGTATCTTATTAAAATTATCAAAAATTATCTTACCCAATACCCTTGGCATCTTAGAGCTTAAGCAGTGTGCCTTAATATTATATTATATTATTGAATAAAAAAAAAAAAAAAAATTATCTTGCAGATAGAGCATTCCAGGTTTCTCTGAATAATGCACTTTCTGAAAGATTTACTATTCCTGCTGGTGTACCCCAGGGAAGTATCCTAGGTCCCATTCTATACAACATTTTCACATCAGACATCCCACCTCTTCCAGGTGGTGGTGTTCTGTCACAATTTGCTGATGATACTGCCATTCTTTACAAAGGTCGTGTCATTAATGCTCTGAAAAATAAACTACAGACAGGTCTGGACGCTTTAACGGAATATTTTACAAGCTGGAAAATTGTGATCAATGCAGCAAAAACTCAGGTCATCTTGTTTCCACATTCAAGATCTCCAAAACTTGTTCCATCAGACGAATGCAGAATACGATTCGGTGATGAGGTCATTCAATGGTCCGATGAAGTTATCTATCTAGGACTCACCTTTGACAGACATCTGATATTCAGGTCACATGTTGACAAAATCGTTCAAAAATGCAGCATACTCATTAGGTCTCTGTATCCGCTGATTTGTAGAACATCTAAACTATGCCTGAAGAATCAGATGGCTGTCTATAAACAAATCATCTACCCCGCAATTGAATACGCAGTCCCTGTTTGGCGGGGTTGTGCACGAACACACAAACTTAGGCTTCAACGCATTCAAAGTAAGATCTTAAAGATGATTCTAAATCTACCCCCTTGGACAAGGACTAGTGAAGTACATGAGATGGCCTCACTGGATATACTAGAACAAAAATTCGAACAATACTGCACGAAATTTGAAGAGAGGTGCTCAATCTCTGAAATACAAATAATTCAAAATTTGTACGTATTAGGTTAGGGATAGTTATAAGTAGGTAGTAGTAGAGCGGCAGCCAGTAATACTGAATGGGTCGTCGAGCTGTGGAGGAACAATTAAGGGCAAGGCAAAGTCCCGCTCAAACCGTGCTGGTCTGAAGTGCCCAGTTGGCGGCAGAATCCATCGTTTGCCTCGGAAGGGGAACTACGCCGAGCGTGTCGGTGCCGGTGCACCGGTCTATCTGGCGGCAGTGATGGAGTACTTGGTTGCCGAAGTGTTGGAGTTGACCGGTAACGCTGCCCATGACAACGAAAACGAAAATCATCCCTCGCCATCTGCAGCTGGCCATCCGTTGAAAACCCCGTCCTTTTCAGGATGACCACATCACTGTGATAAAGAAATATTTAGAATTGCTTTAAGTTTAGCCAGTTCTGATACGCCTGGAAAGTAGAATGCGCAAATCAAGTGGAAACATTTGTTCTAACAATTTTTGTTTTCGGCCGCATACTAAAGTACTCGCGACAAAAATACATATTGATCTGTGGCAACTCTGTTTCGCACGGCATATTTGTAAACTAGTATAAAGATGTGTTCAAAATCATCACTTTCGCTTTCGCATTGCCGTTCGTAATTGAATGTGTTAGTGACGGTGCAAATTATTTTAACTCCCATCTTGATGAATCTTTTGGTAGGAAATATTGAGATCTGAGATGGTTCTCGTGTGTGTCTTGTTTCGGTAATGGGCCTTGCTGGACTTTTTGGCTGCCTTTTTCGGTGGCATTGTGCTGACGGTGTCTCGTGCATTCATATCGGGAAACAATGAGACGACAGGTCCTCGATGTTGCTGTCGTGTGTCTTGTTTCGGGAAGAGTTGCTCAGCAAATGATAGGAAAAGTGAACCATTCAACTTTTATATGGATGCTCTTGTATAGATACAGACATCTCGCGTTCTGATTGGCTGGTGCTGTCATGGGTTAAATCAAACAGGTTTTTCAATAGTGTACTATTGAAAAACTTCAATATTGTTGTAATACACGTTCAAGTTGAATATTTTCGATTCTATTGGTAGTTAGATTATATAAATCCTTCTACAGATCACTGAGCTATGAGCTTTCAAAATACGAGAAAGGCAAACGCGCCATATGAATTATCCTCTTTGATACTCGTTTATACCAAACATTTCAGAAAAGTTTAATTGTGAACTATTTAAGAATATGTCACACAACTGAAAGTTTTATCATAAAATTGTGATCATATTTCCGATGGCATGTAGCAAGAATTATGTTGATTCATTAGATATAACATGAGATATTCACGATCAAAAACTTATCACTCTCTCAGAGGGTAAATTTTGAAAAGGCGCCCCATAGTAAAGTAAGTCGTATTCACGACAAAAGTTTTATTGAGACTATTTAAATGGCAAAAGTGCCTTTCTCATAAAGAAAGGTTATGCAATCACATTGAAAATCGATTTTTGAACCGAGACCCGGAGGGTCGAGTGTTATATACCATTCGACTCAGTTCTTCGAGTACGCAAAATGTCTGTAAGTGTATACGTGTGTATGTGTATGTGACGGCTGAACCGATTTTCATGAACTTGGATTCAAATGGAAGGTTTTGTAAACCCGCACAAAGTTCCTCATTTTTTTTTATTTCGAATCCGATTTCCGGAATTGCAGGGTGATATGAGCAAAAAAATAAAAATGAGTGCATTAACTTATCTCAGAGACGGCTGAACCGATTCTCACAAACTTAGATTCAAATACAATCGTCTCATACTTTATTTTGATCCGACTTTCGGTTCCGGAATTACAGGAAGATCAGTGAAAAAAATACTTATTTCAAATTACTTCCTCACTATTGTTTTTTCAAGAATCGAAGAAAATTATTTTGAACAATACCACACATTTATATAAGAGAATGTGAGAGATATAAGAAAGGTATCATTTATTTATTTATTCGTCAAACAAATGTAGACTACAGACAAAAAAAAGGCGGGTGAGTAATGCCAGAGACATAACTGGATGTCGTGAATACGAAAAAACTGACACGCTCCCATCACTTTTTCGAATATCAGTTAGTTGATTGATTGTATGAATTGTGCAAGCTTTCCTCTTTTTCACTAATAGAATTTGAAGCGATACACCTACATTAAAGTACAGATTAGTTACATTGAACAGCTACTATTCTACAACTATATATTCCAAACTTGAAACAATTCCTTTTTAATTTGCTAATATAGGAAGCTAGGTACGACAAATTTGTAGTTTATTTTTATTGAAGCTATGAAGTTCGAAGATATCTGATTCTTCTCGAAATTTCAGTACGAGACAATTGCAATGGCCTGGTCTGAAATGTATCCACGATCTTCGGTATGCAAGAGTGATTCTAATAATAATAATGATAGTAATAATAATAATACAGATTAACCTGTATATATGGCAACCCTGTTTCGCATGGCATATTTTCACACGACCCCATACTAATATAAAGATGTGTTCAACATCATCACTTTCGCTTTCGCATTGCCGTTCGTAATTGAATGTGTTAGTGACGGTACAAATCTGCTTTTCTACCTGTTTTCGGAGCCATCGTTCTGACGGTGTCTCGTACGTACAGAGTAGCTTCTTTAACTTAAATGACGCTATTTCTCACATCACATTTCCTTTTATACGTGCTAGTGGTAGCACGGTAGGACGTCCCCTTTGTTAGAATTCCTTTCCTATACGCAGAACGGGAAACAGTGAAACGATATAAAAGAGAGAGTTAGCAGAGCGGCAGCCAGTAATACTGAATGAGTCTTCGAGCTGTTAACAGCATATTGTGGAGGAACAATTAAGGGCAAGGTAAAGTCCCGCTCAAACCGTGCTGGTCTAAAGTGCCCAGTTGGCGGCAGAATCCATCGTTTGCCTCGGAAGGGGAACTACGCCGAGCGTGTCAGTGCTGGTGCATCGGTCTATCTGGCGGCAGTGATGGAGTACTTGGTTGCCGAAGTGTTGGAGTTGACCGGTAACCCTGCCCATGACAACGAAAACGAAAATCATCCCTCGCCATCTGCAGCTGGCCATCCGTTGAAAACCCCGTCCTTTTCAGGATGATCACATCACTGTGATAAAGAAATATTTAGAATTGCTTTAAGTTTAGCCAGTTCTGATACGCCTGGAAAGTAGAATGCGCAAATCAAGTGGAAACATTTGTTCTAACAATTTTTGTTTTCGGCCGCATACTAAAGTACTCGCGACAAAAATACATATTGATCTGTGGCAACTCTGTTTCGCACGGCATATTTGTAAACTAGTATAAAGATGTGTTCAAAATCATCACTTTCGCTTTCGCATTGCCGTTCGTAATTGAATGTGTTAGTGACGGTGCAAATTATTTTAACTCCCATCTTGATGAATCTTTTGGTAGGAAATATTGAGATCTGAGATGGTTCTCGTGTGTGTCTTGTTTCGGTAATGGACCTTGCTGGACTTTTTGGCTGCCTTTTTCGGTGGCATTGTGCTGACGGTGTCTCGTGCATTCATATCGGGAAACAATGAGACGACAGGTCCTCGATGTTGCTGTCGTGTGTCTTGTTTCGGGAAGAGTTGCTCAGCAAATGATAGGAAAAGTGAACCATTCAACTTTTATATGGATGCTCTTGTATAGATACAGACATCTCGCGTTCTGATTGGCTGGTGCTGTCATGGGTTAAATCAAACAAGTTTTTCAATAGTGTACTATTGAAAAACTTCAATATTGTTGTAATACACGTTCAAGTTGAATATTTTCGATTCTATTGGTAGTTAGATTATATAAATCCTTCTACAGATCACTGAGCTATGAGCTTTCAAAATACGAGAAAGGCAAACGCGCCATATGAATTATCCTCTTTGATACTCGTTTATACCAAACATTTCAGAAAAGTTTAATTGTGAACTATTTAAGAATATGTCACACAACTGAAAGTTTTATCATAAAATTGTGATCATATTTCCGATGGCATGTAGCAAGAATTATGTTGATTCATTAGATATAACATGAGATATTCACGATCAAAAACTTATCACTCTCTCAGAGGGTAAATTTTGAAAAGGCGCCCCATAGTAAAGTAAGTCGTATTCACGACAAAAGTTTTATTGAGACTATTTAAATGGCAAAAGTGCCTTTCTCATAAAGAAAGGTTATGCAATCACATTGAAAATCGATTTTTGAACCGAGACCCGGAGGGTCGAGTGTTATATACCATTCGACTCAGTTCTTCGAGTACGCAAAATGTCTGTAAGTGTATACGTGTGTATGTGTATGTGACGGCTGAACCGATTTTCATGAACTTGGATTCAAATGGAAGGTTTTGTAAACCCGCACAAAGTTCCTCATTTTTTTTTATTTCGAATCCGATTTCCGGAATTGCAGGGTGATATGAGCAAAAAAATAAAAATGAGTGCATTAACTTATCTCAGAGACGGCTGAACCGATTCTCACAAACTTAGATTCAAATACAATCGTCTCATACTTTATTTTGATCCGACTTTCGGTTCCGGAATTACAGGAAGATCAGTGAAAAAAATACTTATTTCAAATTACTTCCTCACTATTGTTTTTTCAAGAATCGAAGAAAATTATTTTGAACAATACCACACATTTATATAAGAGAATGTGAGAGATATAAGAAAGGTATCATTTATTTATTTATTCGTCAAACAAATGTAGACTACAGACAAAAAAAAGGCGGGTGAGTAATGCCAGAGACATAACTGGATGTCGTGAATACGAAAAAACTGACACGCTCCCATCACTTTTTCGAATATCAGTTAGTTGATTGATTGTATGAATTGTGCAAGCTTTCCTCTTTTTCACTAATAGAATTTGAAGCGATACACCTACATTAAAGTACAGATTAGTTACATTGAACAGCTACTATTCTACAACTATATATTCCAAACTTGAAACAATTCCTTTTTAATTTGCTAATATAGGAAGCTAGGTACGACAAATTTGTAGTTTATTTTTATTGAAGCTATGAAGTTCGAAGATATCTGATTCTTCTCGAAATTTCAGTACGAGACAATTGCAATGGCCTGGTCTGAAATGTATCCACGATCTTCGGTATGCCAGAGTGATTCTAATAATAATAATGATAGTAATAATAATAATACAGATTAACCTGTATATATGGCAACCCTGTTTCGCATGGCATATTTTCACACGACCCCATACTAATATAAAGATGTGTTCAACATCATCACTTTCGCTTTCGCATTGCCGTTCGTAATTGAATGTGTTAGTGACGGTGCAAATTATTTTAACTCCCATCTTGATGAATCTTTTGGTAGGAAATATTGAGATCTGAGATGGTTCTCATGTGTGTCTTGTTTCGGCCATGGGCCTTGCTGGACTTTTTGGCTGCCTTTTTCGGTGTCATTGTGTTGACGGTGTCTCGTGCATTCATATCGGGAAACAATGAGACGACAGGTCCTCGATGTTGCTGTCGTGTGTCTTGTTTCGGGAAGAGTTGCTCAGCAAATGATAGGAAAAGTGAACCATTCAACTTTTATATGGATGCTCTTGTATAGATACAGACATCTCGCGTTCTGATTGGCTGGTGCTGTCATGGGTTAAATCAAACAGGTTTTTCAATAGTGTACTATTGAAAAACTTCAATATTGTTGTAATACACGTTCAAGTTGAAGATTTTCGATTCTATTGGTAGTTAGATTATATAAATCCTTCTACAGATCACTGAGCTATGTGCTTTCAAAATACGAGAAAGGCAAACGCGCCATATGAATTATCCTCTTTGATACTCGTTTATACCAAACATTTCAGAAAAGTTTATTTGTGAACTATTTAAGAATATGTCACACAACTGAAAGTTTTATCATAAAATTGTGATCATTTTTCCGATGGCATGTAGCAAGAATTATGCTGATTCGTTAAATATAACAGGAGATATTCACGATCAAAAACTTATCACTCTCTCAGAGGGTAAATTTTGAAAAGGCGCCCCATAGTAAAGTAAGTCGTATTCACGACAAAAGTTACAATGGTTTCTTATATGCTATACATTATTTCTACGATTTGGTTTCAATTTTTCTTTTATTTGTTTCCTGGACATAGTTAGATCGATTTTTTGGCAGTTTTCGTTATAAAAGCGCATCATTTGAATAATAGGATTATTTTTGGCATAATTTGTTTTATATTTTTTTCCGAGAATATTTGACGACTTCTGAGATGGCGACTAGGAGCATAAAATTTTAATTGTGAAAGCAATGATTCAGATTGTACTCGTTGAGAAATAATGTCGTTGATAAAATAAAGTATTGTAGCTTTGCGGCGTTCTTCGAGTGTTTGTAAGTTTATGAGCATACAACGCGCTTTATATGGTGGAAGAGGAAATGTAGTCCAGTTTAGTCTACGAAGCGCGTACAGTAGAAATTGTTTTTGAACAGATTCGATGCGTTCTACGTGTACGGAGGTACATGGGTTCTGCAGTATTCCAAAATTGGCCTGGCGTATGTTGTATATAATAATTTTATTGTGTAAGGGTCCTGAAAATTATGACTAAAACGTTTAATAAAGCCTAACACACTATTTGCTTTATTGACAATTGTATTATAATGCTCCACGAAAGTAAGTTTTGAGTCTAAAATTACGCCTAGGTCTCTAATAATTTTACATTTTTCCACAGGTTGGTATCCTACATATGTTATACGTTAATAGTAGGAGACATGATTTTTCTACTAAACGTTACTGAACTGCATTTTTTAACGTTTAGTTGGAGTAAGCTTTTATTGCACCAAATGTTGAATACGTTAATTTCATATTGGAATACTTAAGCATCTACTGCATTTTTTATTTCCATAAAGAGCTTCATGTCGTCTGCATATACAAGTACTTTTAGATGTTTGAGTAAGAAGGAAATGTCGTTTACGTACAAGATAAAAAGAAGAGGGCCTAAATGTGAACCTTGGGGAACACCTGAAGTGACATTTATTGATTTGGAGTATGTGTTTTGATAGCGTACAATTTGTTTACGTTTTGTGAGATATGATTCAAGCCATTCTAAAAGTTTTTGTTGAATGCCATATTTTTTTAATTTTGAATAGTAATAATGGTATGTCAATTCTGTCGAAAGCTTTGCTGAAGTCAGTATAGAGAGTTTCGACATAATTTCCATTTTCCATAGCTTCCAAAGTGAATGTAATGAATTCCAGAAGATTTGTTGACGTAGAACGACCTTTGAAAAAGCCATGTTGTTTTGGAGTTATGTAATTTTTTACTTGTTGAAATATTTTCCCATTGATAACTTTTTCAAATAATTTTGGAATGCACGAGATAATGGCAATTTCTCGATAAATGATTTAAAGACTGGTACTAAGAAGGAGGATTTCCATGTTTCTGGAAATATTCCTGTTCTTAGAGATGGTGTTGTGAGTTCAGTAGCTAATTGTTTCAAGAATATTGGTGCTATTCCGTCAGGTCCAGGTCCCTTTGCTGCGTTGAGGTTTTCAAGTGCAGTGAATATTTCTTGCTTTGATATTTGATTGACACTGATGTCATTATAAAGTTCCGGTATAAAGGAAAAGTAGTCACGTTCACGATCTGTTTCGGCATATGATGTATATATTTCTTGGAAAAAATTTGCAAATAAATTACAAATTTCAGTGCTATTATTTCCAGTAGTTCCGTCTAGGTTCATCTGGGAAGGAAGGTTGTTATTCTTCAGTTTTGTTTAACAAAGCTAAAGAAATTTTTAGGATGCTCTTTGATGTCGCTTTCGACTTTAAAATTATATTCTTCGTGTGCCGAGTTGATTGCTATTTTCAGGTCATTGCAAAAGTCGAGGTAGTTTTGTAGATTGATAATATATTTATCTTTTCTATAAGTCTTATGTGTTTTCTGCTTTCTATTTTCCAGGGTTTTCAATTGCGGGTTGAACCAGACAGGCAATTTGCTATTGTGACTTCTTCTTCTTCTTCTTTTTACTGGTACAATTTCCGAAATTAAGTTGTTAATAATTAGATAGAATTTTTCCACTTCTTCATTGACGTTTCCTTCTATACTCAAAATATTTTGCCAGTTGAATGTACTTTGTCTACGTTTTGCTTCTTCGAAATTTGTTTTGTGGTATTCCGGCACTTCCTCGTATTCTATTTTGTTAGGGAGAGACATGTTATGCATAAAAATGGAGTATTCAATTGCTGTGTGAAATGCTTCATTTTTTCAGAGTGGATTTGGTGAGGCATTCACACAGAAGTATTCGGTACAGTTTGTGAAAAGAAGATCAAGATATGAATTTTGTTTATTTTTCACCGAATTTATTTGATTCAAGCCAAATAAAGAGATTTTGTCGAAAAGAAATTGAAGTGTTTAATTTTCTCCTGCAATTGGAAGTAGAATGGATTCATTTTGTTCATCGGTGATGAAGTGAGCGTTACTTTGGTTAAAGTCACCATATATGTGTAACTTAACTTCTGGTTTCATTTTCGACATATTTTTTTCTACGGTTTAAAAGAATAGCTCGAAAGTTGGTTTGTTAGCATTTTCAGGGGGAAAATACACAGAGGCAAAAATATGTTTTGTCCTGATATAAATACTTTGGTCTAAACATCTTCAAATTCTTTGTGTTTATTTGTTTCAATTTTGTCTTATGAAAAGTCAGCACTTACTGCAATGAAGACTCCACCTCTAGATTTTAAGTTTTTTGTTGGATAGTGCTAAGTTACGGTCATGCCGGAATACGTTATACTTATTTCCAAAAATATCTTCGCATTTTACGCTTTCGTCCCAACTACTTTCAGTTCCATTACACCACTAGGTGAATTAAAACAGATTTTGATACCGCTAAATTTAGTTTCAACTTAATCCTGTTCTAGTTACAACGAATTGGAGTAAACATGCACATATATACGTACTACTCATGTAGAAATTTTAGCTTTGCTCTGATTCAGTCATTTGCCTATCTGTACGTGCGATAAACAATGTCCGCTTTAATTTTTGCTCCCGCCGGCTGAGAAACATGTGATGCTATCATACTCTTGTACGCAAAAGCATCCCCAACTGCTTTAGCTCTTTATTGAGAATTACACTTCTCCACACAAAACTTGAAAATTTAAAATGTAAAATCGCATGATTTTTTTACAAACTGTGCACACTTAAAAATGTTACATCTTTATAGATGCACATAAAAGGAGCGTCGCGATTCACTTACATTCACAATACAAAGCATTTAAAGATAAGTCATATCATTACCATCACAGTTGTTTTAGCTGGAAGTCACATCGATACAGACGCAAAATTTATGTTTACATGTTCTTAGATGTAATATTGTGTCATCACCGAAGAAACTACGGCATACTTGAATTTACGTCAAGCGTAAATTTCGTTTTTTCTAAGAATGGATTCATATGACACGCTTTTGAAATTTTGAAACAACTACGAGCCTAATCAACACACTTGCGGTGAAGATCTAAACTTATCGCCATTCAAAGGACGCAAGCTTTCCCGTAATCCTTTCGAATTTCTATCGACTTCCTTACATCGTTCCAAAGTCAGCTCTGCTCTTCGCTGCCTACAACGTATGGAACAAAATTACGTAATCCTAGTCGGAAAAGTGATCATAAAAATGCTCCACTAACAACGAATAGAGGGACTGATATTGGGGTGGTTGTGGTAAATGAAAACAAATAAATTTGGAGATTGTTTCTTGTAAATAAAATTACTGACTGGCCTCTGCCATCGTTGCGGGTGAGCGTTTCTAAGTCAGTCGGTCGGGCCATTTAGTCAGCAACGGCAGTCTCATGGGTGGAGTCGTGCGTTCTTGAAACGAAACTCTGGGGATTATCGTTTTCCGCTGATCTTTTCCGTTATTATCAGATAATGAGTATTATTTGGAGAAACGCTTGCTAGTCAGTTCCCCGTGCTTACCCAGCATGGAAAGTCTCGAAGGAAATGAAGTCGTTTCGCGGAAGCTCTGGTGCTGTTTACTAGCGGAAGTCGAATGATGAAGCCTAAATTAGTACTTTGAACTAAGAGAAGGGGGCGGTGCGATGAGAAGTATCTAAATGAAAAAAGCATTTTAGCACTGTGTCTGCTGGATGAATGGATGGCACATTGTTCTCAAATTGAAAATTGGTCGTAGCTTTTCGCCACTAGGAAAAACTGCCGAATTCTGGTTGAAATCGAGTTTTCCAGTTTATTTCCAAACAATTTCCATTAATTATCATGTCTCCCAGAGTAAACTTCTTAATCGCTCACGGAGCTATTTAATACGGGATTTATGGCGGGTGTTACAGAAGCCTGGTTCGAAGAGGTTGCCTCACTGCTTCGTGTCATAAAACTTTTCGCCAGAAGCACACGGCTTCTGACAACAATAATGTGTGTGCAAGAAGGTTGAAAGATTGTCAAAAACTGATAATTCTGAACGAACAAGCGACTTTACTTGCTATTCAACGCTTTGTTACACAGATTGGTGAGAAATTGGAACGTTTTGGGGTGTGCCCGGTTGGGCGCGGAAAATGATTAATGTAATCTTAGCCTTATCTAACTTGGGTGCATTGTTTCGTTTTGTGGCGTTTGCATACCACTCTGTACAGATGGATTTTGTTGCAACGTGGTGAAGAAAAAGAAGAGAAGAAATTTCATATTCAGCAAATAAATTGTCTGACAAAGAATATTTTTATCATAGTTTGAACAAATTGCCGACACAATTTAAGGAATTTCAAACTTTTGGAACAACAAAGCCGAAATAAAAAATGTGTTTAATGACTAAATCATGTTTCCACGCTTATTATTAGCTGTGTTACGAGGCTCATCGCTGCGATTTCCAGAACGAGAAGTCAGCGAACGGCAACCCAACTAAAAAACCAAACAGCATAATAAAACAGCTAAGGTATGCCATCTATTTTGGTAGTTTTGTTAGCCCATAAAATGCTCCAGTTTTTTTGAGCTCAAGAAAAATATGTAGGTGACTATAAAAGTTACGTTTAATGACGATTTTTTTTCGTTTTACTTTTTCGTAAGTTGAAGTTCACGTTTTCCTAGAAGACGAAACACAGAAAAAAAGCCTTCGTTCGGGTTTGCCCGGTTTGTCCAATGTTTGGTCTCCACTCAGGAGTGAAGCCCACCGTGAGGAAGATTCTTGACATTCGTGTCGTTGACGGTTTTTACATCGACCGTGGCGCTCCTACGACCCGTTTGAAGAGTTCGGCTCGACACTTCCCGAACAAGCACCACGGTAGTCGGTAAACATGCACGACAAACCGTCCGAAGAGGCAGTAACCGAGCCGAGCACAACTATTTTCATTCCACTTTTACGAGCTATTTAATTTGATATTAAGAAGTGGATTTAATGTTTGTTTAGCTCTTGGATGAAATATAACACTCGTTTACGATTGCTGCCGCGGAGGTAACGGCCCGGATCCGAATAGGCGGCCACGGTCGCTCACCGCAGCAACCAACCGCGAACATCAGGGCTTTGCGACGTGTTGCACCGCTTCCGAAGTTCTATACGAATAAAAATTGAGTTGCTGCCGGAATTACCGCCATCGGAAAACAAACGTGCGGGCAATGATTTTTTTTATGATTTATCAAACAATCTCAGAGGATGAGTATCGAGTGTAGTAACTTCGGTCAATAAAATGAAGAGATGCGATTTTTTCAACCATTGGTACTAACAGAGACATTTTATTCTGCATTGGAAGAAAACGGGTTGGATTTGGTTGCGGATATGATCCACATTGCGATCACAGTGTTGATAATTGCTGCTACTACACTGTGGCCGAAGTATGCGAAATATGAAAAAAGGCGGGAGGGTAATGTCAGAGACATAACTGGATGACGTGGATACGAATAAAACTGTCATACTTTTTCCACACATCCGAATATCGATAATCGCACGTACTAGTAGATTGATTGTATGAATTTTACAAACTTTCAATACGTCACTTGCATAATTGTAACAGTGAAATTATAAGACGGAACACACGAGAGCAAAAAATTACGCAGACAAGACCGATTAAATAAAACAAATCAATGTTCAAATTCATTCATAAATTGAAAAATCCACAACAAATCGTTTTTAGCCATCTAGGATTTCTACATTTAATTTGGGAAAGAATATGATAGTAATTTCAATAACTTACTTGTCAAACCCGTCTCGAAAATACCGAATTCTAAAATATAAATTATTGATATTCCACTCAAAAGACGTGAGAAATGAGAAAATATTATTCACTTATGTACTGATCATATCATCATTTTGTAAACTTGATATTTTTAGTGAGCAGCTTGCAATCCGGTTGTAATTCTATATGAGAAAGGTCTTCTTTGAATATTATTCAGCTCTTTTAAAAACCTGTTTTAATCCACCTAGTGGTGTAATGACACCTTTCTCATGTACATATAATATTGTGGTATTCTATTCAAAATTTTTCTCTTCGATTTTTGAAAGAAACCAAGAGATTGGTTGTGCATAAAATACAGAATAAAACAGTGCTTTGATTGCGTAAGTCATTCTTAAGAAAACGAAGGCACCGGAACCCGAGAACCGGTATAACCAAAGTCGGTTCGTACGGCCACCAACTAACATGACACACAAACGCTACTAGTTTTTATTCAAATTTTGAAGATTTTATACATTTCTGCCATCGCACTCTACATTACGATTAAAATGTTTGTTGCATCCGAAAGTGAAGTGACGGTGTACAATATTGAACACACTTTACCCTATAATTCCGAAACCGGAAGTCGGATCCGGATGAAATTCAGGAATTCCGTATGGGACCGGAAGACCTATCATTTGATTTTTTTTGTTTCGATTATAGAGGTTTTAACCTAAAAGTCATTCGCCTCTTCGGACCAGGAAAACTTTCTGACCCTTTGTGCGGGTTTGGGAATTGAACCCAGCCGGGCTGCGTGAAAGGTATCGACTTACCCATCACACTATACCCGTCCCCTCATTTGAATCTAAGTTTGTGGAAATCGGTCAAACCATCGCTGAGAAAAGTGAGTGAGATCCATTGTGGTATATATGACTACTATTTCCGGTGCTTCCGGAACCGGATACCGGGAACCAGGATAGACGGAATCGGTTTGTTTAGTTGCCTACTGATAATGACTATCGACTTGTGTAGTTTTAGGGCCAGCTTAGGATTTTTTTTACGTGTTTTGTTTCGGTGGTTTAAGTGACGGTGTACAATATTGAAAACACTTTACCCTATAACTCTGGAACCGGAAGTCGGATCCGGATGAAATTCAGGAATGGGACCACGAGACTTTTCATTTGAATCTAAGTTTGTCAAAATCGGTTCAGCCATCTCCGAGAAAACCTAGTGAGATTATTTGACACATACACACACACACACACACACACACACACACACACACACACACACACACACACACACACACACACACACACACACACACACACACACACACACACACACACACACAGACATTACTCAGCTCGATGAGCTAGATGAAGTAATGTCATCATGCCAAAGGTTTTGATCTGCAACAATGAACAATTTCACAATAGGCGAACAAATCAATTTTGGTTTTGGTTTGGCATTTCTATTATAAATTAATCATAGTTAGTGTATGTCTTACTTGCGAACAAAACATGCCGTAAGCCCACTACACTCAACCACCGAAAATTCCGTATTTCTATGTGTCGGTTTTGTACGACACACTTTGTGCGATGATAAGTTCAATTCATGTGTTTGGAATTTCGCGCGCCTTACTTTGGTACTGAATTTCACCTTAAGGCTTGTTCATACCAAACATTTAGGAAAACTTAAAATTTGAGTTATTTGTAGTTATCCCATACTACTGAAAATTTTATCATAAATAGCTGAGTTTTTTTTCCAATGTTATGGAGAACATATTATGTTGCTGCGTTTAATACAATAAGAGATAATTGCGATTAGGTTCTACCCATTCTAGTACGAAATTGATTTTGAAAAGGCCCCCCATAGTAAAGTAAGTCGTATTCACAACAAAAGCGTTGTCGAATTCGACGGACAGTAATACAAGTTGGCGTTATTGCTGAAACAGCAAATGCATCTCAATATTTCTAACATGATAATGGTTCAGTCCAACAGAAGAATAGCAATTTGATTAAAATCAATAAGAAACTAAATTCATGACCGATAACAATATCAATGGTAATATGCACTGTCCCAAATATGTTCACAGAATTTCAGTATAAGCGAAAGATTATGCTATAGAAGTATCACTCATACAATTGGAAAATAAGTTTGAATCTAATGAAGACGAAATTTTCTACACCGTCTCTAAGTAATTTACCTATTTCTAGATTAATCAGTAGTAACATTCTAGATCGTGAATTCATTAATTAATTGTATACAGACTAGTAACATTTTATTTGTCACTAATATGATCAGGCGCGCAGCCAGAGAAAATTTTCGGGGGGGGGGGTTTTAGAACATGGTGATAAATCAACACATGTACAATTTATATCACAATGTTTCCCATGGGTTATAATTTTTTGTTTGGGGGGGGTGGGGGGAAGGGGGTTTGAACCCCTAACCCCCCCCCCCCTGTGTACGCGCCTGAATATGATTCATGTTTTAACCTTTCTCATGTAGAAATCCTATGCAATCACTGTGAAAACAGACTTTGAAACCGAGGCCCAGGATGCCAAATGTACCAAATCTACCATTCGACCATTGTCTGTGTGTGTTTCTCAGAGATGGCTTGATCGATTTTTACAAACTTAGATTCAAATAAAAGGTCTAGCGGTTATATTGTCTGCTATTGAATTTCATTAGGATCCGACTTTCAGTCCAGGAGTTACAGGGTATGTGAATGAATGTGAAAGTTAAGGGAAGAATATGCACTCAATTTTCTCTAAAACGGCTTAACTGATTTTTACAAACTAAGAATCAACTGAAAGGCCTTATAGTTCTTTAAAAATGCCTTGAACAATTTATCCAGGTCCGACTTCCGGTTCCGGAGCTAAAGCGTAATAAGAGTAAAATTTTAAATTTCATGAGTATTTTTTCACAAACGATGATCCAAAACAGGTACAAATCCCTAAAAACTAACTAATAAATTCTTCTAGATTGCAGAACTTGTTAGTTTGTTGAACTTAATTCGGCACTACTGCTCCGCCCTTTTCCTGTTCCGGAAGCACCGAAAGTAGTGAAAATAACTTATTTTAATCCACCTAGTGCGATAAAAAATGCTTTTCTAATACCTCTCAAATTCTCATACATAAATGTGGAGTTTTTCGCAAAATAATTTTCTTTGATTCTTGAAAAACAAAAATGTTTCTCCATAAACTAGTATAACCTACAGAGTGAAACAGTTCTCAGATTGATAAGACCATCTCTGAGAAAACGAAGTGAGTTCCACTATTTACAATGACTATCGATTAGAATAGTTTTGAGGCAAGCTTAGGAATTAGTTTATGTGTTTCACTCGACACTTTAAGTGATGGTATAAATATTTTAACAATCGTCACCCTGTAACTCCGCAACCGACTGTCCCAAGATCTTTCACTTTGTTTATTTGTTTATTTGGAGCAGGGAAAGCCCACTGGAGCTGAGCATCACCAAATTTTAGCTCTCTCTCCAGCAGGCATAAAACCTCTCATCTTTTGTACCAACAGATTAAAATTATCCAAATGATACATTTCCTTAAATTACATTGGTTACTACTCTACTCTAATTCTAATTCTAATACAATACTAATAGCTAGCGAGACAAAAATCTTAAAAACAAATTGTTTATGGTGTTATGACTTAAGTGAAAATCGAAAACATTTGAGCAACGATTAAATAGACGGCACATACTAACGAAAGGCTCGTTGTGACCGTAATTGGTTCTAGTGGAAGGAAGACGGAGAAAAGTATGAGTTCGAAGAACACGACGGCGAATATCGAAGTCTAGTGAGCGTAAGAGTTCAGAACAATCAATTCGAGATTGAAGCAGATCTGCGACGAAAGTTGCCTTAAACACGTCTCTACTTCTATGGCACCAGCCGAGAAGCGACGCGTTTCAAACCGAAAACATCAATTATTGTGTTCGGCTGATCCATAAGAGATGCCCAACAATACAGCAATCTCTTTAATAGGTACAGAACGATTTTGCAACACGATTTGCTTCGCCGATTCAATGTTTTCTTCAGTAACAGATTTTGTTGGGCGGCCAGGGATCTCATCATGATCCAAGCTTGTACGACCACCTTTGAAGCGTTTATACCACTCGTATGCCTGTGTTTTTCCTAGACACGATTCACCAAAGGCCTTTTCTAACATTTTCAACGTTTCGGAACACTTAAATCCATTTGCAACACAAAATTTGATGCAAGCACGTTGTTCTAAATTTTCATCCATTATACAAATTGCCACACGAAAATTTTTCAACTTCTTTGTATAGACGCCAAACAAAAACTAATCGTACGATATGCGTCCAAATTTGACAACATTCTGTATAAAAGTGTTGCCAACGTTGAGAGTATAAAAGTTTACCGATTGAACAAGCGTGGGAATTTTAAAATGACAATTCCGGTTCTTTTTTGATCATAAGGTATGACTTGTAAGTGATATCCATTTTGGATTATATGACCACTATTTCTGGTGCTTCCGGAATCGGAAACCGGGAACCAGGATAGCTGGAATAGGTTTGCTTTATGTGTCTACTGATAGTTGCTACCGATTAGAATAGTTTAGAGGCTAGTTTATATTTTTTTGACATAATTCGTTTCGCCATTTTAAGTGGCGGTATCAAATATTTAACACAATTTACCCTACAATTCCGGAATCGGAAGTAGCATCTGCATACAATTTTGAGGTGTTATCTCTGAGAAAAGTAAGGAAAGAATTTAAAAATGCAAGTGTTACTCTAATCACACTGTAAACCCGGAACCGGAAGTCGGATCAGAGTGAAACTCGAGAACTTTTTATAAGATAATTATACCTTTCATTTGAATTTAAGTTTGTGAGAATCGGTTTTGTCAACTGTGTGAAAAGTTTGTACACTTATTTAACCCCTCCCCACTCGACGACCTTGATGAAGGCAAAACTTCATAAGTAGAGCTCACGTCGATTTCTCAACGATTTTCACAACGCTACTGTGAAATTTTACCCGGATCCGACTTGCGGTTCCGTAATTACAGGACGATGAGTATCAATAGTTCCAAACCGCTATATAAAATGACAATACAACAGCGGTACGTGCTGGCACGGTAGAAGAAACACAACACGAACAATGCGTGCTTTGTTCTATTTCGTACACGCTATAATTAAAACGAATAATTAAGAATTTCAGCTGCTGATGTGTGATTTTGGTAAAACTTATCCAACTTCCGGTTCCGAAATTACCGTTTAAAAGTTATAGTTTCTGTACTCACATACCTCAGATTGACCGATTTTCATAAACTTTGATTCAAATTAAAAGTCTTATGGTCCCATACGACGACGCAAAAAATATTAAAAAAATTCACACACCACTAGATGGATTAAAACAGGTTTTTTTACACGAGTTTCATATGACAAACTGCAGAAAACAAGTGCTTCAAAATTTAAAAAAATTTACTGCGTAAATCAGCATTTCAATGTTAAAAAAGGTATTCAATGAGAAAAAGTTAAATTGTGATGAATATATTAATGATTTACCTAAGCTTTTAACTATTTTACGTAGATGAGAATAACTTGCCTTCAAAGTGGATTCCATCCATTTTCCAAAAATATTGCTAGAAACAGAACTGCATCACGTTAAACTAAGTTCGGTGAAGATGGCAAGACCTAAGATGAATGTAGATAGAGAAGAAAAAACAGAAAAATACGCGAAACTCCAAGCAAATTGTACCAATAGCTAAAAAACTGAACACTAAGGGCGAAAGGATGGAAAAGTAAACCGCAAACAATGGAATGAGTGATGGATACGAAATTGGAAGATTGTATTTTAAATAGTAACTTTAATACTGTCTCACTTTAGGCAAATTGAACATTACTAAAAAGTTAATTTAAATATTTTGTCAAACATGCAAAAGAAAGACAATTTCGTTTTAAAAAAATACACTAAAGTATGCGTTTCAATAAAAATTTGCAGCAGCAATCAGAAAGCCGAATAATTATTTGTTTTTATATTAGACAAATTTGCGGAACTCATAATATTTTGAATATTGCTATTGCAAAATTCTGACAATAAAATTCTTCCATCTGCTAAACTTTCAACTGCGATCAATTAACTTTTGGAAGCACAAATTATTTCGGTCCGTTTTCAAAAGATGGCTCTGGCTGTTATGAATATTGAACAGTATTAGCTGATGTCGATAGTTTCAAGACATTTTGACAACTGACATTAATATTCAGTTCACATTACTTCGAGTTTTAAAAAAAAAACTTTTTTTTTCAATGTGTTAATTATGAGCAATTTCGTGTTAACTAAGTAGCATTTATGAAAAGTTTCAGTTTTCTGTTTTAATTGGAAGAACAGTGCAGCTGAAGCTCATCAAATGCTTGTGGATGTTTATGGTGACAATGCTCCAACTGATAAATCATATAGAGAATGGTTTTGACGTTTCAAGAATGAAGGCATTACTGGATGAAGATCCGAGTCAAAGTTACTGGGGATGAAGAATGGATATTCTATGATAACCCCAAGAAGAACGAATACTAGGCTATGCCCGGTCAATTGTTTCCATCAACATCAACACCAAAACCGAATATTCATGGTTCGAAGTACATTTTGCTAATCTGGTGGGACCGAAAAGATGTTGTGTACTATGAGCTGGTACAACTGGTAGGTTACAATCGATGCGTTTGAGCTGTACATTACGAGAAGAACGGCCGGAATACAAGCAAATACATCATTAAGTTATTATCCTGCATGACAATGCTCGGCCTCATGCCGCAAATATTTGGAAACACTCAAGTGCGACATTTTGCCGCACCCGGTAGGCCATCGGTTTACTTTTTTCGCAGAAATCGAAAATTGGCTTCAAACTTGGATCATCTCAAAAGACGGGACAGTATTTTGTACTTATTTTGCCAAGCTTATCCGGCTCTATTTGAGAAGTTGCACCAAACGCCATTAATCTTGGTCGTCATTCTTATTCATATACGGATCGACATCTTAATTAGCTTGGCTGCCTTGAGCAAGCAAAGGGTTCTCAAAAGACTTCTAAGACTGTAAAAATAATTGTTCCATTAAATGTTAGAGAGTTTATAATCAACATCTAATTAAATAATTTACAGCGGTTCTTTAATCTAATTAGAAGAAGTTTAGTTAGACAGTGCTTGCTGAGATCATAATCTTTCTAAACTATTTGCGGTAGTGTTACCTAGGTATGATACCCGCATGTTATTATCTCGACCTAATGAAAATCTAATTCTAGGAAGGCAAGTGTCGGCTAAACCGTTTCATCGGAAATTGCGTGCAAAAACAACGACCCTTGTCGCAACCATTAAAGTCACATTTTTTCGAGGAAAGTTCAACTGCAAAGCAAAAGACATGGCAAGTGTCAAGTGGTCTTCAACTAAAAACCGCTAGCACCTTTACGCGGATCAGAGAGTTTACAACATGATAAACAACCCACCAGCGGAAGAAAAACCTGCCTAATTATTTTGGTCAATCATAAACTGTGCCCCGCATGTCAAGTGCCCCTCTGTATTTGTTTTAGAGCCGCGTGTCCATTAGTGCTAATTCAAACTCATTTTAAGTATTTCAAACCGACAGTAAACACGAACGGTCCTATCGTCGGTCACCGTCGATGACCTGACCGTCCTAAAGACACTGTTTCTAGTCTGCAGTATGTTGTTTTATTTTTCGGGGTGAGCCAATATAATGTTATCCGAAATCCGCAAAAAATGGGCCGCGTTAAATGAGCTGCTAATGTTAAGCCTCGGTGATAGATGAACACTGCCGAGTCAAGCTTGAAATATGGGTTGTTAAACCGAACTACGACAAAGTCCGGCTTTGGTTGGCCGCACCAGTGTTCTGCTTATTTTTTGGGACGAAGTCGCAAAGAAAACTAAGCAATAATTTCACTTAAGAAGCGACTTATCAAAGTGGAAGTACAGTCTTCTCTAGTTGGCCTATTGTCCCATCATGAAAGCGGCTTTACAAAGAAATGAATAAGCCTTCTAATGAATGTTTGCCCTCGCTGGAATGTGTGGCTAACGAGATTTGTGTCAGATTTTGACTTTGGAGTCCAACACAAACATATGGCTATCAAATTGGTGTAAGATCTTTTTCGGAAGTAGCAAACCATATCACAATGCACATACTTTTACATTTTTTTAATCTGCATCGGTTTATTTCAGTACCGGTCGGTTATCAGGAGTTAACAACAAAAATTCTCATCTAAATAGACCCTCAGAGTACAGTAGAGTTACATCATTAACACTGTGTAATTACCAGGTCGCGGAACAAATGGTAGGTATCATCATAAAACAATCATAAGCAATTTTGTCGATTGGTTTTTTTTAAAGTGGGTTTCCCCATCCTATACAAATTTCAAACCTCGGACGCAAAAATATAGTTTTTCCGATCGAGCTAAAATTTTTCATAATTCTCATGGGACCCAAAAGAATTACGAAAATTTTGGTGGAGCCGAAAATATACCTTTTTGTTTTTTTCCCATACAACTTTGTCCCTCCCTAATATATATACTCCAACATACACCCACTTATACGCAATCATTTTACGTCCGCGATGAACTGATTCGAATGGTATATGATACTCGGGCCCAACGATGCTAGATCCAAGTGTTTTGAAAAACTCTACCGACCTACCGATCCGTAGATTAAATTTATGAAAATCTTCAGATTTAACTTTCAACATAGTCAATGAACACAGGAGTAGATACTGAAAGTATTCCTTGAGCTCTTTTTGGTTAAAATCGCGTAAAATTCCCAAATGTTCATTACCCTAATAAAAGTTGTACCGAAACTGTCCATACGATTACTTATGAATCGATTTTCAGGCAAGTAGATTGACATTTTCACGGCAGGTAGTCAAAAGGTGCGATAACTAAGTGCTCACAAGTTCCTATCTCATGCATCCTCGTGTTTCTACGATGACATTTGGTCAATAGAACCGTGTCGATTGGGTGCTTTCGCCTCCTGCATTAGTAGCAGAATGAGAGGGTGCGAATTGGTTTGTAAGTAATAATTCGTTTGAAACGCGAAAATTATTGAAAATCCTTCAAATAGGTCAAGTATTTCACTTTGACGTCCTATTGCTGAAGTTTATTTAAACCCTTAATAAAATTTAATTGTCAACTTGTTTTCATGACAACCGTTTGCAGCATTACAGTTGGATGCTAAACTGACGCTCGATGTTCATCGTTAACAAATCGTTTCGAAAGCAACCCGTCAATTGGGTTTCATCGCTAAGATTGCAAAGGACTTCAAAGACCCGCATTGCCTTAAAGCTTTGTATTGCTCACTCGTCCGCCCAATTCTCGAAAACGCGTCGGTAATCTGGACTCTGTATCAAGTATCGTGAAGCCTTAGAATCGAACGAGTGCAGAAATGATTTGTTCGTATGACATTACGAAATTTACCGTGGAGAGATCCAGTAAACTTGCCACCATATTCAGACAGATGCCAATTGTTGGGAATCGACTCGTTACAGCGTCGTATAAAAACTCAACAGGCGTTTATAATTGCTAAGTTTATCAACGGTGAGATTGATGCTCCTGAACTGCTTCATAACCTTAATTTTCGAATACCGAATAGATCACCGCGTAACACAAACCTGCTTCAGAACAGATTCCATAGGACTGTATTCGGATACAACGAGCCAATTACTGCATGCATAAGATCATTCACTGCAGTAGAAGAGTTGTTTGAGTTTGGAGAGCCTTTCCGCCGCTTCGTTGAAAAAATCAAGCGATCCGAAATATTCTAACTATAGATAATTGAATTTGTTATAAGTTGTTTGTACTAGCTTTTAAGTAGTTGTTAAGTTTAAGTTAACATGTAATTTTTGTGATTGTTTTAAAAGATAGTGGTTTTTATGTCTATCTGAGAATGATATACATTTTTCAACTCAGATTTTTTTCCCACTCTGTTAGTCCATTTAGACATCAGTCCGATGGATTTTGTTTAATAAATAAATAAATAAATAAATAAATTCATATATTACCATTTTGCATATCATATTTATATAAAATGGCGCATAAAACAAAAATAAAACGCAAGAATAACTTTTGTGTATAGATAATAATTCTATTCTTATTATAAATGTTTTATTCAGGAGCGTCTATAGAAAAAAATTCAGAAGTATAATTGGCTGGTTCAGAAGATTGAAGTTTCGATACCGTACAAAATGTAACATTGAATGCAAACCCGAGTATTAGAAAGATTAGAAAATGTTAATTATTCATACAAAACTGGAGAACATAAACTAGATATGCGACGATTGCTAGCCAATTGCAAGGGATCGAAAGACTTTTATTAATGTTTGAATCCATTTGATTCAAACATTTAATTTAGGCAGGGCTGGTCGATGGAACGGTGATCTCGGAACACGGACTGGACTGAAATTATTTGCACGCATAAACAAAACACATGGAAACATCTTTTTTCTGTAAACCGCTGGAATAGGTTAAACACACGCAGTAGATTCTCATTTCCACGACACGTTTCGGCAAATATTCAAAATTTGAATGACTCGAATTCCGATTTGTTCATTAACATCATTTTCTATTGTTTTAATATTCATTAGATATTATGACTTCGGAAATTCGTAATCTGATAGTCGAATTCGCCGAAAGCGAAAGCTCAACGACACAAAGCCTCGGTAGCACGGACTGTTTAAACCTAAAACTCTATGCCTTTGCTAGGGCCAAACGAGTGGGTTCATGAGTTCCGACAGGCCACAAGTTATAGCTGCATTATTAAAATTTTGCACTTGCAATCAGTTACAGAAAAGAAATGCAAAAATTTATCTATTAGTTGCAGCACGTAAGCGGCTACTTTAATGCTTTGCAATCAATAAAGTCATTTAGTCTTCTTAGAAATGCCATTTCGAAATGTATATTACACTCTTTCCGAAAAAATAGAGCAAAATATGTTATCTCAAATAGTAAAGAACATCAAATTTACGATTACAAGTTAACGAAACTTTCTTCGATATCCTCTTATTTGAGATTAATTCATCAAAATTGTTTTAGATTTTCAGCAAATTTGGTGAATCGACTCTCGGAAATATTATGCTTACCCTTCCAAATGGTTTCGTTTATTCTTATAATCGAATTTTGATTTCTTTCTTTATCTTTTTCTGCATCTATATCAGATATTGAAATATTAGAATATGTTCGCGACAAAAACACCAGTTACTATCAAAATAATCGCAGCCAAAGTTTTCTTAATCACATTCAAAATTTCTACCGAATTCGGTTACCCATATTTTTCGACAAATCTTTTTCAGGTCAGCAAATTAGCAGATCCTTTTTCGTCTGCAGTGATAGTATTACCTCTGGCATCTCTGGTGATATGCAATACGTGAACAACTTGACAGCTTCCACACATTCTATGTCTATTCATTGTGTTACATCAACTTTTGATGATACTAAAAGCTTTTATATCAAAGATGGTGTCGAAAGAAGAGCAATTGAATGCGATCGCAATGAAAATTCGGATCTGTCAGTAAGTAAACTTGTTACAAAAAGTTCTGGCGGGAGTTCTTCCATTGAAAGATCGTTTTTGGGAGCTTTCATCGCGACTGCTAATAAGATGTGGGGTACTGAATTATTAATGAGTAGTTAGTTATTAATAACTTCGAAAGGATAGTTGAGCTTCAATCTCAAACAAGATTCATGACAGTATATTTTAGCCATATGTCACAGGAAATCGACTCTTCAAGATATATTCCTATCCGTGTCAGCCGCCTAAATGTTCCTGACTCAACATTATTTTTCGACACATCCATGCGAAGTGCGTGGAATCCTGGAACGCCTACGCTCGATGGAAATCCCAAAAATATTTACAAGTAAGTTCAGGCATGTTGACTCTGAGAAAATATTTTACACGAACGAAACACGAATTGAAGAGGCTACTGGGTTTGGTATACCCAACAATAATGTTTCGGCTTCATTTAGGCTTCAAGAACCCGCATATGTTTATATAGCAGAGTTAGCAGCAGTTCATTATAGTTTGAGTGTAATCGTCACATTATCTTCAAACCATTATTTTCTTTTCACAGTAAGTCTGAGTTCAATTGGAGCCATTCGCTCAAACGCTGCTGGCTAAAATGAACCGTTTTTTGGGCAAAATAAAACAGTGCCTGAACGTCATATTGAATAATAATTATCAAATTAGAATAGTTTGGGTCCCGGCTCATTGCTTCATTCCAGGCAATGAAAAAGCCGATATTTTAGCCAAACGTTGTGCTATTGATAGGGAAATTTATGACAGACCGATTACTTTCAACGAATTCTACAGCGCGTCTCGCCAAAGAAGCAAACGGCAAGCTTCATGCGATAAAGATGATCTGGGTCGGTGGATGCACTCAATTATTCCTAAAATATGGACAAAGGCATGGTTCAGTGGACTGGGTATGAGTAGGGACTTAATTCGTGTGATGTCCAGACTCATGTCCAATCACTACACGTTAGATGCACATCTCCTTCGAATTGGACTTTCCGAAACTTAACATTGTGCTTGTGGTGAAGGTTATCCCGATGTTGATCATGTCGTTTGGACATGCGTGGAGTATCGTGATGTCAAATCTCAACTAATAAATTCCTTGCGTATCCAAGGTAGACTATCCAATGTCCCAGTTAGGGACATTCTTGCTTGTCGTGACATTTCATGAAACTTCTTTATCATTTCATTAAGTCCATTGGAGTTCCAATTTAAATTTTATTTTATGTTAGACTGTTTTCTCTCCCATGAGTTCATCCAATAGCCAGCTATCTTATATTGAATAAAAATGATGAACTGATACAAACAAACCTGAAATAGTTATAAGATCATGTACAAAATGAATGTATTTTATTTAATGTAATTTATAACATCAAATCGCTTGATAAATCATTGTTTAGAATAACTAATGAATACCAAAATACTTATATGATATTCGAAATGTATTAGGTTTAAAGTACTATGTATGCCACGGCGAAGAAAAATTTATGTATATTGCCTATGAAATAAACGTATTTATGAAAACAAAAACTTGCAACAAATCTTGGTCTTCCAGCTAACACTGTCCATACCATTCTAAAATCTTACGATACACGTTTGACATCTACCAGGAAGGCTGGGAGTGTAACAAAAACGGATCTCATGAAGCACCAGAAAAACGCGAAGGTGAAGCAAATACACTCGAACCTCCATTTACGGACTCATATTTACGTAACTCTTTCTACAAACCAAGTTCCAAATAACGTGATCTTTTTTCACGAAGAAAATTCCAACATTTTATAAGAAACCCACTTCGTAAAAAGAGGATTTTGAAAAAATATGAAAATATGTGCAATGCAATATTCTAACGCTGTATTATTGAAACTGAAATGACAAATAGTAGCCGGAAAACAATAACGTATTCGATGAGTAGATGGTGACTTCCTGTTCATTGAAATTGTTTAAAAACACTTAAAATGTGGGTATTTTCGGAACGGATTTGGTGAGTTTGAATCCAAAATGACGACTTCCGGTCAATTAAAATTGTTTTAAAAAATTGAAATATGGATATTTTTGGAACGGATTTGATGAGTAGATACCGGAAAATTATGTTTGAGGTGGTTCTGAAATCCAAGATAGTAAATTTCGTTTTATTGAAAAAACCCCTAGATAATCATAAGCAGATGTTTCCTTGTATTGCAGAAGATACACTTACATTTTTTTTTTTCGATCCGTACTGTAGCTATAAAGATAAAAATGTTTCCAAGTTTGTGTTTTCCAACACTGTCAAGATATGAAATCGTTCCAGGAGAAAACTGTACCGAAACGTAATGATAAACAGAATGTGACGGCTGAAACCCGGGATCGCAACTTGTATCGTGATAGTGAACGATAAAATTTATGTGCTTGAAGACTGCGCTGAAAGAATTTTGCCATGCAACGGAACGACGTAGAAGAGCATTTCAGGAGTAAGAAAACAGGCAAAGTTTCCAAGAATACCTAAAGAAACGATTGTTACCATTCCTAAGCAGTCATGATGATCGCTATTTTGGGCTGTTTTGGCATCTTGTCACTGCACCAAAAATGGCTTAGACTGGTATAAAGCGAACGGAATTCGTGTTGTACCGAAAGAGAGAAATTCCGCCTAATTGCCCAAAGCTGCGATCTATTGAGTGGTATCGGACTCTCGTGAAAAGAGAACTCTCTCGATATAAACAACAAGCTACAAACTACAGAACTATAGAAATTTCGAAAATCTTAGACGAAAGCATCTGAATCGGTTGCAGAGAGGTTTACACAGACCATAATGGCTGGAATAATCTCCAAACTTGCACCATCAATAAATAAAAAATGCATATAGGATTGAACTAACAGTAAATTTGTGTTAATCCAAATTAAATCTGTTAGATTCGAGAACAAACTTCACTTGAAACACATGTCGAAGTTCGGAACTGCTTTCAGCATATTATTCAGTGCATAGATTTAAGCAGTCTTTGTTTCACACACGTTCCGGATGTTTTTAACTTTATCAGAATGTACTCTAAGTTGAACTTGATTTGTGCTGGAATCGATTAAAGTTCAAGGATAAAAAAGATAAGTATAATGAGAATTTCATCAGAGACAGGAAATTTATACTTCAATATTATAGTTTCTTAGCTACTTTTTAAAAAGTATTTATTATTTTACCCGAATAATTTAGTTTTCTGTCTTTATGAATAATCTGCAATCATTGATGTTACATGTTTTCCGAAATTCGTTTACAAAGATGTACTGATTTTTCGCAAAGTTCATCTTTTTGCCGAGATTTACAAAATCTTGTGCCGAACTCATCTATGAATTACAATTATCTCGAAATCAGCAAATGCGCTTGCCGATCTTTCGATCTTTCCAGAAAGTATAATAACCACGAATTATTCATTTAGGGGTTATACTGTTTTTGGTTAGGGCAGATAACCATTTTGATTTTCTTTACGTTTCGTCTTTGATTCGTCAGTGCAGAACAATTCAAATTGGACTGCTTAAGGCAAACTCCAAGTTCAACTGTTTCAGTTTGCACTAAGCAGTTCAATTTGAACTGCTCTGCAGTGACGAGTCAAAGACGAAAAATACAAATTATTGTTGATTATTTATAGAAAGCACCTTCCTTATCCTGCTGGTAAATCATTACAAGATATGTAGAACAGTCTGAATTGCACATTTTACAAGTCCCCGAGACAAAAGTAATGTAGTGTGTATTTTATGTATATTTATATAGAAATGAAACGAAACCTTTCGAATCTCCAATTAAATGTTTACAATTCGAAAATAAAGAATTATTTGTTAACTTTTGATTGTTAAAAGCGTACCAATTTCATTTAGTTGCTTTTGTCCAACATACAGTAAAGGCTATGCCAAACAGATAGTAAACCTTTTGCTGACAATTTCGGTAATAACTGACGTTTTAAAAAATTGAGATTGTCGAGAATCCTCAATTTTATTCTTTTGCTGAGATGATTACCGATTACTCGGTCGTGCAAATCTCGGTAATTAAACTTACTCCAAAATGCTTCATATTCAAATCATATGTTTTGAACCCAAATTGACCTTTAAAGCATTAAAAGATTAGATTTTCTCGTGAATACGACTTACTTTACTATGGGGCGCCATTTCAAAATTAGCCATATGGAAGAATGGGCAGAACTTAATCGTGAATATCTCGACTTGTATTAATGGAAACAACATAATTCTTCCACTATTTCATCAAAAATATGATCAGGAATTTAGGATAATATTTTAAACAGTGTGAGATAACCACAAACAATTCAAAAATTAAGTTTTTCAAAATTCGAAAACAACGCGGAAAACTTTTTACTTTCACTTGGGTTTTTCGCGCAACGAAGATGATTTTGAGTTAGTTTCGCATCATTTGGCATTGCGAGCGGATGTGTTGCGGTTTGTACGCAACACTAGTTTTAACT